>NC_134405.1:269350726-270079476 GCF_038048845.1 Mixophyes fleayi | reverse complement strand
AGAAGAGTCATAAAAATGGGGCTATCTCGTAGCTGTCACTAAGCCCAAAAGGGGTGAGTGTATTCAATGTAAAAATCCAATACATTTCTCTCTGAGACAGTTTCCTCTGTAGGTCACCACCTCTTGGTCCTAGTTCAACCTTCTCTATAGCCATAAACTTAATGGATAAGGGATCAGCCTGATGTCTCTCTGCAAAATGTTTAGACACAGAGTGACTAAGAACCCTATTTTTTATGTTTCTGACATGCTCTTGTATGCGGATTTTCAAAAATCTCTTGGTCTTACCAACATACTTAAGACCACAATCACATTCAAGGAGATAGATGACCGAAGATGACAGGCAATTAAAAAGTCCTTTGACCTGAAACTTCACACTGTTACTTGAATCATAAAAGAACTTGCTGATGGAGGGCGTATACTGACAAATACTACAATGGTTACAGCGTACACTTCCTTTGGTGCTTAAAAAAGAAGAAGGGGTGGCGGTAGCAGAACGTTCTCTGAGTCTGCTCGGCGCCAGAATGTCTTTCAAATTACAACCTTTTTTAAAAACAATGTTAGGTTTAGCAGGAAGTACCTCATGTAATATTGGGTCCTTCATCAGAACTCCCCAATGTCTGTTGAGGACAGCTCTAATGTGTCTTTCCTTGCTGTTGTAGGTGGTAACAAAAGGAACGCTGAATTCTTTGTTAGCATGTGTAGTATATTGGAGGAGACTAGAGCGTTCTAAGTTCTTTGTTTTCTCTAGTGCCTCCACTAAAAGAGTATCTGGATAACCCCTATGTCTAAACCTCTCTGCATAGAGGTCAAGTTGAGCATTACAGAAAGTTTCTTCACTACAGTTACGTTTAATTCGATGAAATTGAGAATATGGTATATTTTGTTTGCATTTCTTAACATGAGAACTACCAAAATGCAAATAATTGTTAGTGTCGACTGGTTTCATGTAATTACGGGTTATGATGGCATCTCCTTGTCCCAAAAGAATCAAATCTAGAAATTCAATTTGAGTTTTATCATATTTCATAGTGAATTTCAGATTGAAATCATTGTGGCTTATATGAGAAAAAAAGTCCTGAAGACCTATAATGTCACCCTTCCATATCAAAACAATATCGTCAATATACCTCTTGTATAGTACGATATTGTCAAAAAAGTATTTAGATGAGTATACACATTGCTCCTCCCACATACCCATGAAAATATTGGCAAAATTCGGTGCAAAAACTGTGCCCATGCCGGTGCCGCACATTTGCAAATAAAATTTAGTGGAAAATGAAAAATAATTGTGTGTGAGTATAAAACGAATCAGAGTGCATATGAAATCTTGATGTATAGTGGATAAGCTGTTATCCATCTCCAACATTAATTTAACAGCCATAATTCCTTTATCATGTTCAATTGAAGTGTAGAGTGCCTGAACATCTATAGTGACCCAATACAGGTCATCAGCCCATTTATGATCTTGAAGAATTTGCAAAATATGATTGGTGTCCTTAATATAGGATTTCAGAGATTGTACATGCTCACGAAGGAAGACATCAACATACTTAGAGACATTAGAGGTCAATGAGTCAATGCCTGCTATTATTGGCCTACCAGGTGGATTTACCAAATTTTTATGAATTTTTGGCAAATGATAAAAAATGGGCAACACAGGATAATTTGTCATCATAAATTGAAACTCCTCCTTAGTGATGATGTTTCTATAAAGAGCACCCGTGAGTAGATCTCTCAATTCCATAACAAAACCGGCTGTAGGATCAACATCCAAAGGGGCATAGGAAGACATATCTCCAAGGAGCCTTAAGGCTTCATTAGTATAGTCTACCCTGTTTTGTAACACAATGCCTCCTCCTTTGTCAGCCTGTCTAATAATGATCCCAAAATTATCACGTAGCTCTGAAACTGCCTTATTTTCTTGAATATTAAGATTATGGGGAACACGTACTTTATTGGCTCGATCACATAAATCACTTGTGACTAAGTCTTGAAAGATTTCAATATATTTACTCTTGGACTCAAGAGGAAGGAACTTAGAAGGAAGTTTTAATCCTGATTTCGAATTCATTTCAAAGTTATTGACAAGATTAACATCCTTCTTGGCAAAATGCCTTTTCAGGATTATCTTCCTAATAAATTTATTAATGTCTAAATACAATTGAAACTTGTCAGGACCTTTAGATGGTGCAAAAGACAGCCCTTTTTTAAGGATTGAAACTTCAGATCTACTGAGAACATGGGAGGATAGATTAAAAATCCCTTCTTTTTTTAAATCACTATTTTCAACTAGACATGTCTCCTTTTTTGGTTTCTTACATCCCCCTCGTTTACCTCTTGTTCTGAGTGTCTGCGTTTTAGGGGAGATGCCTGCGTAGTTTGTTCTTTTAGGGTATGTTTCAACCTTTCCCTTGATGTGTGGTGTGGGGAAAAACATTGCTCATTGTCGCTATCAATACTGTCTAATGGTGCAAATCTGTTCCTTGAGGTGATGGGTTTCCAACGTGAGGGTCCGCTAACATCTGACTGTGAGGCTCCAGACCATTTTTTAGGAACTGTTTTCCAGGATAATCCTGGTGCACCAGATTGATCAAAGTTGTTATGATTTTTAAATGTACCTGAAAATGTCTTTTTCCAAGATTTGATATAATTTTTTTCGTAATCATGTTTGTCTCTAAAAAATTTCCTTTCCTTAATCTTGATAACATCAGACTCAACCCTATATGTATATATATATATGTATATATATATATGTATATATATATATATATATATATATATATATATGTGTGTGTGTGTGTATAAATAAATATATATATATATATATATATGTGTGTGTGTGTGTGTGTGTGTATAAATAAATAAATATATATATATATATATATATATATATATATATATATATATATATAATGTGTGTAAGCCGAATTAGAACCAGGCAGCTGAAGAAGGTACCGAGAGTATATCCGAAAGAGTAGTCAGGCAACCGAAGTCAGACACAGGAATCAATAACCAAAGCCAGGAGGGATAACGAGGAGCAAGTCAGGATATAGCTGAGGTCAGACACAGCGGACAAAGTTGATGCTGGTAGCAACACAAACAGCACTGGAACTAGGGGACCCAATACTCTAGTAACCTAATGGTGCCAGGCATACTTTAAATAGAGTAAGGAGGCAAATTTAATCACTGGCAGCTGTGATGTGAACTGCCGCTGCCGGGCCCAGGAAGAGCACTCTGTTGCCTAGTAATGGAATGGTCATGCGTGGAGGAGTCCCACAAGTAGCCGGAGCAACCAGATGCGACCACGTCATCAGTGGCAGGTGCCCATCAGCCTGAATGGCGCCTGACACTGATTCATTAGGGAATGTAAATGCTTGCTCATAAAAGGACTATAAGCCAGTGGACGCAAGTGCATCCAATTCATCTTCAAATGCAAAGAAAACTTCTGACTGCTTACGATTTACGAATTAGTGAAGGAAGGGGCTAGGCATGTCAATGTACAGTAAGGGCATACCAAGGTTGAGTGCATGCACATCCGTCCATTTCAAGTACTGGGCATCACTCAGGGACATGATTTAATAGTGATGACAGTTGTGTATGCATGCTAGAACATGTGTTTACAATCAGGAGCAACTGTAAAAAATGTATTTTATGTACAGTAAGCATTAATAACATCCTGATATATGTATTTTATGGGAAAAAATTAAAATGTTTAAATGTATTTTTTAATGACTATATTATTAACAGGTGTTAATACTTTATATTACACATATGCATGGTGTACTTACACCTGTATTCAACTAGAAATGTTTCTTCAGACTCTTTTCTTGTTGAATAAGAATGTACCTGTTTGTATTTTCTATATGTTTAGAAACACACACAAATTGAGTTAACTTTGTGTTCCTTAATGAATCAAGCCCTTGGATTTTGTTGAATTTAAGCATTCCCAAAACTTTGACTTTGTGTAGGAACATACACACTTGTGGTAAATCTATTCCAAATGTTTACTGTATTTGCATAGAATAAATATCCATTCCATCGTATCCTATTACATGTACCAAAGTAATTTGTGTAATCCAAATGTGTGCTTTATTAAAACTGACAACTCTATAGGGACAGACATATGGATTCATGTAGAGCTGGACGTACGTCAGTTTTTTATTGCAGAAAATATGCATTTCCGTACTGTGTATGTGCACAAAAAATGCTGCATCATACACTTGTATCACCATGCTGTCCAGCTACGCACATTGCCGAACATTATGTTAAGGTCCGGTATCTCCAGTCATTTTTCCTTGCACCTCCATGGGACAAGAGGGAAAATCAGTGGAAACTTGAGTCAAAATAGTGAGACGACGTGTCTCCATGGATTGTTCCAGACACACATCCCAGCACCTCCCGACAAATTGAATCTGCCCCTTGAAGAGACGAAAGGGGGGGGGGGGAGTGATGGGTAAGCGTAAATGTAAGTTCATGTAATTGCAGCATAAACAGAGGTGGAAACCGCTGCAGAAGCCATGCTGCTGAATTATAATCGCCAGCACAAACCTTTGCTGTGTAAATGTATAAAGAATAATGAAAAGAAATTAATAGTTAGAAAAAACCATTGTGGCCCTGACAAAAGTGATCTAAGCACCAGTGCTCATAGCCATGATTGGTTGTGGTTATTGTGGGTGGGTCAGGGCCATCTTTTCCATAGGGCACGATGGGCAGGTGCCCGGGGGCCCCACGGGCAAGGGAGCCCCATAGGCAGAGCTCTTAATTAGACTAAATAATCCTGCAAAAGAAAAAACCTGCAAAAAAAAGCTTCAAGGGTCACTGAGCAAGTACATCTATCTATCTCTATCTTTATATATCTATATCTATATATGTATCTCCATACATACATCTATCTCTCTCTCTCTCTCTCTCTCTCTCTCTCTCTCTCTATATATATATATATATATATATATATATATATATGTAGGGGCCCCGGTGGGCCCATAATGTTGTTAAGATGGCCCTGGGGTGGGTGAATAGTGCGGGGTCATACTATAACAGGGGCACCCACAGCATGGTGTCTTTATGTTGTACTGGACACAGCTGCAAAAAAAATAGGGCTGGTAGGTGTTGGAATAATATTATTAAATAATAAAATTGTTAGCATTATTGAATTTGGTACTGCTGGTCCCAGCATCCCCTAACAGACATAAACTGTTTGAGTATGATTAAATCTTAAGATATATGCAACTCAGCATAAACATGTAATTGCATAATTATTTTGGAAGTATTTTATGTCTACATTTTGAACGCAAATGTGTGCAACTCTAGGGCAATTCCAACAAAATGTGGATATGGGTCATGAAAAAAAAGTTGGGATATTCATAAAATTTATTTCCCAGTGCATCAGTCATAGTCTATAGTAGTTTAAAAAATGGTTTGGTAACAGTGTGTCACATGACATCCTGCCATTATGCTATATTTCAGTAATAGCTACCAGGCATCAGGCATACACTGATTGTGTCCACTGATGATCTATTGCTAAGAAAGATGACTTTGTTGTAGTAAAGTATGACAATGATGAATTTTATGGGACTGTCAATGATATAAATGAGAATGGAGAGTTCTATGCGTGGGTGATGCATCCAGCCAGAGTTGGGTGGGTATGGCCAAAACAAGATGATACACATCTGAAAACATTGTTAGAAAGGTAAATGAGGCGGTACCAGTTACTGCAAGGGGCCTTTTTTCATTTCCTGATTAATGTATTTGATGGTTACGTCCGTGACGATTTTCAAGTTACATCCATTACACATACAATCCATTAAATATTGTCAAGGTAATAAGAATGACTTTCCTGAAAAGTGTACTAAAACAATCTGTGTGGTTTATACTTTATTGTAAAAAAGTATGCAATAATTATCTGTTGTAGTTTCAGACAAAACAATCCTATCCCGGTTACATCTGTTACATTTAAAAAGCGTATTATTATTTACAGTAGACAACAATGCTTGTTCACACTTCATATTTGTAGTCACCAGTGGTAGATACAATTGTGGTAAAATTTGCTTCTTTATGTGCATTTTAAATTTGAAGAAATCCAGATCTTTATCACAAATATTGTATCTAAGAGTTACATCCATTACTTTGGAATTGCCCTCTACATAAGGTCCATAGTTTATAGTACTGATATATCTATAGGCTATGTACAATGTAAATAGCACAAAATTACATTTGTAGTTGTGCATTTTCTTTTGCAGGACTAAGTTTTTAATTAATTCATAATTCCCATTGCTCCAAGTGGTTCTCAGATGTAATTTTCTGGTCTGAAATGGTTTCTAAAAAGCAACAGGAAAGATGTAGGTTTTATAAACCTTCAAACTGCTTGGCTTGGTAGCCACGCTTGTTTGCAGCTCCGGGCATTTTTCTTTTATAAAGCCCTTCTCTCAGCCCTGTACAGCCAGACACCGAGACCCAATTGGTTCCCTACCCTCCCAGAACAGAGTGATACCATCCATGTTCAGCGGGACCAGAGACTGAGAGCCGAGAGACCTAAGCAGCATCTGAAGCCATGGGCTTGCCTACCCGCTCCTGGTCCCAAACAGCAGCACAAGATTTTAGCCGTCAAATCTATCTCTAGAGCCGCTCACTCGTTCTCAATATAGAGGCGGATGGCCACGACTGTACTTACCAGGTTCCGGCTGTGAACACCAACCCAAGTGCTGCCTGAGTCACCATTGGGACTGCTCACCTCTGCCTGTCAACACCGGCAAACCTCCAAGTGCCTTAGCTCTGGGTGTGAAACAACAGTTCAACAGGTACCGCGCCTTCCTCCTATAGCACATTCAGCTCGGACGTTGCAGGCAACCCACCCGAACTACAATCAACCTAATCTGCCCCACTTTCACCTGAGCTACTACATTTGAACGGGTCTGACCCCTTGCTCTCTAAGCCCAGTTGAGCTGCTTGCCCTTGATGACAACGGAGCTATAAGAAGGTATAATAGGTACAGTCCAGGGAGCCTGTCTCATTAATATAATAGCCCAGCAGAAAGAATTGCTAGCTAACTCCTAATAACTGATTGCTCTGGGCACTAAGGGGTAAAAGCCTGCAACATTTGACATTGTAATTTTGTCATTAATGACATCTGAGGCTCTGCTGTCACCTAGTGGCAAGTCAGTATCTGAACTAACTCAACTCCTTTAAATCCAGTATATACCAGCTCCCTGGTTTGGTACCAGTTACGATTTAGGATTCAAAGCAAATAAGGAGTAAAGATTAGAAGGCCCTGCTATATAACAACACACTGAGCTCTTTTGGGCTCTCAGTACTTGTTACGGAATTCTGTCAAATAGAAGAGTGTAAGCTCTGCGGTACTTCAAGTAGAGGTTAGCAGTAACGCCACCTAAGCTCACTAATAGCCAAGTGGCTCTGGAGATACTCTGCTTAGATGTCAATTACTTAATTGCTGAATGTGTTTCTCACCCATACCTTCATGAATCTGAATTCAATATATCTTACTCGACTGTGAGGTAACAGGATCATCCCTTGGTGTACCATCTCAAGTGCCTTATATTTATCTGTGATCCCCCTCACAACTAATCTCACTGTGTGGTTTAAGATAGCCCCCAAGAAAATGAAAGACACCAAAGAAGGCGGCGACAGTTCAATTTTTCGAACCTCAACATTCCTTATCTTCAGGAGCTGTCTCCAAACATAGAGCTACAGAGAATGCGGAATTACCTGCTCCTCTTCTCCATCTCCATCCACTGCAACACCTCCATAAGTAGACTTAGATGGCCCAATTACCTCAAGAACTTTGCAGCTGATGTTTACTTCCTTTAAAGCTGAACTGGTATCTGAAATGCGTTCCTCACTATGCAAAATCAATACGCAGATGGCAGCTCTGGGCGGCAGAACCTCTCATGTAGAAGACAAGATGGAGGAATTGGTAGCATCCCATAATGATCTTATATCTTCCCATGAGAAGCTTGAGTCTCAGGTACTGGCTATGGCAGACAATATGGCAGATAGTGAGGATCGCTCCCGTCGAAATAACATTAAACTAAGAGGTATCCTGGAATCGGTTGCTAATTCTGAATTGTCAAGATTTGCCAAAGAGCTGTTTCAAAAATTGCTCCCTGAAGCTTCCACACAAGACCTGCTCTTAGACCGTATACACAGACATCCGAGGCCGAGATTTGGTATAGATTCTGCACCCAGAGACACGCTTATGCGTGTACACTGCTTTCATATCAAAGAACAGATCTTACGTGCGGCTAGATCATCAACAGCGGAGGAGACTCTGCAGGGCCTGCAGCTTTTCCTTGATTTCTCTTCGGCTACCGTAGCCAAAAGGTGCTGTCAGTCTATGACTAAGGCCCTTCGATACAACCAGATTCATTATCGATAGGGCTTTCCTGTCAAGCTCATCATTCAGCACAATAACTCTACTCACATAATCGTTTCAGTGAAAGATGGAGTATAACTTCTGACGTCCAGATGCCGATAACTGTCTCAGCACCCCGAGCGAGGGTACCAAGAGAGTGGTCGCAAGTAGAATAGACTAGAGATTGGTCTCCGTATTGCATCTTAAATAAGTTGCCTCTCATTTCGGTGGGACCCTTGTTTGCTCTTTTAAACACCTCACGTCTTATACTTATGCTCCTTGGACATTGCTATTCTTCGAAGAATGCGAGTCAGTTTATATTGAGCGGTTGGAGCAATGGTTTGTCTCTGTGATGAGAGGTGCTATCTGGTGCCAAGAGGAATTCTATCTCTCGTTTCCCTTTTATGAACCGGATTACTGTTGTCGCTCTTGGGACTGATACTGTTATTAGTCTATGCAAATGTTATATTGTTGAATTCCTAAATGGGGTTATTTCTGTTTGTTTTTTCTACCTGCCCCACCTCCTTTCCTCCCTCCACCTGCCCCACCAATCCTCCGAGATAACAAATTCCCCCTTTGTTATACAGCCAATGCCCCCTTTAAAAAAAAAACAGTGTAGCTTTGTTGTTCAGTGCTAAAGCCAATTTTACTCTCCATTCCAGTGTGGAGGACAAGAGTTGTCGCTATTTGATAGTCATGGGATCTCTAGATGGCCAATTAGTTACTATAGTCTCTCTATACACTCCTAATTCCTGCCAGGTACCCTTTCTCAGAGCGGCATTTCGTGAAATAGACAAATACAAAAGGAGCATTCTCATCCTTATGGGAGATTTCAATATAGTGGCTGACAACAGGCTACACAGATATGCTGCTCCCTCCCCACAGATGTCAGATACTGTGACAGGACCCTCTGCCGCCTTTTCTAGGCTGTTGGAGTTTGGGCTGTATGATATTTGAAGGATTCAGGCCCCAGTAGAGTGGGACTGCATCTATTGCTCATCAGTCCTTAACTCCTATTCCCATATTGATTTAATCCTTATGGATAAATTGTCACTTCAAAACACAAAATCAATTAAAATCCTCCCAATGTCGTGGTCAGATAATTTCCCAGTGGTATGGACTTGGCGATTTCCTAGTGCATTGATACCTCCAGGCTCATGGCGTCTAGCCCCTCATTTGCTCACCCTTTTAGAGACCAAAAAAGCTTTTAAAGAAAAGTTAAATATGTACTTTGTACCTAACTCCTCAGGGGACACCTCAGTCTTCAACTTCTGGTGTACACTTAAAGCTGCTTTACGAGGTACAGCTATTCAGACGGGAGTGAGAATTAAACGCACATCCCTATACCGTCAAAGTTGGAGGCGGAGCTGTCTTCTATTGAGTCCATTAATACGGTGCATTCCTCAGGTGACCTTAAAGCACGTATTGCTCAAATTAAGTCTGAACTCCAAAAACTACTTCTCACCCGCACTCAACTTGCAATGAGTAGATTACGTAAAAAATATTATGTCTCAGGTCTCAGGTAACAGGGCAGGTCAAATGCTTGCAAGGAAACTAAGAGGAAAAAGGGCACAAAACTGGATTAAACATTTGGTAAATGACGCTGGTATTAGAATATCCAATCAGAAGACCATTGCCGATACTTTTGCGGCTTACTATTCCAAATTTTATAACCTATCTGAGTGATCCAACACTTCTCAGCTAATCCAGCCTCTGATTGAAAGCACTCTTAATCTCCCATCCATAGACCCTGATTTAAAAGAGGCCCATAATGCCCCATGGACTCGGCCCTTATCTAGAACAATTGTATAATGAAGGCACCCGACAAGGTCACTTCCCAGCGGAGATGCTGGAGTCCCGAATAGTGACAATTCCCAAGCATGGTAGGGAACCAACCTTATGTCAAAAATATAGGCCTATCACTTTACTTAATTAGGATATTAAGATCTATGCCTAAAGCTGGGTACACACTACAGAAATTTCGACCAACTTTTTATGCTGAGCGATTTTACTTGCGATCGATGGTCCAATCGCTTGGTCCATGGACTGCATACACACTAGCCTCATTTAGGACGATAAATGGAAGAGCGGATGTCCCTTTAGCGACTTTTTACAGCCATGTTGTCGTGAGCAATGACTGTAATTTCGTACTCACTGTTGTGGATCGGTCAGAAGTTTATACACACTACACAGCGGAAACTAGATTGGAACGAAAATATTAAACGGTACGACCAACCAAATGAGGCGACAATCGTCTGTTTGGGCAGACTTTCGACCACCGTGTCACTACACACACTGACTCGACCTTTGAACGAGCAGTCGTATGTCAGCTGTTTGAGACGATTATTGGATGAAAACAGTGTAGTGTGTACCCAGCTTAACTAATAGCAAATTGCCTTCGTCCCCTAATACCGACGTTAATACACCCTGATCAAGTGGGCTTTGTCCTGTGCAGGCATCTGATAACACACAAAGAATAATTAACATTCTGGAACAAGTGAATAAATCCTCTGACGAGTTATTAATTATCTCACTGGACGCAGAGAAAGCCTTCAACAGGCTCCATTGGGGACACATGCGGGAGGTCCTTATTCGGTTTGGACTCAGTCACGAATTTTTAAACTCCATTATGGCATTATACAATGTGTTGTCAGCATCTGTATATAGTAACGGTTTCATCTCAGATAAATTTCCAAGCTCTAACGGTACTAGACTGGGGTGTCCCCTTTTTGCCTCTCATATTCTTGTTAGCTATAGAAACCTTAGCTGAAAAAATTAGACAACATTCTCTTCTCCCTGGTATTTTTCTGGCTTCAACTTCACACAAACTATGTTTATTCGCTGGTAATATTGTGTTGTTTATTACCAGCCCGGAGACCTCGTTACCGATATTAAATGACTTGCTTCTCAAATATGGTGAAGCCTCAAACTACAAATTAAACATGTCTAAAACTGACGCCCTGCCTATTAATTTGCCGAGCCCTTTCCTGACTCTCCTGAGAGGCATCCTTTCCGTGTTCTTGGAGAGCTTCGTCGATGTCATACCTTGGGATACTGATAACCCCACACATTGACTCCGTGATCGAAACAAACTATGTTCCACCATTATTACAATTGGCCAATTTGGCGAGATCATGGCAGTGTCACGAGGTCTCCTGGCTGGGCAGAATTGCGGCATTTAAAATGTCAATGTTACATAAAATGATGTTTCTGTTCCGCACTCTCCCTTTCACTCTACCCAAACTTTACATAGATAAACTCCATCACATTATTACCTCCTTTGCATGCAGAGGTAAGCCCCCAAAACTATAAAACTATCGCATACAGTCATGATTCGTTCCAAAAAGATGGGTGGTCTGGCTCTTCCTGATATAATCAAATACCAGGACGTGGCATAATTGCAAAGATCAGAGATTGGTCTCTCCCAGCTTTCCATAAACCATGGGTGGATTAGCGCCCAACTCCATCTGAACTCCCTAGGTTTACTAAAGATGCGTTGTAACTGTGGGATTAAGATTTGATGTCTACGGGAAATATGTCTCTTCCTACTTCTAACCTCTCTATCCTAGCCCTATCAAAACTCATTCCAGATCTCAATCTTAATATATGGTTTGCTAAAGGAGTTACCACTATTTAAACCTTATTTTCAGATCAAACTATCTTATCCTTCTCGCAACTACAAGACCAGTTTCATATAGTAAAGCAGGACTTTTATAAATACCTAAAGGTCCGCCACCGGTTGACTACATTACGCTCCCAGCACCTTTTCCTACAGCAGCCACCTTCACATCTTTACGTTAGATTAACGACAGGGGCAAACAGCACTGCCATATTGTTCTGGTACACTTTTCTCAATTCTGAGACTGAACTGGCGAAGCTGTCATCCCAATATGCTTGGGAAAGAGACCTTGGCTTTATATTAGACAGGAATCAATGGGATTGAGTCTTCCAGAGCGCATATCGAATGTCAAAATGTCTCAATCATTCTGAGATGTTCTATAAATTACTGTATAGACTTTATTTGACCCCTGATTAGCTCCATAAGATGTGGCCAACACAGTCTACAGCCTGCTAGCGGAATTGTGGAGGAACAGGTGATCTCATACATATGTTCTGGAGTTGCACCATTGCTAATAATCTGTGGTCTGCAGTATACACAGTGATATCCCAGGTCACTAAGACACCAATCCCATTTTCTCCAGAGGTGGCACTCCTACAGCTCTTCCCATCACAATTGACTTATGGAGACTGTTATGTAGTTGGTTATATTTTTATTGCGACTAGGGTGAGGATTACCCAAGCATGGAGAACTCCTGTTCTTCCCCCGATTGCCAAGGTAATATCCAAAACTCAGCTAAGCTGCGAAATGGAAACATTAGATGTCCCATATTCCTCCTCTGCTTCCTCACCTCATATGGTTTGGTCCACATGATGATTACATTACCCAGAGGCAGGCCCCTCAGGATAATGTAAATGTATTATTATCTTCTTCTCAGTAACTCCTCAACTTAGACTAGTGTGTTGATAACATATATACTGTGATTGGAATTTCAAAATATGTAATGTAAATTCTTGTATATCAAGTATGTACTTCCATTCCCCCATCTTTCCTCCCTAATCTTTCCTCCTCCCTCTCACCCCCATTTTAATGTATGTTTTTTGTATACCATGTACACTGAAAACTTCAATAATAGCTATTATTGCAAATAATAATAGATGCTTTTTTTTTTTTTTTAAATGACAATCTTTGATACCAAAACAGGCACTCTGCCAGGCCTCTGCTGCCAACATATTCAGCTGAGGCGAGTTACCCATGACATTTTTAACAACAATCCTTTGGCCACCTGCATAAACAAAGAAAAAATGCTGTATTTGTTTTATGACATATTTTCTCCAAACTGTGCACTATAGAATAAAATGATCGCTCATCATCAGAACCTCAAAAGATGTTGAGAAAAGAAAAATGGTACAGCACTAAGAGCAGTATATATTCTAATTTTACACTAGACATCAGCGCATACAAAAGGTCTTTGTTCCACAGTCCTAAAGGGTAAGCTGTCAGTGGGCGCTGCTGTCTGCGTTAAGAGAGAACATGTTCCTTATGGGTGACTGACATATTGACAGAAACTTTTGGCTCCCTCCTTTGAATGTAATCCAGTTACCACTATAGGTAATAGCAGGAACAAATTCCTTTAAGATTGGATTTACACGGCTTGTGTGTGCAAATATTTATTTAAAACAGTGCTGGGATCACCATCAGCTGATTTGTCATCTACCGGATTAGAGTTAAAAAAATTTGACTAAAAATATTTTTTATGAAATATTTTTTCCTAAAAATGCTTTGATGGTCCTAATATCAATATTCATCCGGTCTGTTCAGTAACAGATTGTTTAAGCTAAGACAAGATTAATCTTTTATGAGATATCAGTTTCGTTTTCTGATTACCGACAGAGAACGATGTGTCACGCAGCAAAATTGTGAATGATGTTTAATGAGATTTTTAAGATTTATAGATATTAAATATATTTTGTTATACTAATCTGCGTAGGTGTCTGACGTAAAATTAGAATACAGACTTCACTCAGTGCTGTACCAATTTTCTGTTCTTCATTTCTTGTTGTGCTCAATTAGGGTGGTCACTCTTCCTGGTATAGTAGCGGGAGCAGTCTATTTTTCAGTGTTATTATTTTTTGGTTGATTGGTTTATTTTTGATCATTTTTCTCCATATGATTAATATTATAAATTTATTTAATTGTTTTAGATTATTTAAACTAGTTAATTTATTGATTGGATTAATATCTATTTTACAGTGCACCATCAGAAAGTTGTTTGTGTTTATTTGTTTATTCCCTTGTATGATGATATTGATACCTAGTTACCTAATAGGTAGCATTCACATGAATATTGGTTTAGCAAACAAAATGGCTGCTTCCACTTGGTATAGGCGATACATACATGTCAGTGAAAATAAACAAAGTTGCTTTGGTGTTACCACAAATCTAGAAGTAAAGCACTGAGCTACTTATTAGTTTAGAAACGTTAGTTGTTTGGGCAGAAGAATGTAGTTAACAGCTTGAAAATGGAACACTGCAATCAGACAGTTTTTTATGTAGTGCTTGAATAACAAATTGAAAAAGTTTGGTGCATGCCCAGACTATAAGAAAAGTCGATTGTTAAAACTCAGTTGTCAAAGCATTTAACAGAGGTTAGTGGGCGGTTACAATTAACATGGTTCCCCAACTGCACACTGGTTGTGCCTAAGTACTAAAGATTCTCAAACCGTCTGCATATCGACTATCGGTGTGACTAATCTAAATTCAAAAAGTCACCGGAATTTCTTGAATTTTTGACAACTTAACAAGATCAACCTAAATTCAAGAAAGTGGAACAGGTTTGACCATGTTTGAGCCGGTTCACACATGTATGAAGCTGTTCAAGCACATTCGAGCTTAAAATGATACATTTTACTGCTTGGTGAACTGCAAATTGTGATTGAAGAACATAAACAGAGAATGGCAAAGGCAAACAATGAACCTTGGACGCAAAATGCAAAATTCAAAGCAAACCACCAACTGTCAACACAAGGCACACATTTCAAACCACAAATTGCAATCGGGGTCAATTGGCACCTGCATCGTCAACATGTTATGGCCTTCTAAACCATGATATTTCCAAGCATTCCTACTGATTACCAGCTAAAACTGGTATGGTTCTTAAATACACATTTGTGCTAATATTATCAATTGAAGACACAGCATGTCCATCACCCCAAATATTTAAATATATGAATACTTAACAGCATTTAAAATTTTTTTAATTGAAACAAAAGAACCACAGGTGACCCACCAAAATACACCCAGATCTGCCCAATCACAATCACATACGCACCAAGCCATTTCCATTTTTCAACAGCCAAAATATTAGGGTCTGACAATCAGGACAGTTACATTGAAAAATTGATTATTGTGAGATATAATATCTGCAGCAAGCCTCATATTCCATGTATTTTAACATAAATTGCTATGTCATATCTTCCAGTCCATTGGAATATACAGAAAGCCATCCACCCCAAGCTTACTTCATGTTTTTAGCAACACTCAATTTGAATATGAAGAATAAGTCTGGGACCACTACCATGTTCAACCACAGACCAAAAGCATACTGATAACTTGGCTGCTGACTAAAATTGACCCTAGTGTGTGTTTGAGTGGAAAGGAATTTAGATTGTAATCTTCAATGCAGGGACTAAGGTAAATGATTATATGATCTCTGTACAATAATGAATAAACAATAATAATAACAATAATATTATTGGTAAATGTATATGAATGAGCTTTCTGCAGTCATTGAAAATATATTGCCTATTCAAATGAATGTTAAAGTGGTAATTTTTATTTAGCAGCGTAAAGTCGCCGTAAAATAAAAAATATATACTTTTAGTCAATTTGAGATTTTTTGGTCTGAATAAACAATGTATTTGGTTTGGCTAAGTGTTTAAACACTTAACCTGCGGGGTGCGGACCTTGCTGCTTTAAATTACATTGATCATTGATGTAAGCCTGTCTGCATGCCACTTCCATTGGAGATCTGGAGCTTTGCTGTTCAGGTAAGTCTCTTTACATTTTATTTGTTTTTGTCACATTTCGGGGTTTTTAGGACTAAAGCCTGTCGGAATTTTCATCATCGTAAATGCGATTACCACCAATGTATTTATAGCAATGTTGGATGATGTTAGCTTCTGAACAAAATTGTACTTTTAGTAGATCTTCCCCTTCAACTGTTCATTTTGTGCAATGATTTTTTCTTTTGTACTGTATTACAGATATGGTGTTCACAAAATGATTAAAGGCATTAAGAATAGTGTGTGGTCAGACTGCCTTTCCAATCAATTCATCAACATTATGCAAACATAAATATTCTCATGAATAAACCCGAGAATGCATGTTCTTTTGCGGCTTGTAGATTACTCAATATCAATATGACAATATTTATATTTTCCTAGTGAATACAGAAACTTAATAAGCAAATTTGACAGTACAAGAGTAAAAATAAATAAATAAAACTGCAAAATATAATCCTAGAGGCAGGGCTGGACTGGGACTAAAAATCAGCCCTGGCATTTCAAGCACACAGGCCCACGTGTTGTGGGCTTCATGCACTATATTGTTGCACACTGATGTTGGCGTAGTACGCGTTGCTGGTGCAGTACAGCATGATGTAGTATGAGTGTATGTGTGGGGGGGGGTATTTATTTCTCCTAATAAACCTCAAACTTACATTATTAGTACCCCAATTACATCAATATATACCATAACAATACATTATTTGTATCAAAATTACAGCAGTAAATAACCCCCCACACACACTCATACTACATCAATACCCACCCACATTACAGCAACCAGCATTACCCCCCCTTCCCCACATTACAGCAACAGCATCACTCCCACATTGCAGCAACCGTCATCATCCCCCACATTACAGCAATACCCTCTCCTACTCATTAGCAATACTAAGCCCCAAACACACTACAAAATTGCCACCACCACGCCACCCCATACTACAGCAATACCACCAATTATACAGGCGCCACTGTAGTAAACCAATGTTTTGCTATTTTCAAATCTCCCACAAAATAGCAACAACAGAATACTTACACACATATAGGTAACAAGTACCCTTTTCCCTCAATTAAATAGTAAAGGCAGAATTTTCATTAATCACTCTACATGAAATAAAACTCTAACAAATATATCAGAAAAAATATAACTTTTGAATGATCATTTGATCCCACATGGCCGCATTAAAAGTATTTCCATCTACAGCAAAATGTCAGAGAAAAATATTTTTTTTACTACAGTAATTGGATATGCGTCTTTTCTAATCATTTAAAAAACACAGTATTTAAATTAAGGGGGGTAAAGGAGGTGGGTGAGAGATAATTGGATGTGATCCATCAGTTTGTTTAGATAGGAAACATTTAGATTATTTACCTGGTGACGTCTACCCCCTTGACTCACAGGCAGGGCCGACATGAGGAATTTTGGGCCCCGGTACAGCAACTTCTTTGGGCTCCCGTCATATTCAACAATGAGAGACTTGCCTTTGGCAGAAGTTCATATTATGCCACACCGTAGTGCCCCCAGTTCATATTATGTCACATCGTAGTGCCCCCAGGTCATATTATGCCACATAATATTACCCTCAATTCATATTTGGCCATGCAGTAGTGCCCACAAATCATATTATGGCATAGTAGTGCCCCCAAATCATATTATGCCACAATAGTGCCCACAAATCATATTCTGCCACAATAGTGCCCCCAAATTACATTATACCATATAGTAGTGCCCCCAAATAACAGCATGCCATAGTAGTGCCCCAAATCAATAGTAGTGACCAGACAAAAACTCATTCACAAATAAAAATTGATACAGCATATCAGATACTGAGAATGTGAGTCCCAGGAGCAGGCTAATACCCCATTTACAATGCAAAAAAAAATAGATATATTGACACAATCACAGATAAAATGTAAGACAAGCAGCGTTTTTTCCTCTTAATTAAAAATCTCTATACAGATAAATATGCAAGAAACATTACAGCACAATAATGAGCAATACGTAGTGTTTTAAACATCATTAGATACACAGTAGTGCCCCCAGTTCAAGAAAGGATTGTGAAAAACACATTGGACACAAGAAAATATATGAACTTACCTGATTATGGCATCCTGTGTTCTGTTCTCCTACTGGGCGCACTGGGCGAGGAGGGATCAGCAGCTGTCAGCTCACACAGGCAGTCGGGAGCAGCGACAGAGGGCAGTGGTTGAAGTGGAAATTTAGAAGTGGGGGTATAGAAAATATACGTGAATGGAGTATGAAGGCTTGATTTTTTTTTTAACACTTGTCCCCTCTGTGCATTCCCATTATTCATTACTACTTGTGTTTTATGATGGCTGCATCCTTGACATTCCCATTGTTAAGATGTCTCTCCCTTTACACTTTCTTTTAGCTATGCCCCTGCACCATCATATCCTTTGACCCTCTCACCCCTCTTCCTGCACCCAGTTCCCCAGGCTCTCACCCCTCTTCCTGCACCCCCTTCCCCCGGGCTCTTATCCCTCTTCCAGCACCCCATTTTCCCGCTGGCTCAGTCACCCCTCTTGCAGCACCCATTTCCCCCTGGCTCTGTCACCCATCTTCCTGCACCCCTTTTCCCCCTGACTCTGTCACCCCTCTTCCAGCACCCCTTTTCCCCCTGGCTCTGTCACCCCTCTTCCAGCACCCCTTTTCCTCCTGGCTCTGTCACCCCTCTCCCAGCACCCCTTTTCCTCCTGGCTCTGTCACCCCTCTTCCAGCACTCCCTTTTCCCCCTGTCTCTGTCACCCCTCTTCCAGCACCCCTTTTCCCCCTGGCTCTGTCACCCCTCTTCCTGCACCCCTTTTCCCCCTGGCCCTGTCACCCCTCTTCCAGCACCCCTTTTCCTCCTGGCTCTGTCACCACTCTTCCAGCACCTTTTCCCCCTGGCTCTGTCACCTCTCTTCCAGCACCCCTTTTCCTCCTGGCTCTGTCACCCCTCTTCCAGCAACCCTTTTCCCCTTGGCTTTCTGTCTTCTTCCTGCACTCCCTTCCTTCCTGGCTCTGTCACACTCCTGACAACTAACCCCCTCCCCCCCCCCCCCGAGAAAATTGCGGCACCCCCGCGCGATCCCCTCCCCCATTCAGAAAAATAAAAATCTGCAAACTGTGTCCACATTGCAGGGCACAGTGCAGAGGATAAGGGGAGAGGAAACGAGGAGCCCTGATCTATCATGCAACGGAGATGGCTGGTTCCTGGGGAGGAGCCAGCCAGCAGAAAGCCAGGGGAAGTGTCGGCCGGCCCATCTAGCCATCGGCCCTTATGGCATTTGTCAGAAGGGCCAGATGGCCAGTCCGGCCCTGCCTAGAGGTCATGTATAAACATCACAAATTGGTTGGAGTAAAAAATATCAGTTTTATTATGTGCCTATCTATAGAAAACTTTTAGACATAGGCAGTAATGTGCAGAGCCAAAGCCCATGGGTTTACACACTTGATTAGGGGTTTCAGATGCAATAAATAAAAAAATTGGCGTGTGCAAACATGTTGCAGGATTTGTAGAAATAGATGTACACATGAAAAAGTGTCTTAAAGTACATGGGCCTTATTAATCAAGGAACGTAAGTCCTGTTACTTGCCATCAAAATTGCACTGTGTAAGCTCAGAAACTAACTTTACACAAGGGAACGCAAGTGCATGCAATTCATCTTTGAATGCAAGTGACACCTCCAACAACCTACAATTTGAAGGGCAGAACGGGGGAGAGAAGGGCCTTATGCATGTAATCAACGTACAGTGAGGTTGTGCCAAGGACGAGAGCATGCACTGTTCAATTCAAGGTCTGGGCATCTCTCAAGAACATGATCAGTATCAACAAATCAATTGCACCAGCTACAAATCAGGTGTAAGTGCAGATAGATAGTGGTGACGGTCGCATATGCCAGAACTTTCTTGTTTTTTAATGTATTTTTATTAACGACTGTATTATTAACAGTTGCTAATAACTTTAACATATGAATTGTACACATCCTGCAGTGTGTTGTATCTGTCTATATTCGACAAGTGCTGTTTAATAAAACAGATGTGCATCAAAATCTACATGAGTTCTTTTGAGTTTAGGTGCATATTTGGCCTAATGCCTATTATACCCAAATTTTGAAAATGGTGTTTAATTTCTCCTATATTGACACACACTATAATGATTAATGGAGTTTCAGAATACTCTGCACTACTGTATTACAAATGCTGTACGGAATGGTCTTCATTAATAGTTAGGAGTAAATCAACTAGAAGGTAAAATTTTGCCCCTTGACAAGACTATGTTGTGCTGCAGGCACTTAGAGTTGGGAGCTGGACAGGTCCTAGCGCAACTCTAAATTGCAGTGTAAAAATAGAGGCAAAATTTTTCCTGTATGTAAAAAAATTGTATTTGCAATATGGTTTGTCCAAATGCAAGTTTTGTACCCTATAGCTGGATTTGCTCCTAACTTCTAGCTCCTAACTCTAATGAGTTCCAATGTTCTTTAAAAATGGTAGAGCTACTTCATTCATCAGAAAGTATAGCTTGGGAGCTAGGAATTAAATTCTGTATAGGCGCATCATAACAAATCATTAAATATATTTTATTAAATGCATATTTTGTTACAATAGAATAAACTGGAAAGCCAAATTATGTTTTATTTTAAACAACAGATTAACTATATTTTTTGATGGTAGCATTCCTAAGTGGTGATGAGTGGCTCTCTCATTGTCACACTGCAGTTTCCCTGCAAGTAAAACTACAGACTTAGCGGTATATTTACTAAACTGCGGGTTTGAGAAAGTGGAGATGTTACCAATCGCAACCAATCAGATTCTAGTTAGCATTTATTTAGTACATTCTACAAAATGACAGCTAGAATCTGATTGGTTGCTGTAGGCAACATCTCCACTTTTTCAAACCCGCAGTTTAGTAAATATACCCCTTAGTGAAAATATTATCAGTGGGATACCAGGCATATTACCATTACATGGGAGTGCTGTGTTTTTTTGCAATTGCAGCTTTCAGTTTCTCTTTGCATTCTTGGAGGAAAAAAAAAACTTACAATAATATGTATTTCATTTGCATCTAAAATATTTCATTTGCTTCTTATTTAGTCTGTCATCTCTGTCATTGTTATGCCATTAAGAAAGAAAGCAATGATGAGTTAAAGAATAAACTGCAATTTTCCATTAGAGATTTGACATGTGAAGCTAGTTGCCACAGATCCAGTAATAATGATTCTATTTACTGTGATTTGAAGGTAATTTTACCTTACTGATGTCTGAAACCTAACATGACAAGGATTGTTTTCAAAGTCCAATAAAAATGTATGTAAATAAAACACTGTTTTAAAGGCTATTAGAGTTAACATGTGAGTAAAAAATGTCTGTGTGGTACTGATACTAATATATCTACTCAATACAAAATTGCTTATTTTTGATAACATCTGAAACTTTATAAAAATGTTAAAAATGTTAAAGTAATTATAAAATAATGCCAGAACAAGCTTAAATTGCTATATTTTATAGTATTTTTTTTTTTTTTAATGTGAACACCGAACATTACCGTCTTTGAAGTTTAAAGCTAGGCATTTGCGTTCAAGGTTCACCATTTGCATTAGCATAGTGTTGAAATATATCCATTTAATCCTTAAGATGTTCAAGTTAGTTAAACCACGTGCAGACTCACTCATGTGCATACTGGCAACTTGGCAAGATCGTGTGCAAACCAGTTTGAATAGCGTCAAACTGACTTGAACATTTTTACACCTATTGATATTGCTTGAATTTAGCTCCAAATTTGTATCCGATTCAAAGTTTGGAAACTTTTCAAATGTAAGGTCTCTATAGACGATCCAGTGACAGATTGCATGCTGAAGCTTTAGAGTTTAGTCAGTAAAAATGTTGAAATGTCACATGAAAATGGTAAGCATTTACCTTTTTATTATCTTTGCATTTCTACCTTCTTTTTTTATTATATATTTTTTTGTTAGATTTAATATTAGTAGAAAAATGTTTAGCAATCAAATGGGTACATTTTTAAGCTAAGTGAGGGGGAGAAATAGGAATGTCTGGCTGGAAGAAGGTAGGAGGGAGGGGGAGTTTATAAAGGCAGTGTATGGTTTTAACAGATTTCAAAAATAGTAAGGCTTAAAATCAGTAGCATAGCCATGAATAATACTAGAAACATATGAAAGAATTTGTGTTATCAGTTTGGGCAGAGTAAAGCAGAGAGCCCTTCCTGTCAGTGATGTATGAAAGAGCTGAATGGTGGGGGGGAGAGAGTGGGAGATAGGAATGAGAAGAGAGTTACTGTTTATATGATTAGTTTTCAGGAAGAATACATTATATAGTATTCAACAGTAGTTGGTCTCATAATAATCTGTCCAATATGCCTTGTTTTTTTAGAATAATTAGTAATTCCAGAAAATAACACTAGTAGTTTCCAGAAGATTGTTTCAATATGTCTACTAAATAAAAGTTTGGAAAATGTCCATATAAGATGGACTGCCATACCTTGCTAAATAACTAGAGATCTTTAAAAAAAAAAAAAACGAAACAAACTTTTCTTTCTTTTGTTTAATGCAAATTTTCATATATACTCGCTCTTTTTTCTCCCTTGTCTTTAGGAGTCAGCATGAGGGAAGTCCAAGCTCCTTTAAAGTCTCCCTTATCTCTGCTGGGGCACTGAACACTCTGTGATGCATACACAATACTGCCATTGGTTCCGCCCTTTCCTCTAATGGGGGCTAAAATAAATACTCATTGTTCCAATGTATCTCCGGCACCATCCTTTCCTGGTTCACCTCTTACCTTGCCGACCGTTCCTTCTCTTTTTCTACCTCTGGGTCTCTCTCCCCCTCTTCCACCCTTCCAGGTGAGGTCCCACAGGGCTTTGTTCTTGGACCCTTACTCTTTTCGCTATATACCTCCTCCCTGGGTGAACTCATCAGCTCCTTCGGCCTCAAGTACCACCTTTATGCCGATGACAGGTAGATTTGAGCTCTACCTATCATCTCCTGATCTCTCTCCCTCCCTCCTCTCCAGGGTGTCCGCCTGCCTCTCTGCCATCTCCTCCTGGAGATGGCAGATTTCTTAATCTCAATCTTGCTAAAACCGAACTCATTGTCTTTACTCCTTCTGAAACCTCCTCCCCCTCTGACCTCTCTATCACTGTTGACAATTTCTTTATCTCTCCTGTTCCCCAACTTTGCTGCCTGGAGTCATCCTTGACTCCTCTCTCTCCTTTGCCACACATTCACTCTTTTGCCAAGTCCTGCCGCTTCCAGTTACGTAACATTGCACACATTCAGCCCTTCCTCCCCCAGGATGCACCAAATCTCTCATCCACTCTCTGATTATCTCCCGCTTGGATTACTGCAACCTTCTCCTTATTGGCCTCCGCCATTCTCATCTTGCACCTCTTCGATCTGTACTCAAAGCAACTGCTAGGCTCATCTTCCTTTCTGGTCGCTCCACTTCTGTCTCCCCTCTCTAACAAGCCCCCCACTGGCCCCCCTTCCCCTACAGAATACTTTTTAAGCTCCTCACACTCACATACAAGGCCCTCACCAAACTCCACTGCTCCATACATCTCAAACCTCATCTCTATTAAAACTGCCAATGATAATCATCTCTCTTCACCTATGATTATCTCTTCCTAAGCACGTATTAAAGACTTCTCCTGTGCTGCCCCCCTCCATTGGAACAAGTGCCCTTGCTCCATCAGAACTTCACGCAGTCTGTCCATTTTCCAACAGGCATTAAAAACCGACCTTATCTTAAAAGCCTTTCAGACATCCTCTTAACTACCCACCTTGTCGGCTACCTCTTCCTCTCATTCCTTCTTCACCCTTCCATGACTCTGTCTCCATTTCACCCATTTCTCCGTTTCACCCTTGCGTTTTTCAGTCGAATATGATGGCACTGCTAATAAATTATAAATACATATACAATCTCAGCAGAATAAACATACTGTACCTCTATTTAGGAAGCAAACATATATCATATCCCTCTCAGTACATTCTCTTATTATCATCAGCATTTAGCATTTGAATCCAGGGGCAGTGAATGATGACTGCCAGCTGTTACGATTCTGTTCCAAAAATAGATCAATCATGACACATGTTTGTGACTGAGAGGTGCTATCCAAGATGACGGATCCTATAGTTGATTTGTTAATTCCAACATAGGAGACAGTTGTAAATATTTTCCGTTAGGTTGAAAGAGGGGACAACCATGACGCACGAAGAAGCCAGAAGTATTAGGAAAGCGTAAAAAGCTATTTATTGCAGTGTCAACACAATCCAGGTAATGCAAGGTAAAAACTGACCAGGTCAGGCTTGGTAAATAAATAACATCTGGGTGTGGCAAGATAACAAGTAAACGATAATGAAAATAACAAAGCAGCTGAACAAAGATTAACAGCGAGAGACAGGAATTCACAAGAATGCAGGAATGCACAATTTTTTGAACAAACTTCTTATTTCTTCTGTAATCATAAATAATCAGTGACACATATGTGATAATTAACAAGCAGCAGAAGATTAACTCCTGCCAGTGAGGGGAAAATGTCCATGGTTGAACAGCAGCACCTCTGATGGCATAGAGCTACTGCAGCCAGGTACAAAACAATGTCAAAGACTTAACACAGATTCCTAACGGAAAATACTTACTTTCCAGCTGTCTCTTATGTTGGAATTGACAAATCAACTATAGGGTCCGTCATCTTGGATAGTACCTCTCATTCAGTTATTTACTTATGATGTTGTATTCTGTATTCCTAAACCACTCCAGTGTTTACGGAAAATACTTACTTTCCAGCTGTCTCTTATGTTGGAATTGACAAATCAACTATAGGGTCCGTCATCTTGGATAGCACCTCTCATTCAGTTATTTACTTATGATGTTGTATTCTGTATTCCTAAACCACTCCAGTGTTTAAAGTCAAAGTCTGCCTGGAAAGAGAATTAGGGTTAACATTAAAAAATCAGGTGATACACAACTAGAGATGCTCACTGACCCCCTTGTTTTGGTTTTGGTTTTGGATCTGGATTAACGTCGTGTTTGGTTTTGGTTTTGCTAAACCGCCATTGCGTGTTTTGGTTTTGTTTGATTTTGTTTTGCAATTTGTTAAAAAAATTAAATTTTTTCGGCCTAAAATAACATAATTTAGGTATTATTTTGTACCTACATTATTATTAACCTGACTAACACTAATTTCCTGTAATTTCCATTCAATTTTGACCGCCTCCTAGGTCACAATATGATTTTCATGCACTTTCAAAGAGAAATTGCTGCAGTTCTTGCCAGTGATAAGAAAAAGGCCATTGTCATGCTTGGGCATAAGACCAAAAATCCACCTCTTAAGTGTGAAATTATTTTTACACAAATCCTGACAACAGTTGTCTAGCCATTTGTAGCGTTTTTAAAGCCACACTCAGTCGGTAGGGACCTTAACCATCTGGGATCCTCATCCATGTTACTTCATTTTTCAGCGAGTTCTTGGAAAGCTGTTGGGAAAATCAGAAACTTAGGTTAAAAAAAAATAACAAGCTGTCCAGTATCATCTGCCTCCCTTCTCTCATCTACATCCCAGCATCTGCAATCGACAACCCCCCCAACACCTTCATCATCAATATCCCCAGAACCAATAATTTACAGTTAAAAAATCCTTTGTAAGAGGAATCAAGTATGAAATCTGTCACCCAGCCGCAAAGCGGATCACAGACGCCATAAGGACTATGCTAGTATTAGATCTGCGTCCAATGTCCAATATTAATGCAGCTGGTTTTAGACAGTTGCTTGAGGTGTTCTGTCCCTATTACCAAATTCCATGATGACCCCATTTTACTCGAATAGCTATTCCTCACCTCTACCTGAAAGTTCTTGAAAATTTAATCATTGGGCTACAAAATGACATTCTACCCACTGTACACTTAACCACAGATATGTGGGCAATCGGAACTGAGCAAAGTATAGATTATATGACTTTGACAGGCCACTGGGTTGGTCATTCGCCTTCACCAGCAGGGGCAGCAGCAGCGTGTACCCAAGTACATCACATTTTTCAGAAGTAGGCTGCTTTGAGTATTAGAAGCTTCACTAAGAGGCATAAAGCTGACAATCTGTTCCAAAAACTAAGGGATGTCATTGAAAGATGGCTAATCCTGCTAGGACTCTCCTGAGGATATGTCATTTCTGATGACGACCACAATATTGTTCAAGCATTACAGCGGGGTTGAATTCCATCATGTTTCCTGTTTTGCACACACAATCAACTTGGTGTTACAGAACTTTTAAAAAATGACATGCAGGAAATGCAGTTTTTGTCCGTAAAAATTTAGGGGCAATTTCAGTTTTCTGCAACAGCATGTAGGAGAATGCAGCAGCTGCAAGAAGACTAGCATTTGAGGGGAATGTACTTTAGTCCAGTGAAGTAGTCACCTGTGAATAGAGTGCAGACACGGTTAGCTTGAGTCAAGTGATTGCCTTAATAATACATTTTGACAAGGAGCTACAGAAATTTAACGTGTGACATAAAACAAAGTAAATGTGCTAACTATTTTTTAATTATAGACAATATACTTAATTTGCTTCGCAAGGATCCAAGACCTATCGACATCTTGTTTAGATGTCTTCTCCTTCAGTTTCTCTGGCAACTGTTTGTTGTACAAAAAATTGCTTTACCAAGACACCCAGTGCTGATGCAGATGATTCCGCGCAACATTTAGATATTTGCTCAGCTGTAAAAGAATTTTCAGCAATTACAATTAGCAATGGAGCAATGGAGCTCTTCTCTTTGGGTGTTACCTATAGAATGCAGTAGAATTTGCCTGCAAATTCTACAGACAAGCCTGCTTGTCTTCCTCTTCATCAATGACTCTTAGCAATTGAGCACTCGATTTTGGGTGTATATTACACCCGAACCGCAAATTAGGAAAAATACAGTTTAATCCCTGCTAGGCCCACCACCATCCTTTGCATGTTAATAGTAGGATTGGTTGCAGTTATGGGCAAGGTCACACATTTTTTTGTGAAATCCTTCAAACCAGCCCAGATGTCAAACTGTTGTGGTCTGCCACCTGCGTCATCTCTGCTTGTGTTTGGAAAGTGCAAATTGGTGGCAGAACCTCACGTGCCAAAACTGCTGCCACTGGTGCCACCCTGCTGCCACTGGCGCAAGACTTACACAATCAACCGCATCTTCATCAGCACCCTCGTTGGCTACCCAAATCTCCCCCTCATCTTCCAAAGTGTCATCCTCACTTGGTGTATCACCGGCTACACTCGGGCTGTTCAGGCACACATCAGCAGAACTGCTGAAAGGGTCCCTCTTTATGGGTACACTAACAGAATGCTCAGGGATTGGTGTCATTTGTGATTCAGAGCAAACATTATTATCTAATGCCTTACTGTTATCTAGCAGCTCGGCTTTGACGTGTAACAGTAGTTGTACACCACTTGTAGGCTCTGTAACATTTTTTGATCTGCCACTAATAGACAAAGGTTAAGGCCTCATTCTCTCTTTGCCACTGCGTGTGTAGAATGGCATGTTGGCAATTTTTCTTTTATCGACACTTAACTTTTCCTCAGTTACACTTCTTTTTCGCTTCAACACTGTAAAATTCTTTGGGGTGTGTGTTTTTTTGACTGATTTCAAAAGACTGTGTAGTTTGACATCGCCTTTCCCAGATGACGCACTGGGAACACTACCATCAGGACTGGTGACAGAACCTGGTTGCTCATTCTGCTCATATGTGGACTGCTTTGAATCCATTATTAGGCCAAAGCACTTGTAGTGCTACAAATTGTTTTAGATACTGCTGAGAAATATGACTTTTGACAGCCAGAAAAATTTATGCAAAAGAATGGGGGACACCCCAAAAGCACTTGGGAGTGCTAAATATATTTTTTGGACACTGCTGAAAAATAGGACTTTAGTTTTGACAGCCAGAAAAATTAATGCAAAAGAATGGGGGACACCCCAAAAGCACTTGGAGTGCTAAATATAATTTTTTTAGACTGCTGACAAATAGGACTTTTGACAGCCAGAAATATTAATGCAAAATAATGGGGGACACCCCAAAAGCACTTGGAGTGCCAGAAACTGCACAAAAAAACCCTCCTCTATCCTCCTCTTACTGCTGTAACAATTGGTATTAAGATTACAATGGTATTGCATACAAACAATAATGTCTCCAATTACTGCTCTGTCCCTGCGCTGATATAGCCAGTGTGACCTAACCCTGCTTTCTCCCTCTGTCAAATGGCGATGGATTGCTGTGGAGGCTGGTATTTATGCTTTTCAAATCTCGCGAGAACCGAGCTCAGATATACGAATACGTCACAATGACGTTTTGCCTCGATTTTGAATCCGAATGGGCGGGAGAGTACCGAGCGTGCTCGGCTTGGTACTCGGATAGGCTAAATTCGGATGAATTCAGATCTCGGGGAAGCGAGCCCGCCCGTCTCTATACACATCATATCAACAACTTAATACCGAAACTTAATAAAACTAATTAAAACTATAAAACATATAATATTTGCAAACTATTACCCATAAAAAAATGTTGATATACATCGGATGAGCTTCTTATCTTAAATGTAGAATACATTAAATATAAATTGCATGTGGTTATGATAAATAACTAATTATTCCACTCAGATGTATTTGATGTGGAAGAGGTAAAACCAACCATCTTATTATAGGGCGCTTTTAAAACATTTCTATGCAGGGAGAATACATAAGTAATAATATGCATGAAACTAGATCAAATCTATCTACTACTTGAAACACATTTTGTAAAAGTGATCAATTAAATTAAGGTAAATAATTCAGAAATATCAAACACGTTGTATTAAGGGATTTGTTGATATGCTTGATAACATATTTGTACACTGAAATTTAAAGTTGATATTTGTGTGCTACATGAAGAAACAGACAGTATTTAACTTATGTGCAAAATAGAAAACTAATTTGCACCTCTTGCATTGTGGCATTGTTTTGTCCAGGAGACTTCTTACTCAATTTTTAACTTAAACTTCCTTAATGAATCAGGCCCAATGTGTTTATACTGCAATTGTTGATACTTTATTAATACATTATTAATTTTATTATTAATTTTTATTTATAAGGCGCCACAAGGCGTCCGCAGCGCCGTACATGTGGGAATACATAAGGAAAGGTGCAATTGCAAAGAAAATAAGAGCATATGACCATAAATAAAGAAGAAATGAACTGCTTTTTTTCCTCCATTGATCCAACTCTCTAACTCAGTAGCTCTATGGAGCTCAAAATGGTTGTCTGCAATCTGGAATCATTGCTCTATATCTTTCATAATGTCTTAAGTCATCAAACATTACATTTTGTTTTAAAACCTTAATAGATATATAAATGAGTCTAAAACATTGCGATTGGATATAATCTATTAGATAAATAGCTCTATCTCATACATTTTAGTCCTTTTTAGTTGTTTATTTACCACTGTTGTAAATGTAAATGTTATGTGTGATTATTAAATGCTCCTATAATCATGTGTAATTTAATATTTTTTATACAATAGTTACATTACTAGCTTGAAGGCCATTACTCTGAAACTTCTGACAAAGAAGTCCTGTAAGACTTTAACACACATTAAGTTTTATTTTTTAATAAAGACGTTCGAGCATATATACTGTGGGACTGCTTCTTTTCTTGTAAGTACCTACCAACCACTCCTATACTTTGTCCAGTGTGGTGCCTTTCTCTATTTTTTTTATTGAACTAAAGAGAGCATTTAGATGTGGCAGTAATGTCAAAGAGGATGAAGTGACATAACTGACCTCCAACAGCAGCTGGACATGAAAAGGGCCTGAACAATGATATAAAACTTTCATGCTTAAAGGGATTGCAGCATTCTTGGAACCTATGCAAATTAGCCCTGTGGACGATCAGACTATGGCAATGTGGGCTAACCTGTGTTACACTCCCAGCATGCTTTGCCAACAAGTCCCAGCAGCTTATTGCTGGAAGGGTATGCTGGGACTTGTAAATTCACAACACCTGGGGGTAAATGTATGAACATGCGGGATCTTCAACACCCGCGTGTTCAGCGTGTACGGCGATTAAATTTCAAGAGGCGCTGCATTGTAAAGGGAAACTTCCCTTTACAATGCAGCGCCATTTGAAATTTAATCGCCGAACACGCTGAACACGCGGGTGTTGAAGAACCTGCATGTTCATACATTTACCCCCTGGAGTGTAACAGGTTAGCCAACACTGGCACCATTTTATTTAGCCTTTGGTTTCAAGTGATCATACTAGTATTAGGCCCGCTCAGTAACATAATGATATTGTCCATCTGCTCAAAAAACCCTGTTGTCCATGTATGCTCAGTTGAAGAGCACAGTCACATGATACTTGTTATGCCACTGATAGAACTATCTTTTGAGTCCAGGTATGATATTTCAATTATACCCTTTCGGTGTGTCATTACTGTTTATAGCAACATAGCTCTTCGTGGATTTTGTCATCATTGTCGCAAACATATCTATTTTTATAGTTTTCACATAAATATATGTACAATTAAGTACCATCATTTCCGGGAATTCTTTTTAGCACAGTTTGCAAATGATTTACCATGTATAAATGATTCTCAAATCATAATGGTGATTTCAATACAGGTTGAAACATTAGATAGGTCACAGAGTTTATATATAAATTAATGGGCCTTAATCTATATCTGATAGCAGAATTTAATTATTGATATGCATAAAAAGCCCTAAAGGTATACACTGCGTACAATGTAAAAAAAATGTTTGGAGTTCAAATAAAATCTTCTCAAAATGATTAGCTTCTGTTAAATAGCAGCTTTGCTTCCAGCTATGTTAAGGTCTTTACTTTTAACTTTCCCCAAAAGACATAATATATTTATGCTTTTTTTATAATCCATGCTAATATATTAAGCAACTATCTAGAGAGGCAACCAAACCAGCCGCCATGCTAATACCAGTTGTTCAGCATTGATAACAAAATTCAATTTTACATGAAATATTTAGAATAAAATGATCCAGTTATCTAATAGTCCAAATAAGAGGTAGTCATAAATTATGTCATGAAAATATGACAGAAGAGATATGCACAATGTTGAACATGGCAGCACACGGAGGAAGAACCCATAAAACCTATTTGGCACAGTAATTCACCTTGAAAAGTTCATTTTTATTGAGGTTTCTCATTTTCCTCTGTGCTTTAATATGCATATATCAAATTATGCCTTTACTGCACTATTAAATTGAAACAAGATAGTCATATGAGGCTAGACTTCAATATAGTTGTGTTTTACAATCCAGAACATGCACATGAATTACCGCTCAGACTACTTATAGTTCATATAAATGCCCTCAAATTGACTAATTTTTCCCTTTCCTCGTTTGTAAGCCTATGTATTTTCCTGTGAGCTTTTCACCCACAGCATATAGATCTTTGTCCTCATTACATCTAAGATCAATAGCCTTTATTTTACAATTCCTTACAAGACACATCGTTGGACAGAACACTTTGCTGATATAACCAGATCTATGTTTCCACTTCTATTGTTTAATGATTCAGTTGCTGATAAGACACACACTCTCTCTTACAATGTGCCATCTAAAGTATGTTAGGACATGTACTATTATCCTAAATGTTTTGGCTCATACAAGATCATGTTCACACATGAACTAACAATAGAACTTCATATGATAAAATGTTGCAGTTAAAGTGCTATAAATACTGTACATTTTATTTGAGTTAATCTAATTTTAAAACGTCACAACCTAGTTGAATTGGTACATAGTATAAGACCCATGGTGCACCCAAACCACAGATAATTCACCCAAAACCATGCTCGTTTACATGAGACCACACTCCTTTCCCAGCAGGCCACGACTTCTAATCATTTATACATATTTTGTTTTCCATATACATGTAACAATGATTTGAATATGACAAGTCATATATGGGTTGGCAGTATTGATATCAAAATGATTAAAAGGTTTAGATTTTCCTATGTCTGTCATTTCCCACTTTATAAAAATGATCAACACTATAAAGCTTGCATGATGTGTAACTAATACCAACACATAAAAACATTTTAGTGAGATTCACTAACGGGCGGCTTACTATGCAGTTTGTAAACTGCCATGCATCAAATGCGATTTTGAGATCCAAAGTGTAACCTTCTGTTGCACTACAAATACTAACATGCATTGACAGGCCATGACTGTTCTTGCATACTACCACTTGTAGAATTACATGTGTTGTTATAAATAAAAATAATAGTAGTACCTCATAGTAAATAAAATGAATAGCCGTTAATGACCAAAGCTAGTGATCTGTATGTGGATCCTAGTGAAATTCCAAGTCAGGTATATAAAGTTAGTAATAGAATATCTAACTTTTACGTCCTTCAGTGACAACAACTATTGACCACTGATTACTACCAATAATTTAGCTAGGATGGTTTTGTCACTCGCCGGGTTATCGGGCGGCTCACCCGTCCCTCGGCAAACTTACCTGACTCTGGCGGTCCGCTCCGTCCCGGGCGCTGCCATCTTGGATTCGGGTCTGTGCATGGAATCCCCATACAAAAGGCACCTCCTCTAAACACTCAGTGCCTAATCCTGGCCTATTGGTGCCTAGACGTGGCTGCTCTCTATCCTGGCTATCTTGTCTGCAGAGCTTATGCTCCAACCAACTACCAGCTATTCTACTTGTCTACAGAGCTTACGCTCCAACCAAGTACCAGCTATTCTACTGTTCTTGTCTACAGAGCTTACGCTCCAACCAAGAACCTGCTATTCTACTTTTCTACAGAGCTTACACTCCAACCAAGTACCCGCTATTCTACTTGTCTACAGAGCTTATGCTCCAACCAAGTACCTGCTATTCTACTTGTCTACAGAGCTTGCGCTCCAACCAAGTACCTGCTATTCTACTTATCTGCAGAACTTACACTCCAACCAAGCACCTGCTATCCTGCCTGCTTCTCTACGGAGCTTACGCTCCAACTAATACCTGCAGATCCATCCTCTGTCTACAGCGCTGACGTTCCTTCAGCTATTCCGGTATTCCATCTACCCTTCATCGCTACTGACTGCCCCTTGTCTCCTGATTTTCCAAGAGGGTCTCGCTCAGTACTCTAGCAGGGGCCGCGACCTGCGAGCAGACAAAGCTAAGACCATACTGCTTTGGGGCGGTTCCTGGTGAACACCGTCTACTCATTAGACTGCGCGCCCTGTTGGAGTAGCGCTAAACTGTACGAACCCTAGGATTCGCATCGTAAAGACCTTCTGTTGCTTGAGACCATGACAGGTTTGTTATCCAAGCTAACATATAATAGCAATCTCTGCAGCTAACGCTGCACAAGTGACAGACATTGATACACAACTAAAACACTGATGTGTTGTGTGAGATTTCCACATCAGCACTGACCTTTAATGACTAATTAAATAATGATGAACTGACAGGCTGGGCTGGTGACACTATAGCAATGAAAATCCTGCTGCATGCGGTACCTTGTCATAATGTCAGACAGCCCTAGTCTGTTCAGCACGCGGCTTACTTATAGAAAGTAAAAAATTAATCCAATCTGCTCCTTGCCACATAAATCAATCTCATTATCCAATAACTCTCTAGATAATAATCAAGTTTCAACAATATTGGGCATTGTAATCATATATAAAAAGAATGTATATAACCAAACAAACTATCAGCATATATTCGAAGCCCAAATCAGCGTATGCTTAAGGCGATATAATTCTTTACATCAGAGTCAGCTTTTTCATGTTGCACACAAATATTTTAATAGCTTTTTTTAAAGTTGATCTAGGATATGTTCTACCCCAACTACAAATCTGTCCCCACATTTTAAATTTACCTTCCCCTCAAATGCAACATGGATTTGCTGAGGTGTAGTTACCCCTTTTTTATGCTTTGCGTGCCTTAATAACTCAGGCCCAGAGTGTGAACTCACATGGTTTGAGTGCACATGGATAGATCTCAGAGTCTCATTGTTTGTGGCGACATCTGAAGGTCACTCAACTTATAAAAGGTCTTTTACAAGCTGCAGAATATGCAGATGATCAGAGCATTTATATTTACGCCAATTTGTCTATTTGCCTACAATGCAAACACATAGATATACGTCCAATCTTCACTTTGGGAAGTATATCAATGCTAATGTCTGCACTCTGCATAAAACATATTTCTCTTAAACTACTGCTCTTTTGAATCCCATTAATTTGTAAAATAAGTTATATGAGTAAGGTGACATTGGAAATATATTGCTTCTATGTGTTAATTTTGTGAATTTTAATATTTTCATGGATAGAATTGTGCCTTGAAATAAGTATTTCCGCATAAAATATATGCAGGAACAGTAAATACTCAATGGTATATCAAGCTTACTGTTTATATTATAGTTAATCTTTTAAACTTGAAATATTATCATGTATTTCATGTTTAAAAAGAAAATGGAGAAAAAAACACTTTTTCTTTTCAATGTATTTTTTATTAACGATTATATTATAAACAGGTATTAATGTATATTTTTTCTGTGCGTTCTGATGGAACTTAATTTTGCACATATGCATTGTGTGTTTCTTGCATTGTGTTGTGTCTGTCTGCATACAACAAGTGCGCTATAGGCCAGTGTTGGCTAACCTGTGACACTCCAGGTGTTGTGAAACTACAAGTCCTAGCATACCCTTCTAGACTTGTAGTTTCACAACACCTGAAGTGTCACAGGTTAGCCAACACTGCTATATGCAGACTGTACTTATACCTAGATTCACCTGGAAATGTTTTTTAGGTCCGGTTGTATTTGAATATGGCCATACGTGCACGCAATTTTCATTCGTTTAGAAAGAAAATGCATATTGCACTCACTTTGCGCTCCTTGATGAATCAGGCTCAAATCAGAAATTTGTAATGAGACACAATTTTGCTGTTTTGCAATGATCCTTATAGTCTCCATGTTTTTCCATTTATTTTTATTTGTTTGCTTTAGATACTTTTTCTGTTTTGCTATTACTGGCAGCTCTTAGCTCCTTCATTTTGGTGCTTTGCTTATAAACCAAAGGGAAATAGCTGTTTATTACTCTTATGTGACATTCTTATACTTTTCCTTCAATCTCATTTTAGGACACACAAGTTCAAGAAAATATTTGTTTTTCTTAAGATCAAAATGATATTACTGTTATTTTTAAGCATCTCAGGGTCAAATTATTTAAAAAGTCCCATATTTTTGGAGTGGAGCAGGATGTCAGAAACACAGTGAGCAACATATAAATGATTCCAGACATTATTTCAGAAATAACTGCTTTAAAAAAACGCACAGTTAGCAAAGTTCAAATTTCACCCTCTTTTACCACTGCACTATATTGGGTTCTAGCTAGAGATGTTCACTGACCACCGTGTTATGGTTTGGTTTAGGATCTGTATTAAGTTCGTGTTTTGGATTTGGTTTTGGCAAAACTGCCCTTGCGTGTTTTGGTTTTGAATCTGTATTTTTTAGAAAAATTGCTGAAATATGCTAAAATCACATAAGTTTGCTAATTTTTGGTCCTACATTATTATTAACCTCAAAAACACTAATTTCCAGTCATTTCCAGCCAGTTTTGAACACCTCACAGGTCACAATATTATTTTCATCCACTTTCGGACAAAGACTGCAGCAAGCTGGCTGGATGCTAAGAGACAGATCAATTGCACAAACACACATCAGTTCACAGCACATCTAGGTAACATTGCTACGCAGCAGTGGCAGAAAAGAAAATTCGTGCAAGATGGAACCCATCCCACCCACCCATATGTTAAAAAGATTTAACAAACTCCCAAAGAACTAGGAGGGGTAGCAGGTACATTTTAACAAACCAAGCACTTTAGCGACAAGGAATGCCACTTTTGTGGCTGAAGTGCTTGGCTTTTTTGAGCCCCCCACAAAACAAGCTACCAATGGGCCTAAGGCAGCTAAGCTAACAGTGCTGCCAATGAACTGTATGACTGCAGCGAGCTGACTGGTTTCTATTCGCCAGAGCAATGCCACAAACACACAGCAGTTCACAGCACATCTAGGTAACACTGTCACACAACAGTGGCAGAAAACAATAGTGGTGCAAGATGGAGTTGTCCTTGGGCCCTCCCAACCACACGTATCCCACTCACGCATTTAATTGTTCTTAAAAAGGACATGCAAACTTTAACAAACCAAGCACTTCCTTGACAAGAAGTGCCACTTTGTGGCTGAAGTGCTTGGTTTGGCATAAGGCAGGTAAGCCAACAGTGCTGTCAATTAACTCTAAAACTGCAGCAAGCTGCCTGGTTGCTCTGTCGATTAGTAATGACACAAACACATGGCAGCTCATAGCACATTTAGAAAACATTACAACACGCAGTGGCAGAAAAGAAAAGTGGTGCAAAATGGAATTGTCCTTCGGAACTCCCACCCACCCTTATGTTGGATTAACATAATATGAATGAAAGTAGACTAGGTTATAAAGTCGACAATATAATGACATTGACAGTCTTATTAGGACATCAATTGCAATGTAGACAGTATTTATTAGGTTGACAGTTCAAATGTAGACATTATTAACCCTGTCCCTATCCCTAGACCTGTCCCCATCCTTATCCCTGTCCATAGACCTGCCCCTATCCCTATACCTAGACCTGTCCCTATACCTATGCCTACACCTGACTGTATCCCTAGACCTGCCCCTATTCCTGTCCCTAGACCTGTCATTAACAATATCTCTAGCCCTATAATAATACTGTGCACATTTGAATAGTCTACATCAGGGTTGTCCAACCCGCGGCACGCCTGTAAATGTGGCCCAGAAGGACTTTTGTTTGTGGCAAGGGGGCAGCGCTGTTAATGGAAAAAAAACTCGAGCAACTACAAGAACAATTTAATTTGTCCTGACACCAACTCTAGCAAGAGATGGAAACAAGGTGAATTTGCACCCTTGATATTCTTCAGAGGATATAGGAACAGCGAAAAGCCATCAGTCAAGACTTCATCAGGAGGGATAATGAATGAAGTCTTGATCCAATAAGACGAAACGCGTTGAGGACTGTGTTTATTAGAAGCCCGCTGACTTTATATCCAGCTGCATGGTGGTGAGCCTCCATTTGGATTAAAACTGCTTTGCTTTTAACAAAGATACCCAGATAAGCTCATTTTTAAAGTTTTTTTATGTAAGTGTACATCTGTATTTCTTTACAAAATAAAGATTGTTGATATACAGTATCACACTATGTGAGTTCATTCCTTTCTATAACCCTGGCTACTTCTGAGGGTATATGAAGTACCAGATCTGGACCCTAAGTGCTGAGTGAAACTTTCCACTATTCTGAAGGGGAACTAGAGCCTATCTGACCCATGAAGACATCAGCTATACTTACAGATAAGCCTTAAAGTTTTGATATTTGGTACGCACAATATATTGCCTTGGTGTCGGTGTTCTAAAGTACCTTTCCTCCTTATTGATTCACCAATAATATCTGAGTGTCTATACCCACTTGGTGACTTTAATTCTGACTTGTGGTACATTATATTATTATTATTATATACAGTATTATACTATGTGGTGACCCCTCCCGCTTATTTTGTTTTAGATTCATTCCAGTCCACCATCAGGGGGTAAATGTATAAATCTCCGGATTCTTCATCTCCGGCGTGTTCAGCCTCTTCAGCGCTTTAAATTAAAAGCGGCGCTGCATTGTAAAGGGAAGTTTCTCGAAATTGCATTGGTTTATATATATATATATATATATATATATATAGATAGATAGATAGATAGATAGATAGATAGATAGATAGATATAGATAGATATATATATATATATAAATAATGACAGCGGTGGAACTACCATTGGTGCAACAGGTGCGCTGTACTGGGACACATGGACCTAGCGAGTTGTGGGCCCTGGTTTCCTCCTCCCCGCTTCCTTGCACTGGGGCCCACCACTCGATAGTACAGCTTCTGTATAATGATGTTGCTGCCTTGTATGGTCGACACACACTTTCCCGTCCAGCTACTACAATTGTTATTCCACTTCCCTATGTACCAGGTGCAGATCCCACTACAGGAAATGGACTGTGAATAGCAACTGAGAGAAATTTTACTGAAAAAAGTCAGAGGGGAGGAGAAGAGTCATTACAGGAGAAAAATCATTTTAGGAGGGTTGTAATCTGGAAATTTGAGAAGATAGGGGAGAGAGAAGTGTCACTTACCCACTAATTCTGCTCAGAACTTTGAAGTATGAGTCTCGCCCGACTATAGTACAACCAGCGAGGAATGGGATCCAAAAAGTATGTGCATAGAATACAAATTAGATTTAAAGAATATTAAAGCACATTTTTTTTTACTGTACCATGAAAAATGTGGTGTAAATGTGTGCAAATGTAATAGCTTTTTAGGGTAGTATGTGGTGAAAACGTATGATTATATGCCGGAATGTCTGGTTCAGTACTCATTTCTCTACTTTATCAGTTACATCTTTCTTTTGCTGGGTAGGACCCTATTTTGCGCCAAGAGGAGTCTGAGTTGTTCATTACATGGATTCAACAATATGCAATATGAAGAATAGAAAATATAAACAGAATAAAAGAAGCACCACAAACAAAAATGCTCTTTTTTGAGGAAAAAGTAGAATTGTCACATTAGAAATACTCCTTCGTTTGAGGCTATTAAGTGACTGGGAAAGAAATCTGAACTGCTGTTTTTTTTCCCATTTATTAGCATGATGGCTAATGTAATATATCAAATGAACAGTGCTTGAAGCATAACTTTCTAATTGTAATGTTGACTTTCATGGCTATTCCTGGTGGTATTTACATTCAAAAATATATTTTTATGTTTATTTATCTTTGCTTCCATCAAACAGGGTAAATAGAAGTGTAGAGTGTGATGACAGAGGATAAGTGGAGTGGAGTGTGTGTGTGTGTGTGTGTGTGTGTGTGTGTGTGTGTGTGTGTGTGTGTGTGTGTGTGTGTGTGTAATGGGTGTCTATAATCTCCTATAGTCAAGGAACCTTGCCTATGTTGTTAGTTTTAAAAAGTACTGCTTTAGACCAGAATGTTACAAATAGATGGTTAAGCTTGCAGATTATTTCATAGTGGCAACGTATCCTGTCCATTTAAACTTAAACTCCAGGATCTACACACTTGATTGAAATGGCTCACTTTTCACTTTCTTTTAAGTAAAATCAGGACAAATCTGTATTTTGATTTCTTTAAAAGTTTGTATCCAGTTAAATAATTAATTACTTTATATATGCATATATGATAATTAGCTTTAGGTTAATTTAGCTTTTGTAGTATTTGTTAAAATAAGCTTTATTTGGCTAAGGATGACGGGTCTGATTCATTAAGGAACTTAGGCAAGAAATTTCTTACTTAATTCTTCTGGACAAAACCATGTTAAAATGCAAGAGGTGAAAATTAGTTTTATATTTTGCACATAAGTTAAATACTGTCTGTTTTTTTCCTGTAACACACAAATATCAACTTTAAATTTCAGTGTGCAAATAAGCTATCAAGTATTTGCGTGCTACATGAAAAAACAGACAGTATTTAACTTAGGTGCAAAATATAAAAATAATTTTCACCCCTTGTATTGTAACATAGTTTTGTCCACGAGACTTAAGTAAGAAATTTCTTGCCTAAGTTCCTTAATGAATCAGGCCCGACGTCACTATACATATAGTATATACATTACATTTTCATCTAATTCACACCTCAATTGAGGAGAACTGTTTACCAGTTTTCATTAATGTCTCCCTGTATATACATATTTTTTAATATTAATATAATATTATATTCAGTAAAAATATATTTTCCAAATATTTTTCCAAATATAGGTTCCTTGATGTTGTTTAGGTGTTCAATAATCAGAAAGTGAAGCAAGAGGAGATTGTATTTTAAATGCATTAGAGGTGTGTAGATTTGCTATTGTTTCATGTTACTGGGAAACCTAATTAACCCTTTAATCTGTAATATAATGAGCAGGCTATAATACAAACAAGCAATCACCATGTCCTATATTGTCAAAACAGCAATCCTCTCAACTGATTCTTGTTCCTCTTGGGAGTTATTTATTAATATGATTTAATTTCCCATCAATGCCATCAAAATGATTGTTATTTTTACATTTATCTTTAAAATGGCTCTAGTGGCTATTACCAAGAAAGCAACTGTGTTTTCTGTGTGTCAAGCAAAATGATTCAGTCATCTTGTCAATTTGTTGTTAAAAATAGCACTTAAAGCCTTTGATCTGTCTGAAATTAGTAATCTAAATATAAGACATGGATTTCTTCTAGTGTAACTTACATTAAAATTTGCAGTGGACCCCTCCCACCAACTTTTATGTGGTATCACTGTCAGGGTCACCATCAGGGGATTACAGGAGGTATTAGTGTAGGGGGCCTGGGCTGATCAGGGGACCCACCATTCAAAGCAGTAAAATATTTGCATTGAAATATCTTGGAAGCATTTTTGTCACCACTAGGCTTCCATAGAAGGCAGCAACCAGGAAGTGAGCAGGCACACGTGGAAGTGGACTCCTTGTTGGGTCTGCACTCGAACAGCAGGGCAGCGAGAGTGGGACCACTACACACAGATCTTCTAACACTACGATGTAAATGGTTATTGTAATTTTTAATGTTAATAAACCTCTGCACTTTTACCACCATCCCACCCACCTTTGCATTATTTATGTAAATCTGCTTTAAGCTGATTACCCCACACAACAACAATGTTGCAGCTCAGGATAAGAAACTGCATATCCACAACAGTCATAAAAGATGCACCTACTGTTAACAGATCAACACTTCTTTCATTCTCTGTCAATAGGCACACACTGGGAAATGTTTTGTGGTATAACTATTTTTAATAAACCGTTTAGTTATCAGCATATAGATATGACAGGTCTTACATGAACAACAACATTACTAGAAGATTCCTGTACAAGAAAATACATTTCTATAATACAGAGTGATAACACATTAACACATTTAGTAACAGTGCTGTCCCTCTAGTGTAATCACTCAAACAACATTAAGTCATAGTCATGTATAGCAAAAAGTAATGTGGGTGGTAAAACAGCACAAACACTCAATACTTCAGCAACCACCTATGTGCAAACTCTAATCCACCAATGAGCTTATAAAACTAAAAATGCAAAAAACATAAACACAGGAACGGTGCTAATGATTGATAAGATCAAATACAAGAGTAATAATCAAAATATTAATACTGACTTCTTCTATGAATAAAAAGTCTCTATCATATGTTCTTCTATGATCTCAGCACAATAAGTAATATCACAAAAACAGTCACTAAACAATGGTAAGGACACTGAACGGACGATGACCAAACAGTAGGCGATGACAAGTCTGTTTTCAAGAATTATTTTCAATCACTGGCATGTAGTATAATGTGTGTCCTTTCATCTATATTGCCGATATCATCCTTCTTAATTTCCTCCACTGGTTAAAATTAGGGATGTGCACCGGCCACTTTTGGTGTCTCGTGTTTTGTGTTTTGAGTTCGGATTTGCTTGATGTTTTGGGTTCGGATTTGTTTCGCAAAACACCTGTCGAAAGGTTTTGGTTCGGATTTAAGGTTTTGGATTCGGAATTATTTTGAAAAAAGCATAAAAAGTTCCAAAATCAAGTTTTTGGGCTTATTTTCACTCCTACGCTATTATTAACCTCAATAACATTCAATAACAATCATTTCCACTAATTTCCAGTCTATTCTGAACACCCTCACACCTCACAATATTGTTTTTAGTCCAAAATGTTTCACCGAGGTAGCTTTCTGGACTGCATAGTGGAGTGGTCCCCACAATATAATAAAAAAAAACCTCAACTGGTCTGAATTCCACCAAAAAAGTAACTGGACTGCGTAGTGGAGTGGTCCCCACAATATAATAAAAAAAACTCAATTGTTCTGAATTCCACCAAAAAAATATCTGGACTGCGTAGTGGAGTGGTCCCCACAAAATAATAAAAAAAAACAAACAATTGTTCTGAATTCCACCAAACAAGTATCTGAACTGCGTAGTGGAGTGGCCCCGGTACCCAATTTGGTACCGGGGCCACAATATAATAATAAAACCCTCAACTGGTCTGAATTCCAGAGCACAGATGGCGGACAACGGATGGACGTCTAAAACCAACATAACAGTTAAGGGCGCAGTTCCTCTTTTTTGTGACTGCACAAACAATTAACGTAGTAATAGAAATGACAGTTTGTCTTTTTTTAAATATAGAAAGAAAGAAGGTAGTACTAGAAATGGCAGTTATTTTTTTTTTTTTTAAATAGAGAAAGAAAGAAGGTAGTAATAGAAATGGCAGTTATTCGAATCCCCAGGAGAGTCTAAGTGGGGTGAGCCACAGAGAGATTGTTTCCCTCAGTTTCTATAACAGGTTGTCAGTGTTGTGCCTCTTCTTAAAACCTGTGATACATAACTACACACACTCGGCAAAGCTTTTACAAATTATCTGCGGCACAGGAGAGTACCACTGGACTGTACTTTAATAGCAGTACCTATTATTTTTGGGTACAGCAACAGTGAATGATCGTAGTTAGAATTTTAAATAGCAGTACATGCTAGGTTTTTTAAAATTTTGTAATATTTTTTTCCAATTATTTTTGGAAAAAAATTTTTATTTTTTTTTTAATTAATTTTTTTATAATTTTTTTTATAAATTTAAATTAGTTTTTTTAGAACTTTTGGATAACTTGGAAATAACAATGCCCTTAGCAGAACAGACCACAGGACACAGGAAATACAGAAAGAAAGAAGGTAGCAATAGAAACGGCAGTTCCTCTTTTTTGGAACTGCACAAACAGTGATGAAAATGAAGGTGGAGCTGGTGGCATGTCACGGTCCTCTTCAGAGGACAATCTCCTGACCAGCAGGTCTTTGCACCGCTGTAGACTTGTGTTCGCCGGAAACAGAGACACAACATACGCTTTAAACCGAGGATCGAGAACGGTGGCCAGAATGTATTCCTCTGACTTTAAAAGACTGACCACCCTCGGATCCTGGCAAAGTGTACGAAGGGCTTCATCCACAAGAGCTACATGCTTGGTGGAATCGCAATGGTGTACCAGCTTCTTACTCACTTTCTCCAGCTGCTTCTGCAAAAGCCTGATCAGGGGAATCACCTGACTCAAGCTGGCAGTGTCGGAACTGACTTCTCGTGTGGCAAGTTCAAATGGCTGCAGAACCTTGCACAACACGTAAATCATTCTCCAGTGCGCTTGACTCAGGCGCATCCCCACTCCTTTTCCTATGTCGTAAGTGGCTGTGTAGGCTTGAATGGCCTTTTGATGCTCCTCCATCCTCTGCAGCATATAGAGGCTGGAGTAGCACGTCACTACCTCTTGTTAATTTAGATTGCAAGGCTTGTAAATACTTTGAAGATAAAAAAAAGCAGGCAGCACAGACTGTGGAGCTAGAAAGTAAAATGAAATGGACCACATTACTTTGATGGCTATCTATGCCCCCCCCTCCCTGCCCTCCACTTGTAGTTGAATATAAAAAAAAGCAGCCTGCATAGACTGTAGAACTAGAAATTCAAATATACAAAGAAATGGACAAAGGCAGTTTGGTATCTGTCTGCATCAGATCCCCTCTCCACTAGGAGTAAAATAGAAAACTATTCAGCCGTTATATAATCTAGAATATAAATAGAAATTGAGAAAGGCAATTTGGTATCTGTCTGCATCATAATCATCAACATCCTCCTCAGCATAACTCTCTTAAATTTTTTGTAGGGGGGGGAGGAGGGCTTAGTTCCTTGGGTGAAGCTGAACCACTAATCATGAACACGGGCCAGGGCCTAATCTGTTCCTTGCCACTGCGTGTCGTAAATGGCATATTGGCAACTTTACATTTCTCCTCAGATGATTTTAAGTTTCTCTTTTTGCTACTTTAACTGAACTTGGGCTTTTTGGATTTTACATGCCCTGTACTAGGAGATTGGGCATCGGGCTTGCCAGACGACGTTGATGGCATTTCACCGTCTATGTCATGACTAGTGGCAGCAGCTTCAGCATTAGGAGGAAGTGGGTCTTGATCTTTCCCTACTTTATCCTCCAAATTTTTGTTCTGCATTATATGTAGCACAAGAGAGTGTACCCCGAAGCCACACACACTCAGCAAAGCCTTTAAAAATTATATGCGGCACAGGAGAGTACCACTGGACTGGAGTTATACAGCAGTACCACTGGACTTATACTGCAGAATGAGTGAACTTTGTAATATTGCAATACCACTGGACTTATACTGCAGAATAAGTGAACTTTGTAATATTGCAGTACCACTGGACTTATACTGCAGAATGAGTGAACTTTGTAATATTGCAGTACCAATGGACTTATACTGCAGAATGAGTGAACTTTGTAATATAGCAGTACCAATGGACTTATACTGCGAAATCAGTGAACTTTGTAATATAGCAGTACCACTAGACTTATACTGCTGAATCAGTGAACTTTGTAACATAGCAGTACCAATGGACTTATACTGCAGGATTGTTTTGGGATATTTTTTTTATTTTTTTTATAATTACTTTTTTTGTAATTTTTTTTGAATTTTTTTATAATTTGGGAATAATGGGGAAATAACAATGCCCTTAGAAGGACAGAGCACAGGACACAGCACCACTGGACTGAACAGGACACAGCACAGGACCCAGCAGCACCACTGAACTCAGAAGGACAGAGCACAGGACACAGCACCACTGGACTGAACAGGACACAGCACAGGACCCAGCAGCACCACTGAACTCAGAAGGACAGAGCACAGGACACAGCACCACTGGACTGAACAAGACACAGCACAGGACCCAGCAGCACCACTGAACTCAGAAGGACAGAGCACAGGACACAGCACCGCTGGACTGAGCAGAACACAGAGCACAGCACAGCACAGAACTGAACAGCACGAGATATAGCAGGACAGAGCACAGGGCGGGGCATCACTGGATTCAGCAGGACAGAGAGAGGAGGTGTTTTGTTTCAGCTCTGACTTCCAGAAGCCTGCAGGGTAAAGTTCTGTGCCTAGCCCAGCCTTGATGGAGGATCCTGGGGGGGGAGTGGAGGAGAGCCCCCAGGCTTCTGGGCCTATGGAGTTATGTATAGAGAATAATACTACCAGCCGGCCTGATATCAACCAGGCCACGGATCTGGTCCCTCCAACTGAAGGGGTTTCCCCGGGATCTGTGGATGTGTTTTCCCTAAGCATGATGGAGGAGATAGACGTACACCCAGGGCCTAGTGAACTTACCAGGCCTAAGCTATCCCGTATGAAGTGTAATACGGGGGGGCAGGAGGTGGAGATGTGTACCCTGACTCCAGTGAGGCAACTGGGGCCCGGGGTGAAACTGTCAGCGGGGTTGAACATGCAGCCGTGTGTGGACCTGGAAACCCTGCAGCCTGTGCTGATACAACAGGCTAGGGGAGGATCCTCCCGTACGGGACCCAGGATGGGGTCTGGAGGGGCCCGGGAGATCCAGGCATCTGACTCTGTGATGCAACAGGAGTCGGGATCGGGTGAGGTGGAGGACGGGCCTAATATGGCGGTGGATCCGGCAACAGTGTGTCTGCCTGATTCGGAGGACAGTGAGCCAGATGAGATGGAGATTGGTGCTCAGATCAAGACACTGGAACTGGAAATCAGCGGTCTTGACAGACTTATCACTAAAAAGAGAAAGAAAAGGAATCGCGCTTTTAGCCGCGACAGAGCGATGTACTCGACGGAGATTGAAGAGCTAGCCGAAACCCTGAAAGAAAAGGAAGAATTGCTGGTTAAATTAAAAGTGATTAAACAGGCAACGCTCCTAGAAGACTCAGCGCCGCTGCCTCCAAACATGGCGGCCGGGTCGCAGGAGGTAACCGAAGATGGCGGTCTCTACAGCGAGATCCGTGTGTTGGAGGGTGAGCAAAGGTCGGTGAAGGGCCAGGTAGGAACCGAAGGTGTCCCCGGTGGGTGTACAGTGCGGGCTTCTGTAGGGGGGACCGTATTGTATTCCCAGCCGCCCGCGGCTTTTCCGGAAGATACCGGAAGTGACAAATCGGCCCAGAGACCGGTAAGCTCCATGATCCCTTCGGACTCAAAGAATGTTAAGATTAATGTAATAAAAGCAATACCTAGCGGTAATGTGGCAGCAGCTGAGGCGGGGTCTGATCCAGGGAGTACCGGGGTGGTAGCCTGTGACACAGCAGCTGTGCTGTCCTCCGTGGCGCAGTCTCGCTGTCGGCCTGACCCAGCGATCCCGATCAGTACATCCGTTGCTGACAATGCTAATGCTACTGATAATGCTAATATTATTGATTGTGCTAATGTAGCTGATAATGCTAATATTACTGACAATGCTAATGTCACTGGTAATGCTTGCATTACTGATAATGCTAATATTATTGACAATGCTGGTGTAGTTATCAATGTTACTGACAATGCTAAAATTGCTGATAATGCTAATGTCGCAGACAATGTTGATGTTACTGATAATGCTAACGTAGCTATTAATGTTACTGACAATACTAATATTGCTGATAATGCTAATGTCGCAGATAATGTTAATGTTACCGATAATGCTAATGCTACTGATACGGTTGGAGTAGTTAAAAATGCTGTCTCGGTGTGTACAGATGAGAGGGTGGTTGCGATTGAGCATAAGGAGCGGGGGGGTAATTTGAGGAGTGAACTCAGCCCGACTCAGGCCAAAATCATTGATACTACATATGGTCCCTTATGCATAACAGACAGAGCCAGGAAAGCGGCTGCTTTAATAGAAAGTGCGTCTAAGACTATGCCTAACATGTTGGTTGGTGGTGATGTACTAGTGAGCAGTTCTGGAGTCTGTATGACAGCCTCAGAAGAGGCAGGCCCTTCATCGCGTCAAAACTTGTGGGGGGTAGCAGTCTTAGGGTACAGGGAGATATTGTTGTCCAGGGCTCGATTATGAGGTCAAAAGATCCTCTCCCGGGGCCAAGTACAAGTTCTCTCCCGGGGTCAGGCCAGGTAGATCCCAGTTCCCTCCCGGGGCCAAATACAAGTCCTAAGAGTCCTCTCCCGGGGCCAAGTATTCACCCAGGGCTGATGTCATATGCGGGTGCAGTATCTAACTTAGGTTTAAGGCCCAGTATGAATACCCAGAATATAGGGCCTGGCCCAACGGCGGCTCAGCCTTTCAGGCGTCGCAACGTTGTACAACTAAAATATATGGGGAAAGACCCCCCTAACAGACCAGATTTTTTAAAAGTTTTCCTAGAGTCATTTAAGTTTGTCCCAGCAGATCTCTTTGCCTGCATCCACCCTGTTAACACTGCGGAGTATGATGTAAGCTTCGTGTCATATCAGGGCCTGCAGACTTTCTGGAGCAGGTGGGGTGGGTGCAGGTCGAGAGATCCATGGGTTAATTATAAGGCTATCGCCATAACTCGCCAGGAGCGAGTTAAAATTACTATATTGGTAAGAAACGAGTCTATACCAGCAGCGGACCTTGGGTTTTGGGTGGGGAGATTTGCAAAGATGGTTTCGCCTCTGGTCAAAGTGCCAGACCCAAGTCATGGCGTCTGGGGTGGCGGATGGTCCACCACAGTAGATCTAAAATGCACGGAGGCTGGCCTAGTACACTTGCCGTCCGCGTCTTTCATTGGTCGCGATAGGATCCAATGTTTCTACCCGGGCCAGCCGAGGATGTGCCACAGATGTGGGGACTTCCGCCACCTCAGTGCCAACTGTCCCCAACAAAAGTGTGGGCATTGTGGGGGCATGGGCCACAAAACCAGGACATGCAACCAAATCAGGTGCAATTTATGTGGCACAATAGGCCACCCCTTCAGTAAGTGCCCCCATGCGGCTCATAACGCCGCGGTTACAGATGAAGAAATAATGAGGGCAGTCGAAGTGGTAGAAAATGTGGAACCAGTGGAGAAACCGGCAGAACCCATGGAAAGTCCTGCTCCTCCGCCAAATCCCCCGCCCCTTGTAACTAAGTTATCAGTACCTTCGATGGCCAAAGTTCAGACAAATGAATGGTCCAGGCAAAAGAGCAAAAGCAAGAAGAAGGGTACGGGGAAGGAAGGGTTAGTTCTATCAAACAGGTTCCAGTTCTTGTCAAGCGAGGAAGAAAGTATGGAGGAGGGGGAGGTTAGGGTGAATAGGGAAGGTGCTTTAGTCCAAGCAACCAGGCAAAATAGGAAATCACAAAAGTCAAGGGACCTGCCTTTAGGGGAGATAGCAAAAATAATGAGAAAGACCAGTGTCAGGAAAACTGCTAGGCACTATTTGAAGGATAAGGTGACAACCCCATCTGGGCCTCCTTCCGTAGAAGACCTAGTTCCCCCCTTGATACAGGATCCCCCCCCTGGCCATCCCATAGAAGCCGGCCCCCCTAGTGGGGAGCCAGAGTCCCCGGTGGTGAGAGATCGGTCTTCAGGGAGTGACCCGGTCCTTGTTCCTCAGAGTCAGGATCCTCCCGTGTGTCCTGTACCTCCTAATCAGAAACCCCTTGAGGTCCCCCATAGCAAACCCTCTGGTTTGCCTCATGATCCGGTTAAGTTGTTGGGAGCAGGGCCCCTGGGTGGCGGTGATCCTGGTGGGTCAACGGGTAGGATGCTAGGGTCAGGCGGAGTCCCTCCCTTGGGGGAAGAAGTTGTCCTCAGGGGGGAGGAGTCTTTGCAGGCAGGCCTTAGTTATAAAAGGTTTGGCTCCTCTGATGAGGATTCAGGGAGGAAAATAAAAAAGAAGTGAGTTGTTACTACTGTCTAAAGCTCTGAAGGATGGCTTCCCAGCCCATTAGATTTGCCACTATTAACGTGGCATCTATTCTTTCCGAACGAGCTCGTTATCTGGCCTTTGATTTTTTCAGCACGGTTGAGGCTGATTTTTTATTTTTGCAGGAGACCAGATTAGGTCAACTAGCCGACCTACATAAAGCCAAAAGAGAGTGGAGGCGTGGGCCCTCCTACTGGTCTCTTGCGGCCGAGCCGTACGGTGGGGTGGCGGTGCTTTTTACCGGCATGATAACCATCCAGCGAGTCATTGAGCTTGAGGTAGGTAGGTGCATGGTGATAGATGTCAAACTGAGGGGGCATGACTTAAGGCTGATTAATATTTATGGACCCCAAACAAAGTGGGGTCGGAAATGCCTCTTCAGCGCCATAAAGCCATACCTTTTTACAGCCCGGCAGATAGTCTTTGGTGGTGATTTTAACACCGTCACTAGGACAAAAGACAGGGGAGGTTCAAGGACTTCTCTGGGCTATGATTCCCTTTTTTTAGTAAGTATGGTCAGGCAGGCTGGTCTGGTGGATGCACACATTCGTCATTTTACAGACCACACGGGTTTCACTTTTTATAGAGGTAGTTGTAGGTCTAGGATAGATAGGTTTTTTGTTAAGGAGAGCTCGAAAACCTTGGCTCCAGAGCTGAGGCCGGTAGAGTTCTCCGACCACGTTTACCTATCTATGTCCTTGAATGCTTCGGAGACTCTTCGGAAGGGTAGGGGTCTTTGGCGCCTGAACTCTAAGCTCCTAGAGGAGGAGTTGATAAGACAGTCTTTTAGGGACTTCTTTGAATCCCAGGAATCACTTTTGGAGGCAGGTTGGAGTAGGTCTGAATGGTGGGAGATGCTGAAGAAAAGGACCCGGAGCTTTTTTCGGGGCCTTGTAGCCAGAAATAACTTGTTAAAAGAGAGCACCTACATGGCACTGATGAAAAAACTTGGGTTCTTGATCTCTGGCCAGGGGGATAGTGGGGAGATCCCCCGGGTGAAGGCTCAGATGAGAGAGATACAGTATGACCGGTATGCATCCTTGGTTCTGGAGAGGGATTATGGGAGGTACCATTCGCCCGATCCTTTCCAGAGCTGTAGGAACTCGGTAGATGCTAAGGAGGTGAGGGGCTTGCGCGATGCTGAGGGTGTCCTTAGGGAGGAGAAGGAGGGCATTCTTGGTGTTGTGCGGTCCTTCTATTCCGATCTCTTATCGGAGAAGTCACTTGACAAAGAGAGGATGGACCAGTTTTTGAGGGAAACTCCTGGCCTTGGTGATTTTAGCGGCCTGCTTGAGTCCTTGGGCGATGAATTAACGGTGGACGAGGTCAGGATGGCGATAGATGGTTTATCTGTCAAGAAAGCCCCAGGCCCAGATGGTCTTACATCTGAGTTCTTTCAAATCTTTGGGGACATCCTGGCTCCGCGTCTCGTGGAGGTTTTTAATGAGAGCCTGGGCAGAGGTTTATTGCCTCCCTCCATGAGGGTCTCTGCCCTTATCTTACTGTCCAAGGGGAAAGATCAGTCATGTATTGAGAACTGGCGCCCCATCGCTCTTCTCAATACTGACAGGAAGATTCTGGCGAAGGTGCTTTTTAATAGAGTGATGCAGGTTTCCGGCCAGTTGCTCTCTCCTTCTCAGCACTGCACTGTGAAGGGCCGAAGCACTTTCAGTGCTGTCCTGACGGTGCGGGAGGCCTTTGAGCGGTGCCGTGCGGAGAAGTGGGGGAAGTACCTTTTAGCCTTAGATCAGTCGAAGGCTTTTGATAGGGTAAATCATGAGTACCTTTGGGCTCTACTTCTGTGGTATGGTCTTCCAGTGCGGGTGGTGAATTGGCTCCGTACCATTTATAGACAAGCCGAGAGCTTCCCTCTTGTGAATGGTTGGGTGGGTCAGTCCTTTGAGGTCAGCTCTGGAGTAAGACAAGGTTGTCCCCTGAGCCCCCTCCTGTATGTGTTTGCCATAGATCCCTTCGTCAGAAGGGTTGGTGGTAGCTCGTTGGGAGGTGTGCTGTTGGGTCCGGAGTGCACCTTGAAGGTAGTGGCCTACGCTGATGATGTTACTGTTGTCTTGTCGAGTTCCGCGGAAGCTGAGGAGGTAACGACTCTGGTCCGTGGGTATTCTGAGGCCAGTGGCTCATTAGTAAACCAGGAAAAGAGTAAAGTTTTCTGGATGGGGGAGGAGGGTTGTGAATTCAACCTTCCAGACAGTCTTCCCCGGGCGAGTGAGAAGATCAAAATTTTAGGGATTCATTTCGGCCCTGGTGATTATGCCAAGCAAATTTGGGAGTTAAGGCTGGAGGAAGCTTCCCGGAAGGTAGTGAGCTGGAAGAGGTGGAAACACTCTCTCCGGGAAAGGGTGGACCTGATCAAGACCTTCCTGATCCCAGTATTCCTGTACATCAGCTATGTGTGCCTTTTGCCGGAGTCTTTATGGTCTAGGGTTTATGCAGTTTTCTTCCAGTTACTCTGGGGGAATAGGCTGAATCTGGTCAAGCGGGCTGTGACCTACCGACTGAGGAAGGATGGGGGCCTGGGTATGATTAACCCTGTGCTGTTCTTTATGTCAACCTTTCTGAAGTTGCACCTTAGAAGTCTCCTAGTTGAGACCCCTCCTCAGTGGGTGGGAGGCTTCAGGGTATGGGTGGATCCCTTCCTCAGTGCATGGTATGGGGGAGGCACCGTTAAGAGTTTCCGGGTCCGGCATGGGTATCTCCCGACCTACGTTTCCTTGGGATTGAAGGTGACAAGGCGTTGGGGCTTAGGGGCGGGGGAAGTTGGGAGCTCTTCTAGAAGGGAGTTGGAGAAGAGAGTCCTGCACTCCCACTTTTGGGTTCCGCTGTCACTGAGAGACTGCCCAGGTGATGTGAGTTCGGTGGGGCTTTCCTTGATTAATTCAGAGAGAATCCCGTTGAAGCTTCAGGACATTGCCTGGCTCTCCTTTCACGGGAGACTTTATGTAAGAGGGAACCTCAAGCACAGAAATGCTGATGATCGTGGCTGCCCACGGGAGGAGTGTCTAGGGGTGGAGGAGACTATGGACCATTTCTTGCTCGAGTGTCCCTTTAATGTAAAGGTTTATAAAAGAGTCTCCAGGTCGCTGGGGATCCCCTGCCTTTCGGGGCTTAGTTACCCTGAATGGGTCTACGGGGCATTCAAGGCAAGGTGGAGGGCTTTTGATTTCTGTACACTTTTTTTAGTCAGTTTAGTGGTCAGGTATTTCACATGGAACGCACGGTGTCAGGTCACCATCCGGCAGAAAGTCCTTCCCTGTGAGGTAGTGGTGGAAGATATTCTCCACGAGGTGTGGAAATTGAGGGGCATGGAGGGTCGCCGGATGTCCAATGCTAACTGGCTCAGGCTGTGGCGGAGTCTGAGACCTCCTTAGGGGGTCAAAGTCTGGTGCCTCTCCTTTCTAAGTGGCTTCTCTTGCTGTCCTTTCACCCCATTAGATTTTGTGTGGTGGAAAAAATTTTCAAGTATGGCTTACATGCACCTACAACTTGCTTCTTAGTGGGATACGGTGATGTATATGAGTTGGGTTTGTTGTTTGTATTGGTGGCACCTTCTTGTTTTATGTGATTTTATCCTTTTATATTTACTGGACTTATGAATTGGGCAAATAGCCCTTCTGGACTTTCGGTTAAGTTAGGCAAATCAGCCTTTGTTTTCAGTTGGTCTTTTTTAATATAGGTTGGTGCCACCTTTAGTAAAGTTTATTGGTTTTATTGTTTCATATGTAATGTTATGTTGCAAGTTTTAAATAAAAAACATTAGCAGGACAGAGAACAACCTAACACACCCTCCCTCTACCCTGATCAATGCCCGAGTGAAGATGGCAGCGACTAGCGGGGAATTTATAGGATACGAGTATTGCGAGATCCGACAGCGGGATTATGACTCAGAGCCTCGGTTTCAGTTTTGCAATTGGCGGGAATACCCGGATCTGTCTCGGATCCGGCTCGGATCGGCAACGTTCGGTTGGGCTCGGATTTCAGAAATCCGAGTGCGCTCATCTCTAGTTAAAATGGGTCCGTACATGCGTATATAAAAACAAGCACTCGTAGTGCATTACCCTTTTATATAAAAAGGTTTTATTATTATAGTTCCGGCATCATAAAACTCATAAAAACATATATAAACAGTACATGCAAAAAATATATATAAAAAAGTCCTCAGCTCATCCCGTCCAAATGGACTCTTACCATAGAGCAGATAGATTCAGCGTGGTAATAATGCAGATGGAGAGCCGGCAAGCTCCACTGACAAAAGCTATAGGTAAAGAGCTATCCTGGATCACGTAAGATATTGGGAACTTTATAACAATCTTATTTAATCTCCATATATCCACTCTGTGGTTCTGTATATTACCGCACCATCTTATGATGCCACAAGCTCTAATAGACTCAATATCCTCAAATTTCATGATACATAAAACTAATAATATGCAACATATCACATAGTCATACAATTTCATTCTTATCTCCTTCTCCTTATTCAAACCACCTTTCAGGAAAGAGATTCCACCAGTATCTTACCTATTTATATAACTATGCAAACATAGATAGAAGGAAGAGAACGGACATGCACGGTGGCAGCACGGTGGCGTAGTGGTTAGCACATCTGCCTTACAGCACTGGGGTCATGAGTTCAATTCCCGACCATGGCCTTATCTGTGAGGAGATTGTATGTTCTCCCCGTGTTTGCGTGGGTTTCCTCCGGGTGCTCCGGTTTCCTCCCACACTCCAAAAAACATACTGGTAGGTTAATTGGCTGCTAACAAATTGACCCTAGTCTGTGTGTGTGTGTGTGTGTTAGGGAATTTAGACTGTAAGCCCCAATGGGGCAGGGACTGATGTGAATGAGTTCTCTGTACAGCGCTGCGGAATTAGTGGCGCTATATAAATAAATGATGATGATGATGATGATGATGACATCCCTTCATTATTAGTACCAAAATAGGTGGTGGGATTGATATACGTCTTTCATATACACCAACAGAAAAAATCGTTACTAAATAGCATATATATATATATCTAGATATATATATATATATATATATATATATATATATTTTAAAGATATAAAGATAGATATACATATATATATTGTGAGAAAGTACACCATTCACAGGAATCGGACACAGGTATGCTGAACCATTTAGTTGTTTATTAGCAGTTGTCAGGATGGTAAAACAGCTCCAATGCTGGTACAGCAATCATATCCAGTAACAGTACACGAAAATCCCCATCACCTACATCTGGCTAGACATTACTTCCCTGTTTACTCGCCGGCCACTTACTGGCATCGGTGATGACACCCACACATACAGACAGTGTCTTTACCCTCCGCCCCAGGCACTACAAACAAATCAAAGCTAACCATCACACCCATGTGGAACACCTGGGTGTGTGTACTAAGAGAGGAACCTAAGGAAAACTTAATCCTGTTTGCAGCCTGCTGCTGCAGTCTAAGTGTGTTCCTACCTGTTCCCTTACAGGGAACTGTGGCAAATATCCCTCTTTGCCACATACCCCTCCCCTTAGCGTTGACAACCTTGGTGACGCTGACACTGCGGTGAGCATGTCCCCAACCTGGGGACAGATCATCCCTCATGGGAACTTTGTCACATGGTGGGAAAGTTTGAAATACTTATCGTAGTTTCTTTTTCTATTGTGCTGGACTTTATATTGCGCCAAGGTATAGCTTTGGGATACCTGGTGGCATAGTCCACTATAACCAATGCATACTGTTGGCCGCAGGCCGACTTCTCTAATGGGCCTACCCAAATCCTTACGAATACGCTTGAATGGGGTCTGGACCACAGGGATGGGAACTAGCAGGGCCCGATAGCCTGGCTTCGGACAGGTTCTCTGACATGTCCGGCAAAACCTTTTAATTGCCTTGCAATATCCGCTCCCTTGTTTTATCTTCCCACCAAGTGACCCCCACAACTGTGAAGCTTTGAGAACAAGTGATTTATGGATTTGTGGTATTAACAATTAATCCACAGCTACCCTGTACATTAGCAACTCTATACAACAGATCATTCTCTACCATATAATAGGCAATACCCGCTGCAGGCTTGTTAGCCTACTCTATCCCATTAATCTCAACCACATTCTTATAAACATTAGCTAAGGCAACATCTCCAAGTTGGTCTCGGCCAAAGTCTCTTAGTGGAAACAATTTAGACAGTCCTGCACAGTCTGAGTCCTAATTGGGAGATGTAGCCCATTCACCCGAGGTCTCGTCAACGAACGATGCCAGGGTCTGGTTTTGCATTGGTACTGGTGCAGCTCTCATTTGTCTACATTCCCACCTCTTAGGAAGTGTATTTTCCTAAATTGTCTGGTTCAGGTTCCGTAGTAGATCCTGTCGCTTTCCATTTTCTGTTCCCTCAAGCTCTTCCATCAAGCCTGGACTTTTGGCTGGTGCTTCAATTGCCGACGTGTCCAGCTGGATTCACTCCTGGAGGATCTGCTTGAACAGTGGGAAGTCTCTGCCCAGGATTAAAGGGTATGGCAGTTTTGAGCCAACAGCCCTACCATTGTAAAGCAGCTCGGATAGCTTGGTTGTGTGTGCGCTAGTGAACAATCCATATGCTCTACTAACGTTGGGCACTGAGCCCTCAAATGTCCAGGCTCTTTGCACTTGAAGCAGACTGGACTTAATGCAGGTTTGGCTACCTTTTTATCCAGCAATCTCTCCTCACCAGCATCCGTTCCACTGTTCCATCTTTGCCTGAGGCACAAATTTTCGAGAGGGCAACGGAGGTTTGGGCATATGCTGCAAGGCGCTGTATCTCTCCACTACAGCAGCCATTTCCCCATATGATTGAGGATCCGCCTGTCGTGCCCACCTTTGGAGCCCTTGGTCCATACCCCGGATACAGTGGTCAACGGCCAGAATTTCTATCATTCTTTACGCAGTGTTCTTCTCTGGCTGAAACCACTTCTTTAGTGTTCTAACAAGTTCAGCAAGTTGAGCCCGAACTGGTATATCTTTGGAGAGCCGCCAATTATGATATCATTGGGCCTCCCCTGCTCTGGTGACTCCAACCCTCGCTAAGATGGTGGTTTTTAGTCACTGATAATCGCCAGCCTGGTACTCATCTAGGTCTATATATGTTCACTGTGCTTCTCCTGAAATATAGGGAGCCAGGTATTCGGACCAAGACCCAGGTGGCCACTTGGGTCGGGTGGCGGCACACTCAAAGGCTATTAGATATGCCTCCATGTCATCATCAGAAGTTAATTTCTGTAGCGTGGCGGTAGCTGGAGCCTCTCTATCCCGTCTCCCCTGAGCAATATCCTCACGGAGAAGTCAGATATTTTCCTCCTGCACTGCTGCCATATGCACTAGGGTTCTTAAAATTTTTTTAATTCCCGCAGCAGTTTGTGCTGGGAAATTAAACTTAGCTTCTCTCAGCATTCAGGTAACAACAAAAGTTTCTGGGCCACACCCAATTCACAACTGAGTGACCCACAAGGTGTGCTACTACAATTACCAGAAAATAAATTTGTTTTTGCTGTTTTTAAACCCTCTTTTTTTAGCTGACATGTGCTGTGCAACCTTCATTGGTAAAAAGCAAACAAACCCCACAAAAAAAAAAATTAATGGACCACACCCAACTCACAGTCTGAACCCTTAATAAGTGTGGCACTACAATGACCAGCAGTGTTTTAACTCATACTTGCCAACATTCCGGGAGACTTCCGCATTTTGAGAGAGTCTCCCGGACTCCCGGGCGAGTGTGGCAAAATCCCGGATCTGCCCACTTCCTAGTGAAGTGGGCAGAATTAGGTCACAAACGCCGCGATTCCTGGTGAATCGCGGCATTCGGCCCCGCCCCCCACTGTCAAATGACGCATTTTGCGTCATGCCGTCATGGGGGCGGGTCCAAAATGACGCAGATTTTGGACGCCCGCCCCTCATGACGCCCACCTCCCTCGCAGGCTCCCGGATACCAACATTGTAAAGTTGGTAAGTATGTTTTAACTTCTGCTTTCTTTTGCAACAAAACAGGTGCTAATCAGTTCCCAATGCAAAGGTTTGTCTCTTCACAGCAAAACATTTGAAACATAGCATTACACAGTTTGATTGGTTTTCTGGACCACACCTAATTCACAGTTTGAACCTTTAACAAGTGTGGCACTACAATGACAAGCAGTGTTTTAACTTCTGCTTTCTTTTGCAACAAAACAGCTGCTAATCAGTTCCCAATGCAAAGAATTGTCTCTTCACAGCAATACATTTGAAACAAAAGCATTACAACAGTTTGGAGGATTATAGTGGTCTTTAACACACTCCACTCACCACCTTTGCGTCTGGAGGCTGGGAGTAAGGCTGTGTCTTAGCTGTCCTACAGATCCCACTTCTGACACCACTTGTGAGAACATACACCATTCACAGGAATCGGACACAGGTATGCTGAACCATTTAGCTGTTTATTAGCAGTTGTCAGGATGGTAAAACAGCTCCAATGCTGGTACAGCAATCATATCCAGTAACAGTATACGATAACTCCCACCACCTACATCTGGCTAGACATTACTTCCATGTCTACTTGCCGGCCACTTACTGGCATCGGTGGTGCCACCCACACATACAGACAGTGTTTTTATCCTCCAACCCAAGCACTACAAACAAATCTCAGCAAACCAATCACACCCATGTGGAACACCTGTGTGTGTGTGTGTGCTAAGAGAGGAACCTAGGGAAAACGTAACCCTGTTTGCAGCCTGCTTCTGCAGACTAACTGTGTTCCTACCTGTTCCCTTACAGGGAACTGTGGCAAATATCCCTCTTTGCCACAATATATATATATATATATATATATATATATATATATATATATCTATATATATATATATATATATATATATATATAAAAGAGGGGTAGAAGAAACAGGGTGCCACATAGTGTATTACCACAATACAATAAAAAATAAAAACGGATAGAGTATGGCAGAGACAGAGGCACACATAAGATATATATATAATGTGATTTCCAAAATAGTGATCAGAAACGACAATTGTGCCAACACACTGTAATCCCAGGTGTGATGACCACTAATGAATATTAGGCGTACCAGATATAAAACTTGTCAAGCATGTCCATGAAACTGTTAGGGTTCCCAATGATTTAGGCTGTCTCCAAATCCTCAGAAATCACTGCATAACCACTTGAATCTCCATGGTGCAATGTAATAGAAAAAAATAAAATAGTATAATACTGTATACAACAGATATATATATATATATATATATATATATATATATATATATATATATATATATATAATATACTGTAGATAAGTATTTCTGATAATAGCATTTGGCCTGCGATTTTACTGATGATAACTATTCATTCAGATAGGGGATCCAAGCGGATACTGTGCAGATTTAGTGGATATATCGCAGGTCTGTCTGTCTCATTTGCGTAGGACAAAGAAAAGGTTAATCCTGCCATCCAATTAGGTTTGCAGGAGGGTCTGTAAAACGAACTTCAGAATTTTTTGTTTTTTGTATACTAATGGAATAAGAATGAGTATAAGTCTTATATTAACAATCCACTGTATACTTTTGGTGGTTTTATGGTGGGATCATGAAGGATATGTACAGGTGTGAATTCAATAATTAGATAGTGATTGACCAATTCAGGTTTAAAATGAGGAAATTTTCGTAGCCCTGTTACCCTTGACCAACATCTGAATATCGAAATGCGTTGGCTGGGGTGCATACTCATTAGCTCTTTCCACAGAGTTTGTGTCAGTGGAGCTTGCTGGCTCTTCATCTGCATTATTTATATGCTGAATCCATCTGCTCTAGGGTAAGAGTCCATCCGGAATGAGATGAGCTGAGGATGTTTTTATATATATTTGTTGCATGTACTGTTTATATATGTTTTTTATGAGTTTTATGCTGCCGGAGTTATGATAAGAAAACTATTTTATATAAAAGAGTAATGCACTATGATGAGTGCTTGTTTTGATTAACTATCTCCAAGCTGAGTCCACAAAAAAGACTCCGTATCTAATTTCCTAAGATAGCGGAGTATCGTATATTCCTTATGTAAGCTGATATTGAAACGTATAAGTTGAATTAGTAAGTATAAGCATATATTCTATATTGCAATGGGAAGGAGTGCTAACATGGACAATCCTTCCGTTAGCCCCTCCAATTAGGTCACTGCCAGTGAGTCTCTTTCGCAGTTATATTTAATAATTGGTTGTAGCTAATTAGGGCTGCCTGTTCCTACCTGTCAGCTAAACTTATTTGCACATCAAAGGTTAATAGCACTATTCCTAGGTTGTATCCGCAGTAAAACTCTGTATCTAGTTTTCTATAATGGCAGAGTATCCATATGTTTCTTATATCAACTAATATTAGAAGCCATAAATAGGCATCCCTATTAGGCTAGTGCTGTTGAGATTGTTTCTGGCTAAATACTAGTATCCATTATATTAATCTATATGATTTGGCTGAGTATAGTTGGCACCAGTGAATCGCCGAGCCTTATTTTGCTGTGCTTTCTCAAGGAGTAACCGATCCGATGTTCTGACAGGTCTTTTATACTCTAGCAGACACACACCCCAATGATGGAGACTAGTTCCACTAATCAGGAATCTATTGGGTGTGTGTGATTAACACATACGTGCACAAATGGGAGTTCTCATAATGTGCATCTCACGTACCTAATTGATTCTATTGATCAGATCTTGATCATATTTATGGGTTAGAGGTTCTTTCTTGATTGTTTATATATTGTATTGTAATCTACGATTTATTAAATGCTGCAGTTGTTTCAATCGTAAATTATTTGGCCTCATTTACATGTCAGTGAGAAATATAACTGCGAAAGAGACTCACTGGCAGTGACCTAATTGAAGGAGCTAACGGAAGGATTGCCCATGTTAGCACTCCTTCCCATTGCAATATAGAATATATGGTTATACGTACAAATTCAACTTATACCTTTCAATATCAGCTTACATAAGGAATCTATGATACTCCGCTATCTTAGGTAATTAGATTCAGAGTCTTTTTTGTAGAATCAGCTTGGAGATAGCACTATTAATCACTCAGCCATATTATTTGTGCAGGCAGATTGAATTGGTCATAACTAACTAGCAAATGGAATTGTGAAATATATTTACTGTCAACTCAGCTGAAGGGGTAAACGGAAGGATTGTCTGCATCACCAAAAATCCTTTTCATTGCAATAAAGAACACATTTTGTATCTCCATTGTGAATGTAATACGAAGACATGAATAAACAAATATAATATACGCAAAGTAATGTCAACAGAATATCGCTTTACCAAAAACCTCAGCTTCAGTCAATATGTGTCCATAAGATATTTAGAAGTTTATTAGTTGTGTGACCAGTGATTTTATCACACAGTATTCACAACTCACTATTCACGAACACCCTTATATTTCGCTAGTTTTAATATTTATGTTTTTAAGAGAAACAATAAAAGTTATATTTTATCTTTTTTCTCATATCAAGTTCAGCAAAGAAATCTCTGTCACTTGTGATGAGACTTGTTGCTCTTGAATCTATATACCAATTATTGGTCAGATGAATTTCTGTCACTTTAAAAGCTCCACCCCACTTGTTTATATATATGTCTGTGAGTGTAGTTTTAACTTGAACTCTTTCAAAATTAGTTTCTGCTGTTCCGCTTTCCTTATTGAGAAGTTTATCTTTAAGTGTATCTTTAAATGTTCAATTTTCTAAAACATGCCCTTGCTTCCTTATTATGCAATTGGGTATCTGTATGTTAGGACCGCGGCTATTTATCCATTAGAACCAGACTAGTAGAGGTCTTAACCTCTCTGTCATGTTTTTGCTGCTCTGTGTTATGCTTTTTCTGCTCTATTGTCTCAGAATCCATTCCAGATTTCTCTGAATGTCAGAGTTATTGTGTTTCTGTTGCTGATCAATCATACTCACTCTGCTTCCTGAGCTGCTAACTGGATTCCATGTTGCAGCTGATTTATCAGCTTTTACAGACTCATCACTGGTCACTAAATAGCAGCTGATCAGTCAACACTTTCTGCTCATATGATTTCTACCCAGTAGCGTACTGGCTAGAAACTACAGAAATACACTCATTGCCATAATTGCCTTGCTGGTGTTAGGTTTAGCTGGGCTACTAACTGTATTTTTAGCCGATATGGATTGTTATATCTTATGCTGCTGAATTCAGTGTGTTTGACCTTAGCTTTGTTTTCTGGACCTTGCTGTTGGATCTTTACCTGCCCTTGAACTTGCTGCCTGTTTATTGACCTCATATACCTCTCCTGCCCTCTGACCAGGCCTGCCAATTGACCATCTTCTTTTGTGTCCTGTTTTTCCTACTTATTAATCCATAGTTGCAAGTTTCCTTGACTCCCAGCTGACTCACGGCTGTTAACAAATATATATTACTGGGATCAAGTTCACAGGCATATGATTACTAGTTAACAGTGTGTTTGCAGGAAAGGTGACTGTATAGAGGCAATGCAATGCCGCTGCAATTTCGCATCTGCTCAAACCAGGATTAGCTGGGAGAAGAGGCAATGTTTTCTTTTGCCCAGGGCACTAAAATTCCTATATATGGCTTGGAGGACCAGGGTCCTACCCTGGTCTGTGCAGTTCACCATTACTATACCCCTCCACAGGGCCCAGCTACCAATGAGTTGTCTTCCTTTCTAGTCATGCCCCCATCTCCTTTTCTCCACCTTTCTTCTCCATTCCAGTAATCTCCTCCTACTTCTCCTCCTCTTGCCACCCCTCCCTCTCAACATGTGACTGCCTCCATCAGTCTTGATCAGGTGATTAATGTTATGTATGGGGGTGTTTTATAATATACGGGGTAGAGGTGTTATTTATAATATGTGGGGTAGGTATTAATGTTATGTGGGTTCTGGTTGGGGTTTATTTTAAAAATACCCACTGAAGCACAAAAATCATGATGACATTCCCCCTGTACAAAGGCAGTTTCTGGGCTGATGCCAATACTAGTGAAACATTTCCCACAGTCAGTGCAATATACAGGCTCTCTCTCTTTCCTTCTTGGTATCTGTGTTGTTTTCATCAAAGGGGGTGCAGCATTTTTAGATGGGATGATTAGTGGCATAGCTTGCTAAATATGAGTTTTTTTTAGTCTTCGTATGCAAATTCAATAATGAGATTTTGCCTTGTGGGATACGATATTTAAAGTGATATTATAGAGGTGGTATTTTTACAATATATTTACATTTACAGTTTACCATGAGCTTCAAAGCCATTTTCTTTATGTAAGTGGACTTGGTTTTTACATATCTCCTATCACAGAGGTGGAGGAGATAGGTTCGTGAACTATACATTCTATGAGAAGTATTGTTACACATTCCTCACATTATACAGGAAAAGGCATTTTTAGACACATTTCGCCCAATGTAATAAATACATTCTTTCTTGTAGTTCAACTTCCTTAGCCAAGTTAGCTTTTTTGAACATATATAAACAAATACTAGAAAATTGAACAGTTGCAAACCTAAAGTGATAATAGGGAAAAAGCCTGTGTTAAAAATAGAAACATTAAAGGTTTTCTCTGCAATTACCTAGATAAACATTAAAAATAAGTAATTTTACTAAAGTGTAGTAAAGTGTATAGGGCCTGGCACCTATACACTTTTTAGGTGCCAGGCCCATATTGCACTACTAATGCAATCACCATGAAAAAATTTTGTAGCTTATCTCAACAATCCATTATTTGTAACAACAAATAAAGTATTTCATAGCTAATGACTGAAGAGATTTTTTTCAATAACACTGCCACATAATAAATTTTATTCTGGAAATTATAAAATTATGATATTTATTGTAATTTATGGAAGTTAACATTTGTAGGAAATAAATAACTATGTGAAACTTATTAATTCTGTGTTGTACACAACATTTTAATGATACTATGTGCTGCAATTTACACTGTAATGTTTAATTGGCTGCAGTTTGTAGCCCTGCCCACTTCATCTTGTGTACCCTAGTAAAACACACAAATGTATTCGTCTGTCTGTGCAAAGACATTCAATGGCACACATGGCTCTTAGAAAAAATGTAAGAGACTTGTTACAGAATTAAACAAGGAAAATCGATGTTTTAATATTTTCTTACAGCAATGTATTTTAGCATTATTTTGAGTCTTCAATTTTTGAGATTTTTTTTTTGCTCTGCATCTGCCTTGCAGCGGGTACCATTATCTTCATGGGCCCCGATGCACGGAACCTGCCGCACCAATGGTAGCTCCTGGCACTGTTTCAGTGTATAGTACAACAAAGGAGAAGTCACTGAAAGAAATAAAATAACCAGCAAAGAAATAGTGAAACTGGATGACTGAAAATTGTGAACATAAAGACAATTTTTGTATTTTTTAAATTTGTGACCCTTACAGTTAAATTATTCTTGAAGAACATGGAAGGTATGAGAGGAAAACAGTAGAACTCTGGTTCTCAGCGTGTGCACCGGATAACAAACATTACTAAGTACAAATGTTTTCCCTTAGCTGGCTTTTTTACAGGAATACAGGTTACTTACAGCTTAAATGAGGAGGTCTAAAGGGACTGCTTTGTTTTAGTCATAGTGGCAGATCACCCATAGCTTTCAACAAATATAAAGGCAAAAATGGGGCAAAATAGACCCCCTGGTCCATCAAAACTCTGCTTCAGATCCATCCAATCATGCCCACTTTCAACATAATCACACCCAATTTTGGCAAAGCTCCACCCACTTCAGTGCAAGCTCTGCCTCTTGAAGATCCACAAGTCAGGAGTTTCCCAGCAAAATTGGGTGGTATGAATCACCATCAAGTAAAGAGCTAAGGAATTTAGTAAGCCTTTATGTATGTGTCTAAAGTATACATAGTTTTCTAAGAGATATCCAAACAGACAATATGAAAATGAAAAGACTTTATACCTTTTTGTTCACATCAATATACCTTTATATCTTGGTCTGTTCTAAACATAATTATAGATGCTAAAAAGATAATGGATCAAAGCAGACCATAAAAGACCTTTTAAATGAGCCCCTAGAATGAATGAATAAATTAATGTTGTGTGTACCTTTAATTATACTAAGCATTCTTCTGCAAAATAAAAATATATGTACTGCAGTGATGTTCATGCATATTAACTATGCTATAGTGTAATGAAGTGGTAACAGTGTGATGAAAAGGGAACAGTGTGATGAAGGAGGACACAGTGTGATGAAGAGGGGTACAATGTGATGGAGGGGCAAAAGTTGAAACATCAATTCAATAATTTGCAAATCCATTTATCTGACAGTGATAACAAAGATATAAAAGGGTCAGAATTATATGATGAATTATTTGCCTTCAAAGATCTATTTAAATTGAATTGCCAATAAAACTTTTCACGTCTACTATATGGTATCTTTTGTGACAAATGGACTGAGGCCAAATACTTTTTTTCTGCCCAATTAACCTTATAACTAGTAAATTGAGATCCTCTTTCTACGCTGCCCTCCACCCCCCCCCCCCCCAACATGCTTTTCTATATAGGAACTACACGCAAATATTATACTGTGACTTAATCCTCACATAGACAACTACTATCTCTACAATCCCCTTTGTCATTTACTCCCCTTCCCCGATACTGCTTTTGGATATCTTTCTCTAGTAATTAATCACCTTAATATGCTATAACTATGCGTTGCATGATATGAAATTTTATGGAGAGTGTACTATTTACAAGCTATACCACATTAAATCTATTAATGTATATCATCATGGAAATATTATATATTTATTACATAACTTCCAAACATACTAGATACTTTAATGTCCACTGTTTCTACTGTTGTCCTTCTTCTCTTTTGTTTTTATAAACAATAAGAAAATTAAATTAGTAAAAATATATAAAGAAAATCAATAGGAAATGGTGAAAGATCTCTTTCAAGGCTAAAATTAATAAAAAAAAAATTATGATCCCTCACTTCCCAAGAAAGACTTGTAAACCTAGCATTGGTTGGTTTTGAGAGCGATGTATGTGCCCTGTTGATGATTGAAGATCTGATTTCTAGATTTGCAAGTATGAAGGCACGCAAGACCAAATGGTTGTAGCTAATAGCTTTTTATATATATATATATATTGTGGCAAAAGCAAGCTACTGCAGAAGCACACGCGAACAACTTCTTCCTTTTTACGTAGTTTTATTGTCAGGATGGAAAATGTTTTAACACCGTACAGATTTCACAGCATTTATTGGAGACCCTAAACGCTAGCTAGACATAGCTCAGCTCTCTCAAGACCAGCCAGCTACCCCAGCTTTGATCTCCCTGAACAAATGACACAAACAAGCTTTTATACATGTTACTCCTCCCCCAGCCTTAGCTTGATGGACAGGTGACACACCCACCTTCTCTTTAAAAGAAAACACCCATCAGTGGCTCTGTTTGCACAGACACACCCTGTCTGTTTGCTGAGAGGAAATCATGTAAGTTAACAAACTTTAAACTACACATACGTTTTTACCTGGTTTAATCTCCACCTAGGTGCATAACTGTGCCAATGTTTTATTCTGTTTGTATACTTTCTCTGCCTCTTGTCAGAAAAATGCCTCCCTTTGTTACACATCCCTCCCCCTAGCATCTCCAAGTAGCGGGACGCGGACTTCGCGAGAAGCGCATATTTTCGTGACAATGCATCTGCATTCTTGTGCAGAATCCCAGGTCTATGTTCTACTGAGAACTTGAAAGGTTGCAGTGCCAAGAACCAGCGGGTTACCTTGGCATTTACTTCCCGGTTGTTCTGCATCCATCTTAATGGTGCATGGTCTGTTATTAAGGTGAACTCTCTGCCTAGGAGATAATAGCGCAGAGCTTCTGTAGCCCATTTTATGGCGAGACATTCTTTCTCCACAGTGGCATATTTTTGTTCCCTTGGAAGCAACTTCCGACTTAGGTACAGGACAGGGTTTTCTACTCCATTCTTCTCCTGTGACAAGACTGCTCCTAAGCCAACACCAGAAGCATCAGTTTGGAGGAAGAACCTCCGGGTAAAATCTGGTGCTTGTAGAACTGGAGAGGAACAAAGAGCTAACCGAAGATCAGACCAGGCGGTTTCTGCAGAGTCAGACCAGGTTAATCTCTCTGGACAACTTTTTTTTAACATGTCCGTAAGTGGAGTAGCTCTAGTGGCGAAGTGGCTTACAAACCGCCTGCAGTAACCTACTAAGCCTAAAAAGGTTCTTAACTGCGACTTTTTTCTGGTCTTGCCCAATTTTTGACTGCCTCCACTTTGTCTAGCTGGGGTTTTACATGCCCTCAACCAACAATGTACGCTAAATATTTGGCTTCTCTCATGGCTATGGCACATTTCTCTGGGTTAGCTTTTAATCCTGCTGACCTTAATGAAGCTAAGACTGCCTCAACTTTGGCTAAATGTGATCCCCAGTCTGGGGTATAAATCACTATATCGTCCAGGTAAACGGCTGCATAAGCTGTGTGAGGTCGTAGCAATTTATTCATGGCCCTTTGAAAGGTGGCAGGTGCCCCATGCAAGCCAAAGGGTAGGACTTTATATTGATAAAGACCATCAGGGGTGGAAAATGCAGTCTTTGGCTTGGTCGTGGAAGTCAGGGGAACTTGCCAATAACCTTTTGTTAGATCAAGGGTTGTTAAATAATTGCTACCGGCAAGATTTTCCACTAGTTCATCCACACGTGGCATCGGATAGGCATCAAACTGCGACATACTGTTTAGGCGCCTAAAGTCATTGCAGAACCTAATTGTCCCATTAGGTTTCGGGACAAGCACAATGGGACTATTCCATTCACTAGTGGACTCTTCAATTACATCTAACTGGAGCATCTTCTCGACCTCCTTCCTCACGTCCACCCGTCTGGCTTCTGGAATACGATAAGGCTTCTGCTTTACAATGACTCCTGGCGCAGTGACAATGTCGTGTTCGATTAAGGTAGTGCGCCCAGGAATGAAAGAGAAGACATCCCTGTTCCGAATCATTTCTTCAGTCTGTTGTCTTTGCTGAATGGACAAAGCTGGCTCTATGGGCACTTCAGACTTTTCAATGGCAGTACTCACTACCTGAGGAGAGGTTTCCTCATCATGCCAAGGTTTAAGGAGGTTAACATAGTATATTTGCTCCTCCCTTCTCCTAAACTAACTGGCGGACTCTGTAATTGACAGGACCAACAGCCTCTAGAACTTCATATGGACCCTGCCAATGGGCGAAAAGTTTGCTCTTCTGGGTGGGAACCAGGACTAGGACCTTGTCCCCAGGCTTGAAAGATCGAACAACAGCACTTTTATCATTACTTTTTCTCTGTCGTTCCTGAGCCTCTTTTACATGTTGCTGCACAATGGGCCCTATCTTTCCTAGCCTCTCATACATTTGTGACACAAATTGTACCAGATTTGGCTCCCTGGGACCTTGCTGCTCCCACCCTTCTTTTAACATATCCAAGATACCCCTGGGCTGTCTCCCAAACAATAACTCAAAGGGACTAAACCCTGTTGAAGCTTGAGGTACCTCACGGATGGCAAACATCAAATAGGGAATAACAGTGTCCCAATCTTTTTTCTCTTGAGCCACTACTTTCCTGAGCATGTGCTTTAATGTGCGGTTAAAGCGTTCCACCAAGCCATCTGTTTGTGGATGGTATACAGAGGTGTGAAGCGCTGTAACCCCTAGCAACTGGCACATGTCCTTCATCAGTTTAGACAGGAAAGGAGTACCCTGATCTGTGAGAATTTCTTTGGGTATTCCCAAGCGTGTAAATATCAACACAAGTTCCTTAGTTATGGTGCTGGACTTTATATTTCGTAGGGGAATTGCCTCTGGATACCTGGTTGCATAGTCAAGCACCACTAGTATATATTGGTGCCCACGTGCGGATTTTTCCAGTGGCCCCACAAGATCCATAGCTATCCGTTCAAAGGAAACTTGTACTATTGGTATTGGAATGAGAGGTGCCCTGTACATGGGTTTGGGACAGGTTCTCTGAGAAACGGGACAGGACCGGCAATACTTTTTCACTGCCATGTGTACACCGGGCCAGTAAAACCTAAGCAGAATTCGTTACCGTGTTTTATCCTCCCCTAGGTGTCCCCCACAGACATGTGTATGTGCTGCTTTTAACACTAGGGTTACATGGACCTGAGGAACCATTAATTGTTCTACTTTATCCCCCTGTACAGTAGCAACTCTATACAGGAAATTATTTTTAACAATAAAATATGGTATACCTTCTGCAGGCTGGGCGGCTTTTGCTACCCCATTTACCTCAGTCACACTTTTGAAGGCATGTTCCAAAGTGGCATCATTAAGTTGGTCTCGACCAAAGTCCTGCAAAGGAAACAAAATTGGTATTGCGGACCAGTCCGTATCCTCACTGACAGGCGGGCTGGGCTCATCTGCGACATCACCGACCAATGCTTGTTTGGATTGTCCATGTTTCCCCGCAGGTGGATGCTTTTGTGGAACTCCTGCTGTGACTCCCAGGATGGCATTCCGGTTTGGCGGTTCCCAAAGATCGATGCCCAGATGTTATGGATTCTTATGCGGTTCCTTGAAGACCGGGCTTCCGACCGTTGCATCAATTGCCGGCATGTCCGGCCCGATCTGCTCACCGAGGACATCATTAAACAGTGGGAAGTCTCGCCCAAAAAATAAGTGGATACGGGAGTTTAGGTGCTATGGCAGCTACTACCATAACAGTTTTGTCTTTTGAGTGTGACTGGTAATATTGTTCTTTCATACTCCTCTGTCGTGCCATGTACACAAAGAACCTTCACCTTGGGCAACCGAGAAGTTATGGTTTCGGGTAAGGCAGAGCTGGAAACCAATGAGAGTTCACTATATATATTTTTTTAAAATCTTTATAAACACTTTTAACAATTAACAAATTAAATTTACAAATTAAAAACATCTTAGTATACCAAATTTCAGCCCTTTCTGAATTTTTTTTCCACACACACTAAGAATTTAGTAGGTTAGTGTATAACTCCGCCCAGCAGGTGGCGCTGCAGCTTGGTTTTATTTTTTCTACACACATACACACACACACACACAGACAGACAGACTAACACACACCACTAGACATTTATATTATATATATATATATATATACACATATATATATATATATATATATATATATATATACATACATACATATATAGGATCCATAGTTGTTCAACAAAGGAACAAACCAGCACCAGCAATTAGAAAAATACAAAATTTCTTAGAAAAAAATAGAAAGATACACCACAGTAGTATGCCCTGGGCAGGGCATACTACTCCTGTTTTTTGAATGATGGACTATGCACAGCTCTTTAGGCTTTGGTTTAAGTGTTGTGAATTGAGTGCATCCTCATGCATATTTTTGTCTATATATATATATATATATATATATATATAAAGACAGAGAGAGAGAGAAAGAGAGAGATAGTTCTCATGTAATATTGAATCTGCAATGATTAATTCAGCAATTTCTAGTTATTTATCTATCGAACTTCAAATTAGTTTTTATTTCATTTTTCATTTTTAATGTATTATACAAATTTTACTCTGCAAAGTAAAGTTGAACTGAGTAATATCAAAACGTTTTGAGAAAAGATATCTAGTAGTCTGGTATCTTGCTATCAAGTTTAACAGATATATTCAATAACAGCAAAAATATATTCTGTTTTTATGTATGGATATTAGGAGTGTGCACCGGTCACTTTTTGGGTTTTGGGTTCTGATTAGCTTGAGGTTTTGGGTTCGGATTGGTTTTGCCAAAACACCCCACTAAAGGTTTTGGTTCTGATTTAGGGTTTTGGGTTCTGATTTTTTTTTAAAAAAAGCATAAAAAGTGCGAAAATCCATATTTTTATTTTTTTTTCACTACTACACTAATATTAACCTCAATAACGTTCATTTCCACTAATTTCCAGTCTATTCTGAACACCTCACAATATTGTTTTTAGGCCAAAAGGTTGCACCGAGGTAGCTGGATGTCTAAGCTAAGTGACACAAGTGGGCGGCACAAACACGTGGACCATCTAGTAGTGGCACTGCAGTGGCAGACAGGATGGCAGTTTGAAAAACTAGGCCCCAAAGACCACATAATGGCAAAAAAAGAGGTGCAAGATGGAATTGTCCTTGGGCCCTCCCACCCACCCTGATGTTGTTGAAATAGGACATGCACACTTTACCAAACCAATCATTTCAGCGACAGGGTCTACAAAACTGTGGCTGAAATGATTGGTTTGTTTGGGCCCCCACAAAACGAGCTGGCAAAGAAAAAAAAGAGGTGCAAGATGGAATTGTCCTTGGGCCCTCCCACCCACCCTTATGTTGTTGAAATAGGACATGCACACTTTAACAAACCAATCATTTCAGCGACAGGGCCTACCAAACTACTGTGGCTGAAATGATTGGTTTGTTTGGGCCCCCACACAAAAAAAGCTATTCATCTCTCCCTTTACAAACTAAACTGGCTCTACTGAGGCAAGATGTCGTCCTCATCCTCATCCTCTGATTCCTCGCCCCCTTCAGTGTGTACTTCCTCATCCTCACACATTATCAATTCGTCCCCGCTGGACTCCACAATCACCGGTCCCTCTGTAGTCTCTGGAGACCATTGCTGGTCTTGATTGAAGAATTGATAATTCATTTTTATGAACAACATCTTCCCAACATTTTGCGGAAGCAACCTCCTTCGCCGCTCACTGACCAGGTTCCCCGCTGCACTAAAAACTCTTTCGGAGTACAAACTGGAGGTGGGACAACTCTTGTTAAATAGAGCCAGTTTGTACAAGGGCTTCCAAACTGCCTTTTTTCCTGCCAGTAAAAGTAAGGACTGTCTGACATGTCTACTTGGATGGTGTCAGCAAAGTAATCCTCCACCATTTTTTCAATGGTGACAGCATCCAATGCAGCGACAGTAGACATGTCAGCAATGGTTGACAGGTCCTTCAGTCCGGACCAGATGTTGTCTGCATCCCCGCCAGCAGGTCGTTTCGGAAATCTCAGCTGTTTCCTCGCAGCCACAGGTGTGAAAGAAAATGAAGGAGGAGCTGTTGCCATGTCACGGTGGTCTTCAGATGACAATCTCCTGACCAGCAGGTCTTTGCACCGCTGTAGACATGTGTCCGCCGGGAAACAGAGACACAACATACGGTTTAAACCGAGGATCGAGCACGGTGGCCAGAATGTATTCCTCTGACTATAAAAGAGTGACCACCCTCGGATCCTGGCAAAGCGTACGAAGGGCTTCATCCACAAGAGCTACATGCTTTGTGGAATCGCAATGGTTTACCAGCTCCTCCCTCACTTTCTTCAGCTGCTTCTGCAACAGCCTGATCAGGGGAATCACCTGACTCAAGCTGGCAGTATCGGAACTGACTTCTCGTGTGGCAAGTTCAAACGGCTGGAGAACCTTGCACAACACGGAAATCAGTCTCCACTGCGATTGACTAAGGCGCATCCCCACTCCTTTGCCTATGTCGTAGGTGGCTGTGTAGGCTTGAATGGCCTTTTGCTGCTCCTCCATCCTCTGCAGCATATAGAGGGTGGAGTTCCAGCGCGTCACAACCTATTGTTTGAGGTGATGGCAGGGCAGGTTCAGGCTTTTCTGATGTTGCTCGAATCTGCGGTAGGCAGTGGCAGAATGCCGAAAGTGTCCAGCAATTTTTCAGGCCACCGCAAGCATATCCTGCACCCCCTGTCACTTTTCAGGTAATGCTGCACCACCAAATTTAGTGTGTGGGCAAAACATGGCACGTACTGGAAATTGCCCATATGTAATGCACGCACAATGTTACTGGCGTTGTCAGACACCACAAATCCCTAGGAGAGTGTAAGTGGGGTAAGCCACTGCGAGATTATTTCCCTCAGTTTCTCTAAGAGGTTGTCAGCGTTGTGCCTCTTACTAAAACCGGTGATACACAACGTTGCCTGCCTTGGAACTAGCAGGCGTTTTTGAGATGCTGCTACTGATGCTGCTGCTGCTGTTGCTGTGGAAGGCGATGCATCTACCCAGTGGCCTGTCACAGTCATATAGTCCTTAGTTTGCCCTGAACCACTTGTCCATATGTCAGTGGTTAAGTGGACAGTGGGTACAACCGCATTTTTAAGAGCACTGAGGACACTTTTTCGTACTTCTCTGTAGATCCCGGGTATCGCCTGCCTAGTGATGTGGAATCTCGGCGGGATTTGGTACTGGGGACACAATACCTCCATCAACCGTCTAAATCCCACTCCACTGATGGCGGACACCGGATGCACGTCTAACACCAACATAGCTGTTAAAGACGCAGTTATCCGCTTTGCCATAGGATGACTACTGTCCTACTTCGTGCTCATGGCAAACGACTGTTGTACGGTCAATTTTTTAGTGAAAGACGTAGCGGTCTTACGACTTCCCCTCTGGGAAAATGACCGACTACCAGCAGCAACAGCAGCAGCGGCAGTAGTATGCGTAGCGCTGCAGGATCCTTTGGAAGAATACCGGATTAAAGAGGACTCAGTCATGCCGGTGACATGGTCTGCAGGACTATCTCCAATCGAGATCAAGGAGGAAATTGACGAGGAGGGTGTTGCTGGTGTGGATACAATGGCAGCAAGGGATTTAGGTGTCCCTGGACTGCTGACGGTCCTAGCCACAGTCCCTGAACTAAACACCGAATTATGAAGGTTCTTCAGGTGACATATAAGGGAGGATATCCCTAGGTGGTCAAGATCCTTACCCCTGCTTATTGCAGCTTTACATAAGCTACATATGGCAATACAATTGTTGTCCGGATTAGGATAGAAATAATTCCAGACTGATGAAGTGGTTTTTTTGGTTTTCTGCCCAGGCATGACGATGGGCTTTTTCCTCCCATGGACAACAACTGTTTACTCCCCTGGTGCCACATTTAAGATAACCACATCAGCATCCTCCTCGTCAAGTTCCTCTTCAGTGCCAGCTACATCAATATTCTCCTCCTGGTGTACAACATTGACACCTTCATTATCCAAATCTGGATCTGCACTGTGGGTGATCCTTCCAGCATATGCAGAGGGCGTGCTGCAAATGGTGGAAGGAGCCACCTCTTCCCGTACAGTGATGGGAAGGTCAGGTTCGCAACCACCAACACCCTTGGACTCGCCTTGGGGATTTGTGATGCCATCTGTTTAGAAGGCAGAGTTGTTTGCTGTGTTGTTGATGACAGTTTAACTCTCTTAAATTTTTTTGAGGGGGGGAGGAGGGCTTAGATCCTTGGGTGAAGCTGAACCACTAGTCCTGAACACGGGCCAGGGCCTAAGCCGTTCCATGCCACTCCGTGTCGTAAATGGCATATTGGCAAGTTTGAGTTTCTCCTCAGATGATTTTAATTTTATTTTTTTTTGCTAATTTTTGTGAACTTTGGGTTTTTGGATTTTACATGCCCTCTACTATGAGATTGGGCATCGGCCTTGGCAGACAACTTGATGCCATTTCATCGTCTATGTCATGACTAGTGGCAGCAGCTTCAGCATTTGGAGGAAGTGGTTCTTGATCTTTCCCTACTTTATCCTCCAAATTTTGGTACTCCATTATATGCAGCACAAGAGAGCGTACCCCTAAACCACACACACTCGGCAAAGCCTTTAAAAATTATATGCGGCACAGGAGAGTACCACTGGACTGGAGTTATACAGCAGTACCTATTTTTTGGTACAGCAGGTACAGTGAACGTAGTTTGAGATTGCAGTACCTATTTTTTGGTACAGCAGGAACAGTGAATGTAGTTTGAGATTGCAGTACCTACTTTTTAATACTGCAGGAACAGTGAATGTAGTTATAGATTGCACAGGACACAGCACCACTGGACTCAGCAGGACAGAGCACAGGACACAGCACCACTGGACTGAGCAGGACACAGCACAGGACACAGCACCACTGAACTCAGCAGGACAGAGCACAGGACACAGCACCACTGGACTGAGCACAGCACAGCACAGCATGAGAAAGAGCAGGACAGAGGACCACCTAACACACCCTCCCTCTTCCATGATCAATGCCCGAATATAAAGAATCCGGATCTCACGAGATCCAACGGCGGGATCCTGACGTTCAGCCTCAATTTCAGTTTGGCCATCGGCGGGAATACCCGAACAGTGCTTGGATCGGGCTCGGATCCGCACTGTTCGGGGGGGTTCAGATTGCCAGAATCCGAGTGCACTCATCCCTAATGGATATTCACTATGTCCCTATGAAGCCTGAGGTGTTGAGAGTCTGCCTCTGCTGAAAATCTTCTAGTAGACAATAATTTTGTTACTACATTTGATTCTTATCATTTCATACTATTTCTCGGTGTGCTGCAAGAACATCTGAAAGACCCCTAAGGTATCTTATTTCCTTACTCTTAGGAAAACACAACAAAGAATAATTTAAAAATGTGAACTTTCTTTCACATTACAATCCAAACAGATGCATGAGCCAATACCTTGCTATTAAAATTTCACAATTTTTTTAGCAAGTGAAACACTAGTTTAAGTGACCTCTTATAATGAAAATACAAACATTTATAAATATAGTATACCATAACGTTTCTAACTTGGACAATAAAACTGTGTGTTGTACAGCTTTGCCTATTAAATACCGATGGGAAGAAGGGTTAATTGAACTTAATGGGTTTGGACTAACCCTGGAAATTTGCATTATTTAACACTGTTAGCACAGAGGCACATGATTCCAAGTGCCATGTGATCATCTCAAATCCAATCATGGCACTCCGTTTGCTTGAGTGTCATAATATAATTTCATCGGCCAGGGGAAATCCAACACTGATTAAATAAGAATAAACACATAAAGCTGTGTTATTGTTATTGTAAAATGCATGTAAAATGTCTAAAAGCATTATATTTTGGATAATTTATAGAGTTTGATAGAGCAGAAGCGTAATCTGCATAAGAAAACCAGGATTTTCATAGGATTGCATGTCAAACACATGCTTTAAAATCATATTCATGCCTGAGCTTTTATATGATGATGATTACGATCCAATAAAAGGTCAAACAATACTAGATGTTTTTATTTGACCAAAAAAATCTTGCATGTTCAAAGGGACTATAATTATTCTACAATATTACTGCTTAAAAAAAAAGAGGGCCTGAGTGATTAAGGAGAGCAAAGCAATAAAATGGAGTAAATGTGATCCTGGACAGACCATGTCACAATGCAAGGGGAGCAAATTAGTTTATTATTTTGCACGTAAGGAAAATACTGTCTGCTTATTCGTGTGGCACACAAATACTTGATACTTGTATTATTACATTGAAATTTAAAGTTGATCTAGGACATGTCTTACCCCAACTATAAATCTGTACCCACATTTTAAACCCCCCCCCCTCCAATGTAACATGGTTTTGCCAAGGTGCTAAGTTACTCCTTTTTTTTTTTGCTTTGCACTCCTTAATGATTCAGGCCTAGAGTGTGAGTGAGAGAAAAGAGAGGAAAAATATAATCTGCTGCATTAGGGTGTTCAACAGTGTTCAGGAATCCATAGTAGAAATCATTATGATCACTTATATTACTGTTATTTTTGAATCACACAAACCGGTTTATGAATTTAGTCAAAGAAGTACTTTATTTAACTGTACACATGAATTCCTAACCAAAGAGACTTTATTTCTGTTTACCTATGTGCTCAAGTGTGAGCCTGTGCATACAGCCAGGGCTGTAAGTAGGAAAAAGGTAACCCCAAACCAACATTTTGAAGAGGCCCCCATCCCCTTTTCATCTCCCCACACAACACCTCAGCAGATACACACACCATTGGGTAGGCTAATGACATATGAAAGAATGGTTCCTGTGCATTTATTAGTCTATGCAACTCTGATCTTATATGCTGTTTTCCTGCACATAGCAGGCAGAATAAGCTCTAAGTTCCTGACAATATTAAAAAAAAAGCTATTGTCACACCCCTACATACACCTCTATTACTATCTGTAATGTAAATTAACTGGATGATTTCAGCAACAATGCTGAATCCTCAATAACATGTGCAGCCATTATGCCATATGTAGCTATTGCCTATCTACTGTATGTTCTGTAGCATATTCATTTCCTTGTATATATATAAATATATATATATATATATATATATATATATATATATATACACATATATATATATATATATATATATATATATATATATATATATATATATATATATGCATTTTTCATATTAAAAACAGTGAAATCTTCTCATTCGTGCATATGGGGTTTTATTTATTTATTGGAAAAAAAATTATGTTTTAAAATAAAATGTGTTTTGCCTCCAGATGCTCTCCAAGAAGAGGATGCAGCACACCAAATATACTAACAGCATTAGTGGGCAAGACTGTCTCCCTGTTTCAAGTTGTTGATATGGAACTGCTTTAGTGGGTGGTAATTAGAGATGAGCAGGCTCGGATATCTGAAATTCGAGCCCACCCGAACGTTGCCGATCCGAGCCGGATCCGAGACAGATCCGGGTATTCCCGCCAATTGCAAAACTGAAACCGAGGCTGTGAGTCATAATCCCGCTGTCGGATCTCGCGATACTCGGATCCTATAAATTCCCCGCTAGTCGCCGCCATCTTCACTCGGGCATTGATCAGGGTAGAGGGAAGTTGTGTTAGGTGGTCCTCTGTCCTGCTATATATCGTGTTGTGCTGTGCTGTGCTGTTCAGTTCTGTGCTGTGCTGTTCTGTGTTGTGCTGTTCAGTTCTGTGCTGTGCTGTGTTCTGCTCAGTCCAGTGGTGCTGTGTCCTGTGCTCTGTCCTTCTGAGTTCAGTGGTGCTGCTGGGTCCTGTGCTGTGTCTTGTTCAGTCCAGTGGTGCTGTGTCCTGTGCTCTGTCCTTCTGAGTTCAGTGGTGCTGCTGGGTCCTGTGCTGTGTCCTGTTCAGTCCAGTGGTGCTGTGTCCTGTGCTCTGTCCTTCTGAGTTCAGTGGTGCTGCTGGGTCCTGTGCTGTGTCCTGTTCAGTCCAGTGGTGCTGTGTCCTGTGCTCTGTCCTTCTAAGGGCATTGTTATTTCCCCATTATTCCCAAATTATAAAAATTTTTAAAAAAAGTTATAAAAAAAATTACAAAAAAAGTAATTATAAAAAAAAAAATATATATCCCAAAACAATCCTGCAGTATAAGTCCATTGGTACTGCTATTACAAAGTTCACTGATTCAGCAGTATAAGTCCAGTGGTACTGCTATTACAAAGTTCACTGATTCAGCAGTATAAGTCCAGTGGTACTGCTATTACAATGATTACTGATTCAGCAGTATAAGTCCAGTGATACTGATATATTACAAAGTTCACTGATTCAGCAGTATAAGTCCAGTGGTACTGATATATTACAAAGTTCACTGATTCTGCAGTATAAGTCCAGTGGTACTGATATATTACAAAGTTCACTGATTCTGCAGTATAAGTCCAGTGGTACTGCGATATATTACAAAGTTCACTGATTCAGCAGTATATGTCCAGTGGTACTGATATATTACAAAGTTCACTGATTCAGCAGTATAAGTCCAGTGGTACTGATATATTACAAAGTTCACTGATTCAGCAGTATAAGTCCAGTGGTACTGCTATATTACAAAGTTCACTGATTCAGCAGTATAAGTCCAGTGGTACTGATATATTACAAAGTTCACTGATTCAGCAGTATAAGTCCAGTGGTACTGCTATTACAAAGTTCACTGATTCAGCAGTATAAGTCCAGTAGTACTGCTATATTACAAAGTTCACTGATTCAGCAGTATAAGTCCAGTGGTACTGATATATTACAAAGTTCACTGATTCAGCAGTATATGTCCAGTGGTACTGATATATTACAAAGTTCACTGATTCAGCAGTATAAGTCCAGTGGTACTGATATATTACAAAGTTCACTGATTCAGCAGTATAAGTCCAGTGGTACTGCTATATTACAAAGTTCACTGATTCAGCAGTATAAGCCCAGTGGTACTGATATATTACAAAGTTCACTGATTCAGCAGTATAAGTCCAGTGGTACTGCTATATTACAAAGTTCACTGATTCAGCAGTATAAGTCCAGTGGTACTGCTATATTACAAAGTTCACTGATTCAGCAGTGTAAGTCCAGTGGTACTGATATATTACAAAGTTCACTCCACTACGCAGTCCAGATACTTGTTTGCTGGAATTCAGACCAGTTGAGGGTTTTTTTATTATATTGTGGGGACCACTCCACTACGCAGTCCAGATACTTTTTTGGTAAAATTCAGACCAGTTGAGGGTTTTTTTTATTATATTGTGGCCCCGGTATCAAATTGGGTACCAGGGCCACTCCACTACGCAGTCCAGATACTTTTTTGGTGAATTTCAGACCAGTTGAGGGTTTTTTATTATATTGTGGGGACCACTCCACTACGCAGTCTAGATACTTTTTTGGTGGAATTCAGACCAGTTGAGGGTTTTTTTATTATATTGTGGGGACCACTCCACTACGCAGTCCAGATACTTTTTTGGTGGAATTGAGACCAGTTGAGGGTGATATATTGTGGCCCCGGTACCAAATTGTGTATCGGGACCACTGTACTATGCAGTCCAGAAAGCTACCTCGGTGAAACGTTTTGGACTAAAAACAATATTGTGAGGTGTGAGGTGTTCAGAATAGACTGGGAATTAGTGGAAATGATTGCTAATGAATGTTATTGAGGTTAATAATAGCGTAGGAGTGAAAATAAACCAAAAAAACTTGATTTTAACACTTTTTATGTTTTTTTCAAAATAAATCCGAATCCAAAACCTTAACTCCGAACCAAAACCTTTCGTCAGGTGTTTTGCGAAACAAATCCGAACCCAAAACCTCAAGCAAATCCGAATCCAAAACACAAAATACGAGACACCTAAAGTGGCCGGTGCACATCCCTAGTGGTAATGCATGTTGAAATTAACGAGATTTGGAATCCATGACTTGAGTACTACCTACAGCTGATGGTAATTTCAATCTGCCACTTATATATCCCCATCGTCATCTATTTAAATCACTATAAAACAGTCCCATCTTAACTTATCAATACTGTGAGTGGTAAAATTTTGCACAAGTGCAAATGAAGAAGCGACACATACAAATCACTCAACAGTGAAGGATCAACAGTAATCAGCAGCTACCCCTTGTTTTGAAAATAATGAATATTAAATGGTTCCCAAACATTTGTATTATGTTAACTGAGAAATATGGTGATTTCAAGAGTAAACAGAACATCAAATCCAATTTCTACACAGCTATTCAAAGACATTATTTAAAAAAATGTTAAAATATATTAAAACATGTTTAACAATTCAATGAAATCATCCAACCTTTCTTTAAAGTAGTAAATATGAAAACTTAAATTTCATGCAAGACATACCTGACTTAATCTGTTGAAAGGAAACTGCACTCTTAGGGGACACTATGGAGTCTTCATATTGATTTTCTCCAATTAGCAACAGATGGCCTGCAATAAACCACAGCAACATCTGTGAACTTAAAAACTGAAAGTTAATTTAATTACATTTAAAGAACATAAGAAGAGAAAAATACTTATTTGCTTGGGATAACATAAATACTTTAATGTTGGTAAGATAAGTATATATTTAGGTTCTAACAATTTGCTATAGAGTTCATATATATATAGACATCTATATTTTTAAATACAGGCATATTCAACAGTCTATTTATACTGATGTGTAGTCCAGATTTTAAAACTGTTTTCTTGAAAATATTTGTACCTGATAGAAACTCTTGCTTACCACTGACAGGACTCTCAGTACAACTTTCCTTGTTTTCATTGTAGTCTGTATAAAGTAAAATATAGTGTCATTATATATAATTATTATGTATTTTTAAAGAAATGTATTATGTTCAATGGTCATGTTATGGTGGCTAGGTGTAGTATCCTGCTATATCTACTAATAGAGGGGTGTGACTGGATCACTGATAAATAACTTTTGGTATAAATTGATTTAAAGGAACTAGCGCAGGCTGCTTATTTATATAATTTGCCAATGCACTTATTTTTAATATTGTGTATATTTTGAGATAGGAAATCGTTATTTCTGAGACTAGGGTAGAAAATATGTTTTTTCTGTTTTAGCTCTCTAGAGCAAATGCATTATGTCTGATGTATATATCTGATACAATGAGCCTTTGTTTACCAAGCCTGTGGTGTATTGTAATGTAGGGAAGTGGCTTGTTTTGGGATTTTTTGTTGTTCTGTGAGAATGTGTATTCGGTGACTGTCTGAAGTATTCATGTTAGTTAGACCTTTTGACTTGCTAATGCGTCTCCTGCCTCTGAAATTAGATCCAGGAAATCACAGCAAGGCTTTTAAGAAAATCATAGCTTAGTATAAATATTAGTGGCTTTGCAATGCATGTAAATCCATGTTTTGGTTAACGGGATTACATTCTAATTCTAAAAATAGCCTGTGTCCAAATCTGTATAAAATGCACTGACTTGTACACTGAAATGTATTCTTCTGATTTCAACTGACCTGATTACTGGGACCTTTAACCAGTGAGAGCAAATAAACATCTTGCTTCAAGACCTGCTTGAAAACATCTTCAATGTTGCTGTAATCCTGTGACCTGCAGATTAGACCCTAAACCTAATTCGTTCTCCGGCTCTGCCTGCTACCCATGCAGCCCTGGTTAATGTGATAGGCCAGGGGGGGATCCATCCTCAGCAACCCTGATCTATAGTGAGAGGTCAGGAGTACCAGCCTGGGTACACCAGCAATGAGGTACACTAGCAGCGTCAGTTACCTAGAAGGAACGTGGTTCTGAGTGCCATAGAAGGAGCTCAGTGGTGGCAGCATTGTTAGCCCCTCCTACTGCGGTAAGAGGGCTCATTTGGGATAGCAAAATGGAACGGTGGCAAAGTAAACCCAGCTGCTTCCCAGCAACAACAGACAGGGTGGCATAGGCGGTCCATTCTGTCACAAGGGGAACAAAACAATAATTTTCATAATTTATCTCTTGGTGACTTGGGCATATCATCATTTTCCATTTTGAAAATATTTTGGAAATTATTCTTGAAAGGGTAAGGTCAGTTGGTAGCATTTCTTGAATTTTAGTGTGCACTGGCTTAAACATATTCCAGTTTAAATTTATACATTTTAACTGTTTCTAAGGGTGAACGCAAACAGTGAAATTTGAACTTTGAACACCATGGTGTTAAAAGTGCTAAATTAATAGTAATAAAAATATATATTTTCACAATATTATTTGAATAAAAATCTTTTAAACTAAGAATTTTGACATTAAACTTGACAAGTGAAATTCAGATGGCAAAACAGATTTAGCGTATCTCAAATGCAAACTGTGGATGGCAAATGCGTACCGTGAACATGTTCATGGCCATCAAACTGGTGAAATTCAATAGACCAAAGGACCAGCCTTGAGAAAGTCACGCTTCCAGTGATGAACCGCGTCGGTAAGACATGCCCACTTCCGGAAATAGTGGCGTGCACTCCACGCTGGAACGCACACCATCCACGAAAACATCTCCACTTCAAGCAGCCGGGTCACGGAGAGCTCTCCCCCCACGGCGCACAAACTTGGACTGCATCACATAACGGACATCAAATGCAAGTATCTGGAGCTACTAATGTAGCATATCTTTTGGACTTCTATATTTTAGTGTCTCTCCGTCAACTAAATCACTAGCGAATACTGACTTCTCTGTACCATCATGGTTAAGGAATCGTTTTAACCATTTAGATGCCATCAGCTATCACCTACAGGATGTATGCTTTGTCCTCCTCATATTGACTATTACTGCATTTTTTGACCATTTCTTTGTTCTTTAACCAACCAGTTATCTCATGAGCAACACTTTTGGATATCCAACAATACATGCTTTTTACATTGCTAGTTTGTAATAGCCATTGCATAGTTATGATATGTATGCAATTTTACCTGTTCTCATTAAATGCTTGTATGTTTTTACCTATCACAGCCATCGCATTTACATTCCTTTCTATAGTCTCCAGCGCTGTCCACCATTTATTTTAGACTGTAGGGAGTGGACTCTCCTGTTTTACTAGCAGCTGAAGCTACAGTTTACTCCTTACAACATATATCATGCTATGTGCACCCACTACCATTTCTAATAGAATTTTGAACTGGTTGTGAGAACTTCTACTATTTTTTATTTATTATCATTTATATAGCACCAATCATATAAGACAGATATGTACACAGAATATGTAGTGATTGACAACGGTCCCTGCCCCATTACAACTTACATATAAATTGACTCAAGCACAGACACACACACTCTAGATTGTATTTAGTCAAAAACCAGTTAACCAACCAGTATGCTTTTGAACTGAGGAAACTGACAAAAACACAGGTAGAATATACAAACTCTGGACTATTGTATGCCAAAAGTCACTAAATATATTGGCAATTATTAACTCATTATCAGTAAAAATATGATATCCTGAGTGCGTGGCCTGGCAGCCATCGTGAACGGCCGCTGCTTGTGAGAGCTCCGTCTGCACTTCCCTAATTTGGTGCCTAAAAGCCCTCACCCAGACACCTCACCTGTACAGGGCGATTCCGGAACCTGCTTAGACCACGGGGATTCCTCTTGTGCCCGGCTCCATTATCCGCCAGCTTTGACAGCCCGGACCAGAGTTCCCTGGCAGCCGCCCGTCTCACTGCTCTGTCCCCGGCTCCAGCTCACTGAATGGCGCGTCCGCAGGAGACTTCGGGCGTCAGGAGGTAATAACATAAACCTCCTCCAAGAAGCTGCTGCTCGCTGTTCCTCTGTGGCCCCTTCGCAGTGACACTGCGCTGCACATTATATATCTATATTTAACTATTTAGTGGATCTGCTCCAACCACTCACTCTGCTCCCCCCTAGACAGCTTGCCAGGTATTGCGGTGCTGGCCACCATCTCCACATAGTGCCTGCCGTGTTTTCCCGCCATTGCTCCCGCTCTGGGCGCCATTTTGGCAGAATTGACGCCAGACTACATAAAGGCACCAACAACTCGCAGAAATGCGCCAATCTATCTCAGACATGCAAGATCATAATGAGGATGTTGAGAATCGCACGAGACGCAACAACGTCTACCTTAAGAATATTCCGGAGCTCATTGAAACTGATGGTCTACCTAAATACTTGGAGGGGCTTCTCTATCAAAGCCTTCCTGACACTCCTTCCTCCGACATTCTACTGGGCCGCTCTCACAGAGATCTACATGACAAACCCCCTTCTGACCAACCACCCAGAGACATGGTGATGAGATTCCATTATTACACTGTCAAAGAACAATTCATAGCTGCGACACGCAATACTCTAGCTGTTTCCTATTCTGGTCATAACATCCAGATTTTTCAGGACTTGGCTCCGTCAACTTTAAGGAAACGCTGCAATCTGATCACCATCATGAAAGCCCTCAAAAATCATCACATTTGATATCGATGGGGCTTTCTATTTGCTCTTCAAGTTACTCATAATGGCTCCTCTCATAGGATTAAGACTCACGAAGAAGGTCTCTTAATGCTGGAGGACTGTCACAAATCGGGATCCTAGCCGCACTTACCTCATCCGCCGCTGTCATATCAAGGCTACCTGGGTCCCTTCTGGTCGTCTGCAGCATTCCCGTTCCCCACATCTCTGTTTGTAAACAAACACATACTGTTTGTTCTGCTGCATGGGCGCGGCCATCTTGGATGCAGTCAGGTGATCATTCCAGACCAACCAGATTCAGAAGCTGTGATCACATGAACTGATCAGCCAATAGTTGTTTGGGACATCCTATTTAAACCTGCTGCTGTGATCTGTTCATTGCCAGAACAACACACTTCTCTCCAGAGGATAGTTCTTGGCTCCAAGTTCCAGTGTTCTTGTCAGCATTGCAAAGTGCACTATTCCTCTCAGCATTACAAAGTGCACTGTTCCTGTCAGCATTTCCTCATTCCCCTGCTATATTTTACATTCAGCAAGAACATGAGCAGGAAGATCATCCAGCCTGCTAGTTTCTGTTTCAGTCCTGCTCCAGCTAGGCCCAAGGGTCCCGAATCGGATCAAGAAATTCAGACGACCGTTACAGTTTGTTCTGGCCAAATGGATCCGCTAGGGGAACATACCCTGAGGGAGGACTCTGTCCAAATTTTAGCTGAACACATTGAGAGACAAGAAACTAACCAGGGGCAAATTTTGAGATTGCTGCAGGATGTTTTTGCGTGTATGGATACCATGCAGTTATTCCACAGTCAACTATCCCATACTCCGCCTGAGCCAGTAAGACCTGCTTCACTACCTACTTCATCCGGACTCCATCTTCCCACGCCAGCTAAATACAATGGTGATCCGAAGAATTGCCGCGGGTTTGTCAACCAGTGTAGTATACACTTTGAATTACAACCCGGCAATTTCCCTACTGCGCGTACCAAAACTGCTTATATTGTTTCGCTACTATCAGGGCAGGCTCTGGCATGGGCATCACCGCTCTGGGAAAAATCTGACCCAATTTTATTTGATATTGATAGCTTCCTGTCTACCTTCCGCAGAATATTTGACGAGCCTGGAAGAACAACGTCAGCCGCTTTAGATATTCTGCGGCTTCGGCAAGGGCAGCAGTCCGTGGGCCATCATGCCGTTCAATTTCAAACACTTTCCTCTGAGCTTTCTTGGAATAATGATGCTCTTGTTGCGGTCTTCTGGCAGGGCCTGTCTGACCACATTAAGGATGTATTAGCGTTTCGGGACTTACTGTACCATACTATTGTGGTATATTTGGACGATATCCTCGTTTTCTCCTGTGATATCCAGTCCCATCGCAGACATGTTAAAGAGGTCCTCAGCTGTCTCAGAAGGAATAAACTGTATTGCAAGCTGGAAAAATGCACCTTCGAAGTGGAATCCATTCCATTCTTGGGGTATATCAACTCAGGGACTGGTCTCCGTATGGACCCAGAGAAGGTGCAAGCTATTCTTAACTGGCCTCAACCATCTACACTGAAGGCAGTACAGAGATTTCTGGGATTCACTAACTATTATCGAAAATTTATTCGTCGCTACTCTACTGTGGTAGCACCACTCACCGCCCTCACCAGGAAAGGAGCTAATCCTGCCAAGTGGTCTGAAGAAGCCCAAACTGCTTTTCAACTTCTGAAACAAGCATTTATTTCTGCTCCCATATTTAGGCAACCAGATTTAACCTGTCCATTCTACTTGGAAGTTGATGCCTCATCTGTCGGAGTAGGGGCAGTTCTCTCCCAAAAACCAGCTGATGAGCAATGGCATCCCTGCGGGTTCTTCTCCCGAAAATTTTTACCAGCTGAACGAAATTATGCCATAGGGGACAAAGAACTGCTTGCCATCAAATTGGCACTTGAAGAGTGGAGGCATTTACTTGAGGGAGCTCGTCATCCTGTCACAATATACACGTATCACAAGAATCGGCTCTACCTTAAAACTGCACAGTGCATGAATCCACGTCAGGCCCGATGGGCACTATTCTTTTCTCGATTTGTTATCCATGTCACCTTCCGTCCTGGTTCCAAAAATCACAAGGCCGATGCTCTGTCACGTTCTATGGTGAAAGAGGAACATTCCATCACTGTGGATCCACGGCCTATTATCAGCCCACTCAGCATCGCAGTCAGTAGATCCGACAATACATTTTCCCAGGGGAATACTTTTGTTTCTGAGAATCTGCGTAAAAAATTGCTCCAATGGGCACATTGTTCCAGATTTGCTGGTCATGCTGGCATCCGCAAAACTCAATCTTTCATATCGAGAAGCTACTGGTGGCCTACGCTTCATCAGGATGTTCAGCAATTTGTTTCTGCATGTGGCAGCTGTGCCCAACATAAAAGTTCAAGACAATCTTCAGCTGGTCAACTTTTGCCTCTGCCTATTCCCACCAAACCCTGGACCCATATTTCTATGGACTTCGTTTCCGATTTGCCCAATTCTAATCATTTCAATACCATCTGGGTCATCGTTGACCGATTCTCTAAAATGGCGCATTTTGTTCCTCTCCATGGCCTCCCATCAGCACCTATCCTGGCTCAGCAATTTATAAAGGAGATCTTCCGTTTGCATGGGTGTCCTGAAGAAATCGTCTCAGATAGAGGAGTTCAGTTTGTGGCAAAATTCTGGAGATCCTTGTGCCAAGCACTACAGATCAAACTAAACTTCTCTTCGGCCTATCATCCCCAATCCAACGGGCAAACGGAAAGAGTTAATCAGGACCTAGAAACATTTCTCCGTTTGTACATATCCTCTTCTCAAGACGACTGGGTAGATCTGCTTCCTTGGGCAGAATTTGCTCCTAATAATCATTATCACGAATCCTCTGCTTCCACTCCATTTCTTACGGTCTATGGCCTACACCCCAGGGTACCCTTGTTTACTCCACTCCCTACAGCCTCAGTAACTGCCTCTGAAGTTTTCCTAAAGAATTTTGCAGGCCACTGGCACCAGGTACGGGAATCTCTATTTAAAGCATCCCAACGCTACAAAATTCAGGCTGACAAAAAGCGACGAGCCATTCCAAGCTTGAAACCTGGAGACAGAGTCTGGCGGTCTACTCGCAATCTACGCCTCAGAGTACCATCTATGAAATTCGCTCCTCGCTTTATTGGACCGTTTAACATCCCCCGGGTCATCAATCCAGTGTCCTACAAATTACATCTACCATCTTACCTCAAGGTACCCAACACCTTCCATATCTCTCTCTTAAAACCACTGGTGCTAAATCGGTTTTATAGACCCAAAATGGTTTCTCCTGAAGTGCAGACTGAACATGGTGACGAATATGAAATTAAAGAGATCTTACAATATCTAGTCGACTGGAAAGGCTATGGTCCAGAAGAGAGGGACTGGATCAAAGCTTCTGATGTTCACGCTCCATCTCTCATCAAAAAATTTCACTTCAAGTTTCCAACTAAGCCCCAATCTAAGTGTCCAGTGGCCACTCATAAGGGAGGGGGTACCTTCACAAATCGGGATCTTAGCCGACGGCTACCTGGGTCCCTTCTGGTTGTCTGCAGCATTCCCGTTTCCCACATCTCCGTTTGTAAACAAACACATACTGTTTGTTCTGTTGCATGGGCGTGGCCATCTTGGATGCAGTCAGGTGATCATTCCAGACCAACCAGATTCAGAAGCTGTGATCACATGAACTGATCAGCCAATAGTTGATTGGGACATCCTATTTAAACCTGCTGCTGTGATCTGTTCATTGCCAGAACAACACACTTCTCTCCAGAGGATAGTTCTTGGCTCCAAGTTCCAGTGTTTCTGTCAGCATTACAAAGTGCACTATTCCTGTCAGCATTTCCAGACTGCTCATTCCCCTGCTATATTTTACATTCAGCAAGAACATGAGCAGGAAGATCATCCGGCCTGCTAGTTTCTGTATCAGTCCTGCTCCAGCTAGGCCCAAGGGTCCCGAATCGGATCAAGAAATTCAGGCGACTATTACAAGGACCTGGGCATCCCGATGGCCTCTCCAACCCTGCCCGCAAACAATTCTCCCCTCCCGCGAAGAGCTCCTTCACCTACTTGGTCTACAGCCTAATGTGCTTTCACCACCAACAAGTCATGATTGTGTGTTTTCCTTCTTTTTCTCTTTTCTTTTTTCTCCCCTTCTCTCTCTGCTTACCATTTCAGGTTTTCCGGACTCCGGAATCAGCGCTGATCATGAACTCATATATTCGCCTGCTCCAAGCAAAGGTTTTCACCTCAGATGACTCTGCTTAAAAGCATTCTCCTGAGAAATTGTTTCTGTTAATACATATTAGATTTTTCATGTCATGTTCAGACTGGTATACCATTTCCACTTAATCGTGTTTAGTTCACCATGTCATTTGCAGACTGCTATAACATTACCACTTAAGGGTTCTACACGGTGGTGTACACTGGGAATCACCTATGCACATCGGCTGGGTCCTCCTCAGTTTACACTATTGTGACAAGGTCATGTTCTTTTGTTCACTGTATTTTCGCCTTATCTCGGAGAATATGGGCTTGCCCGGAGGCCTGCTCCAAGCCACATAGTTCCTGTTAAACATATGTGGCTTCTTTGGTCCCTTTCTCTGGGTGCAACATTTCTGTACCAAGGCTTTAGTACTCTCCGTTTGCCTATAGTTGCACAAGTCACTTTATAGTGTGTGTTAGTTCCCAACACAGTCATCTATGATATTGTACACACTGCTCTGGCAGCATTCCCCTAGTCTTCGAGCTGTCAGCACTATAGACCCTAAGCCGATAAAAAGCCCCGGCCAGACTGTTTTCTCCTATCCTGACAGAAGTTCCACTCTATTTGTATTTATCCTATGATCTGGTCAGCTGCATGGCTTACGTCATTTGTTAGGGTTTTTGCATGGTTTTACAGATTTGTTTTCAGGCCTGTATTCTCAGCTCAGAGGACTGGGCTAAATAGAGCACCCTGGTGTTACTGTTCCGAATAACTCATGTTTGATGTTCCATGTTATGTTCAGACTACTGTAACATTTCTGCTTAATGGCGCTTCACTATGGTGTACTCTGGAGTTTATGTGTACATATTGAGTCCTCCCTAATTTACACTATTTTGATAAGCTTATGCTCGATAGGTTAGTGTTACCTAATAACTGCCATTAGAGATGTACACCACTCTAGAAGCCCGGTTAATTCTGAGTTTAGACACCGCTGACTTTAAACAAGTTACTACTCTGGTGTCCACCCTGTTTTCAGAATGCCTCCTATATAGTCCCTTGACCTTTGAAAACATAGACACACTCCATTGTTTACTAACCTGGCGGGAGACCCCCCACTTGTATATAGACTTTAATCTACTTTGTTATGCTGTTCATTTTTCTGGATGTTCCCCCATATAATATTATATCTGATATGTTTTCATTCCAGCTCAAATGATATGCCATTATTCGGATGGAGTCTCTGGATTTAGACCTGGGACTCCCCACTGGACATGGCATTGCCCTCAAAATGCCCTTTCGGATTACGATCCCTTCCCCAAGGTTCATTATGCTCTCCACCCTCCTAACTTAACAATTTGGTTAGTTTGCATTTACCCCTGAGGGTCACTTCGTCTGCCAGTCACGACCCCCACGAACCCCACTGACACACAGGATGTGTCATCCACCTTGTCTAAACCGGATCCTGGGACCCCCATCTCCGGTCCCTTTCCTACCCTTCCCACCCCTTTCATACTAACATCTCTTCTGCTTTCCCCTCTTTGTCTAGTTTTCAGACTCGTCTCACTAAGCTTTCCTTTTCCACACCGACCATGACTATCAAGATAATATCTCTAAACGTTAACGGTTTTAATGCCCCGCAGAAACGCACCATGGCGCTTCAAGAGTTAAAGCGCCTTAAGGCTCACATAGTCCTCCTGCAGGAAACGCATTTCACACACACGCACCCAAGTCTCACAAATAGAATCTTCCCGCATGCATTCTATTCCCCCTCTCCTTGCAAAACTAGTGGAACTGCTATCCTAGTCCACCAGTCAATTCCATTAACTGTACATTCCACAATAACAGATGACAAAGACAGATATACGATATTGATTGGTTCTATTTCCCAAACGCACATAACCATACCAACTCTCTATGCTCCAAATGTGGGACAGGGATCCTTCTTTTCAATCTTCTTCACTAAACTCTCTCAATCAGCCAAGGGGCATGTCATTTTGGGTGGCGACTTTAATGTCACGTTGGATGCCAAGCTAGATCGCTCGCCACTGTCTCCCTCCTCTCTGCGGACCTCTAGAGACTCTCGCCATCTTTGCTGTCTAATTAAGCTGTATGATCCCTATGATTCTTGGTGAGTCCTGAATTCATCTGCTCGTGCATACACACACTTTTCCATCCCTCATTATGTCCATACCCGCATAGACATGATTTTCAAAGATAAATCTGCCACTCCATCCTTGCACTCTTCGGATATAATTCCAGTCACCTGGTCGGACCATGCAGCGGTCTCTCTCGATGTTGATATTCATCCGTCAGTCCGCCCCCACCGGTCCTGGCGCATCCACGACACTCTCATCTCCAAACCGGAAAATTTGCAAAAAGTGTCGCAGGCAATTGAGGAGTTCAAGAACTTCAACTCCTCCCCAGATATCTCACACTTTGTTCTATGGGAGGCTAATAAAGCCATCATCCAAGGCCTCTTAATTAGCATGTCCTCAGCCCAGAGAAAAATCCATATAGCACATATCCAAGATCTCGAATCGGAGCTTGTTTCTCAAACTTATCTCAAAATCCAAGCTGTAAAAGCTCAGTTACAACAACTTTTGTCTAATAAAGCGGCCAACCCGCTGAAATGGCTTCACCAAAGATTCTACGAGAAAGGAAAGAAAACTGACACTCTCTTGGCTCGTAGTTTGCAGGCCAAACGGACCCGCAACAGAATTATCCATATCCAAGATGCCTCTGGCAGTAAGATATTTGATCCTCAGAAGATAGCTAACCGTTTCCAGGAATTCTACTCCAAATTATGATTTGCACTCTGACACGCCCCCCATAAGACCTTAGACTTCGAATCAAAACATTTTTGAATACATGTCGTCTCCCTGCGCTTAGTGAATCGCAATAATCTTCTCATAATGAGGAAATATCCGCTGACAAATTGAAAGATACAGTTAAATCCCTGAGAAATAAGTCCGCCCAAGGCCCGGACGGTCTTACAGCCTTATATTACAAAAAACTGCTCCCTGTCCTCTCACCCATGCTTCTAGGCCTCTTTAACTCAAATCTTTTGGGCCGAAAGTTTGACAGCGCCACCGCCTGAGCTAACATAGTGATCATCCCGAAGGAAGGAAAGGATCCTAGTCTTTGTTCAAGTTATCGTCCAATTTCATTGCTAAATATAGACCGTTTCGCTAAGATTCTAACAAATCGCTTGGCCGGGGTGATCCCCTCCTTGGTCCACCCTGACCAGGTGGGGTTCATTCCCAACCGCCAAACGGCCTATAATACTAGGAAAATCATCAACTTGATCCATGCTTCAAATAAACTTAAAACTCCAGCTCTGGTGCTCGCGCTTGACACTGAAAACGCCTTTGACCGGGTTTAATGGCCCTTCATGCGTGAGGTCCTCAAAGTAGCAAACATACAAAGCCCCTTTCTTAATGGAATTGCCTCCCTCTATTTCAACCCCATAGCAACGTTTCTGGCCAATGGATGTGCTTCCGTGGCATTCCCAATTCGGAATGGCACCAGAGAGGGATGCCCCCTCTCTCCCCTCCTCTTTGCTCTAATGATGGAACCTCTGGCCTCCAGAATTTGCCTCAACCCCAACATCTCTGGTATATCCACAGGCTTAAGATCATTCAAACTAGCCCTGTATGCAGATGATGTGCTTCTCACCCTTACAAACCCTCATGTCTCTGTTCCTTCTGTTTTTGCTGAAATTAATGAATATGGTCTCCTTTCGAACTTTAAAATCAACTCCGATAAGACTGAGGCCCTATCCCTTAATCTCCCTTCGAACGTTCAAATACACTTGCAAGACACCTTCAAATTTCATTGACAGCCACATCACATTAAGTATCTAGGGGTTAATCTTACCAAAACCTATCATCGTCTTTTCACTGCCAACTTTCCCCCACTAGTAACCGCCCTGAAGCGTGACCTTAAATCCTGGTCCCCGAAGTATATTTCTTGGATTGATATAGTGGCCTCAGTTAAGATTAATATTCTGCCAAGGATCCTGTATCTCTTCCAGACCCTACCTGTACGTGTCCCATCACTTTTTCTCAAAGATCTCCAGACAAGCATTTCACATTTTGTAAGGTCCGGCCGGCGTCCAAGAGTTTGCCTCAAAGTTCTCTTTCTTCATGCTCGTAACAATGGTTTGGGGCTTCCCTGCCTCCATAAATACTACTTGGCGTCTCACCTCACCCAAGCGGTTCTTTCTCATTCCCTTCCGCGGACCAGGCTTTGGGTTGACACGGAAGCGGACCTCCTCCAGATGCTATCCCCCAGTATCTTATTTTGGCTAAACCCTAAAGAACTTCCCCCTCTTCACACTCTTCCCCCAACAGTTCGCTTCTCTTTAGAAATATGGAAATATTGCACCCGCACTTTTAAACTTTTGGCTAATCCTAAACAGATGTTTCCACTGTGGCATAACCCCTCTTTCCCCCCGGGTATCAATCCAAAATCTTTTTCCCAATGGACAAAACAGAATATTTTGTTTCTCTCTGACATAGTCCCAATGGTTTTTTTTCCGACCTTTGCTGATCTCCGTGAGCGCTTTCACCTCTCGACTTCCCTGTTTTACCAATACCTACAAATCCGCCACATTTTCTCTACCTTAATAGACCCTCAAGTTCCTCACAATCCCTCTCCCCTAGAAACTTGCTGTAAAAACAAAACGTCATCTAAAGGCTTAATATCCACTTTCTATTCTCTACTAATGAGTCACAAATTGCCTGGCAAATAGGCTCATGAGCTCCACTGGGAGGTGGAGATGGCTGAGACTTTGGAACCGGAGAAATGGACGGAGATTCGCGAGGCAGTTGCCAAATCCTCTATCTGAAAACAGATAAAAGAAAATTCTTACAAACTCTTATTCTGCTGGTATTCAGTCCCATCCAAACTGAAAACAATCTATCCGACAAGCTCTGACTTCTGCTGGCATAACTGTGGCAATCGAGGCTCCCTGTCGCATATTTGGTTGAGCTGCCCAAAAATCATCCCTTTCTGGAAGGAGGTAACTGACCTTTTTTTATAAAATAACTAGTCTAAGACCCCCATTCCATCTATCTTACTTTCTCCTCCCTCGACTACCTCCTGACACCCACAAATGTGGATACTCCCGGGCCATATTCTGACCGCAGCCATATGCTTAATGGCCAGGAAATGGAAACAACCAGAGAGTCCTTCTATTCTTGAACTAATTCATAGTGTTTGGTATACATATAACCTATAACACATGACTAGTATAGTTGATGATCGCCCTTACAAATTTCTCTCCACATGGCATAGGTGGCAGGATTACTTCTCCGCTACACATTCCTCTTCTTAAAAAATGAAAAAATAGATATTTCAGTAAATTTTTGAGCTAAGTCTTGCTAGGACCTGTTTTCCCTTCCTTCTTCTCTGTTCTTCTCTCTACTAACACACCCTCCTCTCCCCCCCCACTATCCTCCTCCTCTCTGTTTTCAACGTCTGATATTTCCTCTTCCTCTCCCCCTCTCCATTTTCCCTTCATGGTACTCCGGATATCTCATAACTATTATACTATTGACACACGTCTACCTATGTGACTACACTTGAGGACCATTCCTTCTGTTGTGGTTCCGAGTTCTATACCCTACCTGTATTATAAACTCTAGTTGTTAACACTGTTATGAGTTGTATTATCATACCATATGCTGTACCGTTTCTCTTTGACAAAAATTGAATAAAAATATATTTAAAAAAAAATATATGATATCCTACCAATACTAATATACTTCAAGTAAAATAATTCACCTTTTAACTTACTGGACCTGAGTAGGCAATTACTATGTGTACTCCATGGGCCTGTTTGAGAGTGAGGCGTACTCCCATTTGTGTAGCATATCTTTGCATTTTTTCACACTGTGCATACTCAGAACTGAAATTACGTAACTATGACTATTCATAAATGCATCTTTTTGGCTCTTAACCCCTCAGGGAGGGAAGTGTATACTGAGGGCATGTCCGAGTAATTACTTACGGATTCCGACTGGGCCGTAGTTACAGATATGTCTGAAAAGTGGTTTTATTTGTGATTGGTCAGGGGCAGATGTAGATCGCTGATGATGGACACCTGAACTAGCACACCGCTTGTAATTAGAGGTTTGTGAATTATTTTTTTTTAAACGAATAACATTTTTTATTGGTTTTTAAAGTTTTTCAAAAGGGGTACAGAAGAAAAAAAAAGGGGGGAAAGGGTACATAAAGGGGATGGAACACAAACACAATGCACCTGAAAACATACAGAATCAAAATCAAATGTATCTGACTATTCGTTGCATACATTAGGCTTGACTAATACCTTACACACCAACAAACAAAGGTTTATTCACCAGCGTCATTAGAGAGCGAGGATAGAGAACATGATGGATTTCCCTCCCCATCTGTCACATAATTGTGCCAGGCACTCCACCTAATCAGCGGGGACGATGTTGATGTGGAATATGGGACACCCAGGGTTTCCATTTCGAAATTAAAATTGATTTTGGAGATCACCTTGGCCAGGGTAGGGGGGAGAGGCTATCAATAACTGGGAAGAGTAGGGGGATAGTATTGCAATAAAGCTAACTCTGGTGTGGGGAGGACCGAGTGACGAAGGACTGAGCTTATCAATTGAAAAGGCCTTATTCCATATAGGCCTTACTACAGGGCATGACCAAAATATATGGAAAATATCACCACGCTCAGAACAATTACGCCAACATAGTGGAGATATGGAAGGCCAGATTTTATGAAGTTTGTCTGGGGTAACATACATTCTATTCAATAATTTTACCAGCATCTCAGTATGGTTAAGGCACTTGGACATTTTGAAGGAGTTGGCGAAAATATGTTCCCAGTCTTCTTCTGACAAATCTAACTGAAGGTCTGATTCCCATTGGATCTGAGGTTTAGACTTAGGAGCGATATCCAGACTCAATAAGGTTTTATACCAGAGGGTAATACTGGCTCTACTACTACCTTTAGTTAATGGGGGAGTAATACCTGGCTAAGGGAGGGCCTATTGCCGGAATACTCAACGGTAGGGAAGTTAATAGATGTCTGATTTGGAGGTATTTGTAAAAGTCACCTATGGCAAACGAATATAGGGCACTGAGGTGTGAGTAGGAAAAGAGCCCACCCGAGTCCAACAGGTGTCCTAGAGTCTGAATACTCCTACCAATCCATCCAGAAAGATTCAAGTCTGGTATTTGTTTGGCGACCACCCGTAGAGATATACCCATCGTGGGACGCAGCAGCCCCTCAGTACTCCAGCATAACTGATCCCACACAGTCAAGGTATCTCTGATAAGGGCCGGCAAGGTCTCCACAGGAGGTCTCCACTGAACAGGTATCCATAAAAGATCCGTTAAGGGGAATTCTGGAATACACGCTAACTCCAGATCTACCCAAGGTTTCACTCCCCTTGGGAGATACCAGTCTCGAACCTGGGACAAAATACAAGCCTCATGATATTTTGTCAAATGAGGGAGGGTCAGTCCCCCTTGTCGTTTCCCTCTAGTCATGCACTGCTTAGCAATACGGTTGGGTTTGGACTTCCAGACATATGTTTTCAGCAACCCCGGGGAAATACAAAATATGAGCATGCGAAATAGGTACATTAATTTAGGGAGAAGCATCATTTTAAATGCTGAGATCCTGCCTAACCGAGAGACCTCGAAGCACATCCATGAGCCTATAAGCTTCAATAGATGTTGATGTAGTATAGAGAAATTATGGTCTATAATTAAATCTAAGTGAGGGGTTATTTGAATCCCAAGATAAGTAAGTCCAGTAGTTTTCCAGGAGTAACAGCAAATAGGCACACTTCACCTCTAAACCTGAGCATCTTTGGTCAAGTCTTATCCATGCCGCCAACGGTTCTATGGCCATCAGATATATTATGGGGGACATGGGGCAGCCCTGTCGGGTCCCATTATTAATTGAAAAATTTAGAGAAAGAAATCCATCACTGTACACTGTACTGAAGGGTTCGAATATAAGGATAAAATGGCCTTTAAGATATTGCCCGCAAACCCGAAGGTGTGAAGGACCTGAGTCATATAAGACCAGTGTAACCTATCAAACGCCTTTTCAGCATCCAGGGATAGCAGTAACATACTATCATTATTCTTATGGCATTGTTCTATTAAATTAAGTATACGTCTCGAATTATCAGGGCCCTGCCTACCTGTCACGAAGCCCACCTGATCTGGGTGGATCAATTTCGGGGTGATAGGAGCGAGTCTGTTAGCAATCAGTTTTGCGAATATTTTAACATCAGAATTTAAAAGGGCTATGGGACGATAGTTCTTGCAATCAGTAGGGTCTTTTCCAGGTTTGGGAATAACTACTATATGGGATTCTAACATCTCAGATGGGAAGGAACCAGAGTGGGTCCCGGCCTCATATAGTTGAAGAAGTATAGGTGACAGTACATCTTGGAATGTGGAGAAGAATGAGTTACTATATCCGTCAGGGCCAGGTGCCTTATTCTTAGGGAGTTATTTAATAACCCTATCTATCTCATCTAAGGACCAAGGGGCATTTAGTTCTTCCCTGAGAGAGGGGGATATAGTTGGCAGGGGGAGATCCCTCAAAAAGGCGGCAATATCATGTTCTGTCGGCTGATGGTAGAGGTGTCGGTATGTAAATTGTATAAGTCTGTATAGAAAGCTGCAAAATAGTCTGCAATAGCTTTAGGGTTAGTAATCTTAGTGCCCCTGGAAGTCGTAATGGTTCTAATACGATTCCGGGCCTGCAGTCCCCTAAGTTTACGTGCCAGCAATCCGCTCGCTCTGTTACCCGCTACATAATATTTTTGGCGTAGCTTAGATAGTGCCATTTGGGTACGCTGCATAAGAAGTTTTTGTAATTCTGCTTTGACCTGCGTTCTCCCGAGTTAGTTTGTGTGAAGGAGTGAATAGCATCTTTTATCTCTAATTTTGCCTCAAGCGAGGATAATAGGTGTTCTGGCAGCCGCCATGGCCGTAATGCAAAGGGTGTTCGGTTAGATTTCCATGTCACGGGAGCGTGGTCAGACCATGACATGGGGAGAATTTGTGTTTTATGTGTGCTTTGTAAGGAACATTTGTACGAGAGGATAAGATCAATCCTAGAGTAGGTATTATGTACTGTAGAAAAGTAGGTGTATTCTCTATCTGTAGGGTTAGCTGTTCTCCAGACGTCATACAATCCAAATTCGGCCAAAAGCCTACCCAGGGCCATATCCGAGGTGGCAGAGGGTTGTGACTGTTTAGATCCTGGTTTTAGAGATCTATCTATTTTAGGCTCCATTACTAGGTTGAAGTCACCCAATATCACCAAACTGCCTCTTTTAACCTTTTCAACCAGGGCTAAAGTATTTCTCAGGAAGCGAAGTTGTCTGGAGTTAGGGGCATAAAGTGACACCAAAGTTATCCATTTCTCTTTCAGTTGGCCTATAACTATCAGGTATCTACCCATCTTATCCTCCACTTTTGTGGAAAATTTAAAGGAGCATTTCGAGCTAAATAATATGGCAACTCCGCACTTTTTATGAAGCCCATTTGCAGTGTAGCATATAGGAAAATGCCGGTCCCTAAAGACTGGTGGGGCTTTGGCTGCAAAATGTGTCTCCTGAATTGCTATAATGTCGGCTTTCAATTTATGAAAAGATGATAGCGCCATCCTCCGTTTAGCAGGGGAGTTAAACCCCCTGGCGTTCTGAGACAGAAATGTAATCATCACTTAGAGGGAGGGATTGGAGGCATTACAACTAAGAAGCGATTTATAAGGCTCCGGTCGAAGTTGACCTGGCCTCTTAATGGAGTCAATGTATTTGTTTTCAGGTGCTGTGTTCCAGAAGGTATGGGGAGGGGCAAAAGAGGGGGGGTTACATATTCCCTCTGGGGGTGGGGAAACAAAAATAATCCCAAATATAGGATTAACATTTTTGCCGGATAGGGCAAATACCGGCAAAATCACAAACTTGGGGTGCCTGGCCTGGGCCAGTTGGCACCACCACCCGCATGTATAACCTAAACAATAACCTGTATAAAGTCAAGTAGATAAAGAAATATGAGCACACATCAAAATCTATCACAGAATATGCATAACGTAACAGACTAATATACAGTGTTTCTACATTCCCTAGTCAAGAAGAACTAACATGTACTAGGTTGTCAAAAGGGAGATTATTTACCTCCTATTTATGAAGTAAACAAATGGCTATCTCCGCAAGGGGAAATACAAATGATAGTCAAACTTTATAGTAACAAACTTTATATTCACTTAATTAAAGTTCTCTCTAGCAATATTGTAACAAGTAGACATAACATAGATGAGAGCAGAGGTGGGTCGAATAGAACCTTGTCAGGCGAGTGAGTCAGCGCAGGGTCATCCCTTCACTAGAGATCAGCCTCTGAAGTCTGCGAAGTCACTGCATTCAAATGTTAGACCGAACCTGAAAATAAAGGCATCATCCAATACAAATACTCATAGAAATGGAGGGGTATCCCACAACGGGCAACAGCTCAACTTACAACTAGGGAACCCACTCAATGTACTGTAGAAGACCCTGGGAACGTTCGTCTAGGTCACCAGAGTTATTGAACAAGACTTAAAGACACTCATCTAAGGTCCAAAGATATTCAGATGGTCTTGATGACTACTTGTTCCAACGGATCTTCCTGTATTGCCCTTAAGGTGACGAGATAGAGTCCCGGAAAAATTTGTGGAAAATTGACCCACAGCTACCTCCGACTCTTGTGAGAAGAATGTGTTCTTGGGTCTCAGCCTCAAGGAGAAAGAACTCAGGTCGAACTAGGGAGCCCTTCCCGAATCAGAGAGTCTCTGCACCTCGATTCCCCCTGAGTAGACCAGTCATTAGAAATGTGGGCTCTTGCTTTGGGGTCAGACTGAGATATTGGAAGGTTCCAGGACGTTAAAAGTTTTGTCCCTTCTTCAACCGAGTTTACAATATGCAGCATGTTGTGTCTGTGGATCAACAATTTCACTGGGAACCCCCATCTGTAGGAAATATCATTACTTCTTAGAGCTCTTGTAACTGATTGAAAAGCTCTTCGCTTCACCACTGTGTGTTGAGAAAAATCTGGGAACACTTGAATGTCTTGAAGGAGATCTGTACCTTCTGCTTCTCTGGCCGCCCGCAGGATGCGTTCCTTAATATGGAAGAAGTGAACGCATAATAAGGTGTCTCTGGGAACGGTGTCCGGTGCTCTCTTACTTTTAGGGAGCCAGTGTATGCGATTGATGGTTAGATCTAGTGTGAAAGCTGAGGGGAGAAGTTTCTGAAACAGATTTGTGGCATAGGATAATAGATCTGCGTTTGAGATCTGATCTGGTATTCCCCGAATTTTGAGGTTGTTGCGGCGTGATCTATCTTCCATATCCGCCATCTTATCTCTCATGGTGATAACTTCTGACTCAAGTTGCTCATGCGATGTAATAAGTTCGTTGTGCGAAGAGACCAGTTCTTCTGATTTGTTCTCAAGATGCACCGTCCTGGAGCCCAGTGCCGCAACCTCTGCTTGGATGGCTTTCATAGAGGCTCTCAGCTCCGCCGATAGGTCGGCTTTCAAAGAGGCCAGCAGAGTTTGCATTGACTTAAATGAAATAGGGGCCTCCGGATCGGTCATGAGGGTAGAGGACTCAAAAGGTACAATGGATGCCGAGGCAATATCCAGCTGATCAAAGTCGTCTCCCTGTCCAGTCCCCGTTTCCCGGGGGGGACAAAGATCTCTGTTTATTTGGCTTAAAGAAGGGGAGCTGTGAGGTTGCACTAGACGGGTTAAGATTTTTAATCTTTTTGATCCTTCTAGGAGCCATCTGGGTGAATTATCAAGTCTCCTGTGTTGATGAGAGTAGCTGGCAGATGGGCGGCTTTACCTAGGCAAAAGCGCAGTAGTGAAGTAGAGTGTATCCAAGCGGAGCTCTATACTATTATAGATAAAGAGGTCACTTATGTTCAGGGTGATCTTTCAGCGATGACATACAGATATAACCTGAGGCTTGATCCCATGAGCTAGTCGTGCTCAGTCGCACAGAATAGGACACATGCGGGCGGTAATCAGAACATCATGTATGTTACATGGATATAATAGCTGTAGCTGAGTTCTCTGGTAATCAACCTCTGTCACCCAGCCATTACATTTCAATAAATCGTATGTCCACTAGGTGGCAGCAAACCACTATAGGAGGAACTGAATGTGGATCTATGAAAAAGTTACAGCTTGGGCTCTGGAGGAGTTGATTTATCTGACCAAGGCAATGAGTGTAACTGGGCAGGATCTGCAGCAAGTAGTTAGTAGAGGCCAAGGTGGGAGGTCTATGTCTCTTGGTATAGGTCACAACAGGTATATAGTAGGCTGCTCACCTATTAGATCCCTCAGAGCAGGCTGTGTTCAGACTCTTCTCCAAGACCACCAGAGCCCTTAAACAGCGCTCAGATGACTGGTGGACAGCGCTGATGAGTAGCCAATCAGAGCAGTCTGGGGTTCTCCTGCGCTCTCTCCCCGACTGCTGTGGTTGTCTTTTCCCCGCTGCCAGCCACTTCCGGTTTGTGAATTATTTGCAGATGTTTATTGCGGTTTTAGAAGTCGCTCAGTTATAAATTTGGATTTGCTGAACATGTTGCAAAAATAAAAAAATCTGAAAACAATTTTATGTGCATGTGGAAAGTTGTTTCTGCTATATAAGCTAGGTTTTTCCACTTTAAATGATGCTTTATAACAATTGTGTTTATAACATATAAAATAAATACACACACATGTACGCAAGTTGGATGTAAGTGTCTGGGGGAGAGTCAGTTGTCAAGCAGAGGAATCTGTTACTCATTCAACTCTGATTATGGTGTACATATGCATACTCTTACCTGCACTTTTTCAATCACTTGTGTTCCACTCTGAATCAGGCCCCATTTCTCTAATAATTAATTATCATTAAATTATGATTTTCCTATGTAATTTCTTTTATAAATTTCAATTTGGCTTGTTAAAAGCTCATACATTAGTGTGCAAATTTCCCAAAATTGCAAGTAAAATTCATGTTTTAAAAGCAAACAAAAAACAAACTAGAATACAAAGAAAATGTCACCTGGCTGTTGCTCTGCAAATAATCCCTTATTATTTGTAATTTAATTAAAATGTCTAACTATTTCCTTACAAGCAAGTTAAGAACAAATACAGAACATGTGCATGTTAAGACTGTAACATAAAGATACATTTCAAACAAATATGTATGTATGTATTAGAATGTAATTTATACAAAATAACATCTATATTACATGGTTATGTCTTGCTTGGAAAATTAGCAAAGGAGGCTAAACCACATCACAAAATTGTGATAGCCAACCGAACATGCGCCTTAAACGTACAGTTGTGTGATGCAATTCAGTAAAATGTTTTCTTAGGATTTCCCACGGCAGTCATTCCAGTAGAATTATCAAAAAACAAGCAAATGACAAGTTCACTTGGTTCAAGAGATAGCGCTCACTTATGGCATAACTGTCACTCTCTATTTATCTTCTTTCCTTTTTCTGGGTAACTAATCTCTGTTTCCTTATAACTCCACTTTCAGGACACAAACTTAACGCACACAATAATAATAGATGCTGGTGTAAAGGACATTGTATGCTACATAATAGTGTTTACTTATTCAGTTTCAGCTCCTGTATATAGTTCACTGATTTAAGAGGCGGTCATTTCATAGAACTATAGAAAATTGAGTGAAATGCTTCAGTAAAATTAAAATGTGTTTAACTGTACACAACATGTAATCTTGCACAACAATTGATTATAGCTTTGTTTAGTTTAGAATATTCAGCACACCATTTATTGAGTGTGAGGACAATTGTGAATTTTATACGCTGAAGCAAAAAACATTTTGCATGTAATTTAGTCTGCAATATGAAATCCAGATGGACAATTAATCCAGTCTATCTTGTTTGTAAACTGTTGATTCGCATATATTGCAGTTTATTGTTTTAGTTGAAGACTAAAGTGCCATTTATTATTCTCTTAAAATCTTAACCAATTTATATGTAGCACAAACTAATTTGCAATAAGCAAGGCAAATGGCTGATGTTTTACAACACTGAGGACTGCCAATTGTTTGTACATGGATGGATCATGGTGTCAATAAATTGTAAGCCATTTTTTACATTTATAAATATAGACAGTCTAAGGGAAACAGCAATTTTGTAATTATTTTTTATTTAAATATAGTTGATAAAAAGTGTTATTTATAGTTTATGGTTAGTTGTCCTTTGTTGTTGTTGTTTTTGACCACTCACTTGTATTAGTTTATTTACAGTTCAATTTTTTTGCAGGTTAGCAATTTTATTGTTTTATTGTTTTTTTTTCTAGATTTATAGTTTCATATTTCTACTGGTAGTAAAAATTGTTTATTGCATGTGATACCACTGTGCATGAGTGAGTCACAATTAGTTTGGAAAACTAAAAAAAACAAAAAATCTGAATGAATTAAATTACAAATGAATAGCTTTTAATATTAAATCATAAACAAATGTACTCCTTTTTTCCCTTTTATATACAGTACTATTTTACTTGTCTTCCCTTTGCTAAATGCTTCATAAACCAGAGTGGTTGATACTGCTGAGCAATGAAGTGACGCGATGTGAGTAGAAGCACATTCAGAGGAAGAAAAATAAATGACTAATGATTTCATCAATTTTGAAAAGTGATAACATGAAAATAGAATGACTGTATTTTACCTTGGCTATGTTGTTTTGCCATACACAGTATATTCTAATTTAATTTTATATTAAAAATCAGTGCTTTTCCATTAAAAATGTATTACAATGTCCAATTTATGTTTTTTTATTTAATACCATCATATATGGTTTTCAGTGATAGCACCAGTAAAAGCTATATAGCAAGTATGACATCCTTAGTATAGTAGCTGAGACATCCTCTTCTTCATATTATAAAATATTAAAGTAAGTAATAAGTATCAGTATGTATCATTAAAATAAAGTATGCTATCATCAAACTTTATCAATAAATAATATTTTTTGCTAATTAAAAAATGAAATTCTATTTAATTTTGACCACAATAAAACCTGTAATTTGTTTCTTAGAATTTTTTTTAATAGAATTTGTTTCTTTCCTTCATTGACATGTGCATGCTTCTTGGTAGACTATTAGATACAAATTATAATATGATCCTGCTCACTGTATACAACTACCAACAGCACACAGAAAAAAATAGGTATATGGATACTATTAACAATATGGGGACCAAACAGTCACTTAATGGAGACAATGGAGATCAACAATGCAGGCCTATATATAAACACAATTATATCTTGATTTTGTCATTTGAATGTTGATGTAAAAATTAAAAAGAGGCAATGCTGTGTCAGGTGGCCATTGCAGGGATTTAGTGAATACCAGAAAAACAAATCCCCAGCCTACATCGATCAAAATGCTGTCCCTACTCTGAATACAGCTATGTACCTGTTTTAGTGAATCCCTACTTACATAGCATGCAGAAAAAGCACAGATAACTACATAGAATGGAATTCAATACAAGATGTACAATATTTAAAATTGCATTTGTAGTAATATGTTCTTTTTTAATAAATAGTTGAGGTTAAAAATTCAAGAAAGTATAGTTTAGAACTTGTAGTTTTAATAATATTAGGTGAACAAAGAAAAGTGTTTATTATTGTAAATATACAGCACTGAAACAGGATCCTTTTCTTTGGAGGAGACTGATAGAGAACACTGTCATAATTTGAGCATTCTTTGTTGTAAAATTTTCTAGCCTATGCAAGAAGATTAATTACATCTTTGAGGTGAGATGAGGAAAGGACAAGGGTACAGAAAAAGGGATGAGACTCTGTCAGCTCATGCAGCAGACAAAGGATTTCAGAACATACTGATTTTCCAGGGCAACTTATATAATTTCATAGTGTTGCTGCCAGTGAGCAAAGATTTCAGGTCTACAGTACATTGAGAAATATGGAAATAAACATAATCACAACTTTTTCTCCTAGAGGCAATGAGAAAGTAGAGGTTTTTTTTTCAAAAGGAAACTTAAGTGTGTTTTCCACTTTAACAGTATGCCGTATTTACTATAGTCTTGGCATTTACATTTAGCTAGGACATCTGCCAATCACTTTTAATGCTGCTTGGTTCTATGAGCAGCCAAACAGTTGACTAATTGAATGCTTTACAGTTATTATGTCAAATCACCCCTGCTACGAGAGAGGCAAGAAACACAAAAGATGAATTTCAGAGGTTCTGGCTTTATAGAAATGGGGGGATCCTGCTAAATACAGGAAATGATAAGAGTTCCAGGAGGGGACCCTCCAAAGTATTATTATTGGGAAGGAAGAGATTCAGTATAAAATCTATATGGAAACCCCATGTCATCATTTAAATACTCAATATTAATGTTATCCTCCAGGAGTATGTAATAAGTCAGGATGTCCTCAAACTTTGCTGATGGAACAAACAAATTAAGGCCCCTAAATAAGGGTTACTATAGGCCTCCTTTCATGGGATCTGAAACACTCAGAGAGGTGTTGTGGTCAGTGAGCAAATATTGGCTCAAGCAAAAACATATTCTTAGGCAGGGTCATGTTCACAGGCAATCTAATCTCAGAAATATAGGTTGTCAATTCAGGTAAAGGTTAAAACTCAGTGCTGACGAAAAACTGTTACTCAGGGTAAAAACTGAGAGAAAAGTCAGTCAGTTCAACTGTAACCACATATGATAAATAGTTTAACTGCATTAAACATTTTAGCAAATTGCAGTTATATATATATATATATAAGTCCAATGAGCCCTTTAAGGTCTTAAGAAATAAGAAACTTCTCTTTAAGCATCGTATAGCAGAAAGTTGCTTGGAGGTTGACAAAAGAAGCTACATTTTGAAAATAGATAAAAACAATAATAATAATAATAATAATAATAATAATAATAATAATAATAATAATAATAATAATAATAATTAGATTGCTGATTTTAAACAGGTCCCAACTACAGTTTGTTCAGATGGAAGTTGTATCAGTCAGGAGATCTTATTGTTAAAACTACAGAACATCAATAATCCTGAGCTTTACTCTCTCATGAATCTAAGAAAAGAAGCACGTTAGGATATCTCATTGTCTATGACAAGTAAAATCTACCTGTGCCATTGATACATAACTCACCTGCATAGTGGTATTAGAAAATTGCAGCATAATACAACATGCTGTAATATTAAAACAACACTGAAATATTTGCATAATTAAATAATAAAATTCAGAGCTCCCTAAACAACTACTCTTTATAACACTATCTTTGCTTACTGCCAGCAATTTCCTAGACACAAAAGTGTATAAACCCCTTACTGACAAGAGGTCTTTTGTAGCACAAGGACCAGATCCATTTTCACATACTTGCAATGCATAGGGCTCACATGGAATTAACTTTTTAATCTTTTACTCTACCCGATCAAATTTGCTATTGTTTTTTTCCAGGCAAAGTATAGTATACAGGCCCCAAGCAGCGAGCAGTCTCTATTTTTAATGGCTGGTTATAATCAGCCATTCAGACACATGGCATTAAGCAGTTGTCTATTATTAACAAGGGGTTTCAATATATAAAGATGTATTAATTACACTATTTAAACCTCTTTATAATGCTATTATGGCCTGTAGTTTGGATTTAGTAGCTTTGTCATTATGAGCCATATGAGTCAGTTCTGCAGGTGACTGAATGGCCCCAACATTTGTGCTGCCACTAATGATGTCTGTGTGAGGTGTTTTTCAGTCATATGGGGGTGAGTGGTTCTAACATGAGCAGACCCTAAAAGATTAAAAGTTGGCTCCTATGTTATAAGCTACTGTTTTCCAGTTTGATAGTACAGAAATAAACAATTTATTTAATTCTAGTATTTTTACTTTGCATTGTTGCTTATTTGTATTTTCTATTTTGATTGCTGAAAGACACTATACTTAAACTAGAACTATGTGATCTAAGAAAAAGAAAATTTTCTCCTTAAAGCAGGAGTAGTGGCCTAGCAATTGCTGTTATATTAGCTGCAAGGCAAGAGGTTTGAAGGCAGCTAACCAATGCACAATCACCTTAGCAATACTGGCCCAGAGCAGTAAGGGTTAGCTCTCCACTTTCCGAGCCAGTCTAGGGGAATATGTGCATGCGCAAGTCGACTAGCTGGCTCATGCATGCACAGTGGAACTGAAAGCTCACCTCTGAGTTCCACTGATTAAAAAAGAAATATTGTAAATAATAGACTAAAAATATAACTTAAAAATATATTTAAATACTTTTGCTGAATTACTTAATTCAGCAAAAGTAGGGTAGGGAATAAAGTAGGGAAAACATGTTTTATTCTAATAATAAAGAATTTTTATTTCATTTTCATCTGTTAATGCCATCCATGTTTAATAGGTTTCCCCAACTCCTATCTCTAGTAAAAACTAGCCTGTAACCCCTTTAGTGCTAAGGTTGAGTGGCACTTGTCCTCAGCATATACCTCAAAAGTGGCAAGGACTCGTTTGTATCATGAGAGGAGTTCAAATGGGGGGAAAACTTTCCATAACAGTCCCAAAAAAGAAGTTACTGTCCATAGGAGCCATGGAGGGGACAGTGCTTGATGTCATTGCATTGGCGCAGTGACATAATGCTACGTCTTTTCCCAGCCATTATAATACAGATACTTGTATCGAGCAAAGAGATAGTGGAAGACAATAAAAGCACCCTATCTCTCCAATCCTGGAACTCAAGTTTACCCTTGTTTAAATTGATGTGGCCTTAAGACGTTATTTGCTTGTGATTATGTGTAATCACCAGAGAATATCCCCATGCACTGCAGAAATCATCAATAAGTCAAGGTTTGGGGACTATCTCCCCCACCTTGACTTCAATAAATTCAGTGGTACCCTCATTTGAAAGAGGGGTCCCCATTTTTTTTACCATCTGAAGATGTATAGGCAACTATTGGTATTTACTGAAAATTCAAAGTTTCTGAAAAAACAAAGTATCATTTAAGTGGGTGCTGCTGAAACAAATTACTTATTTTCAAGTGTGACCAGCCCAAAAAGTGCCAAAAAAGGCTTAGGAAAGGGTTGAGAAATGCAACAGACATGAAGGGATTAATAAATAGGGAGGACTCTGAAAACACAGACATATAGATGAGAAAGAATCAATGAGCAAAAACAAGAATGAAGGGCTGGTAGGAGATTGGTAGGTTACCTCAAAAAATATATAATACACCACATCATGATTATCTGCTCCAGATAGCAACCTAAGTCTTTACTAGCTGTGCAGATAAATGAGAGTCTATAAGCTCTAATTTATCTGAACAAATTGCAAGGACTATACAGGATAACCATGAAACTTTAACTATATCTCACAAACCGGTTAAGTTATTCTGTGGTACTGTATTTAAATGGGAGTGTTATACTAAATATACCTGGATAAATTCAAGCAGAAAGGAACAATTATTGTTCTTTATATGTATGAGCTAATATTGAGTGCAAATAAATGGCTCATCAAGATGATACTAGTATCATCTTGATGATTTACTAAAATGTCTAAAAAGGAAAAGAGTAGGTGTTGCCCATAGCATCCATTCAGATTCTAGCTATTATTTTCTAGACTATACTACATAAATGATTGCTAGAATCTGAATAGTTGCTATGGACAACACCTCCACTTTTCCTTTTTAGATGTTTTAGTAAATCTTTCCTTAAAAATGAAATGTCATGATGGGCTGGAATACAGAAAATGTGTAAATTAAGTTGATTAATAAATTAGCATGGCTTGTGGACATTATTAAAATGACATTGGGACATTCATATACAAGAACTAAACTAATTAGCTGTAAATTGTGACATGGAAAAATTCTACAAATGCAGTTCTGAATTTTGTTTTTGTTTTTTGTTTTTTCTTTTTTGGAAAAAAACCCCATATAGAAATGATCAGCTTATTAGCAATAACCTTCCATGTGTTCTCTTTGACAGGTTAAGTTATTCTCATTATGAATGAATATACCAGGGAGAAATATAAATCAATATCAAATACTGTCATGCTCTCTATAATTATGTAGGGTGATGACAATCTTTGTAGTTGTACCGTATATGTTGTACTTTGTGTTTCTATGCATGCCAATACCTCCTTTAGAATGCAGAATGTTTACAAGTATGTTTACCTACAATTATTACAATAGCAATCCACCATAAAGACATATTTAAAGCAATTATTGAAAGCATTCATTTTACACAAAATGGATACATCTTTTAACCAAACCTTGTATACATTGACTGTATCATACAGGTTTATAACTTGCTCTGTCTTGATCATACTGCTGTGTCTCTGTGGTTCGCATATGATTAAACAGATGCAGGATGTCTCTTGTTAGGTAATGTAGCTGGGATACTGCTGTGCTCACATTAGACAGCCATAATAAGTATTTTACCCATATGATGCAGTCAAGCTTCAGCTCTACCTGCAATGGGCATCTGTGTTGTTTGACCAAGGGGTATGTCTATATTTCTTTCTATTTGTACCTCATTATGATGTTATGGAAAAAAGAAAAGAAAATGTGTTATCCCAGTAACATTCTTGAATTGATGCTATTACCTCTTACCATATAGGAACCAGAAGCACATTTGACATATTCTTCTGTACATATGGATAAACAAATAGTTGAAAGTGTTATTGTTATATATCCAATAGAAAATCTTATTCATGTATGTTTATTACCTGTGGCTTTTTTTCAGGCACATTGTACTTTATGCTCAATAAATATATATATAGGGAAAATATCACTGTGCTGGACAAATATATGTCTGATATGTTAGTCCAGTTACGGATGTTTAAACCAAAAAAAATTCTCTGCACATTCTGTTGACAAAGAAATCTGTCAACATATAATCACAGAACATTTTGACTGTCCCCAACATCTACTTTGGATGGCTTTAGTAGAATAAAGAACTAGGAACGAAGTTACTTTGATCATAAACTTTATGATCTTTAAAGGTATAGGTTAAAATATATTAGCTGTGACCCAGGTGCATCTTATGTTATATATGCCAAATTCAAAATGGACTGTTCTCTCCCAGCCATCATTAGCAAAATGCTGCATAACCACTGGGCCTGTCCATAAAGACATTCTACTGCATGATAAGCAATTACCCTTCAGTGCATGTACAGCATGTGCATTAAGTCAAGAACGTAGAATTACAGAAAAAGAAAAGTGGCATGAGGCAGTATTAAAACAGGAGAAAAAAAACTGTTATCTGCAGCTAAATTTGTTAATTGGAAAATAAAAAGATGTCAAAAATGCTAAGTTACATTGCTACATTACTTCAGTAGCATTTGTAGAACTAACAAAGTTTGTCAATTTATTAAAATATGTTAAATGAGACCAAAACATGTTTTCTTGCCTTACATTACATGTTTTAATGAATTGTACACTTTCCAACCTTAGCCTCTGTCTGCAAAGTTAGCATCAGAAAAAAACATTTACAGTAGTATTCTTACTTGGGGCACTGTATCTGGGGAGAATTTCAAGCTGAAAATGTTACCCTGTCTGAAAATGTTACCCTGTCTTTTCCAAATCCTTGTGTCAATTGGGACAAAGAAGAATAGCCAATGAAGCCTTGTAAACAAAGGTGTAAAGTAAAAAAAATAAGCACTACATAGGAAGTCGGTTTTATATTACATGTGTATAATTGGATATCATCATCATCATCAACATTTATATAAATAGCTTCAGCAAATTCCATAGTGCTTTTTAATTGGAAACAAACAGTAATAAAACAATACTGGGTAATACAAACAGAAAGAGATGTAAGAGGGCCCTGCTCGCAAGCTTGCAATCTACCACAATCAGTTGTCAAAATCATTTATCAATTTGAGGAAAGACTGTATATCAAATGTACGCTAGCTCTCTAGTTTGACTTTAGAGTTAAATTAAAGGACAGTGCTCTAAAATTGTTTTTATTTCATTATTAGATTTATGTATGTATGTCTCAATGTAGCTTTTAGTTTTATTGCATTGCTTATTTTATTAGACATATTTCATTCAAGAAGCACTATGATTGCATTTTATACTTTTATTGTTAGAATATCAGTAAGGACGTGTGATTGCTTAACAAATTAAACCCCAAAGATCGCTTTTATAGCATTTTAGAAGAAGACTATTAAAAGCACATACTGTTAAATCTTTAAATGAGCAACCAACATTCATATATCATAACTAAACAAAATTATCTGTAAATTGTGACATGGGAAAGTTCAACAAATGCATTTCTGAATTTTGTTTTTCTTTTTGTAACCTTCTAGGCACACAGGCACTTTGAACTTACACGAAGACAAGGTAAGGAAAACAGTGTACTTCTTTGCTACACTATGTTAAAGATATGTTATGCACTAAACTGATGTTTTGTTGACGTAAGTAAATATGTATTGTAATTTTCTGAAAGTGGCTTTCGACAATATGTCAAATCTAGAAACAACTGACAAAGGTTTCTTCTGTTTGCTATATTTGTAAATTATTCTTGTAACAAAAATCCACTTTTGACTTCCACTTTTATGGAGATCTATTTTCTAATGATTGCTGTTTGCACAGCTTGTAAAACCCGGCAAAGACATTGCTGGAAATCTAGAAATTAATTTATACTGAAAACTATTTTGCTGTTAAGAACTCTACGGAGATTAACATAATATACAGTTGTCTAATATATGGTAAGATGTCAGCATAGTAGTATATGTGTTAGGGTAACTATGATAGTAGTATAGGAGTTATTGTAGTAATACACTTGTTAGAAGGTTGCTGTCTACTAATATATATGTCACCCAGGGGATTTACAATTGTAAGTTTCATACCACATCATAGCATTCCACGGTCTCAGTAGTATTACAGTTAATATATATATATATAATGTATATACTAGGGGCCAGAGTCATTAAGGAGAGAAAAGCAAAAATAAGGAGTAAGTTTGTTTCTGGACAAACCATGTTGCAATGCAATGGGTGCACATTAGTTTATTATTTTGCACCTAAGTTAAATATTGGCTGTTTTTTCATGTAGCACACAGATACTTGATAGCGTTATTTTCACAGTAAAATTTAAAGTTGATCTAGAACATGTTCTAACCCCATTAAAAATCTGTCCCCAAATTTAAAATTTTTCTCTCTCTTCAATGCAACATGGTTTTGCCCAGATGCAAAGCTACTTTTTTCTTATCAGTTGCTCTGCTTAATGACTCAGGCACTATATCTTTAGACTTAAAGTCTTGATGTACAGTCATGGCCAAAAGCTTTGAGAATGACATAAAAATTATTTTTCACAAAGTCTGCAGCCTCAGTTTTTATGATGGAAATTTGCATATACTCCAGAATGTCATGATGAGTGATCAGATGAATTGCAACTAATTTAAAAGTCTCTCAATGCCATGACAATGAACTTTATCCCAAAAACAACATTTCCACTGCATTGCAGCCCTGCCACAAAAGGACCAGTTGACATCAGGTGAGAGATTCTCTCGTTAACACAAGTGAGAATGTTGACGAGGACAAGGCTGTCATGCTGATTGAGTTAGAATAACAGACTGGAAGCTTTAAAAGGGTAAAAGGGTTGTGCTTGAAATCATTGTTCTTCCTCTGTTAACCATAGTTAACTACAAGGAAACATGTTCAGTCATAATTGCTTTGCACAAAAAGGGCTTCACAGGCAAGGATATTGCTGCTAGTAAGAATGCACCTAAATCAACCATTTATCGGCTCATCAAGAACTTCAAGTAGAAAGGTTCAATAGTTGTGAAAAAAGCTTGAGGGCACCCAAAAATGTCCAGCAAGCACCAGGACCCTATCCTAAAGTTGATTCAGCTGCAGGATTGGGGCACCCCCAGTGCAGAGCTTGCTCAGGAATGACAGCAGGCAGGAGTGAGTGCATCTGCATTCACAGCGAGACAAAGACTTTTGGAGGATGGCCTTGTGTCAAGAAGGCCAGCAAAGAAGCCACTTCTCTCCAGGAAAAACATCAGGGGCAGACTAGTATTCTGCAACAGGTACAGTGATTGCACTGCTGAGGACTGGGGTAAAGTCATTTTCTCTGATGAATCCCCTTTCAGATTGTTTAGGGCATCTGGAAAAATGTTTGTTCAGAGAAGGACAGGTGAGTGCTACCATCAATCCTGTGTCATGCCAACAGTAAAGCAACCTGGGACCATTCATGTATGGGGTTGCTTCCCAGCGAAGGGAGTAGGCTCACTCACAATTTTGCCTAAGAGCACAGCCAAGAATAAAGAATGGTACCAAAACATCCTCCAAGAGCAACTTCTCCCAACCATCCAAGAACAGTTTGGTGGCGAACAATGCCTTTTCCAGAATGATGGAACACCTTGCCATAAGGTAAAAATGATAACTAAGTGGCTCGGGGATCAAAACATTGAAATTTTGTTTCCATGGTCAGAAAACTCCCCAGACTATAATTCCATTGAGTACTTGTGGTTAATCCTCAAGAGGCAGGTGGAAACCCCCCCACAAATTCTAACAAACTCCAAACATTGATTAGGCAAGAATGGATGGCCATCAGTCAGTATGTGGCTCAGAAGTTGATTGATAGCATGCCAGGGAGAATTGCAGAGGTCTTCAAAACGAGGGGTCAACTGCAAATATTGACTCTTTGCATAAACTTAATGTCATTATCAATAAAGCCACTTGACACTTATGAAATGCTTTTACTTTAATATACCATAGCAGCATCTGACAAACAGGTCTAAAAACATTGAAGCAGCAAAGTTTGTTAAAACCAATACTTGTGTCATTCTCTCTTTGGACATGACTGTGGCTTATGATTTGCTACTTCTTTTGGCACTGTAATGTTGTGGGCTTCTTATTAATATGTTATCAGGTACATAGATTCCATTTTATCTTAACTTTACTACATTGAATTGAGTCCAATGAGAAAAAAATTCCAGAAGTTTTTACATTCATATTTTTCAGAAGGATAATAAACAAAGGCATACACAAAAATGTGTGTGAATTTGATAAGGCTAAAAACATTTTTCACATCCATTTGATTGTCTGAACATTATGCTATTTCTTATTACTTAAGTTTCCTCTTAACATTTTTCTTATCATACCTGCGAGTTCTAGGCAAGTTAAAAGGTATAATAATAATAATAATAATATAGTATCATATAACAAGCAACGTTTCAGTATTTTGAAATCATGGTGGTTAGACTAAGTTGAGTATTTGTTTTTTGGTTGATGAGCTTCCTTATGCCAATGTATTTACAAAATCTGCTTTTAAGATACAGAACAGAGCTTTCCAAACACATTTTGAATAGCATCTTAGGACTAGCTGGCAGAGCAAAATATTATTAACACCAACAAGAAAGGAGGCAGATTCTTTTGACTTTCTTCCTTGTTCCTTTTTGTGTGCTTTGCAGAGTTCTCAGAAAAACTAGTATGTTTTTAATATCTGCTCTGTCACCGAACTTCGCTGCCTGGGTGTCACCCTTGACTCCTCTCTCTCTTTTGCCCCCCACATTCATTCCCTTGCCCAAGCCTGTCGCTTCCAACTACGCAACATCGCCCACATCCGTCCTTTTCTCTCTCAGGATGCCACCAAAACTATCATCCATGCACTCATCATCTCCCGTCTTTATTATTGTAACCTCCTCCTCACTGGCCTTCCCCACTCCTGTCTCTCCCCCCTCTGCTTTATACTCAATGCGGCCGCAAGACTCATCTTCCTCTCACGCCGCTCCTCCTCTGCCTCCCCTCTCTGTCTTGCCTTACACTGGCTCCCATTCCCCTACAGAATCCTTTTAAAACCCCTCACCACCACTTACAAGGCTCTCTCCAACTCTACTGCCCCTTATATCTCTAACCTCCTCTCCATTTACACTCCTGCCTGCTCCCTGCGCTCGGCCAACGACAGTCGCCTCTCCTCCACCCTTATCACCTCTTCCCACTCCAGAATCCAAGACTTTTCCCGTGCAGCCCCCCTTCTCTGGAACGACCTCCCTCGTTCCATCCGTCTCTCTCCTACTCTGTGCTCCTTCAAACGTGCACTCAAAACTCACCTCCTTCTCAAAGCCTACCAACCATCTACTTAACCCCCATCTCCTCCCTTTGCTCGTCCTCCCTTCTCTCCTCTTGCCTCAACTGGCTCCTCTTGTGCCTAGTCTGTTTACCCTCCCTTAGGATGTAAGCACGTATGAGCAGGGCCCCCTCCCCTCCTGTCTCCATACCTGTTCTTCCGCTCCGTCTTTACTGCATATGACTAGCCAGAGTCTCTGAAGTATTGGTACTTTCTGTTCATTGTTCTGTATGGTTTCACCCTGTATAGTCTACTGTTAGTACTGTGTGCGGCGCTGCGGATAACTTGTGGTGCCTAACAAATAAATGATAATAATAAATGATAATAATAATATGAATTCATACCTTGCAGGAAACAACAACACATTCTGCATGTCATTAGCTGATTATATTTCTACTTCCCACTTGCTCTAGATTGTAAGTTCTTACAGACAATTGATCTGTTTGCATATGTTTGTTTCTTACAATCTTTCTCATACATGTAGTGCTGCAGTGTGCAGTGGTATTGTATAAGGAATAATATTAATAATTACATTATTAATAATAATGATAATAATAATAATAATAATAATAATAATAGTATTCTGGAGTGGATTATTAATAAAATGAAAAGCTAGATTTACCACAGATCAAGCAAATAATTTATTAAAATAAGAAAAAAACTCTTACAATTGTTCTTTTGACAATACTCCCATTGTTATTCAGACAAGCAAATCCATTAATGGTAGGCTCCCCTTTATAGTATGGCAGATTTTGGATTACTCCAATCATAGGAATTCCAGATTTTTATCTAGACTTTGAGGCTCATGCATTTATCATGAAATGAAAGCTGGAATTCCTTATGACTCTTTAGGTCTTAGACCCATAGGGCCTGAGTCATTAAAGCTATTACCAAAACTATTATCCACGCGCTTATCATTTCCCGGCTGGACTACTGTAACCTTCTCTTCACCGGCCTCCTCCTCTCTCGCCTTGCCCCCCTTCGTTCTATACTCAATGCGGCTGCGAGGCTTATCTTTCTTTTTCGAGGCTCCTCTTCTGCCTCCCCTCTCTGCCTTGCCCTACACTGGCTCGCATTCCCTTACAGAATCCTTTTTAAACTGCTTACAAGGCTCTTTAAACTTCTACAAGGCTCTCTCCCACTCCACTGCCCCTTATATCTCCAATATCCTCTCCATCCACACTCCCGCCTGGTCCCTGTGATTGGCCAATGACCGTCGCCTCTCCTCCACTCTGATCACCTCATCTCATTCCAGAACTCAAGACTTCTCCTGAGCTGCCCCCTACACTGGAATGAACTCCCACGCTCCATCTGTTTGTCCCCTAACCTGTGCTCCTACACACGGTTACTCAAAACTCATCTCTTCCACAAAGCCTACCAGTCTTCCACCTAACCCTCTCTCCATGCTCACTCTCTTCACTGCACTCCTCCTCAGTAGTGGGGAGCGCTTGCACCCCTCCTCCGACTCCCTTTGTGCCTGCCATCTGTCCACCTTCCCTATAGTATGTAAGCTCGTATGAGCAGGGCCCTCCTCCCTCCTGTCTCTCTACCTTCTCTTTTGTTCCAACTTCAATATATTTGCCTTGCCTGGAGCCTCGGAAGTCTTGGTGCTACTCGTTTATTGTTTTGTACTGTTATTCCCTGTACTGTCCATTGTTTGTACTGTGTACGGCGCTGCAGAAACCTTGTGGTGCCTTATAAATAAACAATGATAATAATAATAATAATAATTAAAGAAAGTGAGGCAAATAAAGGAGTAAATGTTCTTCAGGACAAGCCATTTTGGAATGCAAGGGTAGCAAATTAGTTTATTGTTTTGCATATAAGTTAAATATTGGCATTTTTTTTCATTAAGCACACAAATACATGATAGCTTTGTTTTTACAATGAAATTTAAAGTTGATATAGGTCATGCCCTACCCCAAATATAAATCTGTCCCCACATTTTAAATTTACCTCCTCCTCCAATGCAACATTGTTGTGCCCAGCTGCAAAGATACTCTTTTTTTTATGCTTGCTTACTGACTCAAGTCCATAAAGTTTTCCACCCTTAGTAATATATTTCCTGAATATTCAGCACACCCATGACTTACTACAACTACAACATTTTTATGACTATGTGAAACTGAAAACAGATATACAGTCGTGGTCAACATTAATGGCACCCCTGAATTTTAAGTACATGATGTACAATATCTCCTGCAAAAAATGTATTGCAGTGACACAGCTTTGATCTATAGACACTTAAGTTTGGCACAGAGCTGCTAAGAATAAAACAATAAAAATGTTAAAAACCAACAGTAGGAAAAACTATAAAATTGTAAAGATTGTCATGACACAACGATTGGCACCCTTTTGAGCAATTCAAAAGTATTTAAAAAAAGAGCTAGATTCAACTCTAGTGTGATAAACTAGAAATTAGTCACCTGTGAATTGTCAGTGCTCACATGACTTGAATTAACACTATCATTATTGAATGATAGCTTTAATGTTTAAAAAGGCCATTTTTCAGTCCCTGTTACTTTGTCACAATGACGAAGATAAGTGAGCTGTCTGAGAGCATCAGAAGAAATCACAAAACACAAGGGGCCTTTAAGGGAAGTAAAGGAAAAAAAGAGTGATACCCTGTTCACAGTGCCCTACAAACCTGAGATATTACCGGGGTTCATCCCGACGACCTGGGTCGTGGCTCAGTGTGAACGGGGGTCCTTGCATCTACCTGGGTCTGATGACCCGGCACTTTTGCAGGGTTATTCCCGGGTCAGTCTCGGGACACTGGAACATATTGCAGAGAAGAAGGAGAAAGCATGGCACATTGGCAGGAGGAATAAGTTTGTGAGCTGCTTGCAATCAGAGGAGAGGAGGAAATCCAGAGACACATAACTGGCACTGTAACGGAATCCACTCTGCGCTGGAGCTCTTTTGAGCTAGTTTAGCTTTGTGAATCAGGATTTTTTGTTTTGCCAAGCAAGGATCGTTTGGACCTATAACAGTTGGTCTGATCTGACCTCTGAACAGGACAGACGTGTCCTGCCTGCTCTCCATTGGAGCCCAGCTTGGAACCCCTCTGGGCCCTGCATTTCACCACAGAGATGCCTGCCTCCTCCACCACCACCATGCTCAACCATCGGTGAACTCTACCCCCCTCCAGCGTGGTATTTCCCGCTGTACCCCGGCTGCCGAATGCTGCAGACTCCATGCCAGGCCGTGGCTTGCCTCACTCTCTGGCCTCCTCGTGCTCCTACCTGATGCCTGACCTCCTGCCGCCTCCTAGAGCCCACGCTGCCGACTCCCGCTCCTCTTCCTGCACTGCTTGTTGGGTTCATCTCCGTCTCGACCTGCCGTCTGTGCCTCCATCTGGACCCACCGTCTGTGCCTCCATGACCGCTGCTCCCGCCCAGTGGATCTTGGCTGCTGTGTCGTCTCCATCTTGCCGCTGCTGTTCCTCCGGTTCCTGTGACTGCTTCGCTCCTGCTCCTCCAGACCAACTGTTGTTGCTGCTGTTCTCTTCCGGCTGATCTCCTCCGTGACTCCTGCTGCGCTGTTGCTGTGATCTCCTGCTGGGGGGTCTCCCGCCGTCTCCCGCTGAGGGTCCCCCGCTGAGGATCTCCCGCCGCTCCGACTGAGGTCTCCCGCCACTCCGACTGAGGTTCGCCCTCCGCTGAGTGTCCCTGGATCTGCCCTGTCTTTGCGGCCCTCCGGTCTCCTGTCTCACCTGTTCACGTACTCTGCTCCGGCGTCTATCTGAACTACCCTGGACTCGCCTGCCTGGAACTCTTGGACCCTGGACTTTCCTGCCCTGGACCCGATACCGGCTCTCTGCAGCCTAACATCATTTTCACCACCTTGTGTTTTCTTTTCTAATTTACCTTAGCCTATTTTATCCTTAGTTTAACCTTATTTTACTGCAATTTATTTTTGTGTTTTTCATTTCTGCTTAATTCCTTGTGTTTTCATTTCTAACTTACCTTAGCTCATTGTAACCTTAGTTTAACCTTATTATTTTCTGCAATTCAATTTTATTGTATTGTACTGTATTTTATATTAATTATTTTATCTTAATTATTGTACTTTATCTTAATTATTGTATGTTATTTGCATTTTTAACTTTCTACATTTTATTTTATTCTTTTCGGCACTTTATATCGCTTCTGCGACCGCCTTTTGTTCTTGCTCCATTCCTTTGTCCCTTACAGTCCTATCTCTGCCTTTGTCTTACTTTGTTCTGTAAATTCCTAACCTAATTAACCTTAATCTAACTAAACTTAATCTAACTAAACTCACTCTTACTAACCTTACTCTTACTAAGCCTTTGTCTCACATTGTTCCTTAATCCTTAATCTAATCAAGCCTCTTATCTGCTCTGGTCCATCTCAGTCTACCCTTGGTGCCCTCACCTCTGAGTTAATTACCCTTGCACCTTCTCTTTTTCCCCGTCCATCCCTGTCCCTCACCATGCCGCCCCGCTCTTTTTCTATACCCATCCTCTCCCCCAGCCCCCTTCTCTTGCCCATCTCTCGCTGCCCCACCCCCCACCCTCCCCCACGCCCCATTAACCCTGACACTCTCATCAGCATCTCCACTCGCCCCTCCCACCCCTTCTCATGTGCCCTCTGGAACTCCAGGTCCATCCGTAACAAGCTGGCATCCATTCACGACCTATTCATCTCCAACTCTCTAAATCTTCTTGCCATCACTGAAACCTGGCTCACTTCTTCCGATACTGCCTCACCTGCCGCCCTTTCCTACGGGGGCCTCTCCTTCACCCACTCCACCAGACCGGATGAGCGTCCAGGAGGTGGTGTGGGCCTCCTCCTTTCCCCTAACTGCACTTTTCGGGTCATTCCTACTTTACCTTCCCTCTCCTTCTCTTCCTTTGAAGTACACTCCATCCGGCTCTTCTCCCCCATCCACCTCCGTGTCTCTGTCATCTACCGGCCCCCTGGCCCCACCTCCCTTTTCCTTGACAACTTCGCTGCATGGCTCCCCCACTACCTTTCCTCCGACCTTCCCTCCATCATACTTGGTGACTTTAATATTCCTATTGACAAATGTTCTGACCCCGCCACCATCAAATTTCTCGCCCTCTCCTCCTCCCTAGGCCTCACTCAGTGGACCTCTTACCCCACCCATTGTCTTGGTCACTCCCTCGACCTTGTCTTCTCTCATCTCTGTGATCTCTCTGACTTCTCCAACTCTCCCTTCCCACTCTCTGACCACCATCTCCTCTCCTTCACTCTGTCCTCCTCACCTGCTCCTGCCTCGCCCAAGGCGACCCTCACCAGGCGCAACCTTGACGCTATTGACCCTACCTCTTTCTCCTCCTCTCTTGAAACTCTCCTATCACCCCTTACCTCCTTGGTCTGTCCTGACCAGGCATCCTCTCTCTACAATCTCTCCCTCACTACTGCCCTGGACGCTGTCGCCCGGCCTCTACCGTCAGCAGACGCCACATCCTTCCCCAGCCCTGGCACTCAAAACTCACCCGCTTCCTTCAAAAGTGCTCTCACACTGCTGAACGCCTCTGGAGGAAATATCGTTCCCTGGCCGACTTCCTTCACTTTAAATTCATCCTCTCTTCTTTCTGTTCCGCCCTCTCCCTTGCCAAACAATCCTTCTTTAAGTCCCTCATTTCTTCTCAGTCCTCCAATCCCCGCCGCCTCTTTGTCACCTTCAGCTCCCTACTCTCCCCCCCACCCCCTTCTGTCCCGTCTTCCCTCTCCGCTTCTGACTTTGCCACCTTTTTCTCTTCCAAAATTGAGGCCATCAGACTGAATATCTGCTCTTCCCCTTCTCCCGCCTCCCTCTTTGCTTCACCTCCCATTAACACCCAACTCTGGTGCTCCTTCTGCCCTACAACAGGTGAAGAAGTTCACTCTCTCATTCAGTCCTCTCCACCCTCTACCTGCCCTCTCGATCCCATCCCCTCTCACCTCCTTCGCTCTCTTTCTCCCACTGCCTGCTCCTACCTCACACACCTTTTCAACCCATCACTCTCCTCTGGGGTAGTACCCTTCTCATTTAAACACGCTCTCATCTCTCCTATCCCCAAGAAACCCAATCTCGACCCAACATCTCTTGCCAATTATCGCCCTATCTCTCTTCTCCCCTATGCCTCTAAATTACTTGAGCGGATTGTCTGTAGCCGCCTAACCAGGCACCTCTCGGACAATTCCCTCCTTGACCCTCTCCAATCCGGCTACCGCCCCCTCCACTCTACCGAAATGGCCCTGGCCAAGGTTACTAATGATCTCCTATCGGCCAAATCCAAGGGTCACTTTTCCCTACTCATCCTCCTTGACCTCTCCGCAGCCTTCGACACCGTGGACCACCCCCTCCTGCTGCAAACTCTTCTCTCTCTCGGCCTCTCTGGTTCTGTCCACGCCTGGTTCACCTCTTACCTCGCTAACCGCTCCTTCTCTGTATCCACGTCTGGTTCTTCCTCCTCCCCCTACCCTCTCGCAGTAGGAGTCCCGCAGGGCTCCGTTCTTGGCCCTCTACTCTTTTCCCTCTATACTTCCTCCCTTGGTGCTCTCATCTCCTCCTTTGGCCTTCAGTATCACCTTTATGCTGACGACATTCAACTCTACATCTCTTCACCTGATCTTTCCCCCACCCTCCTCGCTCAGGTATCTGACTGCCTCTCCGCCATCTCCTCCTGGATGTCGGAGCGCTTTCTCAAAATCAACATTTCCAAAACTGAACTCATTGTCTTTCCTCCTCCCAACTACCCATCCCACCATGACCTCTCCATTGTCGTTAACACTACCATCTCCTCTGTCACCCAACTCTGCTGCTTGGGTGTCACCCTTGACTCCTCTCTCTCTTTTGCCCCCCACATTCATTCCCTTGCCCAAGCCTGTCGCTTCCAACTACGCAACATCGCCCGCATCCGTCCCTTTCTCTCTCAGGAGGCCACCAAAACTATCATACACGCACTCATCATCTCCCGCCTGGATTACTGCAACCTCCTCCTCACCGGCCTCCCCCACTCTCATCTCTCCCCCCTCCGCTCTATAACTCAACGCGGCCGCAAGACTCATCTACCTCTCACGCCGCTCCTCCTCTGCCTCCCCTCTCTGCCTTGCCCTTCACTGGCTCCCCTTCCCCTACAGAATTATTTTCAAACTCCTCACCACCACTTACAAGGCTCTCTCCCACTCTACTGCTCCTTATATCTCCAACCTCCTCTCCATTCACACTCCCGCCCGCTCCCTGCGCTCGGCCAATGACCGTCGCCTCTCCTCCACTCTGATCACCTCTTCCCATTCCAGAATCCAGGACTTTTCCCGTGCAGCCCCCCTTCACTGGAATGACCTCCCTCGCTCCATCCGCCTCTCTCCCACTCTGTGCTCGTTCAAATGTGCACTCAAAACTCACCTCTTTCTCAAAGCCTACCACCCGTCCACTTAACCCCTATCTCCTCTGCTCATTCTCCCCTCTCTCCCATTGCCTCAACCGGCTCCTCTTGTGCCTGGTCTGTCAACCCTCCCTTAGTATGTAAGCTCGAATGAGCAGGGCCCTCTTCCCTCCTGTCTCCTTACCCGTTCTTCTGCTCCGTGTCTATTGCATCTGCCTGCCTGGAGTTTCTGAAGTATTGGTACTTTTTGTTTATTGTTCTGTACTGTTATACCCTGTATAGTCTACTGTTTGTACTATGTGCAGCGCTGCGGAAACCTTGTGGCGCCTAACAAATAAATGATAATAATAAAAATAATAATCCACAGTGTACCTCAATATTGCAAAGATTTTGTGTGTGTGACATGTTAATACAATGTGTGTGTTTGTAGCATGTTAATTCAATGTGTGTGGCATGTTAATACAATGTGTGTGTATGTGTGTGTGTGCGTGCTATATTAATATAGTGTGTGTGTGGGGGTATGTTAATATAATGTGTGTGTTTGGGATGTTAATATAATATGTATGTGTGTGGCAAGTTAATATAATGTGTGTGTGTGTGTGTGTGTGTGTGTGTGTAACATGTAAATATAATGTGTGTGTGTGTGTGTGTGTGTGTGCTATGTTAATACAATTTTTGGGGGGTGGGGGGGAGTATGTTAATATATTGTGTAAGGGAAGAGGGGATCTTAATATAGTGTGGGAGGTAGGCTAATTAATAGTGGAGTGCAGGTGGGAGCTAATTATTTAATGAGTGCTATTTTATTTGTGGGGTGATGGTAGGGCTATTTAACTTAATAGTAGGGTCTATTAATTTAAGGTGAGTTGACAGGAACTTTAATTTAATGCTGGGGTAGTAATTTAAGGTCAGTGCTGGTTGGAGAGAAATAGATCTATTTAGCAAATGTGAATATTATTATTTTAATGTTGTTGTTGGAGGGGGGTTAATTATAAAATGTGAGTGCTACTGATTTAACTCAGGGACTGGTTGGAGTTTTCTTAATTTTATGTACCCATTTTTTTTCAAATAGGGCATCCAACATTCCATGATCCAGACAAGCAGCAAATGAGCTAAAGAAATTCAGCAACCAAAAGTGGTGTAAGTGACAACAATAGGAGAATGCAGGATAATCTGCCAACTGTCCTGAATGTGGTGGGACAGTCCCGAATTTGGGTGACTGTCTCATTTAGGATTTGGTCTGACTGCAAGGACAGTTGGGAGGTATATCCCGCTTCTCAATGTACTGTTCATGAAAGCAGAACTGTGTGCACCTATCAGCAGTGCACACAGTATTGCCTGTGTATTTGTCTAAAATAATAACCATGTTACATCATAGGGGCCCCTTTGTCTAAAGTGCCCTAGACCCCGTAGTGCCTTAATCCAGCTCTGGGCCAGGGTGTCAGATTGACACCTAGTGCTCTGTTCCTCCTCCCAGTACCACCCCTAATATTATTTGGTTTATAAAACAATTAATAAACCTATTAGTATACAGGACAAAGCAAAAACAAGCCCTTTTGCTGGCAAAAACATTAGGTTTTTTAAAAAAACAGGCTTTTTGCCTTTTAATAAATCCCATTATAATAAGCCAGGTATGTAAAAATAAAAAGTGCTGTAGGGAGAAGGAACATATAACATAAAATGCAATATAAAGTAAGGTTTGTTTTTTCATGCATTATTTATTTTTATTATTCAAGATTTATTGTTTATAATATTAATAAAGTATCGTTGGATTAAGCAACACTAAAATAGCCTCTTTTTGTATTGATAAATATATATTGTACCGAAAACCACCCTTTAAGGATGGGCCGCAAACTTATGGGACAGTGCTGTGCTTTCCCCCGGGCAAAAGTCTGCCAGCCAGCCCCTGCTTCTGAGTATAAAACATTACAACCCTTTACAAAGATCTTTCAGCTTGTGTAGGCTGTAATTATCAAACAGACACAAAGGGCTGTAATTATCAAACAGACACAAAGAGACTTGCATTCATCATCAATGGAAAGTCTAAAGGACTGTATAAGTTATTTTCTTTCTGTCTCTTTAAAAAATAAATGAGATGAGCATTTTTCCAAAATATAATATTTCTATAAATTATTAAAAAGGTATTATACATAGATACAGGCATAGTGGATGAAGCAGACACACGCCCAGGGTCTCAAATGCCAATTGACACCCTTCTTACTTCAAAACACACCTTCCCAGCTTACATCACTGCTGGCACTCTATCATTAAAGTAACATGTTCTATTCAACGGTCATTTATTTGGCCATATCCAGCGATGATTGTGAAATACAATCACATGACAATTATCTAATCTGTTTTGTTCATTACTTGTGCAATAATGGAATTTTACTAAAAACGTGTCTCTTGTTATGCAATATGTGTATTGTGCAACACGTACGTTCTCTTAAAAGTACAGACCCTAATCTTAGATATATGAGCTTATATGTATTTCTGTTAGTTTTGTTAAAAGTTACTTTGACAGGACCTATTTATCATTGTGTGATAACCGAGTTCTCCCAATAACATCAACAGTAGACCACACTGCAGAGAGTTTTGTTGGATTTTTGATGGGGGAAAAACATTGGGAAACCTATTTACTATGGACAGCAATGGTACAAGTAACGCCACAGTCCTCTTATTGATATTGCCATCTCAGCAGGGGATAATAGGGGAGAAAGTGCTTTATTTATTTAAATACACCCCCTCCACTGGAGTACCAGGGATTTATTTGTATGTTTACATTTTTTTTAACTTAGTCTTTTTTTAATGGAAAGTGGAACTGGAAGACAAGTCCTCACTTCCAGTTCCACTGTGCATGTATGAACCAGCAAAGCCGGGTCACACACGTGCAGAAGCATCCTGGGCTTGCTGGCAAAGCAGTAAGAGTCCTCTTATTGTTCATCGACAGTATTGTGGGGGAGTTAAGTATCACTCATCTGCCCCAGCAACCTTTTATTGGTAAGCTGCAGCAATAATAGATTGATATTTAGATATAAAAAAAACTATGTTATCAATGCTTAGATGAGAAGCGATAATATTTCATAAAGCACATGACACTAACCACACGATGCAAATTTGCAAGTAAGTCTGCAAAACAAGGCACAACCCCCTTTCATAGAAGCAGTTCCAATAACTGGTTAGTGGGCGTGCACGTTGTAGTACAGTTGGCAAACAAATAGATGCACTTGTGCAAATAAGGAAACATTATGGGTCTGCATTTTTTGTTTGGAAATGCATCATAGCATGTGCAGAAGGGGGAAAAAGCTACAAAAAAAATGAAACATAAAATTCTGGAAACATTACTTGCATTGAGTATGACGGCCAACTCAAAGGGAAAGATTATTCCAGACCTCGCTGGGACTTTCATTGAGAAACCAATACAATTACCTAACCTTAAATATTTAGCCATAAAATTAATTAAAGCTAACTTCCCTGAAAGATCATTATAGTAGCCCTGGGGGTAAATGTATTAAATAGCGATTTTTGTAAATCGCCGAAATCCAGCAACTTTGCAAGGTAAATTTAAAGTTTTGCAAGAATATCCATACAGGCATGTTTAAAATCAGTCATGTTCAATTTGCTCCTGTTTCTAGCTTTGAAAGAAACCTTTGGTCCTCTCTGGGGCTGGCCACTCCCCTTCAACAGTTCTACTTCAGGGAGCCCCTACCATTGCAGATGGGTCCTTCTTGGCCCAGTCCGACAATGTGTACAGACCTTTGTAAAAACACAAACACTTTTTTTTTTTTTTTAAACTCTTTGGGCCTGATTCATTAAGGAACTTAACTTAAGAAACTTCTTATTTCAGTCTCCTGGACAAAACCATGTTACAATTAAGGATGAGCGGGTTCGGATTTTCTAAATCCGAACAGCCCCGAACAGTGCGGATTCAAGCCCGATCCGAGCACTGTTCGGGTATTCCCGCCAATGCCAAAACTCAAAACGAGGCATTTCGTCATAGTCCCGCCGTCGGATCTCGCGAGACTCGGATTCTTTATATTCCCCGCTTGCCGCCGCCATCTTCACTCAGGCATTGATCAGGGAAGATCAATCAGGTCCTCTGTCCTGGTCATTCCTGTGGTTCTGTCCTGGTCAGTACAGTGGTGATTTCCTGTGCTCTGTCCTGCTGAGTCCAGTGGTGCTGTCCTGTACTCTGTCCTGCTCAGTCCAGTGGTAGTGTCCTGTACTTTGTCCTGCTCAGTCCATTGGTGCTGTCCTGTGCTCTGTCCTGCTCAGTCCAGTGGTGGTGCTGCCATTATTCCAGTGGTGCTGTCCTGTGTCCAGTACAGTGGTACTGCTATAGAAGTTCACTGATCCTGCAGTATAAATCCATTGGTACTGCAATATAATAACTACGTTCACTGATCCTGCAGTATAAGTCCATTGGTAGTTGGTACTGCAATATAATAACTACGTTCACTGATCCTGCAGTATAAGTCCATTGGTACTGCAATATAATAACTATGTTTACTGATCCTGCAGTATAAGTCCATTGGTACTGCAATACAATAACTACGTTCATTGATTCTGCAGTATAAATCCATTGGTACTGCAATATAATAACTACGTTCACTGATCCTGCAGTATAAGTCCATTGGTAGTTGGTACTGAAATATAATAACTACGTTCACTGATTCTGCAGTATAAGTCCATTGGTACTGCAATATAATAACTACATTCACTGATCCTGCAGTAAAAGTCCATTGGTACTGCAATATAATAACTATGTTCACTGATCCTGCAGTATAAGTCCATTGGTACTGCAATATAATAACTACGTTCACTGATCCTGCAGTATAAGTCCATTGGTACTGCAATATAATAACTACGTTCACTGATCCTGCAGTATAAGTCCATTGGTACTGCAATATAATAACTACGTTCACTGATCCTGCAGTATAAGTCCATTGGTAGTTGGTACTGCAATATAATAACTACATTCACTGATCCTGCAGTATAAGTCCATTGGTACTGCAATATAATAACTACGTTCACTGATCCTGCAGTACAAGTCCATTGGTACTGCAATATAATAACTACGTTCACTGATCCTGCAGTATAAGTCCATTGGTACTGCAAAATAATAACTACGTTCACTGATCCTGCAGTATAAGTCCATTGGTACTGCAATATAATAACTACATTCACTGATCCTGCAGTATAAGGCCATTGGTACTGCTGTATAACTCCAGTCCAGTGATACTCTCCTGTGCCGCATATAATTTTTAAAGGCTTTGCCGAGTGTGTGTGGTTTAGGGGTACGCTCTCTTGTGCTGCATATAATGGAGAACAAAAATTTGGAGGATAAAGTAGGGAAAGATCAAGAACCACTTCCTCCTAATGCTGAAGCTGCTGCCACTAGTCATGACATAGATGATGAAATGCCATCAACGTCGTCTGCCAAGGCCGATGCCCAATTTCATAGTAGAGGGCATGTAAAATCCAAAAAGCTAAAAGGTCAAAGATCAAAAAAAAGAAATTAAAATCATCTGAGGAGAAACGTAAACTTGCCAATATGCCATTTACGACACGGAGTGGCAAGGAATGGCTTAGGCCCTGGCCCGTGTTCATGACTAGTGGTTCAGCTTCACCCAAGGATCTAAGCCCTCCTTCTCCCCCCCCTCTAAAAAATGTAAGAGAGTTAAGCTGTCATCAACAACACAGCAAACAACTCTGCCTTCTAAATAGATGGCATCACAAATCCACAAGGCGAGTCCAAGGGTGTTGGTGGTTGCGAAGCCTGACCTTCCCATCACTGTACGGGAAGAGGTGGCTCCTTCCACCATTTGCAGCACGCCCTCTGCATATGCTGAAAGGATCACCCACAGTGCAGTTACAGATTTGGATAATGAAGGTGTAAATGTTGTACACCGGGAGGAGGATATCGATGTAGCTGGCGCTGAGGAGGAACTTGACGAGGAGGATGCTGATGTGGTTATCTTAAATGAGGCACCAGGGGGGGAAACAGTTGTTGTCCATGGGACGAAAAAGCCCATCCTAATGCCTGGGCAGAAGACCAAAAAATCCACCTCTTCGGTCTGGAATTATTTCTATCCCAATCCGGACAACAATTGTATTGCCATATGTAGCTTATGTGAAGCTGCAATAAGCAGGGGTAAGGATCTTGGCCACCTAATTCAGTGTTTAATTCAGGAACTGTGGCTAGGACCGTCAGCAGTCCAGGGACACCTAAATCCCTTGGTCCCGTTGTATTCACACCAGCAACACCCTCCTCGTCAATTTCCTCCTCAATCTGGATCCATATCACCGGCATGACTGAGTTCTCTTCAATCCGGGATTCTTCCGGAGGTTCCTGTAGCACTACGCCTACTACTGCCGCTGCTGCTGTTGCTGCTCGGAGTCGGTAATCTTCCTAGAGGGGAAGTCGTAAGACCGCTACGTCTTTCACAAAGCAATTGACCGTACAACAGTCGTTTGCCATGACCACGAAGTATGACAGCAGTCATCCTATGGCAAAGCGGATAACTGCGGCCTTGACAGCTATGTTGGTGTTAGACGTGCGTCCGGTGTCTGCCATCAGTGGAGTGGGATTTAGACAGTTGATGGAGGTATTGTGTCCCTGGTACCAAATCCCGTCTAGATTCCACTTCTCTAGGCAGGCGATACGCGGGATGTACAGAGAAGTACGAAAAAGTGTCCTCAGTGCTCTGAAAAATGCGGTTGTACCGACTGTCCACTTAACCACGGACATGTGGACAAGTGGTTCAGGGCAAACTAAGGATTATATGACTGTGACAGCCCACTGGGTAGATGCATCGCCTTCCGCAGCAACAGCAGCAGCAGCATCAGCATCTCCGAAACGCCTGCTCGTTCCAAGGCAGGCAACGTTGTGTATCACCGGTTGCAGTAAGAGGCACAACGTTGACAACCTCTTAGAGAAACTGAGGGAAATAATCTCGCAGTGGCTTACCCCACTTACACTCTCCTGGGGATTTGTGGTGTTGTACAACGCTAGTAACATTGTGCGGGCATTATATATGGGCAATTTCCAGCACGTGCCATGTTTTGCCCACACAATAAATTTGGTGGTGCAGCATTATCTGAAAAGTGACAGGGGTGTGCAGGATATGCTTGCGGTGGCCTGAAAAATTGCTGGACACTTTCGGCATTCTGCCACTGCCTACCGCAGACTCGAGCAACATCAGAAAAGCCTGAACCTGCCCTGCCATCACCTCAAACAATAGGTTGTGACGCGCTGGAACTCCACCCTCTATATGCTGCAGAGGATGGAGAAGCAGCAAAAGGCCATTCAAGCCTACACAGCCATCTACGACATAGGCAAAGGAGTGGGGATGCGCCTCAGTCAAGCGCAGTGGAGACTGATTTCCGTCTTGTGCAAGGTTCTGCAGCCATTTGAACCTGCCACACGAGAAGTCAGTTCCGACACTGCCAGCTTGAGTCAGGTGATTCCCCTGATCAGGCTGTTGCAGAAGCAGCTGGAGAAAGTGAGGGAGGAGCTGGTAAACCATTGCGATTCCACAAAGCATGTAGCTCTTGTGGATGAAGCCCTTTGCACGCTTTGCCAGGATCCGAGGGTGGTCACTCTTTTAAAGTCAGAGGAATACATTCTGGCCACCGTACTCGATCCTCGGTTTAAAGCGTATGTCGTGTCTCTGTTTCTGGCGGACACAAGTCTACAGTGGTCCAAAGACCTGCTGGTCAGGAGATTGTCATCTGAAGAGGACCGTGACATGGCAACATCTCCTCCTTCATTTTCTTCCACACCTGTGGCTGCGAGGAAACAGCTGAGATTTCATAAACGACCCACTGGCGGGGATGCAGAGAACATCTGGTCCAGACTGAAGGACCTGCCAACCATTGCTGACATGTCTACTGTCGCTGCATTGGATGCTGTCACCATTGAAAAAATGGTGGAGGATTACTTTGCTGACACCATCCAAGTAGACATGTCAGACAGTCCTTACTTTTACTGGCAGGAAAAAAAGGCAGTTTGGAAGCCCCTGTACAAACTGGCTCTATTTTACCTGAGTTGTCCCCCCTCCAGTGTGTACTCTGAAAGAGTTTTTAGTGCAGCGGGGAACCTGGTCAGTGAGCGGCGAAGGAGGTTGCGTCCGCAAAATATTGAGAAGATGAAAATTAATTATCAATTCTTCAATCAAGACCAGCATTGGCCTCCAGAGACTACAGAGGGACAGGTGATTGTGGATTCCAGCGGGGACGAATTGATAATGTGTGAGGATGAGGAAGTACACACTGAAGGGGGCGGGGAATCAGAGGATGAGGATGAGGACGACATCTTGCCTCAGTAGAGCCAGTTTAATTTGTACAGGGAGAGATGAATAGCTTTTTTGTGTGGGGGCCCAAACAAACCAATTATTTCAGCCACAGTAGTTTGGTAGGCCCTGTCGCTGAAATGATTGGTTTGTTAAAGTGTGCATGTTCTTTTTCTGCAACATAAGGGTGGGTGGGTGGGCCCAAAGACGATTCCATCTTGCACCTCTTTTTTTTCTTTGCCAGCTCGTTTTGTGGGGGTCCAAACGAACCAATCATTTCAGCCACAGTTTTGTAAGCCCTGTCGCTGAAATGATTGGTTTGTTAAAGTGCGCATGTCTTATTTCACCAACATAATGATGGATGGGAGGGCCCAAGGACAATTCCATCTTGCACCTCTTTTTTTGGCATTATGTGCTCTTTGGGGCCTAGTTTTTCAAACTGCCCTCCTGTCTGCCACTGCAGTGCCACTCCTAGATGGGCCATGTGTTTGTGCCGCCCACTTGTGTCGCTTAGCTTAGTCATCCAGCTACCTCGGTGCAACCTTTTGGCCTAAAAACAATATTGTGAGGTGTGAGGTGTTCAGAATAGACTGGAAATGAGTGAAAATGAATGTTATTGAGGTTAATAATAGCGTAGGAGTGAAAACAAACAAAAAAACAGGATTTTAGTAGTTTTTATGCTTTTTTTAAAAAAAATCAGAACCCTAAACCCAAAACTTTGAAGGGGGTGTTTTGGCAAAACCCATTAGAACCCAAAACCTTAAGGTAATCAGAACCCAAAACCAAAATCCCAAAACACCAAAACTGGCTGGTGCACATCCCTAGTTACAATGCAAGGGGGGCAAAAAAGTGTTCTGTTACATACTGACTGTTTTTTCATGTAGCACACAAACATCAACTTAAAATTTCAGTGTACAAATAAGCTATCAAGTATTTGTCTGCTACATGAAAAAACAGTCAGTAGTTAACTTTTGTGCAAATCAGAATACTTTTTTGCATCCCTTGCATTGTAACATGGTTTTGTCCAGTAGACTGAAATAAGAAGTTTCTTAAGTTAAGATCCTTAATGAATCAGGCCCTTTATTTTCAGCAACAACATGAGTTTCAAACAGTACGTATTAGGAATACTGAGACATTATGCTTAAAACAGATCAGTAAAGATAAACAAAGTAAGAACATGACAAGTAACCTAATACAGCAAACAAAATACCTTTCTTATTATTAAAATTTAAGTTTAAGGGCCAACACCCATGAATTTGTAGAAATAGAAAGGAGCTATCCTTAATAATGCTATTGTTTGTTTTGAAGTTCACTGAAATTAGACCTATGAAGATGCTAGATAAAAAGAACTGGTGTGTTCCAACTTTGTGCACTAAAGACCCCTGTTATTTCGGAACACCATGTTGTTGTTTTTTTTTTTTTTTATTATTAAAAGGGAAGGAGGTGGGAGGGGGTGGGAGGGGGAAGGGAGAAGTTAAGAAGGGAGAGGATAGGGAGGGAGACTCGGCATAGCCCCCCGAGGGGATGTAACCAGCACATCAGCCCCCCCGGGAGTATACATAGCCCACCCTGAGATATGAATAGGAGGTGCAGTTTACTAAGTGGCAGGCATTGATGCTTGATGGAAAGAATAACAGGGGTCCCACACCTTATGAAAGCGTGGAATTTTGGCGTGAAGGAGCCTAGTGATATATTCCATTAAGGCCATGTACCAGACCCGAGAGACTATGCTATGGAGGCTTGGGGCGGAAGAGATTTCCATTATTTCGCTATTTGCAAACATGCTGCAGCACAAATATGCTGCACAAGTTTATCGCCTTGTTTGTTAAGGGATTTGACCTGAGAGCACAACAGCATAACCAGCGGGTCTAGCAACACCTCAAATTCTAGAATTCTTGTGATAAAGTCAGCGACCTGGGACCATAAATTAGAGATACTAGGACACGTCCACCAGATGTGGTAGAATGATCCCACCTCCCCGCATCCCCTCCAACAAAGATCTGAAGTACCTGGATAGATTATGTGTAGTCTCGCAGGCACCAAGTACCATCTTCTGTACACTGTGAATGTGTTTTCTCTTATTGAAGTGTTAATGGAGATCTTGGAAATCCTAAGTCTGTTCTGGGACCATCCATCCTGATCCAAGGTTTTGCCAGTGTCCAGTTCCCAAGCAGTCTCAAACGATTCGATGAGATCAGATTCTGCATTCAGAAAAGCATGGTAAACCAGAGATATCAACCCAGGGGCTCTAATATGGTCCATACAGCTCCTCTCAAAAGGTGTGGGCTTACGTAATTTGGATGTTCTACAAAGTGATTGTATAAAACCTCTAATTTGGATATAAGCAAAGTGCAAGGACGAAGGAAGACCCGATTTCTTTTTCAAGTCTGGGAAAGTCTGTGGAGCGAATTCTCCAAGTATATGTGTAAACTGAGTGATACCCGCTTCCTGCCAAGGACGCGTGTATGACATGAGATTCCCTGATGGAAGTCTGGATGATGCCACAATGGAGTGAGAGGTGGGGGAACGAAGTGAGCTGCCATCTTCTATGCAGTTTGTCCCATATGTCAAATGTAAATTGTATGGAAGGATGAGAATAGACTGCAGCCGGTCTATGACTCCGGGGGAGCCAAGGGAGCGAGTTCAAAGTGTGGTCTGGTGTGAGTGCGTTCTCAAGGCCGACCCACCTCTTAGTCCCCGGGGCAGATTGGCAGGAAATGATATTGCTAAGATTGACTGCATGATAATAACGATCAAAAAGTGGAAGCCCATATCCTCCCGAGTGGGTAGACTTAGCTAAACAAGAACGTTTGAGTCTCAATTTTTTTCCTTACCAAATGAATCTTCCACAGATTAATTGCAGTTTCGCTAGAAAAGTGCCTGGGACTGGTATGGATAGTGTCTGAAACAAATATAAAACTCGGGGTAGAACGTTCATCTTTATGAAACTAATCCTACCGAATCAGGAAATAAAAAGCGAATCCCATTTTATAAGGTCTCTTTTTATAGATTCAAGAAGTGGGTATAGTTGGCATGAATCAGCTGTCTATATTCTCTCGTGATCTGAACCCCTAAATAACGCAACGCCTTGGGGCGCCATTGGAATCTAAACGAAGATTCAAGTATGCTTTTAGTTACACTGGATACTTGTAGTGAAAGGGCCTCCGATTTAAAATTATTTATTTTATACAAGGAACCATATTCTTTAAGTTCTTCAAGCAGGTTTGGAAGCGAAATTAGGGGATTAGAGAACGTTAATAGGACATCTTCAGCAAATAACGATATTTTAAAGTGACGAGGTCCGATCCAAATCCCTGTAACATCTGGATTTTGTCTAATGGGGGCAGCCAATGGTTCAATGCACAAGGCATACAGTAAGGGAGATAGGGAGCACCCCTGTCTTGTGCTGTTGCCTAAGGAGAAATCCTGGGACACTAAGTCATTCATCAATACCAACAAGGAGGGGCGATGGTATAAAGCCTGGATGGCCGATAAAAATGCCCCATTCAGACCAAAGTGACTAAGGGTACGGAACACGAAAGGCCATAAGAGCCTATTGAAGGCCCTTTCAGCGTCTAATGCCAGAACAACTGATGGAATCTTGTTGTGATTGACATGGGTGATAATGTCTATTGTGCGTCTAGTGTTGTCTAAGGCCTGTCTAGAAGGAACAAAGCGCACCTTATCAGGGAAAACTAAAATTGACATATGAGCGTTTAAACGATTTGCCAATATTTTAGCGAAAAGTTTGATATCAGCATTAACTAATGAGATAGGATGATAGCTAGAACAGCATGTTGGATCCTTGTTTGGTTTAGGGATCACCACTATGGTAGAACGAGTGGATTCGTCATGAAATTTACCTCCCGTCAATATATTGTTAAACAGATGGGTCAGGTGAGGCACCAACTCTTTAGAAAATGTTTTATAATATAACATCATAAAGCCGACAGGGCCAGGGGCTTTAGATTTTTTCTGTGTTTTCAACACAAGTGTTACTTCCTCATCGGTAATATCTTCATTAAGGGTTGAAGCCTAGTGGGGGGATAATGTGGGTAATAAGCATTTATCTGAGTATGACTTAATGGCTTGGGAGGAAGCTTCCGGGGCAGTCTGATCTTTATGGAGGTTATACAAATTTTCAGAGTAACTATGAAAAGTGTCATTAATGACACTGGGGTCATAGGACAAGTTCCCTTTTTAGTTTCTGAATGTAGTGATTATTTGAGAAGCCTGCTTAGCTCTTAGTCTCTTGGCCAAGAGTGTATTGGCCTTATTTCCTTCCTCAAAGAAAGTTTGGTTAAGCCACCTAAGCTGACGTTCGTTTTTTTTCTGCGAGAATCGATTGGATTTCCCCTCTAATATTTTGTATCCTTTGCATTAATAAGTGGGAATTAGACTCCTTGTGTATTGTTTCTAAATTTTTAAGTTGGAGAGAAAATTTGTTAAGTGTCTCACTACGTTCTTTTTTTCTGTGAGAAGCGAATTAAATGATGTCCCCCCGAATAACCGCTTTATGGGCTTCCCAAATTGTGGAGGTCGGTACCTCTGAATTTGAGTTAGTCTCAAAATATTTTGTGATAGAGTCGGCTATGAGTTCTTTAAAGCCAGGAAGTTTGAGGAGGGTCTCATTTAACTTCCAAGAGGTTCTGCCCCGAGGGTTCTGAAGAAGGTCAACCGAGAGTGTTAATATGGAATGGTCAGACCAGGTATTAGAGACAATGTCAGCCTTCTTTATATGTTGAAAAATGTTTGAACATCCCATAAACATATCTATCCGAGAATAGGATTGGTGAGGAAATGAATAAAACGTGTAGTCTCTACATGTAGGATATAACGCTCGCCATATATCAAAGAGACCGGCCTCAATCACTTGTTTTTGCAAATTTTTGGTGTGTGAGGATGGAGGGGAGGAATGCCTGGAGGCTGATCTGTCTAAAAAAGGGGACATAACGGTGTTAAAGTCACCCCCTAGTAGTAGCAGGCCTTTTTCGGGAATGGTGTAATTCCAAAAAAAAGTCTGAACTGTATTAGGAGCGTAGATGTTGGTGAAGGTTATATCAAGGTGGCCATTATAAGTTGAGGGAAAGTTAAGTAGAAAAAAAAAGGACAATAACTTTTCAAATGTCCAGCGATAGGTTTCCTCCCTGGAGGTTCTAATGACTCTTATATAGCCCAAAGTGCTCCTGCATACAATGCTGTATAGATATAATGTACTTGCAGTTTTGAGGGTAGTTGGTTTCCCAGGCTGTGAGTTGTCAGGCTGCACCAAGGTAGTTATCCACACATCCGAGGATAGTCACTGGCAGCTGTTTACAAACAGCGATGTCATACTGCCGATAAGCTGGTCCAGGCTGCTAAAGCTGGCGGTGACGTCACCGATAACGAGCCGGGCTCAAGAGGAATCCCCGTGATCTAGGCAGGTACAGAAATCGCCCTGTGCAGGTAAGGTGTCTTGGTGAGACCTTTTAGGCACCTAGTTAGGTGAGTTCAGACAGAGCTCTCACAACAAGCGGCCGTTCACGGTGGCTACCAGGCTACGCCCCCAGAACATTAATATTTTATGTGCCCAGAATCAAGTTGGTCAGCTTACAATGAGGCTGTAGAATGTAGAATTTCTTCACTGTGGCTTGTTAATTGCTTAATGCCCCTCCAATAACCTGAAGGCAAACCCTGAACCAGGTTGCCAAGATGAAAATTGTAGTGAGGTGGAGTATATGGGGATCTGCAAAACAAGTGTAGCGAATCCTTGCAAACAATGCCCAACTTATGGCCAAATTTCAGAGCTCAATAATGTTTGAAACTGGTGGCCGGGAGGTCTTAAATGCCTTCCAGCCATGCAGAGGATGGTTCGCGCCGACCGGAAGTTGGCGTCCCGAAACCAGAAGTGCGGCTGATGGGCTACGAGTGACACCCCAGGCCGCGGCTGCTACACGCAATACAGGCCTCAAGTGTTAGATGCAGCTGTTGGAGTGGCGGGTGCCTACAGGCCAAGGTGAGACAGCGGGCTCATGCAGGTCAGCAAAGGAAGTCCTGGGGAGGTGCTGTACGGTGCCAGGAGGGTGCCAGACCCAAGGACAGCAATGGCGACAGGCCACAAATTTAGTATTGCAGTTGTGACTATATTGGCGGGGTGCCGTTCCGGGCACATGAAGGCTCCACAGATGCCTGCTTGTGTAGGCTATATTTGAGAATGGGCTGTAGAGAGGTAAAAGGGATTTGAATAGGAGAAAATGCACTTTTGTCACGGAGCTCACTGGGATGATGACCTTCCAATATGGCGTCCAAGCCACGCCCCCCCCAAACGCTTTTATTTTATCTATTGGTACATATCACTAAATATGTAACCTACAAAACGATCTTTGACAGATTTAATAAAAATATTTTTTCTGGTTACCCTTTGTCTGCTCTACTCGCTTAGTGATGATAGATTGGCGGAGATGATGGTGTGAATTACTTCTGCACAGGTATTTGTACATTCATCCTCATATGTCTCTGAATCTACAGAAAGATCACATAGTTCAGACTCATGTACGTTCCACTTAGGTAGAAACTGCTTTTTCTATATTTCACAAATATTACGTAAAATACAGCAAGCAGCAACTACATGATGCAGGAGCTTATCAATGTAATTTCTCCTAAATAAACACTGCCAACGTCCTTTCAGTCGACCAAAGGCATTTTCTAGCACCATCTGAGCAGAGCTGAAGGTATGCATGAAGTGAATTTGTTACGCAGAAAGGTGCCCTTCATCAACCATCGCCGAAATGGATAAGCTGTATCCCCGATGATGTGTACTGGTATCTCTACCCCATTAACAGTCTTGGATTTCTGTAAAGCAATACAACAGATTACATTTTTAGTAGCGCTGGTGCAAGTACGTTCATGCGTTTGTCTGAACTACTCGATGTTGTAGAGCAGAATATTGTGCTCAATTTTATTTTTAACGATTATTTCTTAAGTGCATACATATTTTGCAGTGCATTACAGAGAATATTGGAACTTTGACAACAATCACTACACCTGTGGAACTTGCAATCTATAATACCTAGAACAAAAAAACACTAAACAAATACACACTCGCCATTTTTTGTTTACAGAACACAATTCACCTGCTGGTATATTTTAGAATTGTATCTGGAAAGATGAACATCTACAGATGGACAGGGACTGTAAACAAATAGCTAAACATAGAAAAATTTAGCTAGGTATCTTAGTTCATGTTATATGAGTAGGAATAGTAGGACTGGAATTCTTCTCTGATTATTTTAGGATTATATTACAGATTACCTTCTAATTGACACAATGTTATTTTAGATTTTTAGCTGTTTGTTCAGAAAGACGAAGATTCGATTTTGCTGTACTAAGGGGCATATTCAATTGTTAGCGAGATGCAAATGTCCCAGCGGAATTAAAATAAATAATGGACTTAACACGCTCTAAAAACACATTGCGCTAAATATTGAATATGCCCCTAAGTTTCTTAAAGATTGCTGGAACTAGACTTTGCTTGTGTTGTAGTTCTATAGAATTACAGTTAAGGAACTGTCTTAAAAAAAATTGTGATACATGATGAGTGCCCAACTAAAAATAAACAGCTACCCATGCCCTTCCACTTTCATAATAGAGATAAGCTAAACAATTCAGCAATCATCAAAATTCTCTTAATTTCAATGACAGTGAATAACATATTTTTAATGTCATTTTTAACAGTAATTTCTATAAAAACATTTTTTAGCAAATTTACATTATAAATGACGTAAAAAATATTAACATAGAAACATAGTAACATAGTTGATGAGGTTGAAAAAAGACACCAGTCCATCAAGTTCAACCTATTTTGGATCTCCTGCGATCCTGCACTTATATTAGAAATTGATCCAGAGTAAGCAACTGCCAATCTGTTTCAATTGTGAAAATCCTCCCAGACTCAATATTGCAGACCCATATTTACCCTATATCCACTACTATCCTTCATTTTAATTAACGGTCATATCCCTGGATACACTTTTCCGCTAAAAATTTGTCTAACCCTTTCTTAAACATATCTATTGAATGTGCCATCACAACCTTCCCTGGCAATGAATTCCATATCTTGACTGCCCTTACTGTAAAGAACACCTTCCTTTGCTGGTTGTGAAATTTCCTCTCCTCTAAACTTAGGGGGTGACCGCGTGTCCTGTGTATAGTTCTTGGGGTAAAAAGTTCCCATGAAAGTTCTCTGTATTGACCCTTAATGTATTTGTACATAGTAAACATATCTCCCATTAGACGCCTCTTTTCTAAAGTAAACATGCCTAAACTGGCTAACCTTTCCTCATAACTTAATAACTCCATACGCTTTATCAATTTTGTTACCCTTCTCTGAACCCTTTCTAGTTCCAAATGATCTATTTTATAGAGTGTTGTCCAAAACTGTAATGCATATTCAAGATGAGGTCTTACCAACGATTTATACAGTGGCAAAATTACACTGTCTTCTCTTGCATCTATCTCCCTTTTTATGCTTGCCCTTGCAGCTGCTGCTTGACATTGAGCACTATTGCTAAGTCTTCTGTCTACAAGCACTCCCAAACCCTTTTCCATTATAGATTCTGCTAAATTAATTCCATTTAATTTATAGATTGTGTTCTTGTTTTTGATCCCTAAATGCATAACCTTACATTTATCTATGTTAAACCTCATATTCCATTTGGCCGCCCAATCCTCCAGTTTATTTAAGTCCCTCTGTAGAGAAGCTACATCTTGCTCTGATTTTATTACCTTACAGAGTTTAGTGTCATCTGCAAAAATAGAAAATTTACTCTCTAAACCATCACCATGGTCATTAATAAAAATATTAAAAAGGAGTGGCCCCAGCACGGAACCTTGAGCTACTCCACTTAAGACTTTTGACCAATTAGAAAATGTTCCATTTATCACAACTCTCTGTTCCCTATTCTCTAACCAGCTTTCGATCCAAGTACAAATGTTGATTCCTAGACCCAGTTCCCTTATTTTGTAAACCAACCTCCTGTGTGGCACTGTATCAAAGGCCTTTTCAAAATCTAAGTAGGCCACATCTACTGTGCTGCCCTGGTCTAAGTTCCCACTAACTTCCTCGCAGAAACTAATTAGATTAGTTTGACATGACCTATCCCTCAAAAATCCATGTTGATTCCCACTAATAATTTTATTGCACACCAAGTAATCCTGAATACTATCCCTTAAAATACCTTCCAGTAGTTTCCCCACTATTGATGTCAGGCTTATAGGTCTATAATTCGCTGGTTGTGATCTTGTCCCCTTTTTAAACAATGGCACCCCATCTGCTATTCGCCAGTCCCTTGGTACTGAGCCTGATGAGATTGAATCTCTGAAAATTAAGAATAGCGATCTAGCTATTTCCGAGTTTAACTCCATAAGGACCCATGGGTGTATGCCATCTGGACCTGGAGCTTTATTTATCTTAATATTCTTCAGTCGCCTTTGGACATCTTCCTCTGACAACCAAGTATTAATTAATGGTATGGTTTCATTTCCATTTTTATGTATTACTCCTACCATTTGTTTCTCTCTAGTAAATACTGTACAAAAGAAAGTGTTTAATACCTCTGCTTTTTCCTTAGTATCATTTATTAATACACCCATCTCACTTCTTAGGGGTCCTATATTATCTTTTAAATCCTTTTGCCATTTATATACTTAAAAAACTTTTTCTTTTTCCTTTTTGCATGTTTTATTACATTCCTTGTACCCACGGAAGGGCTCCTCTGACCCTTCAAACTTAAACAATTTAAATGCACGCTTCTTCCTTTGCATTTCTTCCCTTACCTTTTTATTTAGCCACATTGGTTTAAACTTAATTCTTTTACATTTTAAGAATAAATTCTTACACTACTCAAGTTACAGCTGTGCTCTTTACCAATTCCTTATAATTGTGCCATCAAGGCACATTTTGGCAAATTATAGTGAGTGTTTTTGCTGAACTGTAAGTACCAGTATACTCGGCAAGTATCTGGATGAGTCAAGATTCTTGGAGCTGTGGTTCAACAAATAGAGAGTAAAGTTTCACACATTCTAAAAAATAGCATAAAATAGTATAGAGACTTGTTTTCCATGTGTACATAGATGTGCCGAGCTTAGGTTATGAATCATATTTGTATATATACAAATAAAGCTACCATATGCAGTTCATGTATATGAGGCATTGATAATAATACTGTTTTGTTAGCATATGCAAAATGTTTAGGTATACATAATAAAAGTAGGGATGTGCACCGGCGACTTTTGAGGTCTCGTGTTTTGTGTTTTGGATCCGGATTTTCATTATTTTTGGGGTTCGGATTTGTCTCGCAAAACACTTGACGAAAGGTCTCGGTTCGGATTTAAGGTTTTGGATTCGGATTTTTTTTGGAAAAAACATAAAAAGTTTAAAAATCAAGTTTTTGGGCTTATTTTCACTCCTATGCTATTAGTAACCTCAATAACATTCAATAACAAGCATTTCCACTAATTTACAGTGTATTCTGAACACCTCACAATATAGTTATTAGTCCAAAACGTTGCAACGAGGTATCTTTCTGGACTGCGTAGAGGAGTGGGTCACCACAATATATATAATAAGAAAACCATCAACTTGTATGATTCGCACCAATAAATGTACCTGGACTGCGTAGAGGAGTGGGTCACCACAATATATATTAAAAACCCTGAACTTGTATGATTCGCACCAATAAATGTACCTGGACTGCTTAGAGGAGTGGGTCACCACAATATATATTAAAAACCCTGAACTTGTATGATTCGCACCAATAAATGTACCTGGACTGCGTAGAGGAGTGGGCCACCACAATATATATTAAAAACCCTGAACTTTTATGATTCGCACCAATAAATGTACCTGGACTGCGTAGAGGAGTGGGTCACCACAATATATATTAAAAACCCTGAACTTGTATGATTCGCACCAATAAATGTACCTGGACTGCGTAGAGGAGTGGGTCACCACAATATATATTAAAAACCCTGAACTTTTATGATTCGCACCAATAAATGTATCTGGACTGCGTAGAGGAGTGGGTCACCACAATATATATAATAAGAAAACCATCAACTTGTATGATTCGCACCAATAAATGTACCTGGACTGCGTAGAGGAGTGGGTCACCACAATATATATTAAAAACCCTGAACTTTTATGATTCGCACCAATAAATGTATCTGGACTGCGTAGATGAGTGGGCACTGGGCACCACAATAAAATATATAAAAAACCTTCAACAGGTCTGCATTACACTGCACATACGGCTGCTTCTCCATCCTCTCCATCATATACATGTTGGAGTTTTAGCGTGTGACAACCTCTTGTTTTTGATAATGTCAGTGCATTTTGAATATTTTTCAATTTGCCCCACACCACTGAATGTACTTTATCTATGATATGCATCTATCTATCTTGACTGCGTAGTGTGGTGGCCCCGGTACACAATTTGGTACCGAGGCCACAATATAATTAAAAAACCCTCCACGGGTCAGAATTCCACCAAAAAAGGGTATGGACTGCGTAGTGTGGTGGCCCCGGTACACAATTTGGTACCGAGGCCACAATATAATTAAAAAATTGGGCATCAACTGTCACCGTTGTTTAATATCTGATACACCTAAATATGGACTGCACAGTGGAGTGGCCCCGGTAGTAAATTTGGTGCCGGGGCCACAATACCTCCTCCAACTTCCAAGTGTAGTGTTTATAAAGACAGACAGCGTCGAAGTGTTATTAGTTGACTTTCTTAACCCTAAAATTGTCCCTGTTGCAAATATTCGTGCAATGGACAGTTACTTTTTTATTGAAAGACTCAAGCTTTCAAGTGTAGTGTTTATAAAATATAAACAACAATACAGTAGTTTTAGAGCACGTCAATACCTCTTGTTTTAAATTATGACAGGACATTTTACTTTTGCTTTAATTTCTTGAATTTGTTTAAATTTGGTTTTACTTTTTGAACATGGCAAACGACTGTTGATTGGTCATATAATGCAAAAAAAAAAAGTTCCAAGATGGAATTGTCCTTGGGCCCTCACACCCACCCTTATGTTGTTGAAATAGGACATGCACACTTTAACAAACCAATCATTTCAGCGACAGGGCCTACCAAACAACTTTGGCTGAAATGATTGGTTTGTTTGGGCCCCCACACCAAAAAAGCTATTCATCTCTCCCTGTACAGACTAAACAGGCTCTACTGAGGCAAGATGTCGTCCTCATCCTCAACCTCTGATTCCTCTCCCCCTACAGTGTGTACTTCCTCCTCATCACACATTATCAATTCGTCCCCGCTGGACTCCACAATCACAGGTCCCTCTGTAGTATCTGGAGGGCAGTGCTGTACTTCATTGAGGAATTGATAATTCATTTTTATAAACATCATTTTTTCAACGTTATGAGGAAGCAACCTCCTTCGCCGCTCACTGACCAGGTTCCCCGCTGCACTAAAAACTCTTTCCGAGTACACACTGGAGGGGGGACAACTCAGGTAAAATAGAGCCAGTTTGTACAGGGGCTTCCAAACTGACTTTTTTTCCTGCCAGTAACAATATGGACTGTCTGACATGTCTACTTGGATGGTGTCAGCAAAGTAATCATCCACAATTTTTTCTATTGTGACAGCATCCAATACAGCGAGAGTAGACATGTCTGCAATGGTTGGCAGGTCCTTCAGTCCGGACCAGATGTTATCAGCATCCCCGCCAGTGCCTCTTTTGGGAAAACTGAGCTTTTTCCTCGCAGCCATAGATGTGGAAGAAAATGAGGGTGGAGCTGTTGGCATGTCACGGTCCTCTTCAGAGGACAATCTCCTGACCAGCAGGTCTTTGCACCGCTGTAGACTTGTGTCCGCCGGAAACAGAGACACAACATACGCTTTAAACCGAGGATCGAGCACGGTGGCCAGAATGTATTCCTCTGACTTTAAAAGAGTGACCACCCTCGGATCCTGGCAAAGCGTACGAAGGGCTACATCCACAAGAGCTACATGCTTGGTGTAATTGCAATGGCTTACCAGCTCCTCCCTCACTTTCTCCAGCTGCTTCTGCAACAGCCTGATCAGGGGAATGACCTGACTCAAGCTGGCAGTGTCGGAACTGACTTCTCGTGTGGCAAGTTCAAATGGCTGCAGAACCTTGCACAACACGGAAATCAGTCTCCACTGCGCTTGACTGAGGCGCATCCCCACTCCTTTGCCTATGTCATAGGTGGCTGTGTAGGCCTGAATGGCCTTTTGCTGCTCCTCCATCCTCTGCAGCATATAGAGGGTGGAGTTCCAGCGCGTCACAACCTCTTGTTTGAGGTGATGGCAGGGCAGGTTCATGCTTTTTTGATGTGCCTCTAGTCTGCGGTAGGCACTGGCTGAATGCCGAAAGTGTCCAGCAATTTTGCGCGCCACCGCAAGCATCTCCTGCACACCCCCTGTCACTCTTGAGGTAATGCTGCACCACCAAATTAATGGTGTGGGCAAAACATGGGACGTGCTGGAAATTGCCCATATTTAATGCCCGCACAATGTTACTGGCATTGTCTGACACCACAAATCCCCATGAGAGTCTAAGTGGGGTAAGCCACTGGGAGATAATTTCACTCATTTTCCCTAATATGTTGTCAGCGTTGTGCCTCTTATTAAAGCCTGTAATACACAATGTTGCCTGCCTTTGCACGAGCAGCCATTTTGTAGTTGCTGCTACTGATGCAGCTGTTGCTGTTGCTGCGGAAGGGGATGCATCTATCCAGTGGGCTGTCACAGTCATATAGTCCTTCGTTTGCCCAGAACCACTTGTCCACATGTCCGTGGTTAAGTGGACAGTGGGTACAACCGCATTTTTTAGAGCACTGAGGACACTTGATCGTACTTCTCTGTACATTTTTGGTATCGCCTGCCTAGTGAAGTGGAATCTCGACGGGATTTGGTACCGGGGACACAATACCTCCATCAACCCTCTAAATCCCACTCCACTGATGGCGGACACCGGGCGCACGTCTAACACCAACATTGCAGTTACAGCCACAGTTATACGCTTTGCAATAGGGTGACTACTATCGTATTTTGTGGTCATGGCAAACGACTGTTGGACGGTCAATTGTTTTGTGAAAGACTTAGCGGTATTACGACTTCCCCTCTGGGAAGATGACCGACTAACAGCAGCAACAGCAGCAGTGGCAGTAGTAGGCGTACCGCTGCAGGATTCCTCGGATGAATCCCGTATTGAGGAGGACTCAGTCTGGCTGCTGACTTGGGCTGCAGGACTGAATCTGATGGAGATTGTGGAGGAAGTTGACGAGGAGGGTGTTGCTGGTGTGTATCCAACTGGACCACGGGATTTAGGTGTCCCTGTACCGATGAGGGTCCTAGCCCCAGTTCCTGAACTAACCACTGAACTATGAAGGTTATTCAGGTGACGTATAAGGGAGGATGTTCCTAGGTGGGCAAGATCCTTACCCCTGCTTATTTGAGCTTTACATAAGCTACATATGGCCATACATTGGTTGTCTGGATTTGGATAAAAATAACTCCAGACCGAAGAGGTGCATTTTTTGGTCTTCTGACCAGGCATGACGATGGGCTTTTTCATCCCATGGACATCAGCTGTTTCCCCCCCATGTGCCTCATTTACAATAACCACATCACCATCCTCATCATCAAGTTCCTCCACAGCGCCAGCTACATCATCAATAGCCTCCTCCCGAGCCACCTCTTCCCGTACAGTGATGGGAAGGTCAGGCTTGACAACCACCAACATCCTTGGACTCGCCTTGTGGATTTGTGATAATTTCTCTTTAGAAGGCAGAGTTGTTTGCTGTTTTGTTGCTGACAGCATAACTCTCTTCAATTTTTTGTAGGGGGGGGAGGAGGAGGAGGACTAAGATCCGTGGGTGAAGCTGAACCACTAGTCATGAACACGGGCCAGGGCCTTAAGCCGTTCCTTGCCACTCCGTGTCGTAAATGGCATATTGGCAACTTTACGTTTCTCCTCAGATGATTTTAAGTTTCTCTTTTTGCTACTTTTTCTTAACTTGGGCTTTTTGGATTTTACATGCCCGGTACTACGAGATTGGGCATCGGGTTTGGAAGACGACGTTGATGGCATTTCATCGTCTATGTCATGACTAGTGGCAGCAGCTTCAGCATTAGAAGGAAGTGGGTCTTGATCTTTCCCTACTTTATCCTCCAAATTTTTGGTCTCCATTATATGTAGCACAAGATACTGCAGAATGTGTGAACTTGGTAATATTGCAGTACCAATGGACTTATACTGCTGGATTGGTTTTGCAAATTTGGTTATAATTATATATATTTTTTTTAATTTTTAATTTTTTATTTTTTTTTACTTTTTTTTTATTTTTTAAAAACTTGGGAATAATGGGGAAATAACTATGCCCTTAGAAGCACAGAGCACAGGACACAGCACCACTGGACTGAACAGGACACGGCACAGGACCCAGCAGCACTACGGAACTCAGCAGGACAGAGCACAGGACACAGCACCACTGGACTGATACTGCAGAATGTGTGAACTTTGTAATATTGCAGTACCACTGGACTTTTACTGCTGAATGTGTGAACTTGGTAATATTGCAGTACCAATGGGCTTATACTGCAGGATTAGTTGTGCAAATTTTGTGGTAATTAAAAAAAATTAAATTAGTTTTTGGTATTTTTTTAAATAACTTTTTTTTATTTTTTTAAACACAGGGGAATATTGGGGAAATAACTATGCCCTTAGAAGCACAGAGCACAGGACACAGCACCACTGGACTGAACAGGATACAGCACAGGACCCAGCAGCACCACTGACCTCAGAAGGACAGAGCACAGCACACAGCACCACTGGACTGATACTGCAGAACACAGCACAGCACAGCACAGCACAGCACAGAACTAAACAGCACAGCACAGAACTAAACAGCACAGCACGAGATCTACCAGGTCAGAGGACCACCTAACACACCCTCCCTCTACCCTGATCAATGCCCGAGTGAAGATGGCGGCGACTAGCGGGGAATTTATAGGATCCGAGTATCGCGAGATCCGACAACGGGATTATGAGTCAGAGCCTCAGTTTCAGATTTGAATTTGGCGCCAATACCCGGATCTGTCTCGGATCCGTCTCGGATCGGCAACGTTCGGGTGGGCTCGGATTTCAGAAATCCGAGTGCGCTCATCTCTAAATAAAAGCACCACTTAATATACAATTAAATGGTTTTCATTATCCTAAATGCCCACAAAACTGTTCAGCTTTAAGAAATTAAGTAAATAATTTATTTTCAATAATTCTCAGTAAATAGAAAATACTTATAGTGTATACTTTTATAGTATACCCTTACCACCTTTTTTTAAAGTATTAATCATTCCAAATCTATTACAGTATGCTGCACAATTTTGTTTATATGCAATGAAGTGTGTTATGCTTCAAACAAAGCTACTAAAGTTTAATTTCTCCACATTCTCTGCATCGCTTTCAATAACATTGCAAAATACTTTTGTTAATTGGTAACGGTCTCTAATAGCTGTGTTATAGTAGTATACAGCTGTATCACAATCAGTCATTAAAGTAAGCCATTCTGTTTATCATTAATTTTGATTTTCTTGAACATATGTTTTCTAGTGGCATATAATCCTACTCCATTTGTCCTTTTGGGAGGGAAATTCAATCAAACATATTAATAAATGCAGCATCCTGTTTAATTAGTTTTAATAACTTAACTTAATTTTCAAGGAGCATTTGGGTAAGCCATATCCTAAACTTATATATTTTCTTTTAACGTGTTTAACATTTAAAATTGTCTCTTGGACAATAGACTACAAGTAAAAACACGATGGCTTAGTGGTTAGCACTTCTGCCTCACAGCACTGAAGTCATGAGTTCAATTCCCGACCATGGCCTTATCTGTGTGGAGTTTGTATGTCCTCCCCATGTTTGCGTGGGTTTCCTCCGGGTGCTCCGGTTTCCTCCCACACTCCAAAAATATACTAGTAGGCTAATTGACTGCTATCAAATTGACCTTAGTCTCTCTCTCTGTCTGTGTGTTTGTGTGTGCGTATGTTAGGGAATTTAGACTGTAAGCTCCAACAGGGCAGGGACTGATGTGAATGAGTTCTCTGTACAGCGGTGCGGAATTAGTGGCACTATATAAATAAATAATGATGATAAAAACAGTGTAGATTAAATGGGTCAATTATTTTTGATTAGAATTTAGGTTAAAGCACCATGTAGTTTCTCATAATTTGAACACTTAAAATATCAGCAGCATCATATTTTGTATTTGTTTATGCTTTGCATATATTGTTTAAATATATGTGCTAAGAATTTGTTTGCTTTTTGTTGGAAATAAGCACAGCTAATAATATATGGTTGTGAAAATTGACCTAAAGATCATCTACTGTAACTTTTCTTATATACTGCATAGACTGACCTGAACAGGGTTGTGTCAGCTTTGGTTTTCCTTACAGAGATGGAAGGGAACACTACAAAAACAAAGACAAATAGTAACACAATGGAGTTAATCTTGATATTGCATACTTTACATTGTCATAGAGATGTTCATAGCTTTAGAACACTTAAAAGAATTTTCAATTTTTAGCTTCTTACCATGAGCATATACCGGCAGAAAATAGAATGGTTAGTTTTAGTGACCCTCTCAAATTAATCTCAGTAAAGCAAGAGTGTTGTTTGTGTACCAATAATGGAAAAGCCACCTAGAGCATTAAAACGCTTCCCAAAATATATATGAGAATTACAATTGTGAAAGACTAGTGTATTATTGCAAGGGGCTGGCTGGCAGACTTTAGCCCGGGGGGCAGGAACACAACACTGGTCCATAAGTAGAGGCACATCCTTAAAGGATGATTTTTGGTACAATATATAGTTATCAATATAAAAAGAGGCTATTTTAGTGGTGCTTCAACCAGCGATACTTTATTATTTTAAATGATAAATCTTAAATTATGAAAACAAATAATGCAATAAAAAGTAAACCTCACTTTATATTACATTTTAATTTATATGTTAATTCTTCCTACTGCACTTTTTTTTCATACCTGGCTGATTATAATGGGGTATATATAATATTATAGCAATAAATTATATAATAATGTTCTATTACAGTATTGAACACAGGGGATGATTTATCAAAATTCAAAAAGCCCTTTTACTTTATAAAACAGAAGTTTTTGCCAGCAAAAGACTTGTTTTTGCTTCACCCTATATACTAATAGGGTTACTAAGGTTAACCTAAAACAGGGGTAGGCAACCTTTTTCTATCAGTGTGCCGGCTAAAATCTAGTCAAGCCCAGGGGTGCCAGCTGTGTATGTATGTACATATATAGATAGATAGATAGAGAGAGAGAGAGAGATAGATAGATAAATAGAGAGATAGATAGAGAGATAAATAGATACAGATATAGATTGATAGATAGATTTAGAGATATATTGAGAGATAGATAGAGATAGATATATGTATATATATATATATCTACACACACTTTTGCCCTTCTGCTCCATGGGAGGTTTCTGTCCTCCCTGAGCTCGCCTTAGGACACCTGCGTTACACACACACACGCATGCACAGCAGTTCAGTGTTGGGAGAGGAAAAATTGACAGCCGGACGGACGGCGTGCCAGTATGCAGGGGGCTGCATGCCAAGCTAGGGGTTGCCGACCCATGACCTAAAGCAAATAATATGAGTGGTGCTACTGGTAGGAGGAGCAGAGCACTAGGTTTCAATCTGACACCTTGGCCCAGAGCTGGATTAAGGCTCTTGGGGGCCCAGGGGATTACAGACAGGGGGCCCCTATGTTGTAACATGGTTATCATTTTAGACAACTACACAGGCAAAACTGTGTGCACTACAGTTAGATGCATGCAGTTCTGCCTTCACAAGCAGTATAGTGTGAAGCGGGACATAGCTCTTAACTGTCCTTCAAGTCAGATTCAGGACAGTTGGCAGAATGTTCTGCTCTCGCCTACCTGTTATTATCACTTGCACCACCTGTGGTTGCTGATGTCTTTAGTTCAGTTGCTACTTGTCTGGATCCTTGGAGGCCCTATTTGGTAAAAAAAAAGGGTACATGAAATTTAGAAAACTTCAACAATCCCCAGCATTAAAACAATATATCACCCACGTTTTATTATTAACTCCCCCTTCTGGCCACATACTTTAGTCACACATGCCTCCCCCGTCTGCCCACATGCTTTAGTCACACATGCCCCCCCCTCTGCCTAGCACCTGTAGCCACACATGCCCCCCTCTGCCCCCAGCACATATAGCCACACATGCTCCCCCCTCTGCCCCAGCACATTTAGCAACACATGCCCCCCTCTACCCCCAGCACCTTCAGACACACATGCCACCCCTCTGCCCCCAGCACATTTAGCCACACATGCCCACCTCTGCCCCCAGCATCTTTAGCCACACATGCCTCCCCACTGCCCCCAGCCCCTTTAGTCACACATGCCCCCCTCTGCACCTTTAGCTAGACATGCCCGCCTGTACCCTGCAGCTTTAATCGCACATGCCCCCCCTTCACACACACTAGCTCCCCCATCACAGTACCACTTCCTCTTACTTTTTTCTATACGAGTGACTCCAGGAACATAAAGAAATGCTGCAGCTCCTACACTGACTACCACAGAACTCCATCAGCCCGCCTACACTGTGTACCATGTGACCGCTGTGGTGACATGACCCGGTGTTGTGAAGCTTAAGGGGATTTAGCCACTACTGAGATGTGATGGAGACAGCCTTTGCGGTCTGTGCAGGGGCTGTCACATCGCATAGTACTCACTGCGGGGTTCACAGAATATTGCACTACAGCTTGTAGTACAATATTTTATGAATGAATGATGTGGCTGCAGTGAGCATAGATCTCAAAGGCTGTCTCTTTCGCATTACCACTGGACCACCAGGCAGTCCAAAATACAATTTTACTCTCCCCCCTGCCCTCCGGGCCTGCCCGTCCCTGATATTTCTACTTAATATTTTAGTAGACAAAGCTAAACATTTCTTCAGTTTATCTTTGCTCTACTAGGTTAATTGATTATAGGGTTATAAAGAAGCTGCAGAGTGTTCAAAATCAAATCATTAAATCAGTCGGGAACCTTATCAGCGATCGGTGAAGGAGGCTACTTCCTCAAACTGTGGAAAAAATTATGTTCATCAAAATGAACTACGATTTCCTTGAGGAAGGCTGTTCCCACCAATTACATCAAAATATAGAGACTTATGTAATGGTGGATTCTAGCAGTGATGAATTAATAATGTGTGAGGATAATGTACACAGTGATGAGGGTAATGATGAGGCTGAGGATGATGACAGCAACATCTTGCCACAGTAAGAGTTTATTAACAGCACTGTTACCTTAGGTGCCTTAAGCCCATTGTTATCTTGTTTTGTGGAGGCCCAAACAAACCAAGCACATCACCCACAAAAGTGGCACTCCTTGTCGCTGAAGTGCTTTGTTTGTTAAAGTGTGCATGTCCTTTTTAAGATCCAACATAAGGGTGGGTGGGAGGTGCCAAGGTCAATTTCATCTTGCACCACTATTCCTTTTAGCTACCGCTGTGTGCCTACATGTGCTATATACTGTTGTATACTTTGCAAAATTCAAAGGCACCCATTGATGATGCAGATGACTCATCACAACATTTTGACACCTGGTCTTGTCTACTGTAAAAGAATTGCCCAAAATTAGTGACACCTCTGCTGTAACTCCACCTGATGCTACTATCAACTATCAACGTCCAAAGAATGGTGTAAGATTATTTTTAATTTTTTGAACGATATAAACACAACAGTTTTATTAACAAAGAACAATGTGGCTTGCAGAAGTTCTGTAAGCATGGATGTCTAAATAGATGTGCATGTGTATTACCTTCCACTTTGTTGCTGTCAAGTGCCATCTCCGCACTGGCACTTGGTGCAGGAGACGGACGCCTGCACCTTTTCAGCAACCACGTCCTGTTGCCTAGCAGCGGGATGCTATCTCTGCTCACCTGTCTGCAACCAGCATGTCTTACCACCAAAATCTCCCTAACTCAATCAGGAGGCACCTTAGGGTATATAAAGCAGCCTCTGACACATGTCTAGTGCCAGAGTATTTGGTCTTCAGCCTTGCTCCAGCGTTTGTTCCTGTGTTGCTGTTATTTGGATTCTGACCCCGGCTTGTTCCTGACTTCTCCTTTGGTTCCTGATTCTGGCTTAGAGTGATATTTGGTATTGACCCAGCTTCCTGACCATTCTCCTGCTTCTGATTTGGCTTTATTCGTTTCTCCGGCTTGCTGACTACTCTTCCATCCTGCCTCCTGGTGGGCTGTCACCGCTGCCTCAATTGTTACCTCGCCACTTGACTGATACTGAGGGCCGCGACCTGCACATCTCTTGCAGCGAAGTCCGTACCTCCATGCGGGGGTTCCTGGTGAAAAGCAGGGGAGTGTTAGACTCCGCGCCTCAGTACTCAGTAGCGCCAACTGCTGGCAGGTATCATCAATTCCACATAGTGATTTTGACAGTTGCTGTTTCATCAGTTTTGCAAAAAGTGTTTGTAATCTGCAATTTACGTCAAAGATACCTAACTATGTTATACTTTTTTGGGAACTGGGGCTGATTCGAAGCTCAGTGATGACCTTGCTTTTTGCTGTGAATTTCAATGGCTCTTTTTAGTGCATTGTCTGGAACAAGATCCAATATACTCATGTCAGAGTGATCAGAGACAATTTTTGGACACCTTGCTGATTTACCCTTCTGAAGTTTGTTTTCCATTATCCTTTCAATTGCTTGTCTCCCGCATGTGTGACCACATACTTTGTTTTTCACTGGGTTCACCATCTCCAACCTGCTGGGGCACCCTGGATTGATCTTGGTCTGATAAATGCATCCGAGGGTGAGGGCAGCGCTCATCGCCATGTAACAGCTGTAGAATTACCACAGTTATCCAAGGATCGGGTGGAGCAATCAAATGAACCATAACTGATTTCATGAGCCATTCTCAGTTTCACTGTACCGGCCGTGTGCTCAGAATGACAACGATCTCCTCGTCTTCATCTTCCAAAGCTTTGTCTGCAGGGGCTAGTGCCACAATGATTTGTTTTCTCAGGTCTCCTAGCTGTTCTTTAAACTGGACATATTTATCGTCCTGCCTCAGGGCCTCCTCTATAATATTCTTCTAAAGTACAGTATATCTCTCGTGTACAAGTTCTCTTAAATCCAGGATCTCATCTGGTGGGTCACGTTTTAACCTAAGTACGGTCTCCTCAACCGTGTCTATATATTGCTTTAAAACAGTGTGCAATGCAGCGTATTCCAAAATGGCAGATTCCATGCTGCCCACATGTTCTGTGTCACAGTCTGGCTGAAGCAGATGTAATGCCACTCAAGTTATAATATCTACTCCTGTGTCTACATAAGTTGTGTGGCAATGTTTCCTAAATATGTTTGTGTTGTTGCTCTGTCGCTTAGCATTCAGCCAGCTCACTGCCTTCTGAAAGTGTATGAAAAATAATATTGTGACATGTGAGGTGGTCAAAATTAACTGCAAATTACTTGAAATTAGTGTTATTTGGGTTAATAATAATGTAGGAACAAAAAAAGAGCAAAATTATGTGATTTCAGCATATTTTAGCAAGTTTTCTAAAAAAAATACAGATCCAAAGCTAAAACCAAAACACGCTAGGGAGGTTTTGCCAAAACCAAAACACAAAGTTAGTCCAGATCCATAGCCAAAACCAGAACACGGAGGTCAGTAAATATCTATTAATCACTCACATCACTCCCTGCACCATTGGAGCTTACAGTCTAAATTCTCTTTTATGCACACACCCAATACGGTCCATTTTGTCACTGGCCGATTAACCTTGAAGCAAGGGGTGACTATACAAGCTCCACACAAATAAAGCCCTGGTTGGAATCGAGCCTATGGCTCCAGCGCTCTGAGATAGCAATGCTAACCACTATACCACTGTACCTCCCTGGTATTACAAAAAAGACTACAGCTCACCAGTGCACATGAGATATACTTCCATGTGAACATTGGCGATATCTTAGCAGGAGTTTTCATACAAGTAAGCAGATAAAAAGATATACATTTGAATTATTTTCTCTTATACTAAAAGGGTAATAAAGCGAATAGATGATCAAGACCCATCGTATGTAGTCCATATATCTAGAGCAAATAATGGTAAGGGTTTTTAACATCCAGGATTAGTCTAGGGATAACCACTCCTGCTTCAGACCCTTCACTCTCTGTTTTTCTGTCTCTGTCCTAGCTTGGTTCACTTCTTACATTGTTAACCGCTCCTTCTTTGTCTCTACGTCTGGCTCAACACTCCCCCCCCCTGCCCTCCCTGTAGGAGTCTCTCAGAGCTCTATTTTCAGACCTCTAATCTTCTCGCTTTATACTACCTCCTTGGGTGCTCTCGTCTTTTCCTTTGGTGTTCAATATCACTTCTACGCCACCGACTTTCAGTTTTCCATCTCTTCTCCCAATCTTGCTCTTTTCTTGTGCTTCTGACTGCCTTTTCGCCATCTACTCTTGGATGTCCTCATGCTTTCTAAAAGTTAACATTGCTAAAACAGAACTCATCGTGTTCCCTCCTTCTAGACTCTCACCCCCCCTGATCTCTCACCTCTGCCTTAAAGCCTACCAGCCATCCACCTAACCCTCTCTCCATACTCGTCCTCTTCACCTTGTGATTTCACTGCTTTTTTGATTTCAAGTGCTGTTTTTGTTTAAAGTGTGGAGTTGGTTCCAGTAAGGATTGCTGTGCTGTGCTGAGGGAGTGATATAGTTTGGGGAATTTTTCTGTGTGTTTATTGAACGGGATTCGTTTTTCTATGTGTTTATTAAGTGTCTTTTTTTTTTTTTTTCCTTCTCTCTGTTAGAGCTAGTGGGTGTGGTTTAATTGCATAGTTGATACAGCTGGTTAGTGCAAGCTCTATTTAACAGAGGTAGTAAGCGATTTCATTGAGCTTGTGATTTCACTGCTTTTTTGATTTCAAGTGCTGTTTTTGTTTAAAGTGTGGAGTTGGTTCCAGTAAGGAGTTGAATCCAGGAAGGGGTTTAATCTGGTAAGTGGCTAGGAAAGGCTAGTACTAAAGTTCACTGTAGGCTATAAGAAGTTAGGTTAGCCATAATAAGATGAGTAGTAGCAGGCTTGATGATCTCACTCAATGCATATCTTGTCATATGTATGCACACTTGGAGCAAGTGTTCCAAGGTTTATACCTCTGTGAGAAATGTGAGCAATTGGTCTCTTTGGAAGCCTAGGTAACTGATCTAAAGCAGACCATTGCAACATTGAGAGACATTGCCAACCTGGAGCACAGTTTACAGCTCACCGTTGATGCGTTATCTGAGCAGGGTGGAGCAGAGACAGAGGAGGATGCACAGGTAGGTAGCTGGGTAACAGTTACTAGGGGTAGCAGAGGGAGGAAGAGGCAGGCCAGTTCTGAGCTAGGCAATCCCAGCAGATTTGCCAGATTGGATGAAGATACTGTGGAAGGCAGTTCAGAATTGGTAGAGTTGGATGACACTGCTTCCTCTAGCAACCAGGGAAATGGTCTCTCCAGCACAGAGGGGACCAAAGTTACTCAGGGACCAAGGCAGATTGTGGTGATAGGGGATTCAATTATTAGGAAGGTAGATAGGGCAATCTGTTTCCGGAACCGTGCATGCCGAACAGTGTGTTGTCTCCCGGGTGCTCGGGCTCGGCATATTGCGGATCGGGTGGACAGATTGTTGGGAGGGGCTGGGAATGACCCAGCGGTTTTGGTGCATGTTGGCACCAATGACCGAGTTAGAGGAAGAAGGGGTGTCCTAAAGAATGATTTCAGGGACATAGGTCGCAACTTAAGGCAAGGACATCCAAGGTAGTATTTTCGAAAATACTACCTGTGCCACGCGCTAGTCCAGAGAGGCAGCGGGAGATTAGGGAGGTTAATGCGTGGCTAAAAGATTGGTGTAGGACGGAGGGTTTTGGATTCTTAGAGCACTGGGCTGATTTCTCGGTCAGTTGCTATCTTTATTGTCGTGATGGATTGCACCTGAATGAGGAGGGGGCTGCAGTGCTAGGGGAGAGGATGGTTAGAAGGTTGGAGGAGATTTTAAACTAGGCCCCGGGGGGGAGGGACAAGCAAGTATTTATGGGATAGACATTGAGAGTAGTAAGGAGGAATTTAACAAGAGTAAAGGGGGTGGAGAGGGGGGAAAGGGAAGCATAGCCAATAAGGAGCGGCCCTTTTTAAAGCAAAAAGAAATACCTAAGGGAGGCAATAGACTTAAGTGTATGCTAGCAAATGCAAGAAACCTGACAGGTAAAATGGGGGAGTTAGAACTAGTAGCAATGAATGAGCAGTATGATATTATAGGTATTACTGAGACCTGGTGGGATGATACACATGACTGGGCAGTCAACTTGGATGGCTATTCTCTCTTCAGGAGGGATAGGGTAAATAAAAGGGGAGGAGGAGTATGTCTTTATATTAAGCCAGAATTAAAACCAAGTATTCAGGAAGTTTTATACGAGAATATTGGTGATAATATAGAGGCATTGTGGGTGGAAATATCCAGCGGAGGAAAAAGTTCAGAGAAGTTTCTGATAGGGATATGCTATAAACCGCCAGATATTAGTACGATTGAGGAAGCCCAACTTCTACACCGAATTGAAAAGGCTACACAACTAGGTCAAATTTTAATTATGGGGGATTTTAATTATCCGGACATTGATTGGAGTACTGAGACCTGCGGTACAGCTAGGGGAAATAGGTTTCTGAGCACGCTAAAAGACCATTACATGTCCCAATTAGTTGAGGAACCAACTAGGAACCGGACTATACTGGACCTAGTAATAACAAACAATGTAGACGTAATATCAAATATTCAAGTAAAGGAGCACTTGGGAAACAGTGATCATAATATGGTCTCATTTGAAATTAGTTTCCATAAACAACAGTATAAGGGATCAACTAGGACTTTAAACTTTAAAAAGGCAAATTTTAATATGCTAAAGGAGTCTATAAAGAGCATAGACTGGGACAAAGCCTTTGAAGGAAAAAATACGGAAGAAATGTGGGCTGTCTTTAAAATGTTGTTGGAAACATACACGTATAAGTTCATTCCTATGGGAAATAAATGTAAAAGAATTAAGTCTAAACCAATGTGGCTAAATAAAAAGGTAAGGGAAGAAATGCAAAGGAAGAAGCGTGCATTTAAATTGTTTAAGTCTGAAGGGTCAGAGGAGTCCTTCCATAGGTACAAGGCATGTAATAAAACATGCAAAAAGGAAATTAGATTGGCTAAATTAGAAAATGAAAGGCATGTTGCAAAAGAAAGTAAGACAAACCCCAAAAAGTTTTTTAAGTATATAAATGGCAAAAGGATTAAAAAAGATAATATAGGACCCCTAAGAAGTGAGATGGGTGAACTGATAAATGATAATAAGGAAAAAGCAGAGATATTAAACACGTTCTTTTCTTCAGTATTTACCAGAGAGGAACAAATGGCAGGAGTAATACATAAAAATGGAAATAAAACCATGCCATTAATTAATACTTGGTTGTCAGAGGAAGAAGTCCAAAGGCGACTGAAGAATATTAAGATAAATAAAGCTCCAGGTCCAGATGGCATACACCCAAGGGTCCTTATGGAGTTAAACTCGGAAATAGCTAGACCGCTATTCTTAATTTTCAGAGATTCAATCTCATCAGGCTCAGTACCAAGGGATTGGCGAATAGCAGATGTGGTGCCGTTGTTTAAAAAGGGGACGAGATCACAACCAGAGAATTATAGACCTGTATGCCTGACATCAATAGTGGGGAAACTACTGGAAGGTTTTTTAAGGGACAGTATTCAGGATTACTTGGTACGCAATAAAATTATTAGTGGGAATCAACATGGATTTGTGAGGGAAAGGTCATGTCAAACTAATCTAATTAGTTTCTACGAGGAAGTTAGTGGGAACTTAGACCAGGGCAGGACAGTAGATGTGGTCTACTTAGATTTTGCAAAGGCCTTTGATACAGTGCCACACAAGAGGTTGGTTTACAAAATAAGGGAACTGGGTCTAGAAATCAAAATTTGTACTTGGATCGAAAACTGGTTAGAGAATAGGGAACAGAGAGTTGTGATAAATGGAACATTTTCTAATTGGTCAAAGGTCTTAAGTGGAGTACATCAAGGTTCTGTGCTGGGACCACTCCTTTTTAATATATTTATTAATGACCTTGGTGATGGTTTAGAGAGTATATTTTCTATTTTTGCAGATGACACTAAACTCTGTAAGGTAATAAAATCAGAGCAAGATGTAGCTTCTCTACAGAGGGACTTAAATAAACTGGAGGATTGGGCGGCTAAATGGAATATGAGGTTTAACACAGATAAATGTAAGGTTATGCATTCAGGGATCAAAAACAAGAACGCAATCTATAAATTAAATGGAATTAATTTGGGAGAATCTATAATGGAAAAGGATTTGGGAGTGCTCGTAGACAGTAGACTTAGCAATAGTGCTCAATGTCAAGCAGCAGCTGCAAGGTCAAACAAAGTATTGGCATGCATAAAAAGGGGCATAGATGCAAGGGAAGACAGTGTAATTTTGCCACTGTATAAATCGTTGGTAAGACCTCATCTTGAATATGCAGTACAGTTCTGGGCACCACTCTATAAAAAAGATAATTTGGAACTAGAAAGGGTTCAGAGAAGGGCGACAAAATTGATAGAGGGTATGGAGTCATTAAGTTATGAGGAAAGGTTAGCCAGTTTAGGCATGTTTACTTTAGAAAAGAGGCGTCTAAGGGGAGATATGATTACTATGTACAAATACATTAGGGGTCAATACAGAGAACTTTCATGGAAACTTTTTACCTCAAGGACCATACACAGGACACGTGGTCATTCCATAAGGTTAGAGGAGAGGAAATTTCACAACCAGCAAAGGAAGGGGTTCTTTACAGTAAGGGCAGTCAAGATATGGAATTCATTGCCAGGGAAGGTTGTGATGGCAGATTCAATAGATATGTTTAAGAAAGGGTTAGACAAATTTTTAGCGGAAAGGTGTATCCAGGGATACGACCGTTAATTTAAAATAAAGGATAGTAGTGGATATAGGGTAAAAATTGGATTGCAATATTGAGTCTGGGGGGATTTTCAAAATTGAAACAGATGGGCGGTTGCCTATTCCGGATTAATTTCAAATATAAGTGCAGGATCGAAGAAGATCCAAAATAGGTTGAACTTGATGGACTGGTGTCTTTTTTCAACCTCATCAACTATGTTACTATGTTACCTTTCTCTTCCTTGTCCCTTCTCGCTCCATCTGTGCATGATCTCAAATGACTCCATTTGTGCCTGTGTCTGTTAAAGTAGGGCCTTCTTCCCTCCTGTCTCCATATCTATTGTTCTGCTCCAGCCTCACTATAATTGTTATGCCTGGAGCCCCAGGAGTCTTGGTAATACTCATTTATTGTTCAGTTCTGTTTTACCCTGTATGATCTACTGTCTTGTATTGTGTACAGTGCTGTGGACATCTTGTGGCACCTTATAAATAAACAATAATAATAATAATAATGATTTGAAGGGGAATTGTTAAATGAGATTTGATCTAATGGCGTCTGTGAGGTAAAAGTCAAGAGATTCTGATTTTTGAGGGTTAATTTTGTATCCTGAAATACCAAAGGTGTCAATGTCTGAAAGTAGTGGGAAACTTGCCTCTCAAGAAATTACCTCCCTTGAGGAAAAGATTGCTTCACTACTGTCCCAACATAAACAACACCCTTCTGCAACACCCTTGACCCAAATTACCACACTTAAGGCCCAATTAAACACAATTCTAGCTCACAGATCAGTGAAATCTTTAAAAATATTACAACAAAAATTTTATGATAATGCTGACTCAATGCTTGCCAACAAACTGCGCCAGAAAAGGGCCCAAAGATTGATTGCAAAAATTAAACAGACTCACAATAATCAATTGGTGTATGACCCACAAGAATTCCATGATTATTATAAAACACTAATCAATCTCCCTGTCACTCAGTCTTCTGCTGACTCTCTGGAGACTGAGACCATTTACATGCTGATGATATACAGATCTACATCTTCTCTCCTGACCTTTCCCCCTCTCTTATGTCTCGCATCTCTAGCTGTCTTTCCGCCCTTTCCTTTTGGGTGTCCATGCACTTTCTTAAACTTAATTTTTCCTTAACTGAACTCCTCTCCCAAGCATGCCCCTTAAACCTTTAAAACATCTCTGGGATCAGAACATTTATCATCTTGGAGGCAACAAAGAAACTCATCAACTGCCTTGTCATCTCTCGTCTGGACTATTATAACTTCCTACTCTCCGGCCTTCCTTCCTCCTGCCTCTCCCAACTCTAATCCATTCTCAATGCTACAACTTATCATATTTTCCTTTCTTTCCCCTCTGCATCTGCCTCCCCTCTTCCTTTCCATACCAAGTCCAGTTCAAACTCGTTACCCTCACTTGTAAAGCCCTTACCCAGTTCCCCATTTCTACATCTCCACCCTCATCCTTCTTTACACTCTTTCCCACCCTCTTTGTCCAGCCAATGGCCACCTTCTCTCTTCCTCACTGATTACCTTCTCTCACTCCCTCCTCCAAGACTTCTCTCTTTCTGCTCCCCAACTTTGGAGCTCACCTCCTATTCCAATCAGACTTTCCATCTCCCTTCAAGGCTTCAAACATGCTCTCAGATTGTGCTAATTTACTCTTCAGCTCTAGTCATCGTATGAGGGTTGGGATGAAAGTGGGGCCCAATTCTTAATTATGTCCCAGGGTCTAAGCTTTTCTTAATACCCACTACAGGAAATGTTTATGCAATTGCACCAGAGCCACTCTGCATTTATCATTATGGACTGAGTGTAGCAGACCGGGAGGAGGAGAGGACCTTTATTTCATGAGGAGTCACTGTCGTGACAGTATTGTGTTTTACATATATGACACAGTGACTGTACACAGATACCGTTGTGCCCTATGATGCATTATTACTTGGTACAGCCTCAATTATTGCTGCAGAAGAAATTAGCTACAGGGCAGGAAGAGAAAATATACCCAATAGTTATCAGCAATGACCAGGTAAAGATTATGCAGGGTTTGATGTTAGCAACCACTCAAAAATGTAAGCTGTTGTCATTTGTTTGTATCAAAATTCCTTTCCTTGTCATTCTTAAATAGCTATCACCACCAGTCATATGGGTAAAATGTATCGTAATGAATTCCAAATGGCTGTTTGAATTCACAATTCAAAAAGAATGTTAATATAAATTGGTTAGAGTGGAACCACAGGACCTTTTAGTGACAGAGAACAATAGGTGTGAGGGTAATCAGGGATGAGCAATTGTCTTGGTCCCTCTCATTACTTGATTCTCATGCGCTCTTTCTCGTCCTGAGCTCACACCAGTGTACTATCGTGGAGGTTGATACTTCCGTGATTACTCGTGTGGAAAGGACAAAGGTGTTTATGTTGAACTTTGGGAGAAATGGAAAGTACTGTAATTAAAATTTATTTGGTGTTAAACTTGATATAGTTTACTTCACGTATGATGAAGAGAAGTTAAATTATTAAATTTTTCTGTTGATATGACATATTTTCCTTATGAGAAAATATATAAAAAAAATTGCCATATTTAGTGACCAAGAATTTAAATTATAAGTACCATAAAACCCCAATGCATTTTTGATATGCCTGAAATTCTTCTTTTGGTCAGCCTGTATTTATTTTTCGCAATTCATTAATATCAACATACAGAAAGACAATTACATGTTGTTTAATCTTAATTTTAGACTTTACAAACTCCAGGGTATTAGAGGTAACCAATATTTAAATTTGTTGGGAGTCCTGGCAGGTACATTCAAGGTCTTGATTGAACTGTCTGCTTTGTATTTAATGCACCTGTCTGCTCACAAATCAGAATGTGTTAAATTCCAACAAGAATGTGGCAAGCAGAGTTCTGGGCAAACTGGACATTACCATCCACTGTGAACAGAGGCCATCAGAATGATGAATTTCATGCAAGTAATAAGTACAGGGTCTAATGTTATGTTTACAGAGCCACAGGGAATGAAGTTTATTTTTACTTTATAAAAACATTGAACTACGCAGCATAGATGCTGGTTCACTAATGTAGCATAGTCAATCAAATACTTTGTTAAATCATGTTTCATTTTGGGAAGCATCATTAGCCAGTTACATTTATTCGCTACCTCAGGTTGTCGAATTCAAGCCATAGTTAAAGCATTCTTGGGCAATATGCCAAAACAAAGTCTGAGGGACTCATATCCCTAATAACACTCACCAGTATATCAATCATACAGCCCACTGTATGATTGATATACTGGTGTATATCAACAATGTATCCACAAATGACCATCTATTACACTGGCCTAAATAGCCAGCCCATAATACAGCCACTATTTAGTATAGATTATATACTTATACCCATCATCTACAGTAATACAGCTCCATGTCCAATATTCAATACAACCCCATGTTCTATATATCAGCACAATGCCCACTACAAAATAGTGGGCATTATCCATTACACAACAGTCTCATGCCTAGCATTTAAAGAAAGCTAAATTCTCAAACAGTCCCTGACTTGGTGCAGCAGCTCAAAGGAACCGCCCATTAGGTAGAAGAAGCCATGGCTACAAAGAGAAGCATTCAAAGCCATTATTTACTGTCACTTATTTAGTTAGTTCTGACAAATAGCTGGACCAAGTTGGACCCTCTGGTGCCCTATGTCCAGTTACAAATGTGACTGCAGTCAATTTTTTGCTATCTTTTTGTGTCAGAGTCACTTTAATTCAATGTAACAGTTGCCTTAGTGTGGCATAATATGTAATAAATATGTTCTATTTAAATTTATTTCATTACATAATTCATGTTTTCACTTTTCGTGGACGTACAAGAAACCAGAAACTGTAAAACAAAATAAACCTTTTTTTTTTTAACAAAGCTAACTGCCACTTACATAATTAAATGACCATTAAAAGACATTTCCCCTGTTTATTCAAATTCTATTAGCTTTCCCTTCATACAGAGGAAGGTGAAGAGATTACCTCAGCACCAGAAATCACAGTAATTAATGCCAACTCTGAGCTGTTAATTGAAATATGTTTTATCCTATTCATTCCACAGCAGCCCTCCATGGAGAGTGTTAATGATTGTGCTCGCTCATGATAATTTGACTTCTACATGGAGCAATTTTTTTTTTATTTTTCTCTAAATATATTTTATTGAGCCTTAAAAGTCAATGTAGTATGCATTATAAAAAGCCATTTGAATAAAAGTGGCTGCTTACTTTATTACTTCACTCTATGCCGTATTAGCTTTATTTACAATGCCTAATAATTGTGTCTTGCAAATTATGGTTTAATCATCATAATAAGCATGACCAATTTAAAAATACTGATCTTGAATATATTATAGTTATACTCAAGCTGAGCTAAGGAACAAATGTTTGAATCAAGTGAAAACCAAAACGTATAGTGTCATGGTTTTATTTTATTATTCTAACTTTAAAATATGGTATGAGGGATTAGTTAGGCAGATAAAAATGCAATGGGAACAAATTAATATATCTATTGTATGTAACCATATTGTTTACAAATGTAAAGCAATTTCATGCGTTTTTTTTCAAATATTATCTAAAGCAAACACAGCTGCTTATCATGAAAATACATTACACCTTTGTCACTGGATCTGCTTCTTGATAAATACCAAAAGCAGAGCCAATTGATTTTTGTTTTGTAATGCAGTAATGAACTTTTCAAAAGAAAATAAATCATGTGCATTGAAAAAAATTCTAGTGAAAGAAAGCAAATATGATAACAAACTGCCTAGAGTGGACATTTAAATATCCCGGACCTGTGAAACAAATATTACAATGACTTCTTAGAGTTTAGAGTGTAGATAGAGTGTATATTTATGAGATGAAAATGGCAATAAAAAAAAGCTACAAAACACTTATATGCCCTCTTACTAAAAGTAAGCAAAACCACTACCGCATATAGCTAGCAGTCATCACTTCTGACAGGTTGCGAAACATAGATTTTGTGCAGTATTGGGGGAGTGGGGCAGCATGAACAACTGCATAATTACTGTAGTCCAAAAGAATGTGGCTACTGTGGAGTTTCAATTCCTTCTGAAATTAGTTAAAAATATAAAATTCTGGGATAGTTTTAAATTCCTGAAATGGCAACTTACTTGACCCTATGGTAGAATGGGGGAGCAAGTATTAAACATTTTTTAGGCCCTCATTGGCATTTTGGTGTGTGGGTTGACTTGCCAATACAGTTCTTGGAGGTGGCAACTAATTTTGCCTTAATCCGTTTCCCCATGCTGATTGGGCCTGTGTTTACTTTTATACTGGTCAAGAGGTCAACACAGTGGGGTGTGGTGAGCAGTAGAATTATCTCTGCTCTTTGAAGACCAGCACAGGAGATTGAATTTTATTGATAATTTTAAAGTTATTCAGTGCTGACTCTGCCTACTTGTGCTTGCTCCACCTACTAGTGCAATGCTTTGCCTACTTATGTGTTAGGTCTGTCTACTGTAACAAACTTCTGTTTGCATTGCTGCGACTTTGCCTACCATTTCTTATGGCATTAGCCTCATCTACCACCGGTAATGGTGTGCTAAGTTTGTTTCACCTACAATTGATTTGGTTCCACCCACATGAGGCCACTTTCAGATTTTTTCCAGGGCCACGTTTAGTTCCCAATCCACCCCTGGACACCAGTGATCCATAACACATTTTATAATAAATAATACATGCAAAACAAAATAATACAAAGACCAAACATACCTATTGAATAAAAAAAATCGTAACATGGTAATGCATATCAAATTATTTGCGGGACAATGAGTGAGAGTGATGGTAATGTCCAATGTGAAGTAGGCATCAGCTCAAGAAAACTGTGCTAGGGAAGCAGGTCAAGAAGTACAGAGGGTGATGGAATAGTAGAAGGAGAACACATGGAAAGAGAGCCCTGCACAGGAGAACTTACATCATTAGAGTTGTAACCTAAATGTTTTCCCTTTCATTTAGACAGTATGTATGATAATATTATCATTGTAAGGAAGCTAATGAAGAGTTCCAAGCCTCAGTTTGATATTGTCAGAAGCGGAAGTAAGAATAGGGGAAGAGAATTTATAATCTGGATTTTATATGTTCGGTTGGATTTGCCTTGAAAAAGACTTATATGAAGTCGAAACATGTTGGCTATTAGTAAACTTCAAGCAAGATTGTAAGCTGGAAAGAAGACGCGGATATAGGAGACACTTATTGACTGTTTGCGATATGCCTGTCCCACGCGACTTTCTGGTATGAGTACATCTATCTTCATGTTTTGATACTGATTTTACAGTTACAGATTTATATACAGTCTGCTTTTATGTTTTTATGTTGACTTGGAACCCATGAGGAGTCTTTGGATTATTTATAATAAAACGTAACACACTAGATCTGCTTATTTTGCTGTTTTGGGTATAAGGTCTGGATTGAATGGCTATTGAAGGATCTGTATAAAGAACAGCATATATAAAGCCATGAACATCTCATCCATCTTGTAAGCATATACCCTTAGGGGCCAAGAGTGTGAAGATCACTGGTGATATGTAGGAATTTCCATATAATGCAGAATGTGTAAGAGGTGTTTAACAGACGTATTTCCTCAAAAACTCAACAATAGTACACTATGCTATGAATGTATTTTCTGCAGTTTCAACTTGATCAACAGTTTATAGTACTGGACATTTGTGAAGACTGTTGAAGATATTGCATCTCACTCTAATGTATGAAGGGGGCGACTGATGTATGTATAAGTTTTTTGTTTGTATATGAAGGTTCACATAGAGAAGGTGGTGGTTCTTCTCTACATATACCTACTCGGCTGCAAACCTTAGTAGAGCGCCTAAACAGGTCAATCATATAGATTTTAATGATAATCTTAGTATATTTTTAGTACTATGTCCAACAAACTTTGCATGTGTAGACAGTCAACTTTTGTCTCCACAGCAAGGAAACATACATATTTAAGACTCCGGAAATACCCTCACTCTGTAGCACAGATTTATGCTAGATTATTCATTCTTGACATAGAAATTATGTTATGCGGGTAGCACTGGATTTGTTTACAGAATACAGATATGTTCTACCAGCACCAATGTTAAAGGAAGAGGAGAACAGAGATAGAGTGCCTGGGTTATAAAGGAGAGCAAAGCATAAAAATGGAGTAACTTTGCACCTGGGCAAACCATGTTGCATTGGAGGGGGAGACAGATTTATAGTAGGGGTAGGGTATGTCCTATAGCAACTTTAAATTTCAGTGTAAAAATAAAGCTATCAAGTATTTGTGTGCTAAATAAAAAACAGCCAGTATTTACCTTAGGCTAGGTACACCCTGAAGATTTTTCCGACCAATCTGAAATGATTGAACCTACGATTGAAAGTCCGATCAGTCTGGCGATTCATGCGTACACACACTGGCACAATTTACCTTCAGATCTGTGCTCTTCATCTGGTCCTACATCTGGTCCTCTAGTCTTCAGAGAATGATAGCACAATATTCATTCATTTATTATTGTCACATTGTCACACTGATTAAAACCGCATTATTATAGCTATCCACATGTCCTAAGGAATTTTATTAGCTTCTGTGACTCTGAAACAACATATTCAGAACGAACAAATTAATTATTCATCGTACAGCAGTCTCTACATTTATTCACTGGGACATTCATCGCTAGCATTGGCTAGCCCGACTCTGTAATCTCTATGGAGATCGTGAGCATGAGTGCATAGACACTACATGATCGGTCGGTGGTTGGTCGGAAAATAATAAACAGTACAACTAACCAAATAAAATGATGAACGGCACTTTGAGATAACTTTAGATCATCGTGTCACTACACACACTCGCACGATATCTGACCAAACGGTCGAATGTCGGCTGCTTGGAGGTTTTTTCGTGCAATCATTGGGCCAGTGTGTACCTAGCCTTATGCGCAAAATAATAATGTAATTTGCACGCCATACATTGTAACATGGTTTGTCACTTACAGCTTGTCTGCTTTCTTACAGTCTCTTACATCTTTTCTACTCCCTTAAAGTCCATAATAATTGTCCTACGCACAGCTTTTCTAAAACCTTGCAATCTTTCTATTCCTTTACTGTCCCCTACTGCTTTTCTACTCCCCTACAGTCCCTTTCAGCATATCTGCTCCATTATAGTCTCTTACAAGTTTTCCACTCCCTTGCAGTGTCTTGACTGGAAAAAAAATACTTCTTCATATTATACACCACCCAGCATTACTCAACCATTTTGTTAACTCTGAATAAATCAATTTTATTCAGCACCTGCAAATGAGCATTCTGGTCGTGAATGATACCAAAAAAATTGAACCATCTAATATTTAAAAATTTTTATCATTGGGGTAGTTTGTAAAGTATATAGTGAACTGATAACACAAATTGGAAAAGATGACATAGAAAGAGACCATAACTGGAAAAAGATTTGATTTAGAAAAGCAATAAATGCTTATAAATGAATCTCACTTTTACTAGAGATGCTTACTGACCCCTGTGAACTGGTTTTGGTTTTGGATCTGGATTAGCTTCGTGTTTTGGTTTCAGTTTTGCATAACCGCCCTCGTGTGTTTTGGTTTTGGATCTGTATTTTTTAGACAAATTGCTAAAATATGCTAAAATCACATAATTTTCCTCTTTTTTTGTTCCTAGATTATTATTAACCTAAATAACACTAATTTCAAGTCATTTGCCATCAATATCGACCACCTCACAGGTCACAATATTATTTTCATACACTTTCTGAGAAATTTTGCAGCGACCTGGCTGGATGCTAAGCGACAGAGCAATGATTCAAACACACAGCAGTTCCTAGCACATCTAGGACACATTGGCACACAGCAGTGGCAGAAAAGAAAAGTTGTGCAAGATGTAATTGTCTTTGGATCATGAAACCAGTTATGGTTCTTTTGATCACTCCACCTGTTTCTTGGATAACTGAGGTAATTCTACAGCTAATACATGGCAATGAGCGCTGACCCCCCCCCCCCCACCCCCCCCCTTCCCAGATGCTTGCTTTTATCAGACCCACACCAATCAATCCAGGGTGCCAGGTAATGCACTTAAAAGAGTCTAGTTAGGTACCTTTGATGTAAAGTGCAGATTGCAAACACTAGATGAAACAGCAGCAAAGTGGAAGGTAATATATATACACATCTATTTAGACATCCATGCTTACATTGCTGTGGCTTTACAAACGCTACAAATGGCTAGACAACTGTTGTCAGGATTTGGGTAAAAATACTTCCACACATTAGAGGTGAAATTGGCTGGGCTTCCTTTGCCACCGTTCCCTTTCAATTATCCCAAAAGCACCCTCTTGCCGCAGCAGGAGGGACTTACACGAGCTGCCACCACTGGACTCCTTACCGGCATCCAGTATCGGGTTTCTTCTGGGTAAAAGACGCTGCTAGCGTATCTCGTTGCTGGTGTACCTAGGCTGTTACTCCTGACCTCTTACTCTGGATCAGGGATGCTGTTAAAGGATCTCCCCTGGCCTATCACACTGACCAGGGTTGCTGGGTAGCGGACACAGCGGTGGTACTGGAAAGCTTGGGTCCAAACCTCAGAACAGCCGGCGAACGGATTAGATTTAGGGTCTAATCTGTAGATCACAGGAATACAGCAATATTGACGATATTTATTTGCTCACACTGGTTTGAGGTACCAGTGTGATCAGGTCAAATGTTGAAATCAGAAGAGCACATTTCAGTGTACAAGTCAGTGCATTTATACATTTGAGACATATGCTATTTTTAGCATCAGGATATACTCTATTTATGCAAACAAGAATTTACATGCGTTTCAAGGCTAACAAAATTTACACTTATCTATGAAATTCACTCTGGGCAAAAGGCTACACAGTAACGACCCCCTGATGTCTTTGGCCAGAGCAGGCATGACACTTCATCACAAAACTTCGTTAGCACTTCCTGCTATCAGACTCCCTTGCACATATGCCTAATTGGAGGTTTCCACTAGCAACCTTACAAATCCTAAACAATGATACGTTCATACTAAATGCATCCCAATACACACAAGACCTCCATCCACAAAGGCCTATTATATCAGATATATGCATCAGAAATAAGGCATATCCTTTAGTAAGGTGAAAACAGGGAAAAATAGTTTCTACCTTAGTCTCAGAAATAACAATTTCCTATCTCAGAATATATACAATACAAAAAACAAGTGCCTATTCAATTATATAAATATGCACTTTGCGCTATATCCCTTCAATAAATTAATATCATAAGTTATTTATGAGTGATCCAGTCACAGGTGTTTTTTTACATTTCTGTTTCCCTGACTTAAAAACACTATGCACTTTTACATAAGCTTTAACAGATTATTATAATCATGACTGGTGCCAGCAGCTGCTTGGTGCTCCTTCTCTTCTGTGTACTGCTGTGAATCCATTTTGATAACACCATACCCTTTGACTGCAAATTCGGAAGAAAAGACTGCCAAGTGTAGTATTTGTATTTCAGCAATGACAATTAGCAATGGAGCAATGGAGCTCTTCTCTTTTTGTGTAACCTATATAACACCGTACAAGTTGACTGCAAAGTCAGAAGTAAAGCCAGCCAGCCCTAATATTTGTATTTCAGCAATGACAGTTAGCAATAGAGCAATGGAGCTCTTCTCTTTTTGTGTAACCTATATAACACCGTACAATTTGACTGCAAAGTCAGAAGAAAAGCCTGTCAGCCCTAGTATTTGTTTTTCAGAAACGACAATTAGCAATGGAGCAATAGAGCTCTCCTCTTTGTGTGTTACCTATATAACACTGTACATTATGGGAGTGCAGATTTAGAAGACCAAGCCTGCCCTATTAATTCTATTTCAGCAATGACACTTAGCAATGGAGCAATGGAGCTCTCCTCTTTGTGTGTTGCCTATATAACGCTGTGCATTATGGGACTGCAGATTTAGAAGACCAAGCCTGCCCTATTAATTCTATTTCAGCAATGACACTTAGCAAAGGAGCTCTCCTCTTTGTGTGTTACCTATATAACGCTGTGCATTATGGGACTGCAGATTTAGAAGACCAAGCCTGCCCTATTAATTTTATTTCAGCAATGACAATTAGCAATGGAGCAAAGGAGCTCTCCTCTTTGTGTGTTACCTATATAACACAGTAGAATGTGACTGCAGAATTATACCAAGCCTGCCAGCCCTAGTATTTGTATTTCAGCAAAGAGAATTAGCAATGGAGCAATAGAGCTCTCCTGAATGTCACTGTAGACATTGTTGAACACTGCTACCCCCTCATGTTTCTATTCAATCTATGTTGCTGCCCAACTGCTCTACAGACTGTGCTATCCCTTCTGTGTCCCTCTGTGAAATGGCGCTAGATCGGTACTTATAGATTTCAAAACTCGCGAGATCCGACGACGTAACGATGACGTTTTGCGAAAGCCGTTAAGTCAAAAAAGAAAAAGCAGCCATTGCAAAGTGCATTTGCTAGTGATGATAAAACCATAGCATATTGTTATACACAAGCCATTTTATACATTTTATTGAATAAAATATGTATTTATGAGTCCTATGTGCTGCTGCACATATTCCTAATTGTGCCCTGCCAGGAGAATTAAGGGTTTCTAAATGAAGTTCTAAATTAAGAATGTGAAACAACAGCTTTTTTAATCAACAGATGAGGTTGCACTTTTGAATTTAATCCATTGGCACTAGAAATAATGTTTGCAGTAACAGTGTTTTTCTGCCAGCTGGCTCTATGTAAAGTATAATTGACTAATTTCTTCTTTATCCCTGCTGAATATCATAAGCAGTCATTCTTCATTTACTCACTAGTGTAGGCAGTTTGCTAATGTTTGGGTACTGTAAATCCAAATAGTAATTTCAAGTATTCCAAACTGTGATGAGAAAATATCCAGGTAGATTACAAGCACATTGAGAAAGGGACTTATTTAGCTCCAAACATACTTTATTTAATTGTTTAATTTTTGAAATCTGTTATATTCATCGATTTATTGTTCTTCTCTTTAGCGACAACCAGCTTTTGCCCTGTTAACATATGTAATTGTAAATTTTATTCCCCATTAAGGAGATGGCCCAGGTTAGCTGTAAAGTGTGGAACAGGCTTGGTTCCTGAAGTATTCTAGGGGTAAATGTATCAAGGTGCGATTTTGCCAGCGTGTTAAAATCGCAGCAAATCGATTTCAGTCCCAAACTCATCAAATGTATCAAGCTGCGATTTTTACCCTGATCTTCAAAATCGCTGGTCATCTCTGGCGATTTGTAGCGATTTAAAACACTTCCGTATTTGGCAAGCACTCCCGTGTTTGGTAAACTCTCCTGTGTTGTAGCAGCGTGTTTTAAACACATCACTTTTACACTGCCCTGTCATACAGCTGCTGGAGCTCCGGCAGCTGTAAAAATTGTAAAGAATAGATTAAAGTAAAAAAAAAAGCGTGGGCTCCCCCCTCTATTCCTGCTTAACCCTAGTGCTGCCTGACTACTGCTGGTTCCGTGAAAATCGAGGAAAAATTTTGCGTGGGGTCCCCCCGATTTTCACTTAACCAGCAATAGGCAAACCAGCCGGGATTGTAGGCACTATAGCAGGGGGGACACGCAGCAGGGGTCCCCCTGCCATATTGACTAACCAACCCCAATCTGTTCAGCGCTGGGCTGGATTCCCTAGGGAGTGGGGTCCGCAGAACAAAACAAATGACTCGCTACCTGTATTTTAGTCTGTGTCCTTGGACTACTACTCCCATCATCTAGGACTACATTTCCAGTACATTGCTACCAGTTTGTCCTGTTTCTTCATTACAGATTGTTTACCATTTATTGCTGTTACCATTTTGCTCTCCAGTCTCTGGGTCTTCACTACATTGTTTAAACCGCTACAATAAAGATTGTCACATTATATAAACTTCTGGGGAGCGCTCTTGTAGACCACAGCTGATTTTCCTCAAATATTTCTCTGTACTTTGCTCTGTCCATTTTCCCTCTAATTTTATGAGTTTTCCATTTCCTGCCTCAGAGAAGCATCCCCATAACATGATACTGGCACCACAATGCTTCACTGCTGGGATGGTGTTTTCAATGTGATGTGCAGTGTTACATTGGCACCAAGCATAGCACTAAGCATTGAGGCTGAAAAGTTCCATTTTGGTGTCATCATAGAATCTTTCTCAACATGGCCATGTCTCCCAATTGTCTCTGGGCAAACTGTAGCCTTGATGTGAGCTCTGAGGGGGGAACTTTTATCTTTCCTGCCTTCCATACAACCTACATTTATGAACTGTGCATGCTATTGTTGTCCCATGAACATTTAATCTAATCTAATGGAAGATTGTAGATATTTTACAGTTGATATTGGCCTCTTGTTGGCCTTCCTTGCTACAGCTCTTCTTGTCCAGACACTGAGTTTTGGAGTTCGGTCTGTTCTAAGCAGATTCACAGTGGTTCCATATATTCTCAATTTTTATATTTTGGACTTAACTCCTTAACTGTCCCTTTTCCTGATTGGTACATCTCAATGACCTTGTGTTGGATCTGCTTGGAAAGTTCTTTTGTCTTTATTTTGTAGTCTATTCTTGGAAATGCACTAACTACCTGGAGAAGTTCACATAGACAGATGTATTATGCTGTAATCATTTGACACATCATAACTGCACAGAGGTGGACTGTAATAAACTGTTTATGTGACTTGTGAAGAAAGTTAGCTACTTCAGAGGAAATCTAGTATGGATATAGAAAGGGGATAAATTCTAGTGTAATTACTGTTTTCAATTTTTTTGTTTATAATTAATTTGGACAAATGTTTGGTTTACATTATTCAGAACTTGTGTTGATTAGTGGGAATAAATGTCAAATAAATCCATCATGATTCCATGTTGTAACACTGCAAAATGTGAAAAAAGTCCAAGAGTGGTGAATACCTAAAATAGCCACTGTATGCTCAAAACAAAGATATTTCGATAACAATGAGAGTTATTTACTTACCGTATATACTCGTGTATAAGCCGAGTTTTTCAGCATATTTTTTTCTGCTGAAAAAGCCCCCCTCGGCTTATACACGGGTGAACTTACATGGTCTCCGGTTCCTCAGCTCTTAACTTCTGCAGTGGAACGCATGTGCGTTCCAAATGCCATACTTCCTGTCAGTGGAACGCACATGCGTTCCACTGCGGGGGTAAGTAAAAGGCTGAAATCTCTCTCTCTATCTCTCTCTCTCTCTCTATGTGCTGGACAATTGAGTGGACATCAGGGCGAGAAAATATTAATCAACCTGAACTTGCCTTTTCAACACATTACAGTTTTTAATTTGCCCAACACAGTTGGGCAAATTTGCCAGAAGCGCAGATTAATACATTAACCCCCCAGGAGTGGGAAGACATGAGTTATTGCAGATAGAACATTCCCCACCAATCTGCATAAAATAAAAACTGTTAAATAAAAAAATATATACTTTCATGCAGTATGTAGGCTATAGTAGGGAAAAGGATTTATTCCAGAGGTTCGCCATTTGTGCCTCTCTGCTGTTGTTGAACAACAAATAGCTGGAAGTAACTGCACCTGCATCTCTTTCTAGCTAGACCCTGGTTACTGACAGAAGATAACCTCATTGGGTGGCAGTAAATCATTCTGTAAGTGTCTCCTGGCCTTTGTTACTTCTGTCACCTGGATTACAGATGCTAACCTTAGGCTGTGCATTTACCAGTAGCTGCTGCATTTCCCACCCTAGGCTTATACTCGAGTCAATAAGTTTTCCCAGTTTTTTGTGGTAAAATTAGCTTATATTCGGGTCGACTTATACTCGAGTATATACAGTACTTTGCTTAGAAGTGCAAATCTTCAAAAGCTGTTCTAAAACCATTGCAATCAGCCTGGCATTTGCTGTAATTATCTAGCTTGCATTACATAGATACAAGATAATTGTTGATGGTTGCTGTATATTAGTGCAACCTTACTCTACTGGGCAATTTTGTAAATAACTGTCACTGACAATATCCAGCTATGCTTCTAAAGCCTATATATTCTCTTTAAAAATAAAACATCTTGATTCAAGAGGCCAATCATTTCTTAAGAAAATTATTGTTGGACTAATATATTTTTTTGTTGACCTGCTATTAATGCTGCAATGTCATGGAATAGTAATGTATTTTTTTTAACATCGATCGCTGTCATTTATTGTAGGAACACACATGGTAGTGGAGTTTTATACTGCTATTAAGTTATTAAGCTGCTATTAATGCTTTACAGTTTGATAAGTGACATATGACTACATAGTCACATAACATGTGATGTAATAAGCAGAGAGGCTTTGAATGAGAGTGTGGGAGAGCAGTTTTAAAAATCTCAAACTGATGAAGAAATTGAACTGTGGCATTCAAAATGTGAAGTGATTTAAAACTAGGCCCAGGATGCTGAACTTCACACAAACAGCAGGTTTGCTTTACTCAGCTTATTTATTTTATTTCAGCTCAAACAGAACCATATTTTAACAGCTAAATTGAATATTTAGTATCATGGCACACTTGTAAGAACTTTCTTTCTAAACTTAGTGAAGTTTGATATTCAGTCATTGGGATTTTTCTGGTTTTTTTTTTTGTTTTTTTTAAATGGCACTAAATATAGGCACTTTGTTGTGCATATTTTAAAAGAAAATCAACCTATTTATCAGTGCACCGTAAATATAATATGCAAAAGATGAAAGTGCTGATATGCAAAGTATAAGTTTGCAAAAAACAAAATATAATAGTAAAAAAACTTTAACATCAATATTCATATATACATATTATACCTCTTATATTATATGTAATAATCCTGCTTAAATAGAAATAAATAACAGTTAGCATTTTAAACCTAATTTAAAGGAGCAGGTTTTAAATTCAGTCTTTGAGGATCCTGGATATTTTGTAAATGAATGAACTCTGTCAACTTTTTGTTTTGACATGACATAATAGTTGTAATTTAGCATGCATGTTGTTAGTTCATCAATAAACATTTGTTGTGTTATTGTTTGTATATTCTCCCCGTGTTTGCATGGGTTTCCTCCTTTGTGTGTGTGTGTGTGTCTGATAGGGACTTTAGACTGTAAGCGTCAATGGGGCAGGGACTGATGTGAATGACAAATATATTCTCTGTACACTGCAGCGGAATTGGTGGCGCTATATAAATAAATGGTGATGATAATGGTAACTTAGCATCTCAGTTGTCTTGGTGATCATGTTCGTGGTTGTTTAATCTCTAGTCCTAGCATCTTTATCATGTGATAGAGCCTACTGCCGTATGTAAATTTGTTACTATGACAATATAGCATCTCCAATCTATTTATAATAAAGTCATAATTTAATCTTAATACAGTATCATACATATCAATCTTTTAAAAAAAGACTAAAATAAAAATACATATGTAGTCCTATGTTGACCATTATGAGATCTGTGATCAACATGATGGCTAAATTTAAATAAATCACTCTCCTTGTTCATAATAATATATAAATATTGATTGATATAAGCTAATAAAATTAAATTTGTTTATTTATCAACTTATTGCATTATAAACAATAATTATCTAATATATAAATGTCTAGTGGCGTGTGTTAGTCTGTCTGTCTGTGTCTGTGTGTGTGTGTGGAAAAAATAAAACCAAGCTGCAGCGCCACCTGCTGGGCAGAGTTATGCACTGACCTACTAAATTCTTAGTGTGTGTGGAAAAAAAAATTCAGAAAGGGTTGAAATTTGGTATACTAAGATGTTTTTAATTCGTTAATTTAATTTGTTAATTGTTAAAAGTGTTTATAAAGATTTAAAAAAAATATATATATATTTCTTGAAGGAGAAGTGACAGTTGGGAGTGGTTGGTGGTTGCCGGGGGTGACAGTGGGGAGTGGTTGGTGGTTGTGGCCTGGTCTATGGCCCAAATGCATGACAAGAACCTTTTCAACACCTTAAGTAGCTTGATTTGACTAGAATGCATGAGTATCATGCACGGGTTAACTTATATATATATATATATATATATATATATATATATATATATATACTATATTTTAGATTTTATATCATGAAATTGAATAACAACCGAATATATTATGTATCTTGCGATCCGGGAAACCTTTATATATTTATCATACAGTAAAAATGTATGCATAACTTCAGTGTCTTAAAGAGCATTGCATGACAAACACCTATTTGTATTTTAGATGACAACCATTACTTATGTATATACACAAAATCTATAGTGGTCATAACATAATCATATAAACTCTCATAATCAAGGGTCTTTATCCTATATATCCAGTAGCTTCTCCTCTACATTGCAGTCAATAACGCTGTCCCCTTCATTTTGCATACTGAATTTGTTTAATGGCTTTCATTGAGATGCTACTTACATTTCCATTTTGACAAGTGATAACAAACCTTGGTAGGTTGTGCTTTTTATTTTTCTCATCACATTCCGTCTGTGTTCCCGGAATCTTATATTCAAGGTCCCGGTTGTACATCCTATGTTTTGCAATCCACAAAAACTTTTTATTAAATATATCACATATATGGAGTTGCAATTAAAACATTTTTCAATAGTATGTTTCTCTTTAGTTATAAACTAAACAACTTACCTACTACCATGATTGGCCTGGTTGCACATAAGGCACCTGTTTCAACCACATTTGTAGAATTCATTTCCTCTCTGTGGTAGCCAAGCAATATTTATATTTTTTTGTATTGTCATCATTCTGCTTTCTTCAAAAAAAACCTTGGAACTAGTTTTTGCTTTAGATTATCCAACATCTTAAATATAACATTTCTACCACTATTTGGGGTCCTGAAATCTTGTCTAATTTCAATCATTTTGAATATTTAACAATGATTTTCCTAATCTCAGATGCATGTGAATTATACTGAGTGACAATCGAGATGGAGCTATCTTTCTTATTTTCAGTCTCTTTCTGCTTATATTTAGATTTAAGTCCTGATCTAATGTTTCTACGTCTTTAAGAGCTTTATTTAGAATGTTCTCTTCGTATCCCTGTTTCTTAAAGGAATGGTACAATTTCAATGCATGTTCATCAAAATTTTCTCTCATAGAACAATTCCTACGTAAACTTAGGAACTGTCCTTTGGATATATTGTTTTTTTATGTTTTGTAATGACAATTCTTATAGTTCAAAAAAACTATTAGAATAAACTTATTTTATGAAAGATTTAATAGTGATCTTACTGTGGCATACATATGACTGTGCATAAACCAAAATTATTTAGATTGAGAGAATCTATAAAAGTGATGACAGGTGAAACATCTCTATCCTAAACAAAAAATTGGTCATCTCTGTACCTTCTAGAGAACTTGGTTCTTCCCAAGCAAACCACCCAACATGTGACGTTCTTTTCGATGAGTCCCATATAGAGATTGGGATAGGGTACATTATAACATTATTATTGTATTGTAAAAAATATGCTCAGAAGCTATCAAGGACCAAAAGTTACAATGATGACCATTATTGCTTTTCTTGGGGAAGTAAAAATAAATGCTATCTAAGTACTTGACTGAAATGACATTATTTGTACAAATGGTAGACCACTTGCTTGACATTACTCAGCTGGAATTAACATGCTTTTAAGCAAGCCTTTGGGTAATAAATGTTTTATTTATACAACAAGAATAAGTTTACCAGCTCTGATATATGCTTTACCTCTTATATCCATAGCTGAGATAAGCTCACTGTCTACTGTTTAATTCTCTCTGGATTTGGGCCTTGCTGTATTGCATTATATCTGGATGGCTTAGTAAAATTCTGTGGTTCATCTAAACTGATTGGTTGAAAGCCCAGAGAAGAAGTTGTGGTCAGCATTTATATAAATCTAATATGCTTAAACTACAGCACATGGTTCAGCCTTCTTGTTCTATATGTGGCCTTACAACATAAGGAGTTTCCTACAATTGGGGGGGGGGCAAGCATTGCTTACCCACATGTTTGGGATAGTGCGAGCCTTCTGCCAATGTGAAGGATCTTCCACTCAGCCTAGGGTTGTTCTTTTTCTGGGAAATTAATAATACAGGGTACGGTAATTCAAACTGAAGGGATGTGTGGCAAGAGAAGAATGCTAGTATTTCAAGTCTTATTTAAATTTATGTTATGGGTGGAGATTGGTATAAGATATATATAAATAAATACATGTAGCCTTATACTGGTGCCATCTTGTACTTTGAAAAGAGATGACTAGGATATATGGCTCCTGTTGGGCTGGCCTGGGATCTTGCTGGAAACTGGGTTCCTTGAAGTCACCACAAACTTGTCACTTTGTGCTGCTGCCAAAGGTGGGAAGACATTGGACTCAGTCTCTATCTTGCAGAGGAATGAAACAGTGAATTTAGTCCCATTATGGTATTGTTATTTAGTAGGCTATTTATGCAGTGAACCTCCTGACTTTTGTTGCTTGAACCATTTGTATCCAATTGGTTCTCCATTTATATATAAACGGAAGTACACTTGTACATTTCTAGTTGGTTGCCTAGGTGATTCTGAACTCATAGATGTACCGGATGCTCTCCGCCACCACATAAGGTTCCCTTCAGGCTGACTAGCAAACACTGAGTGAGCAAAAGAGCTCAGTATCCACACAATTGGATTTTGCTCTCTGAATTGTAATCTAAGTCACTGTCAATAAAGCTTTTCCTGGTTCCTATCTGGGTAATCTTGTTAGAACTGTTTACAATGTATAAATGTGTAAAAGGCTTACTGCTGGATGGGTGGCATATAGCTAGTAGATTAACATGGTTGTCTCTCTTGGCCCAATTCCCACTTGTGTAACAGATACCTCCTGGCCAAATTTAAATATTTTGTATATTGAAAAAAGTAGTTCAGATAAGCATAACATGTTTGTGTGGGCAATAACGTTACATAATCTGCATCCTGCACTTAACATCCACTCCTAATACTGCAAGCTTTATTATACTTGCTTTAACTCTAAACAATTCAGGGAAAAGTGAAAATAGCCATAATGATTCTGATGGACTTTATTGCTTCCAAAGCTCCAATTTATCATTGTGAAAGTAAATATACATTTTCCAGCATAAGTGACATAATTATAGTGCCAATAAATAACTTTTTATGTCAATATCTAAGGTATTGCTCAGTCATTTTCAAAATGAACATAAACCTTGATCAATGCAGGTATAATTATAATTCCAAGTAAGACACAGAAGTGTTAGTTTGTGTAGTGTACTATGCATGAAATCACTCTGTGCATGCCCAGAAAGTAGGTGCACGCATATGCACCCATTCAGATTTGCGTGATACTGCATTTGCAGACGGGAAAAAGATGTTTATATGTCTAAGAAAGCCATATTATTTGTAGTGGTATATGGTAAATAAAGGATAATGATGACGATGATGATGATGGTGTATGGCGAACTGCTTGTGATCGGATGTTTGTGATTCCACTGCTGATGCTGATTGGTGCTTTTTGCATCCCTCCAGTGGCGGATCCAGGGGGGGAGGGGGGGCTTGCTGCCGGCGGCTGCTCTGATTGACGCAATCAGAGCAGCCGGGCAGGACTCTCTCCCTAGCTCTCTCTGTCGAATGGACCTGCACATAGTGTGCAGCCGTCGGCAGCCTTAGGTGGCAAAAAGGGGGAGGGGCTAAATCGCCCCCGCTAAATCGCCCCCGCTAAATCGCCCCCGGTATATTTAAGTTCTGCATCCCTCTGACATATATTATGCTTTTGTGTGTGTGTTAACAATGTGCTGTATTAAAGAGGTATTTTACGTTTCATTGATGCCTAATAGTGAACATAAAACAAATGAATAAAAACATTGGCAGTAGAAAAACGTGAGTGTCTGTGACGTATGCCTGGCATAATCTAGGAGCAGACCTGCCTGGATCTTAAGCTGAATATGGCGTAAATAAAATATTTTTATGTGCAACTTTTTTAAGCATAAATTACGTCCAGATTGCAACAAACTCTGCATCAGGCCCACAATGCATAAATATAAAAATACAAATGTAAACCAATATATTTATAAAGATGTATACAAATATTTGTCTCTTACAACTTAAATATAGACAGCTTTCATGTAGACATAATTAAGCACAGAATAGGGTGAAGCAAGCAGTATAATAGAAGGATAATTTAAAAGTTACAAAAATTATGGGAGGGGGCATATTTAATAGTAAGTTGTGCTTAGTGGTGATATTTTCACTTGCCCAAGATATGTGTGTGGCATGCACATCGGACGCACAGTTGCACCATGCTCCATGTGTGAGTTCACAAATGTACGCTGGGACCAATGAAAGTAGCATGGCCTTATCTGTGTGGGGTTTGTATGTTGTCCCCATGTTTGTGTGGGTTTCCTCCAGGTACTCTGGTCTCTCTCTCTCTCTCTCTCTCTCTGTATGTGTGTGTGTGTTAGAGAATTTAGACTGTAAGCTCCAATGGGGCAAGGACTCATGTGAATGAGCTCTCTGTACTGCGCTGCGGAATTAGTAGTGCTATATAAATAAATGATGAAGATGATGAAGCAGGCAGCGCCGCTTTAAATTTAAGCGCCGAAGATGCCGAATTTGCGGGAGTTGAAGAAACCGGTGGTTAATACATTTACCCCTAGGAGTTGTAGTGTGTTGAGTGAAACTAAGGAAAATAACAGTTACCATATGTGATGTTACACTCAGTGTTATCACTAACTCTTTAAAAATTATTTTTGTACTCTTAAAAGGGAAGTTCATGCAGAATCTACCTCGATAATATAATTCTCTAATGGTGTATATTTTATAAATCACATTATTTTAAATTCACATAACTTTAGTACTACTACTTTTAGTGATACATAATAAATCTTTAACTACCCAGTCTAAGGGGCGTATTCAATTGTCGGCGGAAACACCGAAAATCCTGCGGTCCGCGCATGATTACCGTAATACGGTAATTTACTCGCAGCTCCCTGAACCGCGAGCTGAAATCCAGCTACAAATTTCCGTATTAACTGAAGTTGTTTTTCCGTGGCGCGGAAAAACAACAATTGAATATGCCCCTAACAGCTTTCTCTATAACACTGTGTTACTTTTGTCTTGTGCAGATTTATTATAATAATATGTATGAACAATACAGACACGCACATACAGATAAAACAGTTGGATTGTGGCTTAGTCTATTAGTACATCTAGGGATAAAATCTTGAGATAAATTCAGATTGGCTTTGGCTATGTAAGGATTAGGAAACGGAGTATTATGTTGAGTTTGTAGTCTCTAAGGAAATCTTTATACAGGTCAAAAAGGAGATGCCTCTCTTTAAATTGATGGGTGTCATGTCTTACTAAGATGTCAGAGAGTTGAGATTTAATTTTTTTTCTGGGTCCCCTCCTATTTATGCTAGATTATAAAGAACGCTAATGGAGAACCCTTTGTCCAGGGCAAATGATCCTTTTTCTCTTTTAGGATCCCCTATATTAGTATTAGATATGGTACTTACACATGGGCGGTTTTAATCTCATCTCTGATGCCTTGAAATGAAGTTTGTCTAAGCCCACAGCTTGCAATGCTTATAAACACCTTGCTCATTAAAATACAATGATAAATATTTTACAATTTTATTGCTGTTTGAACACAGCTTGCGATTTTGGTTTGTCCACCATTTGGTAAAAATACAGTGAGTGCTGTTAAAGCATTTATCATAGTTTTTTGTTGTTCACTATTTTTACAAGTATCCATCCTGTAGACATGATCTGCTGCAAGTCAATAAACCACACATATAGTAGTCTGATTGAAATGTCCTAAAGTAGCTTCCTCCCAGGAATTCTGGTGTGCACAAATTAAAAAGCAAAACAAAAAAAACTCCCTCATGATAAAAGTTTTACTTAAAATATCATTATTTCTGATAAACTATTAAAATATTTGTATTGTGAACATTATTCATCAATAAGAAACAAAGAGGTAGCTCTTATATAACACATATATTGAGCAAACTAATTCATTTTCTTCTTTAAAAATATGAAATTTAATGTTTTTAAATATGAAAAAATACGTCTTGTACAGAGACAATCTGTGTGCCATCCCACACTCATTTGTTTTCCTGAACCACTTTAACAATCTTTAAATATGAACAGCACATTTATCTACAATATAAGCAATTAAACAAACAAATTTAGAAATTCTCATTAAGCAAAAGGGCTGTGTCAATGTTGCATACATTGAGGATGTGGTTTATTTAGCTAGATATTTCAATAGATATTAGTCTAAATCACTTCCAAGACAGCAGGTTGTAATATGAATAGATTGCATGGTTAGGCTAATTCAGAGCTGAGCAAAGGAATAAATAAATGGATGAAGTCATTACCGTGTGTAATGATCTTTAAATAAGGGGTGATGGGAGTAAAGGTGCTGTGAGATGTTTAATTGTTTGAGAATAGGTTCCTGTGAAAGATGCAATATGACTGTTAAAAAAGAAGTATTTGCTTTTGTTCTGCACTTTTTTTTAGGACAATCACTGTATGCATCTGTCTGTCTTGATAAATGCTTCAAAACCCAGAGGACTGGTTCAGGCCCCTGTCAAGGGAATTCTAAGCTTCATTGTCTCAATACATAGCTGATAATGTCACACATTTTATTTTCAATATATAGAACAGAGAGATCAGTTCTTCTATTACCATAAAATTATACTAAGTTGAAAACAGCGTGGGCAACAATTGCCAAGGGGGAAAATAACGTATGTGTTTTCTTTCTTTAAAATATAATCAAGAACTGGGAAAGGCATACTAAAATGGAATGTATATAACAGTAAACCACAATACAAGTAATACATTTTACTGGATTTTATTGACTTTATTTTTTTTAGCTTTTTTATTAATCCTTTTTAGATGTTGTCTTATGCAAACATTTGTCTGTGTAATGGCAGAATCAATATGGTATGTTAGAAGAAGTATCATTCTACAGAAAGTGAGCAAGGTACCAAACCATGTTTTAAAAAAAAGGAAAACGTTCTCTTATTAAAGACTTCTGGCAATAAAAGCATGTTTGTTTAAATTAAAGCACAACTGGGATTTTTACTACCTTAAAATCTTGTGTGGCCACAAAGATCCATGAACACTATTATAAGTTGAGTTATCTAGCATTGAGTAAATGAGGCATTGGTGAAGTAATTTGATTTTAGTGCTGCCATTGTAGTTCGAAGTTATGATTACTTTTCAGTTGTAGCACACACAAGTTTTCCCTATCTTATGACAAGACCTAGTGAAAGAGGAGAAGGCGCGCTTCTTTAAATTAAGGAAACTTGTACAAGTGAATAACATTATTTGAGTTGGCAGCCAAGGACAGTTGAGATCAATGTGCATGTCCATATCTTATGACAACCAAATGTTAATCTTTCAAAGTATTAAAACATTTTTATTAAGAGCTTTAAACATATAGATTTAGAATTGCACGCATCTTTGTTGCCCGAACGTACACAAAGATAGACAGTCCCAACATTGCAACTGTACTGGTGAATTTTGAGTATGTTGAGGTGCAACGTGTAATCTACTGCATGAAAACATCAGATGCAAAGATGCGTCCATTACCACACAAAACATTGAAAATTTAAGTGTAGTAACAATTTTAGCTGCCTTGGGTTGCTTTAAATTATCTGTAGGGTATTTGCACATGGGTATTAATAATTCTCATCTCACTTTCATTATGTTTTTGACAGGTGAATGGACTAAAGCTCACATACGGATACTTGATCTCTATGAAAACACAGTGCCATCTTTTCAAAGTAGATTACAGGGTAGGGATCGGAGAAAGTAAAGAATGTTTTACATTTCTCATTAATGTTCCAACATTTGCATTATAAATAAGAGCAAATGCACTGCATCAGTGTCTTTCCATAGAGGTAGTTCTAATGCTATTGCTGTAAGTCAGATACCATGGGGTGGGGGTCAGTAGGAGAAGAGGATAGAGCCTTTAATAGTACTCATCACACACTTTAACTATGGTGGAGTTAGAGACAAGCCAGTTTTACTATACTATTATATTTTATTATTAGTAATTTATTGTTTAGATTTCTGTAAACATGTTCTAATGTCCTCTACCCAAAAATATTGTTGAAAACTACTTTCATGCAGGAAACTTACAATGATATGGCTATGGTTTGAATAACCTGTTATTGGATGCAAATAGAGGTTACTTTCAGTGTTGTTGAAACAATGATCTATAACTATATATACTTTTTGGGAAGGAACAGGAAATACTGTATTATATTTTATTTTCAACAAGTTTAAATGGAAAATCAGAATTTAAGCAGAACACTTATTTTTACCTTTGAGCCATAGGTGTCATTAATTTCGAATCACTGGAGACCTAAATAAAATCATGGTACAAACCAAAAGTATTACATTGACAAGTTCACTGTAATGTCAAAGTAATGGCCAAATCAGTGAAGTCATGGGTTTTTCTGCATAGACTACACTGCACAAAATTCTTTAAAGCACTCTGTGGGTTATGGGTAATAGTGTGATCAAATATAATAAAATAATAGGAGTATGCAGATTTTCTAAGTGTACAGATAATATCATCACTTACAACACATAGATCAGTATTGGTGGTACTTTTTATTCTGACAAGTCTATTACCAACAAGTATATAGACAAACAAAATCCTGTTAGGCCAGCATCCCAAACAAACTCCTAGAGCAAGTAAAAGACGTATTCACCTATAGCAGCCGCCTTTCCCATAGAGTGAGTATTGCTCACAGCTATTCAGATTCCCCCAGGTCAAAGTAGTAGGAGCTTATATTTGGCCAACACAGTGTGGTCGGTAAGAGGGTACCTGGAGGCAAGATGAGCCTGGGATGTAATAAGGCAGCCAGCAGACAAGCAGAAACCAGAAGCTGGCAGAAGTCCGGGCAACAGGTGTTCAAGCAGAGTACGGTAATCAGGTAGTACAGTCATACATATGGTCATTCTTACACATAGATAGGAGCAGGTAGATATTTCAGATAAAAAATCAATATTGAGACCTTTTGGTGAGAGGGTTTTGAGATTATAGATCCACTTGGTCTCTATTTGAGATATATATTTAATGTGGTCTCCTCCCCTCCATTGTTGATTTAACTTACAGATCCCAAGGAATCTGAGTTGTGAGGGATCATTGTTGTGGTGTGTAAGAAAGTGTACAGGAACACTGTGTGTGGTGACCTGGTTCTTGATGCTTCTCAAATGTTCACAGATTCTGGTAGAAGGTTTTCTAACAGTTCTTCCTACATATTGGTAGCCGCAGGGGCATTGCAGGAGATAAATGACCCCTGTCGAGTTATAGGTGATTTTGTCCTTTATTTTAAAAACTTCACCAGTGGTATGTGACTGGAAGCTTGTTTTAGGTTTCGTGCTGCTTTGTGTGCTTATTTTACAGGCTTGGCACCTGTTGCAGGAATAAAATCCTGGTGTTTTATCGTTAAGCCACGTAGTGCTCAAATTGTTCTTTTTCTCTAGGGAAATGGTGCTGTGAGTCAGACTGTTTTTAAGGTTGGATGCCTTTTTGTAAATAAAAAATATCCCTCCTAGAAAACAAATTTACACCTATAAACCAGCTAGAGGATTACAAAAACCTAGAAGACGTTACTACGATGAAGTTTCAAAAAATCGAAGAAGAAATCATTAAAACCAGAGAGAAAATTTCTCAGAGATATAAGGGATTACAAATACCAGCAGGAGAGTGCAATTGAAAAACCCTCAACATATCATCCACACCCACATACCAAGAATACCAAAACCAAACAGAGAGATACTCAACAAAAACCAAAATATCCCTATCATGACCCAAAATATCAAATCTCTAATGCAAAACCAACTAGACAATATCAGACCAGATCTCCCCTTATAAAATCCTACAAGAAATAGCCAATATAGAACGTACAAACCACTGAATCCTAGAAACATCTACACCAAAAAATTTCCAAGACAAGAAAAGAGAGATCAATATATGTCGCTGGCAAGGCAGCAATATCAAAAAGGGAGTAAAACAGCCCTTGCAGATATTAATAAAACAAAACAAAGCTTTATTGATAAAATAAGCTGCCATAAGGACACTTCGACAACAACAAAAGCATTAGAAGGACCAAATACTCAGGAAGTAGAGACAAATCTAGATATTTTTTTTAGAACTAGCAAGAAACACGTCCCCCCTACCCATAGAACAACAGGCCAAAAGTCCAATCACATTGAGTTTGAAAAGAAGAAGGGAAGTATGGGATATAGGGGAACAAGAGGGGGAAATAAATCAAGGGGCAAGACCAAAAATAAGAAAGTATGCCCTAAGACTAATGGGATATTTAACCTTAGTAGCCTTAAGCTAACTGTCCCACAAATGGGCATCCTTGAGAAAGGTTTAAAGCTTGCCCCAGAAAAAGGCCTCAAAAAATTCAACACCTTCATAGACATAGAGATTTACGAGAAAACTTAACCTCAAGAAGTACTTCGCTAATCCTTCAAAAGCAGTTGTAAACAACCATCAAAGTACTCCTGCAATGCCCCTGCAGCAACCAATATGTAGGAAGAACTGTTAGAAAACTTTCTACCAGAATCTGTGAACATTTGAGAAACATCAAGAACCAGGTCACCACACACAGTGTTCCTGTACACTTTCTTACACATCACAACAATGATCCCTCAGAACTTAGATTCCTTGGGATCTGTAAGGTAAATTAACAATGGAGGGGAGGAGACCACATTAAATACATATCTCAAATAGAGACCAAGTGGGTCTATATTCTCAAAACCCTCTTACAAAAAGGTCTCAATATTGATTTTGATATTAACTGTTTTATCTGAAATATCTACCTGCTCCTATCTATGTGTAAGAATGACCATATGTATGACTGAATTATACATATGGATCAATAAAACTTCAAATTATCAAATCAACATGGGATTTAAGACAAATCCACTTATCATATATTACTAATTTCAGGGTCCTTCCCTGACAGAGCTAAGTTGGTTTCACATTATGCATATTGAAAGTATGCGGACTTAATTTGTGATATTGAGAATGTTCACTAAAATCCTCAAAGGCAAAAGAAAAGATATTTACCACTCCAGTAGTGCAAATGTCTCCTGCTTTTATTATTTTAAATAAAAAAGAAACACGCTTATGACACATTCCAACAGAAATGAAGTTGATAATTTAATACTCGCAGAAGTTCTTTGTAAATGTATATTTTGAACCATGTCATGTTATTTTGGAAAAAAAAGGCAAAAAGGGACTGATAACAGAAACTGCCCCAAGAGGTGCCAATCAAGAACGAATAGCCAATGGAAAAACAATATGGACGTCACTTTACCATATATATATGCGGGTTGTAACCCATACACTCAATCATTAAAAACTGTTCCGTGATAAAGCCTTAACAGGCGAAACGCGTGAACTGGGGGCATCTGAGTACCTGTGAAAGGGAAAGGCGGCTGCTAAAGGTGAAGACCTCGTCTGGCTTTTCTATGTGTTTATGCCGCACTGGTAGCCACAACATTATAACCGGCCATACAGACATTCCGGAGACGAAATTGGGATGGATGAAAGCGGAACCAAATTCTCTCCATTTCAAGCTCTGGCGGGTCATGTTGAGACCCTGTATCAAATGGTGTGGGAATTGTCCCAGTGTTTGTCCGCTCAAGAGGAGGACTCCCGGACTGCACTAGCCATTTCCGGTCCCGCCGATTAACCCAAGTTAAATTTGCCACAACGGTTCTCCGGAACTTTAAGGAGAGCTGTAAGCTCTACTTTTGGCTGAGACCTCGGTCTTCTGGTTCGGAACAGCAGAGGGTCGGGATTGTCATCTCCCTCCTTCAGGGTGACCCTCAGTCCTGGGCCTTCACCCTACCTCAGACGAGTCCTACCATGCAATCTATGAAAGCCTTCTTTAATGCAGTAGGTCTGCTCTACGACGACCCAGACTGAGTTGCCTCCGCTGAGGCTCATCTACGGGCTCTAAAGCAAGGGCGAGGTTCTGCAGATTAATACTGTGCTGAGTTCCGGCGATGGTCGCCTGACAGTGAATGGAATGATCTGGCGCTGCATATTCAGTTTCGCTTGGGCCTCACTGAGCAAATTAAGGACTCCCTAGTTCAGTATCCTATACCTCCTTCACTTGAAGACTTGATGCAGCTTGTCATCAAGATTTATCTTCGAATCAGAGAGAGCAAAACTAAACGGGAATCATCTATACCTCCTTGCTCACCACCCAAGTCTGGTCCTTCTCTTCTGGATTCCCCTGAACCCATGCAGTTGGGCACTTACCGTCTGCCTCTAGAGGAACGTTCCAGACGACGCTCTCTAGGTCTCTGTTTGTATTGTGGCCAATCGGGCCACCTAGTTCGTTCTTGTCCTAGCAAGTCGGAAAAGCACCTAGACCTAGGCGCTGGTGAAGAGGTGCGCTTAGATCTCCAAGTAATCTCTTCAGAAAGCTCTCTGTTAGTCCCTGCACGCCTAGCCTTCAGACATCGTTCCACTGAGTTGTCGACCTTTCTCGATAGCGGTGCAGCAGGTAACTTTCTGGACATTCTCTTGGCTCAAACTCTTGGAATTCCTGAAGTCAAACTGGATTCGAGCATTACCGCCTGCAGCTTGGATAGTAATCCCCTGGTTGGGGACCGAATATTCGCTAAAACTCCATTGGTTCGCTTATCCGCAGGCGCTCTCCATACTGAAGAGCTCACATTCTTCCTGATCACCTATCCCTCCGCTCCTTTGATTCTGGGGTATCCATGGCTGCACAGTCATAATCTCCTTATTGATTGGAAAAGAGGGGAGATCATCCGTTGGAGTCCAGAATGCTCTACTTCTTGTTTGACCCTTCCTCTCAGAACTCTGCAGCCTAGTCCAGAATTGTTGCCTGCACCTTACCAGGATTTCAGTGACGTGTTCTGTAAACAGAAGGCTGACTCTCTCCCGCTTCATCGGGACTATGACTGCGCTATTGATCTTGTGCCGGGTTCAAAATTGCCCAAAGGGAAGAAACTCAAGCTATGGAACAGGACGTGGAGGAGAATCTAAAGAAAGGATTTATCTGTCCCTCCAAATCCCTAGTAGGTGCTGGATGTTTCTTCGTGGCTAAAAAAGATGGCAGTCTGAGACCCTGCATCAACTACCGTGGCCTGAACAAAATCACAGTCAAAAACACTTACCCGCTGCCCTTGAATTCTGTTTTGTTTGATTAGCTCAAGTCAGCCAGCATATTCTCTAAGATCGACCTGCGGGGTGTTTATAATCTCATCCGCATCAGACAAGGAGACGAGTGGAAGACGGCCTTTAATACCCTCTCTGGGCATTATGAATATCTCGTGATGCCATTAGAATTGTGCAAGCCCCAGCAGTCTTCCAAAATCTCATCAATGACGTCTTACGTGAATTCCTGGGTAAGACCGTGGTGGTTTACTTTGGCGATACTTTAATTTACTCTCAGTCTTTGTCTCAGCACCGCCAACAGATTCGGGAATTTCTGGAGAAGTTACGCCAACACTACCTCTACGCGAAATTCTTAGGTTACATTATTTCTTCATCCGGTTTCTTCATGGACCCCAGTAAAGTTCAAGCAATTCAGGACTGGGTCATTTCTACAAATCTCAAGGCAATTCAAAGATTCCTTGGTTTCGCCAATTATTATCGGAGGTTCATACGCTCATTCTCTTCCCTGGTGGCTCCTATCACTGCCGTCACCCGTAAGGGTGCAGTCACGGCTAATTGGTCTTCAGAAGCCTTGGCGAGCTTTACTGCCCTTAAAGCCGCCTTCACATCTGCACCCGTTCTCAGGCACCCAGACCCTGGGCTCCCATTTATTGTGGAAGTGGACGCCTCAGATGTAGGAGGGGCGCCATTCTTTCTCAAAGAGATCCACAAAGCAAAAAATTGCATCCGCGTGCATATCTGTCCAGAAAATTCTCGCCTGCTGAAATTAATTATGATGTCGGGAATCGTGAATTGTTGGCAATCAAGTGGGCCCTCGAAGAGTGGCGGCATTGGTTTGAAGGAGCAGCCCATGTCATAACAATCTTCACTGACCACAAAAACCTTCAGTATATTCAGGCCGCCAAAACTCTAAATCCTCGGCACACCCGCTGGGCTTTGTTTTTCACCCGGTTCAACTTTTTCATCACTTACCGTCCAGGATTAAAGAATACCAAGGCTGACTCTCTGTTTCGGAGCTTTATGGTGTGCCATCCTCAGCCTCTGGACCCACAACCTATTATTCCTTCGACCGCTATTCATATCGGTCTAACCCAAGATCTTAGGGCCACACTCCGCCACTTCCAGAAGATTGCTCCAGCTCAGACTCCTGCTAATAAATTGTTTGTTCCGGTTCATCTGAGGAAGTCTGTCCTTATTGAATGCCACGATAATCGCTCAGCAGGTCATCCTGGAATCCATAGGACCATAGAATTACTTTTCCGCTGGCTTTGGTGGCCCACCTTGTCTGCCGATGTGGAAAGGTATGTCCGCGCCTGTCCAGAATGCGCCAGAATCGGTTCTCCTGGTCAACTGCTACCCTTGTCAACTCCAAACAGGCCTTGTACCCATATTTCCATGGACTTTATAGTCGACCTCCCATTGTCCTCAGGTCATAACACCATTTGGGTAGTCGTTGACCGATTCAGCAAGGTGGCACACTTTGTTCCCTTACCCAGGTTGCCGAATGCAAGAAGTTTGGCCACCTTGTTCATCACTCATATCTTCCATCTCCACGGCCTCTCAGAGGCCATTGTCTCGGACCGAGGGTCCCAGTTCATTGCACAGTTTTAGAGGTGTTTCTGCAATTCCCTCGGAATCAAGATCAGTTTGTCCTCAGCTTACCACCCTTAGTCAAATGGTCAGACGGAAAGAACCAATCAATCCCTGGAACAGCTCCTGTGCATTTATGTTTCCAAGTTCCATGATAACTGGTCCTCTCTCTTACTCTGGGCAGAGTTTTCTTACAACAATTCTTGCCATTCTGCAACACGTACCTCCCCGTTCTTCTGCAATCTCGGGTTTCACCCGAAAGCTAACTCTTTTTCTTCTGCTGTCACCGTTGGTGATTCTGGGACACCTACTATTATACCCCGGTTGAAGTCCGTCTGGAAGAGGGTGCATTCTGCACTATGTCAAGCCTCCTTCAGATCCAAAACCTTCGCTGATCGTCACCGTGGTCCGTGTACATTGAAAATGGGGTATCAAGTCTGGTTGTCCACACGGAACATCAAATTGAGGCAACCCTGCAGGAAACTAGGGCCCTGATACATTGGACCATTTTCAAATGAGAAAAGGATAAACCCAGTGGCGTTCAGGCTTAAACTACCACCTTCTTTAAAAATACCCTGTACATTCCATTGCTCTCTTCTGAAAAAAGCTGTCTCTCCTAGCACGTTCAATCGGCCTTCTTCAAATAGGCCTCGGCCTCTTTTTGTGAATGGAGATTGTGAGTTTATCGTTGAAAAAATTCTGGACTCAAGGAAAGTTCAAGGGCAGGTCCAGTTCTTAGTCCATTGGAAGGGTTACGGCCCAGAAGAGCGAACTTGGATACCACAGAAGCGTCTCCATTCTGAGAGACTCATAAAGGAATTCTTTAAGAAATTTCCCACGAAACCAGGGTGTCGGGGTGCCTTGACCCCTCCTCAAGGGGGGGTTACTGTCACGAGCTGCGGCGATATGCCACATCCTGGCGTGAACTAGCAGCCAGACGTGTGCTTTTAGTTTCTGTGCTGTTATTATCCTTGTGGCAAAGATGTTAGAGGGTGTAGGGACATCCTCCAAAACCAAGGGGAGCTCTCATATGATTTAAACTGGTTGACTTAATATTTTTATACATGCTTCCTGGTTATGTTAGTACCTATGCTAGTTCTAGCTAGTAATTAATTAGCTGCCTCCTGAGGCTGATTGTCAGCCCAATCCTCCTCTGTCCTGATTGGCTCTTAGTACTATTTAAGGTAGGGAGATCTGAGCCACACTGCCGGTTATAGCGTCCTGTCTCCAGTACTGCTGCCTGCTAGTTGTTCCTGTGTTTGGTGTTTAACATGAGATTGATTACCCGTGTATGATCTTTGCCTGTTCCTGGACTCTGAACCTGTGCTTCTGACCCTGATATATTGCCTGAACCCGGATTCTGTACCTCTGCTAGTGACCCTGATCTTACGCCTGTCCCTGGATCCTGAACTACGATAAAGCTAAACTAAGAAAATGTAATAGTACTGTATGTGTGTATTCCAGTGAACATACAAATCTATGAATTAGCAGATCCACCATTTTGTGAGTGACAGTAATCTCTTTACATGATAGTGCTGAATCTGCAGCTAACCGCAGGGTGTGATGGCATACCATGTCTGTATTGTTCAAGGAACACGTCCATTAAGGCTTCTGCCTTAATCGTCGTAATTTCATTGCTTTTTTGAGTTTGACTGGAAGAGTTTCAATAGTTTTCTTACAGTTTAGATGGTGTCTAAGGAACCTTAATCGGACATGTTAAACCGCAAGGTTTTTTGTCTATGGAATTTCATGGCTTTATGTAAAGTAAAAATATTGATAATTTTCAAATTCTATGTATCTAAATGTGAAATCATCCACCCTCTGCCCAGCAACAATTCTCTATCACATGCCACCCTGCCCCCTAAATTATTACATGCCCCTCCCACTGCCAACCAGGTTATCTCACATGACACCTACTTTTCTCACATGTCATCTCCTGCTCATCAGCCTTTCACACATATGGGCCCTTGCTGACCAGCTACATTTTTATATGCCACCACCTATCAACTAGATTTTCTCTCTCATGCCACTCCCTGACCATAAGCTTCTAATATCTGCCCTGCACACCAGCTATTCTATCACATGGCACCTCATAACCAACAGCTTTTCGCTCACGTTACCCCATGTCTACCAGCTTTTCCCTCACATGCCACCCAACTCACCAGCTCTTCTCTCACATTCCAACCTCTGCTCCGCCAGTAACAACTTCACACAGAGAGCCATCCTCTGGTCCCTGCACAACACAGGGAGCCATCCACTGGTCCCTGCACAACACAGAGAGCCATCCACTGGTCCCTGCACAACACAGAGAGCCACCCTGTTCCCTACACAACACAGAGAGCCATCCTCTGGTTCCTGCACAACAGAGAGCCATCCTCTGACCCTGTACAACACAGAGGTCATCCTCTGACTCCTCCACATTACATAGAGCCTTCCTCTGTTACTTGCACAATACATAGAGCCATCCTCAGACCCCTGCACAACACAGAGCCATCCTCTGACCCCTGCACAATACATAAATCCTTCTTCTGACCCCTCCACATTACACAGAGCCATCCTCTGACCCCTGCACAATACATAAAGCCTTCTTCTGACCCCTGCACATTACATAGAGCCATCCTTTGATCCCTGCACAGCACATAGAGCTATCCTCTGACCCCTGCACAATACATAAAGCCTTCTTCTGACTCCTGCACATTACATAGAGCCATCCTCTGACCCTGCACAACACAGAGAGCCATCCTCTGACCCTGTACAACACAGAGAGCCATCCTCTGACGCTGTACAACACAGAGAGCCATCCTCAAACCCTGTACAACACAGAGAGCCAATCTCTGACCCTGCACAATACATAAAGCCTTTTTCTGACCCCTGCACATTACATAGAGCCATCCTCTGACCCTGTACAACACAGAGTGCCATCCTCTGACCCCTAAACAATACATAAAAACCTTCTTCTGACCCCTGCACAGCACATAAAGCCTTCTTCTGACCTCTACACAGCACAGAGAGCCATCCTCTGACCCCTGCACAACACAGAGTGCCATCCTCTGACCCCTAAACAATACATAAAACCTTCTTCTGACCCCTGCACAGCACATAAAGCCTTATTCTGACCCCTACACAGCACAGAGAGCCATCCTCTGACCCCTGCACAACACAGAGAGACATCCTCTGACCCCTAAACAATACATAAAGCCTTCTTCTGACCCCTGCACAGCACATAAAGCCTTCTTCTGATCCCTGCACAACACAGCGAGACATCCTCTGACCCCTGCACAACACAGAGACATCCTCTGACCGCTACACAACACAGAGAGACATCCTCTGACCCTGCACAACACAGAGAGCCATCCTCTGACCCTGTACAACACAGAGGTCATCCTCTGACTCCTCCACATTACATAGAGCCTTCCTCTGACACTTGCACAATACATAGAGCCATCCTCAGACCCCTGCACAACACAGAACCATCCTCTGACCCCTGAACAATACATAGAGCCATCCTCAGACCCCTGCACAACACAGAGCCATCCTCTGACCCCTGCACAACACAGACAGCCATCCCCTGACCCCTGCACAATACATAAATCCTTCTTCTGACCCCTCCACATTACATAGAGCCTTCCTCTGACCCATGCACAACACAGAGAGCTATCCTCTGACCCCTTTAGCAGATGTAAAATGTTAACAGTTCAATACATTGTCATAATATAATCAACAGTACAGTACAGCCAATACCAAAAAGATACATACATACCGCTACGATACGCTGCACTAACCACGGGCCCAATGGACAGTGATTGACCCTTGAATACTGTGATCAGTGAAGACTGAGGCTGGTGGGGGTGCAACTATGATTATATATACTGTCATTGTGACACAGTGAACAATAGAGATGATGTAGCTTGCTTCTATAGGTCCAGACAAGGGTGGTTCCAGGGTAAACAGGTCATAGGCTAGTTCAGACTAAGGAATCCAAAGGTGGGGGTCGTGTCTCCAGGGGATGTGCTCCAGTTATAATGAGTTCATTAGCATTTTACATTCTGATATCAATTTGGCTATTTATTCCCTAACATCAATAACTAGAGTATGCAATATGCGATCTCTTCGGCGATGGAACCGGACAGCTGCTGAGGAATAGGGGATTAGTATGATATTAGACATGACACATTTCCCACAACCTGAACCTTAGATAACATTAAAGTGTACATGTAATCATAATATATAAACTAATAATAAACCAAATACTGTCTGCTCATAAATCACTTTGGAATGGAATCTATAAATATATATATGAAACTAAATGTTATAGTGCGCGTGCGTTCAGATTTTACCGTGCGATCGCACCATGCCACGCGTTACGTGGTGTACGGATTGCAATCGCACGGCAAAACTATATTCAACAATATACTTTTGTTCCTCCAATTATACGACTTTGACATTGGTTTACAGCCATTCTTGGATTGAAAGCTGCTTGACAACAGAGGAAAACTTCATTGGTGAATATTAGGAAATTTATTATGTTTAATAAAAATATGTGGTATCAATGAGGGTGTTTACTGTATTTATTGTGGGTTTATTATTTTTAATAAATCCTTGTGGTTGTAATGAGGGTGTGGTGGTTTTGTAAACATTTGGTTTTGTGGAACTACAGGTCCCAGCCAACTGTGGGTGTCAAGGCACTTGTGGTTCTCCAAGTGCCAACATGCCCTGGCTGCCGTGGGTATGCTGGTGTTTGTAGTTATACAAGCAGCAACATGCCCACACTATTTTGGGCAACCTTGCTGGCTGGGACTTTAGTTTCACAAAACAAAATGGCGTACGTTTGTTTTTTTTTCTCTATTTTTTACCGTTATTACCCACAGCCCATGGGGTAGGAAGAGCCCTAGTGCTATCAGCACTGGGCTGGGTGTTCCTAGGGGGGGCCCGCTCGTTTTTTTCGGCGGACCCCACTCCCTAGAGAATCCAGCCCCGCGCTGAACAGTCTAGGGTTGGTTAGTCATTATGGCAGGGGGACCCCTGCTGCGTGTCCCACTGCTACAGTGCCGCCAACCCAGGCTGGTTTGCCTAGTGCTGGTAAAGTGAAAATCGGGGGAACCCGAAGCAAATTTTTTCCCGATTTTCACAAAACCAGCAGTGGGCTGGCAGCACTAGGGTTAATAGTGAATAGAGGGGAAACCCCCATGCTTTTTTTTTTCTTAACTCTGTAGAAAAAATAAATAAATATATATATATATGTTTTGTTTACTGGCTGCGTCTATATCGGACTTTGCGTCCGACTCAACATGAGGTCTTAGGTCTATTTCTATTATTTGCCCATAGACTAACATTGGGAGCTGTGGATCGACTGATAAATGCACTGGTCTGGTGCCACTGAGTTGTGGGTTTGTTTCCCCATCCAAGCTAAGCTCATTGTGATAGTTCAATTTATATTATTAGCGTGGGAAAATCACTTGATACTATAAATAGAACTATTGCAATGAGTTAAACTTATTACGTATCGGACCTCCTACCAGGTAGGAGGTGTTTGCGGCGCTCCTAGCTTTTTTTTTTTCTTCAAGCAACATAAAGAATCGTGGATGTTACAAATATGGACCCCCCCTGGGTGAAGACCAGAAGACTTCAAGCAACAATGCCCTTCCCCCCTGGGCAGAAGATGTGAACAGATTTCAAGCAAAACTTTTGGAAGTACAAATATGTTTGGGACAGGGGCAAGCCAGAACTGTTGGATACAAATTTATTTTGGACTAGTTTTACAGCCATTTTTGGATTGAAAGCTGCGGACAAATGGAGAAAACTTCATTGGTGAGTATTTTGTTAATTTATTATTTTTAATAATAAATCTATGTCCGGTAGAAAATCATGGAAACACACCAGAGCTGCTGGTAGCTAAGACACACCGGGGCCAGGAATCCATGGGTTAACCCTTCACTGTCTGCACAGACCCCTCCTGTCAGCGATGATCCCTGTATCATATATAAAACACTGAAAACTTACAAATATCTTCAACTCGCTTCCATGGTAACCGAACATCACTAAGATCTGTCAAACATCGCTATAAAATAACTGACATTTTGTTTTTTTGGAAAGTGATTTTGTGGAAATGCTTTATTGACCATGAGATGACATGTATGTATTAAGCGTGTAGTCTGTCTTTCATATATGCGCTGTGTCGGTATACAGGCAGCACTGTTTTACTGGTACTTTCAACGCATTTATTTACAACCAATGACTAAAGAATTGCTTTACTCATCCTCAGAATGTACCCGGCTGAACAGGTTATTCTGGGAATACAATGTGACGTTACAGTGTATTAGGAGGTCTCCCATGGAATCTGACACTCAAGCTAATGTAAACGTTTCCATACAATGACAGATCTGGGAATGTGTGACACTATACTGGATTAGCGATTGTGTGCAAGCTTGTGTTCTCTGTTATCAGCCATTTAAGAGTACGACAATGTCCCTGTGTCCTTCGTTAGATTTAGACAGGAAGTAGAAGAAAGGACCCCCCCTTACCCTCTATCTAATATATCTGTAGCCCATAGTGTAGCCTGCAGCCCCCATAGCATCCTTTATCCGCGAGTACACAAGTTCCATGACATTCATATTCACTGTACTGCCCACTCTAGCCATACTGAGCAGCAAACCAAACACCAAGTTCAGTTCCTTTCCAGGCATGTTATCAAACCAATCATGAGTGTTACACCAAGATCTGCTGTCTGTTTGTGACCTCTATGTGTCAGCCCCCCTCCCTTTATCACAGTAGCAGTTAAAGACACAGACGCTGATCAGTGTGATATTTGTGAATTGTGGCGCAAGTGTGTGAAACCAATGCCTGCTGGCTATGTGTATTGATGTTTTGTTTACTGGCTGCGTCTATATAGGACTTTGCTTCCGACTCAACATGAGGTCTTAGGTCTATTTCTAGTATTTGCCCATAGTGTAGCCTGCAGCCCCCATAGTATCCTTTATCCGCAAGTTCACAAGTTCCATGACATTCATATACACTGTACTGCCCACTCTAGCCATACTGAGCAGCAAACCAAACACCAAGTTCAGTTCCTTTCCAGGCATGTTATCAAACCAATCATGAGTGTTACACCAAGATCTGCTGTCTGTTTGTGACCTCTATGTGTCAGCCCCCCCCCCTTTATCACAGTAGCAGTTAAAGACACAGACGCTGATCAGTGTGATATTTGTGAATTGTGGCGCAAGTGTGTGAAACCAATGCCTGCTGGCTATGTGTATTGATGTTTTGTTTACTGGCTGCGTCTATATCGGACTTTGCGTCCGACTCAACATGAGGTCTTAGGTCTATTTCTAGTATTTGCCCATAGTGTAGCCTGCAGCCCCCATAGTATTCTTTATCCGCAAGTTCACAAGTTCCATGACATTCATATTCACTGTACTGCCCACTCTAGCCATACTGAGAGGCAAACCAAACACCAAGTTCAGTTCCTTTCCTTTCCTTTGTCACAGTAGCAGTTAAAGACGCAGACGCTGATCAGTGTGATATTTGTGTATTGTGGCGCAAGTGTGTGAAACCAATGCCTGTGTGGCTATGTGTATTGATGTTTTGTTTGTTGGCTGCGTCTATATCGGACTTTGCGTCCAACTCAACATGAGGTCTTAGATCTATTTCTAGTATTTGTCCATAGACTAACATCAGGAGCTGTGGCTAAACTGATATATACACTGCTCTGGTAACTGTAGTGTTGTGGGTTTGATTCCCCAATGAGCCAGGTCATTCTGATAGTTTTATTTTTTTCTTTGTTCAGTATTTTTTATGCTCGTCTGTCAAGATAGTAGATAGTGATTATAGTGAATTATATTGACAGCTGACAATAATATATTTAATCTAGCTAGGGATGATTTATTGAATATTCAAGACGGGGAGTACGAGTCTTATTTTGGATATTATCATATGTTCTATATATACATAGTGATGGATTTTATTAATAGTTTTTATTGCTGACTGATTTGTTACTTGATACATTTTATGTTTTATTCAATGTCCACATAACTAGTTTTCGATGAGAACAAGAAATATTAAACATTATGTGCAAAACAAAGACCAATAAGATTAATACAAGTTGTGGGATAGTTGCAAATGAAATTGCAAAGTGAAATATACACCCTTGGAAACGAGATCACTTTGCCTTATCCAATTAAAGATTAACTAATTAGATCTTTGTGGGACTGCATTAAGATCTCTGGCACAATACACATTGGATCAGCTTCTGAGGAAACGGCGCTTCTACCCGAGAGATGTGTCAAGCATTAATCGGATTAACTAAATTTTCATTCATCACTTTGCATCAGCTTTACAGACCCCGGGGGCTCCAACTGCACACAGTAACGAATATCAGTTACACAGCACGGAGTACTATTCAATCAGCAGCGCAGCACGAACCATATGGTTATTAATCCAGCGCTTCTCAGCAGTACGGCTCTACATCTGTGAGTTCCACTAGCTGGACGGATCAAGCGGATGGCTGTACACTGAAGCTGTATTTCTCCGGATATCATGTCATATACTAATCTTTTTCTCCACACTTAGCTGTGTTATTTCTGACATGAGGAGAGGTGGATCAGCATATACACTGCCGACAGGAATGAGGTTGTAACCATGAAGGGATTTATGATATTGATACTCCCTGCTTCACGAGTTGGAGCACTTATTAACTGTGCTGTTATATTCCAGTGTGGTCCGTAATTGCTAGATCCTCACGCTACCAATCTGAATATTGTGAGCCTAATATCTACTACAACCCGCTTATGTATTGAGTTTCTGTGCTGAAGTCTTTTATTATTGTGACACTATTTATCTCTTGTGAGAGATTATATGTTATATTTTCATATTGGCTTAGTGCTTTGTGTCCCTCATGTGTCCCACAAGGCTGATATACACACACACACACACACACACACATATACACACACACATACACACCTACTGCGTTCCACTGTCTATAACTAATGTTAGTTCTGTAACAAGAAGATTTGACATACTGGGTGTCTGCTCTGACAGTATGCATTAACGGGGTCATCCTCTCGGGGAAGGTATCCTCCAGATTACTAGTTCTCCTGCTTCTGTTACCGGGCACAGTGATGGGGGCAGCAAACGATACAGACTTGAATTTCTGGAACACCTGAAAACCTACTCCTCTCACGGAGCACTTTTAAATTTCCCGCCCCCAGGCTGAGTGCAGTGAATAAATAACTAACATCACTGAGGGGGCGGGAAGTTTAAACGGGCTCACACAGCTCTGGCACCACTGGGAAAGATTAATAAACTGTGAAATGAGAGCGGTGCCAGGGCTAATACTAGTGTAGTGTGCCCCCCCTCAGCCCCAAAACACCAACCAGTCCCCCCTGTACCCAATAAATATAGCTAAATTCTGCTCACAGAAGAAACTTTCTAAGCGAGAGGGTCAGTCAGCCATGTTTGTGCTCTCAAGTGAAGCCATTTTCAGTACACCCAGGACAAGACTCTATCAGACATGCGCAACGTTATGACATTTTATGAAATCCCCTATCTTTAAAATGGGGCATGTTTTACCAAATTGTAAAAAAATTGTAACTTTCTCAAACTTGTGAACCCTCAAAGGCACTCCTCAGCCCTAATAGATTTCTAACAAAACTTACTGCGTGTCTTTAAACGCCCTGTACACCGAGTTACGCTCCCCCAAAAAACACAGAAAAACACGACTTTTGCGAAACAGGAAGTAGAAAAAAAACGGACAGATTTTGAACTTTAGATTGTTCCTAAATTGTCATTTTGTATTCTTTTTTTCTGAAACTTCACAAGCGGCACCTGTGGACAGTTCTCCATTCGCATGCCAAATTTCAGTTTAATAGCTTTAATGCTTTTTAAAATGTAGACCCTCAAACACCATGCCCCCTCTCATGAATTCCCTATGGGAAAATGACGTTTTTTAGATGTAACCTTAATATACGGGCACAACTGTGCCCTTATAATATATATATTGTATATATTATGTTATAAGCAACAATGTTCAACTTGCAACTGTATATTTAATAACGGTTATAAGGGGACCCTGTAACCATATTTGCTTTGTTTTTATCTATCTATATCCAGAGCACTGGAACTATATTGTATATTAAATGTGCTGCACAAACGTTTTTTATTGGCTTATCTGCATTTCATGGTAAAGGGTATGCATAAGAAATACCAAACATATCTTTAACATTCAATATCCATATCACTGCGCCAGGGAGTAACTTTAATTTTCACCAATCTTTGAATGTTGATAGAAGGATCAGTTGTCGTTACGGTAGAGGTCCCACAGTTTTTGGGCAATTCTTTTAGACCAGACCAGATGTCAAAATGTTCAGCTGCATCTTCTGCATCAACCTTGGGTCTCTTAGAAAAGCTTAGTTTTTTTCCTAGCAATAGTAGCCTGAGATACTGAAGGAGGGGATGACGTTGTGTTATGTACCACTTCAGTTGTCAACTTGCTCACCAGGAGCTCATTGCATCTTTTGTGATCTGGGAGAGTTGGAAATAAAGAGAAGACATAGCTCTTAAATCTAGGATCAAGCATAGTCGCCAAAATGTAGATTCCGTTTTCCAGAAGTTGATAATTCCTAGATCCTAGCAAAGCGATTAAAGTACTTAATCTACAAGTCCGACATACTTAGCGTAATTGCTTTGTTTCATCTCCTCTTTCAATTTTTCAAGGTGATTTTCAAAAAGTTTAATTAAGGGAATCACTTTGCTCAAGCTAGATGATGCTGGAATGCTTATTAATATTTGGGTAAAATGGCATGTTGGCAATTTTATGTTTTTCTACAGTAAATCTTCACCTTTATTAAAGACATGTTTTTTTCTTTAAAAAGGTAAAAGCTATTTTTTTGCATTTTTGTTTTTGACATTTATGTTACAGAAACTTCTGTAATGGTGGATTCATGGGGGAATTAATTCATTTTTTGTTAGGATGATGTACACACTGATGAGGGTGAGGATGATGGTGAAGATGATGTCAACAACATCTTGCTACTGTAGAGTTCATTGACAGCATTATTACCTTAGCTGCTTTAAGCCCATTGTTAGCTTGTTTTGTGGAGGGTCCAAACAAACCAAACAATTCAGCCACAAAAGTGGCACTCCTTGTTCCTGAAGTGCATAGTTTGTTAAAGTGTGCATGTCCTTTTTAAGATCCATTATATTCCCAAGGACAATTCCATTTTGCACCACTTTTCCCTTCAGCTACCGCGGTGTGCCAATGTTACCTACATGTGCTATTAGTGCTTAAGTTTGTTTTCAATCATCCTTTTAATTGCTTCTCCCTCGTACGTGTGACCACATACTTTGTTTTTAACTGGGTTCACCATCTCCAGCTGTGTTATAGGAGTACTCTGGGTGACATCGATCTTCATGTCTTCATCTTTCAAAGCTTCATCTGCAGGGGGCGGTGACACACCCATTTGTTTTCTCAGGTCTCTTAGCTTTTATTTTAACTGGACAAATTTATCATCCTGCCTCAAGGCCTCCTCTGTATTATTCTTCTGAAGCGCAGTGTATCTTTCGTATACAAGCTTCTCTTGAATCCGGGATCTCATCCGGTGGGTTACGTTTTAATTTAAGTACGGTCTCCTCAACTGCATCTATATACTGGTTTAAATCTCTGTTCAATGCAGTGTATTCCAACATGACGGATGCTGCAACATGTTTCATTTCACAGTCTGTCTGAAGCAGATGTAATACCACTCCAGTTCTAATATCCATTCCTGTGTCTACATAAGTTTGGCAGTTCTTCAGGGATGAGAGGGAGGTATCCAGTGAGGAGAAGGAGACTAAAGATGCAGCACGAGCAGACATGGTTTAATAATGTAGCGTTCATTGACAGCACTGTTGGGCTTAAGGTAGCTAAGCTTTTGGTAGTTTGTTTTGTGGGGGCTCAAACAAACCACTTCAGCCACAAAAGTGGCCCTCCTTGTGGCTGGAGTGCTTGTTAAACTGTTCATGTCCTTTTTTAAAATCTTACATAAGGGTGGGTGAGAGGGCCCAAGGACAATTCCATCATGCACCACTCTTCTTTTCTGCCACTGCTGTGTGGCAATGTTTCCTAGATGTGCTATGAACTGCCGTGTGTTTCTGTCATTGCTCTGTCGCTTAGCATCCAGCCAGCTCGCTGCAGTCTTTGTCCGAAAGTGTATGAAAATAATATTCTGACCAGTGAGGTGGTCAAAATAATACTGGAAATTACTGGAAATTAGTGTTATTGAGGTTAATAATAATGTAGGAACAAAAAAGAGCAAAATTATGTGATTTTAGCTATTTTATAACAAATAAAGAACCAAAACCAAAACATGCCAGAGCGGTTTTGGCAAAAACCAAAACCAAAACACGAACTTAATCCAGATCCAAAATGAAAACACGGGAGTCAGTGAACATCTCTAATAAGAATCCTGTTTTACATGAATACGGTTCACTTGTATACCTTTCACCCAAGAGCAAGATTTGTAATGACCATGCAACAAATATCTTAATCACATTCACATCCACACCAGCACAGCAGAGAATGGTATAACTGTGTGACTGGAGGATATATGTTGTATAAAATAAATAAAGCATTATAGTTAAAACATTGTACACCTACTCAATTATGTCTCATTGCAAAGAAATTTATTTTGTCAAGCTTTGTGCAAAGATAGAAATCAACATGAAGCTCTTTATCAGTAAGTAATTGGACATCTCATGTCTCTCAACCTTTTAAGAAACTAATGCTTCTTGCAACATTTTACTGTTGTAATGGCCTCATTTTGATATTCATTTGGAATGCTTTTGAAGTATACAGAAGAAAATGAAGAGTAGTTGGAGGTCTTATGAAGTCTTTATCACTATGAGTTAATGAGCAGAAGCATTGTACAAAAGTACTGCTTATAATAATTATTATAATCAAAATAATCTTAAAGAAATACAGTCATCTTTTTCAGTGTTATTCATGTATTTTATTCATGTGTTAATAACTAGTAATTACATAATTCTACTTGAATTAGTCTGAAATAAAATAGAAACTGATTCTGTTGTACAAAAGAGATTTGGATATTATTTTTATATCTACATTTTCAAGTGAAGGCCTTGTCTACAAATAACTGCTAACACCTAAATAAAAGGATTATGCTTAAAAGGTACCTGTCATTACAAATTGCCCATTAGAGTAAAAAAATATAACAAAAATAATCAAGCTTGTGATTAATGAAATTGTGGTACACTGCTTGATTGACTCTTAGGGCCAGATTTACTAAACTGCGGGTTTGAAAAAAATGGAGATGTTGCCTATAGCAACCAATCAGATTCTAGCTATCATTTGTTTAGTACAGTCTACAAAATGACAGCTAGAACCTGATTGGTTGCTATAGGCAACATCTCCACTTTTTCAAAAAAGAAAAATATATTTAGTTAGTGTTTATATGACTGTAGACACGGTCCTATTTATAAATAAATAAACCAGTATTCATGTGACAACAACTCTTTAGATGATTCATGTTTTACTAGGGGTTATAAGGAAAACAATTATTCATTTGCAGTATTGAGACACTGTGGGCTAAATTTATCAAGCTGTGGGTTTGCAAAAGTGAAAATGTTGCCTATAGCAACCAATCAGATTCTAGTTATCATTTATTTAGTACATTCTACAAAATGACAGCTAGCATCTGATTGGTTGCTATGGGCAACATCTCACTTTTTCAAACCTGCAGCTTAATAAATTTACCCCTGTAGGTTAAGTGATTTAAGAAAATATGATGGAGTCAAACTTTGTAATTTGTTTGCCATTATGATGTACATAACTCACTATAAATGAAAATTATTTCTTTCCATTATATTCAGATGAGAACAGCTTATTGAATAAAAAGAATATTTAAATTAATTCAGTTCATGGTAAATCCTGAGAAATGTATTAAGGTTTGTTTCACTCACACATTAAAGGTGAGTGTTATAGGCATTTGACCATTATTAGCGAATTTGCACACAGTGTACACTCTGATATATTTTTTTTTCTTTTAAGTACATATTACATTTTCTGGTGACTGTCACTTTTGTACATTGAAGATCACGCCTGTCTATACTGACACAACCATTTTGGGGAGTCTGAAGAGTTTGATTATAAAGTTTGTTTTACCTTTGACACGTAGTGCACTATGATATATTTATTTTAATTTTTAGCATTGCTGGAGTATCTTAAAGTTCTCATGAGTCAACACAGAGGACTATAGTATATTGGAATGATTTAGAACATTAAGGATTTATTTTACACCTTTTGAGGTGAGTGGTTAAGGAGTTTGATTCACATATATAGCCACACTGGATCTGTGCCGGATTATCGCAGATTATGCAGATTATGGGTCTGACACGTAAACTTTCTGTGTTACTTTCTGCCACTTTGGTAGCTGTGGGAACATCTTTTGAATATTTATTTACTGCAATAATACTCAATCATTATTTCGGTTTATAATCCTTAAGTATATTTTGAATTATTACAGGTGTAAAATTTATTCTAGGGAATGCATGGAACTTGAAATTTTCCTGATAAGGATTTGTTCCATAATTTGAAGCAGCTGATGAGTAAACAATATTTGTACATTGGAAAATTACTAGTTTTTCTACATACTACTCCTGGTTGACCCTTCTCATAAAATTCTTTAATAATTATAGAAAAAAATGCTTATTATGACTGTGTGCATTACATTGTACCGAACTGCTGCAATTAATAAGTTATTTTTTTCTTTTTGTTTTTTAGAGCTTTCTAGTTTACAGATTTCTGAATAAGGGACCCTGTATTGATATTAATAATTGTTTAAAATTAGCACATGAAATTTTAATGCCCCACTTTGACAATCAAATTGAGCCATACAGTGACCTTCTGCCCTAAATTTACCCTTTCGACCAATTTCAAAAATTAGATGCACTCATGTATCCAATCTACCCATCTTCTCTCTCTCCTGTTCTTTTACCAAACCTTTATATTACACTATGTTTGAGTCAATGGAAGAATCTTCAGTGAATGAATTTATTGTTGAATATAATATCAGATGCCTTGCTAAAATCTAAATAAGCTATATCTACTGATTTGCCTTGACCTTTTACTTTAGTGACAGAGGGCTTGATTCATTGCGGAAAGTTAAGCAAGAAATTAAGTAAGTTTTCTTACTTAAGTATTCTGGAGAAAACCATGTTACAATGTAAAGGGTGCAAATTAGTTTATTATTTTGCACATAAGGAAAATACTGGCTGTTTTTTCATGTAGCACACAAATACTTGACAGCTTATTTGTACACTGAAATTTAAAGTTGATCTAGGTAAAAAAAGCTAGTATTTTCCTTATGTGCAAAATAATAAACTAATCTTCACCCCTTGCATTGTAATATGGCTTTGTCCAGGGGAAAACTTAAGTAAAGAAAATGAGTACTTTCCTTAATGGCCCAGAGTCTACAAAAATCCAGTATATTTTTTGACATGACATTACAGGTGCAAATTCATGCTTTGTTGGATCTTGTAATTTGTTTCACTCTCAATAGCCAACAGTTTTTTTTAAAGCAATTCCTTTAATTTCCCTACATGACATACTCACAGTTCTATAGTTATCATATCTTCCCTGCTACCTTTTTGTGTAGGGGAACTACACTTATAGTCTCTAACCACCTGGAATTACAACTGTCAGCAGTGAATGGTTAAAGAGATTAGTTAATGGTGCTGCAAGCACTACCCTTAGTTCATTTACTACTGTACAATAAATTCTAAAAGTTTTCAAATAAAGACAACGCCTAGGTAAGTGTAAATAAGATAAAGCCCATGGGAATGTTTTCTGTTGGAGAAGTCGTTGAACCATAACCAGTTCTAAATGCTTGTATGTGACATATAAACACTGCATTTAATTGTAATAAATATACTTGCCTCAAAATTTTGAAGCACAGTTTGCTTTTTATTCAGTTGTACTGGCAGTATTACTTGGAAACATTTACACAAATATTGACTAGCATAATTAAAATATAATTACCATAAGTCAATTACCATTTTACGCATATTGGGCCTGAGTCATTAAAGAATGTATCCGCCGATTTTGCGCATATCGCCTGAAAATAACTCTGCAAATGCTCAGAACTGGATGATCTGCAACAGATCGCAGCCACGTCCAGTCATCTTTGAGCACAAATTACACTTACTACAGCCTATGATTTTGGGGAGGAAATGGGGTGAGGAATGGGGGGGATCCACGTAGGCAATATACAGTAAGGACATGCCCATGCAGCCATATCCAAATCCACTCAGGCGCACACAGAAGGGAGCTGGTTTTCTGCCATATCTCTTGTTCCAGCTAGATGTCTAGTCTAAATCATGAGTCCTAGTTATGTCAGTCTGGAGTGCATGCTATAACGTGTTTGCAATCAGTAGTAACTGTAAGAATGTCTGTTATGTACAGTAGACATTAAGTACACCCCAATAAATGTTTATGAATAGAAAAATGTACATGTATAATCATAAATGACTATATTATTGATATGTAACATTGATTAAATATATTTTTGTTCTATGCAGTCTTTTGAGATTTTATATTCCACATAGGTATTGCACATATCCTGCAGTGTCTGGTCTAGTAGAGCAGAGTAAATCTACACCTTTAGTCATCACCACTCCTATCTTTAGATCTGTTCCTTATTGACTTTGGGAGTCGATTTATGTGCAGTGCATGCTATGCTCAGTGGGCCTAAGTCATTAAGGAAAGTAAGGCAAAAAAAGGAGTAAATGTTCTCAGAGACAAACCATGTTACAGTGCCAGGGGTGCAAATTAGTTTATTATTTTGCACATAAGTTAAATACTGGCTATTTTTTCATGTAGCATACAAATACTGTTACTTATTTTCACACTGAAATTTAAAGTTGATCTAGGACATGCCTTACCCCAACTATAAATCTGTCCCCACAGATTTATCCTCCCCTTCAATGCAAAATGGTTTTGAAAGGTGGAAAGTTACTTATTTTTTATGCTTTGCTCTCCTTAATGTCTCAGGCCCAGTATGTGTGTTTTAATTATTCAGGCCCATTGAGTATATTAAGAATATTACTTGCTTATGCGTGTAAGTCCAACTTATTTTTCAGTCATAAATCCCTTTTCATAATATTCTCTTCATGTAAATTGCTTCTATATATAGAGAAAAATTGCTTAAACTAACTTTTTTTAGTTGTAACAACAAAATCTAGTCTAATGTTAAATACGTCACTGAGATCACACTGATATCTTAATTTATTAAAGCTTTTAATGTACTTTGAAGAACAGCTATCAACTGGAATATTGTTGTTAATATGTTTTAAAAAATTTAGGAGCGAGTGGACTAGAAATGCGGTCTACAAATGGATCAAAAGAACGACAATTACTGTGATTGCCGTCCCTGGCAGCACACTCACAATCTTTAAAACAATAAACTTACATACATGAAGCGCTTCCCTTCTTTGCAGTAGATAATATTCCACAATATTTCTCAGGATGTTCTAATTTGGGGTAGTTTCTATATAAAGAACATATAACCATATATAGTGTAATACAGTACAAGGCAAAAAATCAATAGAAATAATATGGGAAGATGTGAATTTTTCATATAAGGTTCCACCATCCGACACCATGTCTTCACCGGCATAGCCCCCTTAAGGGTGTCTACTTACATGATATGTCTATGACATATGCCTCAAAGTGATCAAATAGCGGATCTTTTTGCACCGATATCAAATGAGTTCTGATGACCAAAGAACCTCTTCTACTCTCCACATCTCACAAGGTATCGATATATATATAGAAGAATAAAAAAGAAGAAAAGCGATCTTGTGCTTTACCTTTTATTTTAAAATCAATAAAAAACCATCCATAAGGAACCGTGCTGGAAATAGAGTATAACAGGCAGTGGATATGTATACAATAAATCAGTCTCACGGACCACATCAATCCCACTGGCTTCACTCCCGCCGATCGGATCCTTACTCCATAACCAACGCGTTTCAACTTTTAAATAAAGTCTTTGTCAAGGTGTAATCGCACAGTCCCGTGCATATATTTTATAGTGATCTTCCGGTCCTATATCTCCACCCCATTCATCAAAGAGAGGCTTAGTATTGAATATGAAACAAACGTATTTCCTCTGAACTGTGGCTAGAATTCTTCAAATTAAAAAACTTTATTAAAATCGCTAACTAATACACACAAAGCTATCTACAATACGGTCTGTGTCTATTGATCTCCCGCAGACTCCCATCTCCATCGTGCTTGTCACGAATTTCTTCCACATGTGTATATAGAAAAGAGGGGGACAGCATTATTATAAAAAGACCATAATTATATTAAAAACACAAAATCAATAATACTATGAATATTATATTACAGTTAGGATCTTATTCTCTACCTTTGCATATGTTCAGGTAAGTGAAATCAAACATATACGCACTGTCCCATTAGACTGTGGAGAGAAATATATCAAAATCCCAATACAGATTTATATATAATAAAATCAATATAAAACGATTATAAAAACCATTTAAGTTCAAATTCCGCATTCAGCCCTTTAGGGATAATGTCTCCATATCATATATAAACTTAATTTCCAGTTTTGCCAATGAGGTATTTATATCCCTATTTTTCCAATTTTCCTCTACCTTTTTTAGCCCTCAAAAACACTTAATATGTCCACCAGAACAGGAATGTGTGCTTTTAAAATGGTTGGAAAGTGAGTGGGTCTCCAGCCCTTTCTTAATATTATAGAGATGCTCTCTCAATCTCACTTTTAAAGGTCTGGTGGTTCTCCCTATATAGACCTGATTACATGTACATTCAATTGCATAAATCACATTCTTAGTGTGGTATGTTATGAATTGTTCAATATTATACTTCTTTCCATTTAGTGTGACATTCGTGAATTTATTGTTATTACTTTTACACACCTTACAAGCAGCACACAAGCCACATCTATGAAACCCTTGTGTCCTGATTGAATGTCTCAGTGTTTCTGGAAGGTCGCTGCGTACTAACTTATCTTTGAGGTTGGGGGCTTTTCTGTATATAAATTGGGGTATGTCTGGAATAATGTCCCCAATTACAATATCCTTCTGCAGAATCCCCCAATTTTTCACAATGATCTTTTCTATTCGTCTAAAATCACTGTTAAAACCTGTGAGGAAAGCCCACTCTTTATTGGTTTTAATTTCCATCTGATTTTTTTGCTTTTTTACTAAAAGATCTTCCCTTTTAAACTCACTTAATCTCTTTTCTGCCTCATCAAGCATATCTGCAGTGTAGCCTTTACTAATAAAAGATCTTTTCATGTCTTCTGTTTGTTCTTCTAATATAACCTATTCAGTACAATTTCATTTGGCTCTTTTCATTTGTCCAAGAGGCACATTTTTTAGGCAGTTACTATGATGATTACTATTAGCATCTATATAGCTTATGGTGTCTGTAGGTTTATGGAATGTATTTGTTTGGAGGCCCTTGGTATCTATATAGACTGTGATGTCTAGAAAATTTACATTCTGCCTACTCCAAGAGAAGATAAGTTCAATTCCAAATGAATTAGAATTTAAATGTTAAAAAAAGGAATCAAGCTCTCTTTCTGAACCTTTCCAAATAAAGAAGATATCATCTATGTAGCGGACCCAGTACACCAGGCTCGCCCCGAAATCATGACCATGCCAATCGCTCTCCTCTTTCCACATGGCCATGAAGATGTTAGCGTAGCTCGGAGCGAACCTGGTGCCCATGGCAGTCCCCACACACTGCATATAATAAGATCCCTGAAATCTGAAGTAATTGTTGTTCAAAACAAACATTATACCCACTACAATGAATTCCTGTAATTCCTCGCTATAATCTGTTCTAGCCAAACCTTTTTTAGCTGCTTCCACACCGTGATTATGTAGAGGGATTTGACATCTGCCGTTACTAAGATCATTTCTGCTTCCCACTTTATCTCAGACAGATTTTTTAAAAAATGCATTGTATCTCTAAGATATGATCTCGAATTTTGAGCTATGGTTTGGAGGTACATATCCAGTACTTCCGAAAGATTGATGGTTACTGAACCTGTCCCCGAGACAATTGGCCTGCCTGGAGGATTTTGACTATCTTTATGAATTTTCGGCAGTATGTAGATCTTGGGAATTCTCGAATGTTCAATTTTAATATATTTGGCCGTTTGTGTATCAATTACTCCTTTATTTTCATATTTGGAAATAATATTAAGGAGGTTTGTGTTGATCTGTTCTGTTGGATCCTTACTCAATTTTTTATACGTATTGCCTGTCTCCAACTGAGAGAAAATTGCTTGTTTGTATTTATTCAGATCCATAAACACTACCCCCCCCCCCCTTATCTGCAGGTTTCACTACAATTTGTTGATCACCCGATAGGGTTTTAATCGCTTCTCTCTCCTTCTGATTAATATTCCATTTTATTCTCTTAGTGTTAGTGCCCGAGATTCTTCTAATATCATCTGCAACTAATTTGGAAAAAGATTCTATAAAACAACCCTTCATATGTTGAGGAAAAAAAGTTGATTTGGTTTTGAATGAACCTGTATTCTCTCCCCCTAAATTATTCTCTATTTCCCCATTATTCTCTTTTATTTTAAAGAATTTCTTTAGGGTCAATTTTCTTGCAAAATCTGTATGTGTTTCAAACGGATTCATCACATTTGTAGGGGCAAATTTCAGGCCCTTTTTCAATAGTGATTTTTCTCCCTCCATAAGAATATGGGAGCTCAAATTGAATACATTCTCTACCTCATCCTTTTCATTTACACTCACAATGATAACTTCTCCTTTTCTTAATAGAAAAGTGGACCTCATAAAGGCTCTTCGAAAGAGAGTCGCTATTTACTTCCTATCTTTCTCCAAATAGGATAGTTTTGTAACCTAAGGCTCTACAGTGGACTTGTTATAGCATTGTGAAGTCATTGCTTATATGTTGCTTTTGTCATGATGCATTTAATAGTGAAAAGGGACCTGTACTAGGATGAGTGCAATTCCCTAACATACAGTGTCAGTCACTGACTCTTAGGTGGCATACAGTGGATGCTGGGAAATATTCGCAGATGTACAGTTTAAGTCATAGTTAGTTTAGGTGTCTGCTGTGGAGCCAGCTTGTTGCTGGAGTAGATGTGGGGTATATCTCAAGAGGTTCAAATTTTGAAGTGAGTATTTAGTGCTTGCCTGTACCTCTTGAGATACATTTGTAATGACCAGATGTTCTAAAAGACTGATGATTGCACACCCTTATAGCAATGTAAGTACATGTCACACTAAGCAGCTGCTTTGCATGTATTGCATGTTCTGACAGTACTAATACAAGTAGTTGCTTGTTAGAGAACATGTGACCTTGTGACCGAAAAACACAAGAAGTCACAACATAAAACGCGAACAGTATAAACTACTGTCAAATGATCATGTGAAACACAAATGCATCAATTGTGAATCTTCTGCTATATTTGAAGAAACTTTGCATCTGTCAAATGTTATACGTTTTTTATTTAGTTGGAAATGAAAAAAATACATTTTTCTAAGACATTTATCAAATCAAGACCAGATACTCTATTTCTCTATAAGAGTACAAAACAGAGCAGAATATGGATTATGACTATAATACTCAAAAGTTGTAAAGGTAAATCAAAATATCTTAATTTTTCAATATACTTTCCTAATCAATGTACAAAATGGATACATTGGTGACTTAATCTAGAGCAATAACAGAAGTAGATGCAAGGTTATATTATCTTCCAACATTATTCAGTTGTTTGAAAGGTTATCAAAACACATGTTGGTTAGTGCACATTCTTGATATCATATTTAAGGTTGTTGAGGAAGGATTGCCACCACCCTGCAGGACATGGGGACTCTTAAAATTTGATCTCTATCTAAGATCTATTGAGTTGAAAGAACATGGCACATAAAGACATAAAGAAGATTAATCAACAATTGTCACATATCTATATCCTTATGAAAGTACTCTATAACCCCTGCCTCCTTTTTCCTGGATTATACTAAAAAAAATGGACGTGGATGTTAACTGTGATTATGACTATTAGTAAGCCAGACTACTGCATACTTGTGTTTGTGCATGGCATTTGATACATAGTTGCATAAACAGTACTGCAGCATTGCTGTTTTCCTTATTGTCATACATTTTACAACTTATACACAACACACTGACCATTGCAAATCCCATAAATTTTTGCAGTTGTCTTTATTGCCAATACCTATCTTGGTGTAGAAAGACACATGCAGTTCATTATTATTTCAAGCTATATACTTGTTATAGCCCTAGTGGGACTACTTTATGCATTTTCCTTGAGTATTGCCAAAACACGCCTATACAAACTCTTCTGTAATTCATACAATCATCATCAGTATGTTCACAAAATAACACGTCAGTGGTAGTGAAAGTAATAATGAAATTCAGCAAACTATAACTAAAGTCTATTGAAAAAAACTCTATTTTGATGGCAATGATATAGAAGTTTTCTGAAAAAGATGATTTCTACAAAATATGGATAGTAAAAATTATCAGCATACCTTCATTGCCCTTCAGTACTTCAACTTCATTATGATCCACTAGAATATTGAGATAAAACACTTTACCAATGGTCAGAATTATCAATAATTTACCTTGTAACATTTATGCATTTATTACTAACATCCCATGTCTTAATGGGTAATAGGTCATAGGCAAAGAGTATACCCACTGCACTCCAGAGCTGGGATTAGTACAGTGAGGAGCCTAAGGTTGTCCCATAGAGGAAGTATGGGGAGGTAAGCCAAATGTGAGGTGACTCTAGTTCTACACATGTCCAAGATCATAGCTGCAAAGCATAGGAAATGATTATATTATTATTATTATTATTATATTATTAATAATATTTAACCTAGGCAGTTTACTGAGCCCCCAAATGTAAGATAATGAGCCAAGCTTGAGATATGTGTCTAAATATCAAGCCAAGATAAAGTAGAGGAGGGGCAAATGAGATTGTTATTTAACTGAAGTGTGTTGCCCAATAATAGATTTTGACATCTGGGAAGCCACATTGGTTTGTTGGTTTATTAAGGAGAGATAGGCTTGCTTTATTATTCAGCACAAATTTAGAGAATTCAGCACAAATTTAGAGCAGCATTTTTCTGACTACTGCACAACAGCCGTTATGAGATGGGGTTGTTGTGCAATAGTCAGAAAAAGGTAAAAGAGTTTAGTAAGGATATTCTATTTGACCACAATGATCCTACCCAGCCAAAAGATTTAATGGTTAGAATTAAATTGAAGTTGTTTTCTTTTCTGAAATCTCTTATTCAGTATTTGCCTTACTTTTTCCCTTGCATGTTAACTACAATGTTGCCAAAGATTGAATATATAGAAGTAAATAGTTTGATGAAATGAAAGATTTAAAGTAGAGGCTAAGACATGAATCTAGAATGAGTAGTAGACACAGCATTCTGTCAGTATACAGGATAAAAAAAATTCCTTTTAGTAGGAGCAGTAAATATGTTTGTTAAGGAAGAAGATAATTGAAATAAGACAACATGCATGTATAATGGCAAGCTTAAATTTGCTCATGCTTTACACATTTAAGGATGAGCTATTTCATTTACCAATTGACCTTTGAAAAGCTTTCAAGGTCAACAACGATATTAGTGGCTTACATGCAGAGTATTTACTGCATAGCTTTAAAATAAATCTGTGTTCCTTCTTGGTTTTGGCTGCTTTCTTCCTGCTGTTAAAGTAAATGTTTACTATAAACCTCGCTTCTCCACTTCTGTCCATATAACTATCAATAATAAAAATATGTTTAATGATTTTGTAGTTGGGGCAGAAGCCCAGTTATTTTTACATGCCTCTTGAAAGAACAAATATCATTTTAAAAATAGAAGGCTCATACCATACGTAAATTCTCTACAGCAACAATCAGTCAGGATGATGATCATAAAAGGTAAAGCATTCAAAGATATTTGTTTTGCATTTCATATCCAGCTATATGTTCAGAAGCACTCTTCTGCCAGAAAATTTTAGGCTTGCACTATGTAGCAGTGCATGTTTAATCTAAGATTATGAAGATGCTGACAAAATTATTCACATTTCTAACATCATCCATATAAATCATCCATAATAAATGTAAAATATTTGAAAAAATGCATTGCTCACTCACTCACTCAAAAAAATGTAGAGAAAGTCCCTTTACTGCCTGATGTAAAAATAAACTTGGGCACTTTCTACTATCATAAACAAATTTCTATTAAGCTGTTAAAGAATGTATTGCACTAGAAAATGTTTTTTTCCACATATCTTGTAAATACAGCTATGGAGCACACAATTTATTTTACATTTTTAATTTCAATACACAATAAACAATAGTACTATTGTATAACATTTGCTTCTATGGCTAGGTGACAGTGGGCTCTATTCCTACCCACCGTGCAATCAATGGTTCATGGCTACACGATCACTGCTGCACAATAGAATGCTATAAATTATGTACCACTTCACATGATCACCAGGTTCCCCTTTACAGTACAGTGAGTAATTTGATGCTAAGAAGTCCTGAATATTAGCTTTCAGTAGAAAATATATTTCAGTTTCAATATATTTGCAGTATCCTCCAAGATATTTGGGTTGTATTTACTTTCAGTAACCAATAAATAGTTATCAATTTTTTTACACTTGTATGTCTGCCCCTGAATATTATATTTTGGTACTGCATCCAGACACCTATTTATGAGTTTAATCTGGACATGTAACATTACTATGTTACATGTCCAGATACAACTATTTTACTACTATACAGATACTATTTTACTACTGTAAAATAGTTGATGAGGTTGAAAAAAGACACCAGTCCATCAAGTTCAACCTATTTTGGATCTCCAGCGATCCTGCACTTATATTTGAAATTGACCCAGAGTAAGCAAACGCCAATCTGTTTCAATTGTGAAAATCCCCCAGCCAAAATATTGCAGTCCTATTTTTACCCTATATCCACTATTATCCTTCATTTTAATTAACGGTCATATCCCTGGATACACTTTTCCGCTAAAAATTTGTCTAACCCTTTCTTAAACATATCTAATGAATCTGTCATCACAACCTTCCCTGGCAATGAATTCCATATCTTGACTGCCTTTATTGTAAAGAACCCCTTCCTTTGCTGGCTGTGAAACTTCCTCTCCTTTAACCTTAGGGGTTGACTGTGTGTCTTGTGTATAGTCCTTGGGGTAAAAAGTTCCCATGAAAGTTCTCTGTATTGACCCTTAATGTATTTGTACATAGTAATCATATCTCCTCATAGACGCCTCTTTTCTAAAGTAAACATGCCTAAACTAGCTAACCTTAGCATTAGTTACAATGCACTGTCATCTTTGTGCAGAGTAGGAGGGTGTAGGGACATCCTACAACTCCAGGGGGAGCTTTTGCAGGATTCTAATCTGTCATTTATATTTTCATACATGTTCCTGGTTTGTGATATGACCTATGCTAGTTCTAAGCTAGTAATTAATTAGCAGCCTCCTGAGGCTGATTGTCAGCACTGTCCTCCTCATTTCTGATTTGTCCATCAAAATATTTAAGGCAGTGAAGACTGGGCCTCACTGCTGGTTATAGTCCCTGCTTGCTAGCATACTTCTCCTGCTGTTGTTGTACTTGCTGTCTTCTGTGTTACCGTTGCTGACCCCTTGCCTTGATTTTGACATTGCTGATTTGCCTGTGACCCTGACCCCTTGCTTGGATATTGACGCTGCTGATTCGCTTGTGACCGTGACCCCTGGCTAGAATACTGACTTTGCTGATTTGCTCGTGACCCTGAAACCTTTGCCTGGATACCTGATTCCTCCTCTTTGTAATACCTGCACTACGATCTCAGGTTATCAGCTCCTATTACTATAGAACAAGACTTGGGGGCATCAGAGTACCTGTGAGTGTGTCTAGCTCTACAGGAAAGGCGGCTGCTATAGGCGAAGACCTCTGAAGCGGTTCTAGGAGTTGATACCTGGGGTGTGAGCCGTAACTTAATGACTCCATACCCTTTATCAATTTTGTCACCCTTCTCTGAATCCTTTCTAATTCCAAATTATCTTTTTTATAGAGTGGTGCCCAGAACTGTATTGCATATTCAAGATGAGGACTTACCAGCAATTTATACAGTGGCAAAATTACATTGTCTTCCCTTGCATCTATGCCCCTTTTTATGCATACTTTATTTGCCCTTCCAGCTGCTGCTTGACATTGAGCACTATTGCTAAGTCTACTGTCTACAAGTACTCTCATATCCTTTTCCATTATAGATACTCCTAAATTAATTCCATTTAATTTATAGATTGCGTTCTTGTTTTTGATCCCTAAATGCATAACCTTACATTTATCTATGTCAAACCTCATATTCCATTTGGCCGCCCAATCCTCCAGTTTATTTAAGTCCCTCTGTGGAGAAGCTACAGCTTGCTCTGATTTTATTACCTTACAGAGTTTAGTGTCATCTGCAAAAATAGAAACTTTACTCTCTAAACCATCAACAAGGTCATTAATAAATATATTAAAAAGCAGTGGCCCCAGCACGGAACCTTGAGGTACTCCACTTCAAACTTTTGACCAATTAGAAAATGTTACATTTATCAAAACTCTCTGTTCCCTATTCTCTAACCAGTTTTCGATCCAATTATAAATGTTGTTTCCAAGACCCAGGTCCCTTAATTTGTAAACCAACCTCTTGTGTGGCACTGTATCAAAGGCCTTTGCAAAATCTAAGTAGACCACATCTACTGTGCTGGCCTGGTCTAAGTTCCCACTAACTTACTAGTAGAAACTAATTAGATTACTTTGACATGAACTATCCCTCACAAATCCATGTTGATTCCCACTAATAATCTTATTGCGCACCAAGTAATCCTGAATACTATCCCTTAAAATACCTTCCAGTAGTTTCCCCACTATTGATGTCAGGCTAACAGGTCTATAATTCCCTGGTTGTGATCTTGTTCCCTTTTTAAACAACATCACCACATCTGCTCTTCGCCAATCCCTTGGTACTGAGCCTGATGAGATTGAATCTCTGAAAATTAAGAATAGCGGTCTAGCTATTTCTGAGTTTAGCTCCATAAGGACCCTTTGATGTATGCCATCTGGACCTGGAGCTTTATTTATCTTAATATTCTTCAGTCGCCATTGGACTATTTTCTCTGACAGCCAAGTATTAATTAATGGTATGGTTTCATTTCCATTTTTATGTATTACTCCTACCATTTGTTCCACTCTAGTAAATACTGAAGAAAAGAAAGCGTTTAATACCTCTGTTTTTTCTTAGTATCATTTATCAATTCACCCATCTCACTTCTTAGGGGTTCTATATTATCTTTTTTAATCCTTTTGCCATTTATATACTTAAAAACTTTTTGGGGTTTCCTTACTTTCTTTTGCAACTTGCTTTTCATTTTCTAATGTAGCCAATCTAATTTCCTTTTTGCATGTTTTATTATATTCCTTGTACCTACGGAAGGACTCCTCTGACCCTTCAGACTTCAACAATTTAAATGCACGCTTCTTCCTTTGCATTTCTTCCCTTACCTTTTTATTTAGCCACATTGGTTTAGATTTAATTCTTTTACATTTATTTCCCATAGGAATGAACTTATATGTGTATGTTTCCAACAACATTTTAAAGCCAGCCCACTTTTCTTCCGTATTTTTTCCTTCAAAAACTTTGTCCCAGTCTATGCACTTTATAGACTCCTTTAGCATATTAAAATTTGCCTTTCTAAAGTTTAAAGTCCTAGTTGATCCCTTATATTGTTGTTTCTGGAAACTAATTTCAAATGAGACCATATTATGATCACTGTTTCCCAAGTGCTCCCTTACTTGAATATTTGATATTACATCTGCATTATTTGTTATTACTAGGTCCAGTATAGTCCGGTTCCTAGTTGGTTCCTCTACTAATTGGGACATGTAATGGTCTTTTAGCGTGCTCAGAAAGCTATTTCCCCTAGCTGTACCGCAGGTCTCAGGATTCCAATCAATGTCCGAATAATTAAAATTCCCATAATTAAAATTTGACCTAGTTTTGTAGCCTTTTCAATTTGCTATAGAAGTTGGGCTTCGTCAATCATACTATTATCTGGCGGTTCATAGCATATCCCTGCCAGCAACTTCTCTGAACTTTTTCCTCCGCTGGACAATTCCACCCACAATGCCTTTATATTATCACCAATATTCTTGTAAATAACTTCCTGAATACTTGGTTTTAACCCTGGCTTAATATAAATATATACTCCTCCTCCCCTTTTATTTACCCTATCCCTCCTGAAGAGAGTACAGCCTTCCAAGTTGACTGCCCAGTCATGTGTATCATCCCATCAGGTCTCTGTAATACCTATAATATCATATTGCTCATTCATTGCTACTAGTTCTAACTCCTCCATTTTACCTGTCAGGTTTCTTGCATTTGCAAACATACACTTAAGTCTATTGCCTCCCTTAGGTATTTCTTTTTAAAAGGGCCTCTCCTTATCGGCTATGCTTCTCTTTCCCCCCTCTCCACCCCCTTGACTCTTGTTAAATTCCTCCTTACTACTCTCAATGTCTATCCCATAAATACTTGCTTGCCCCTCCCCCCCGCATCCTATTTTAAAATCTCCTCCAACATTCTAACCATCCTCTCCCCTTGCACAGTAGCCCCCTCCTTATTCAGGTGCAATCCATCTCGACAATTAAGATGGCAGTTGACCAAGAAATCAGCCCAGTGCTCTAAGAATCCAAAACCCTCTTTCCTGCACTAATCTTTTAGTCACGCATTAACCTCCGTAATCTCCCGCTGCCTTCCTGGACTAGTGCGTGGCCCTTTTTTAATTAGTATGCCTATTAAAAAAGTAAATAAACATTTTGCAAATATATTTTTAAATATTTGTATTTTATTATGTAATAGGATATACTATTTTCAGATGGTGTCATTTTCTGTTTGCTGTTTTAGAATTAACATATTCAGCACTATGTACAGGGCCGCCAAGATGAATTTCGGCCCATTACAGCAACTTATTGGGATCCCTACAATAGCTGTCTAAGGGGGTATGGCCATACCAGGTTGGTGACCCCCCCATTGCACAGATAGGCGAGGTCTCTCAGGCATCCCCAAGCCCCGGTACTTTGTATCTGCTCCCCCTCTACCGCCATCACTGACTATGTACTATATCTTCATGATTAAATCTAATAAAACTTTAATCTAAAGTTCTTTATCTAACATTTTTAAAACTTGGTAATAATGAAATGTAAAAATTTCTTCAAAAAAATGGTTACATGCAACAATTATGCTAATATAGAATATACTTTAAATTATGATAAATAATTATCATATGTTATATGACATTATCGCTATTGTTATTTGTTTTTTACCTGGTGAATCCCGTATTAATTTAGGATAAATAATTTTAATGTCACAGTAATTGCTTTACCTGACTTTGTCAAATTTGACCTAAAGGCAGACTTGTTGGGTTTTAAAAACATACTCGGTATCATTATGCATATGTTTTTATGTGTAATTTATAGAATTAATCTGACATGTTCTGCAGTGAAGCAAAACAAATTAACACTGGTTAATTAAGCGTACTATAAAAGTTCCACGTAATTATGAACTCTATAAAATGTGCTGAACTGATGTGCTAATATCAAGAAGTGCTTACCAAAAAAATGTTTTAGTTGCACAAGGAACTCTATATTTAGCTCTATGTTCAAGAAAACTAATATGTATAATTATATATCTCAATGCTAAAACTGATATATTGCTTGAAATTTAAAGTACAATGCCTTTTAAAACCATTTTCCCACAATGTCCCTGGCACTTTTTTTTCCTCATTAAATTGTTTGACAGTGCTCGTAGTGTGCAGATCAACATACCTCCCAACTGAACCAGACTGAGCTGAATTTCCACACAAAATTGGCACTACCCAACCAGAATCAGGACAGTTGGCAAATTACCTGTTCTTGCAGCTTTCACTACCTGCTCAGTTGCTGCTTGTCTGGATCCTGGAATGTTGGTGCTGTTTAGAAAAAAAAATAGGTATATAAAATTATGAAATAGAAAGCGTCTCTCAGCCCCGACATTAAATTAATAGCATTCACATGTAATAAGTAAATCTAATATATGTGCCATTCATATTTAAAATGTGCATAAGTATTATGTGTTCACAAAGGCCAGGATAATTCCAGATGTTTATAATCCTTATTTCAAGCCATAAATAGTTATTGTGTGGGAGTACAATTGTTGTTGTCAGCTAAAATAGCCATATAAAACATTTATTGTTTTCTAAGTAAGTATTTTACTAAATAAGGGGACATTAAACAGGTTGTTACTGGGTGACAGTGGTGTAGTGATTAGCACTTCTGCCTTACAGCACTGGGGTCATGAGTTCAGTTACCGACCATGGCCTTATCTGTGAGGAGTTTGTATGTTCTCCCCGTGTTTGCATGGGTTTCCTCCGGGTGCTCTGGTTTCCTCCCACACTCTAAAAACATACTGGTAGGTTAATTAGCTGCTAACAAATTGACCCTAGTCTGTCTGTGTGTGTGTGTGTGTGTGTGTGTGTGTGTGTGTGTGTGTTAGGGAGTTTAGACTGTAATCTCCAATGGGGCAGGGACGGATGTGAATGAGTTCTCTGTACAGCGCTGCGGAATTAGTGGCACTATATAAATAAATGGTGATGATAATGATGGTGTTTCTTTGTTCTGAACATGCTAGGACAGTGTTATCTACAAAATCTGATCCTTCTAGATGACTTCAACCTGACAGTTCATCTATCTGTGTGACAGAGGTTCATTTATTCTCTACCACTTCAATGTTCAATTATAGTGTACTGGAGATAACAGATCTGTGCACTGCAGCTCAATTTAAGTCCCCAAAGTGCCCCATAACATGCTGGTTTACTACTAGTGTATGCTTAATATTTCTTCCTTAATGTAACAATTTTCTAGCCAGGTAAGTGTAATACTTCAGTAGTTAAGATAAAACAAATCTCCAACGAAAGATACATTTTGTGTATTGTATAACAAATACATTATGTGGAATTGTTTTAACTGATACATTTTTGTTTGCTTTGCATGTGTACTATAAAAATTTTCACTACCCATTGTAAGTACATACAAGCAGTTAAAGTAATGTTGCATCAATAATGTATCTGTATATGACAGATAAAATGTTATGTCAAACGTATAACATGAGTGATTGCTAAAAACTACATGCTTTTTATTATATGTATAAAACAAGAACCTGATTGTCACTGCTCTGTTCTGTGTGCCATGGAAAAATACATTCTTTAAAGAAAAATAGATGTTTATGTAGTGATTTTAGGCTGAGAAGTTGAACTTTTGAACATGTTTATTTTATGATTTATATATGTATCCTGACTCTCATTGTGAAAAAATTCAACATGTTAGACTCTGAGTCCTATTACCATATTGTTGGAGCAGCGTCGTGCCTTGTTCAACATGGCTACAAAATATAAATAAATTAAAAAAAAAAACATTATATATTTGTTCTGTTTGTTAACTCCCACATAGTAGTCAGAAAGAATTGGAAAATAATATTTAGTAGCTGCAAATACTGCTGTATAGTGTGTTAGACTACCCCAGTGGAATACTGGGTACTTGTATGATGCCTGAGGTAACCTATTAAAGCACCGGTGGGCAGCAGATTGTCCGTGGGCCACCAGCAGCCCGCTGAGCCTTCAGCTGTTCCCCTTCTGTTTTAGCAAAAAAATAAGGCAGACCGAGGGCTGCTGACTTCTTTGTCACATGTCCTCCAAGAAGACACAGTTGCCCATCACTGTATTAAGGGCTGTAGTCTCCGGTATACTAACTGACAGCACATAATGAAGTTAATTGCAAGTATTGCTACTAAGAAATAAACATTATATAATTCTACAATCTATAGTTCATAAATATTCTGTAAGAAGAATGCACATTAACTCACAATACCATTTTCGTAATCAATATTATAATATGTACAACTTTGATATGTATCATATGAGATGCTTGCTTTGATTTTCTCTGTTTTTGTTGTTTTGGTTATAAAACTTTTTTTTTTTACATGAAAAGGTACTGGATTAAAAAAAAGAAATAAAAAATAAGCAAAGTACAATCAACATACCTAATGATTCCTTATTGTGATTGTAACCAGAGCCTAGATAAAGCACATATTTCACTTACTGTTCTGTTCCTTTACTACATAATACTAAGAGTATGACTACTTTGCTAATTCTTTATTATTCTTTGACAAACAATTTTTTTTTTTACTGAGCCATCAGTAGGCATGAATTCAAAACTTAAGCCAGTGTATTATTTGAAGAAGCATATGGGACTTCATCTGGAGCAGTATATACTCAAACACCTTGGCTAAAAATGTAGTGTCAAGCATTATTATAGCGAGTTTTCCTTCTGACCAACCAACAAACTGTCACTTTCCAACAAAATGCCATATTAAATAAATTAATTGTGTGTTATATCATATTAGTTGCTAATCCCACATTATAAATGACATTAAGCTTTTACTGCATTAATTTATCATAGCCCAATAGCGGACCTGTGTCTTTTGATACATTAATTAGTTGATCAACATATTTATAATCAATAATGATGATCTCCAATTCTTTTATGTTAATGGCAATTAAAAAATAATTAGAACATTGCAGAGTTAAGTAGGACTTTAGCAATGGAGCATAGCTTTACCTCAGCATCTGGGACAGTTGGCAGCTATGTTTGCATAGAAATCTAGTCATTAATTGTGCATTTTAACAATTACTCAAGTATGTGTTTAATTAAACATCTGTTCATCTTACAGTACTTGGTGACCTCTGTTAATGTAATCTTAGTGAAGGGCATATGGGTCAAATGATTGTTGCTGTCAAGTTGCACAAATTATCAAATCATCAGTTGCTCTTTCAGGCTTAAAGCCAATGTCTTTGAACTTTAAAAAAAAGTATTTCCATGGTAGATAGCAAAGTTAATTTACAAAAATACAGTCTTGTGCCCCCACAATACCCTTCTCATTTCTCAAATGCGCCTATTCATATGACTCATGCATACACTCATAGGCACATACATACTCATCATGAGCCTGATTCAATAAGGCATGAAAAATGAGTGTAAATTGCATTTTTTTAAACACACACGCAAATAAAGCATATGCAGGTCCGTATTCAGCTTCAATCTGAAAATATGTCTCTTGCTGAATATGGGTCTAGGTACGCTCTGGTCTACCAGACAATACACTACAAGATACATCCAATACATATGTGGAATATAAAGTCCCAAAAGAATCCACAGAAAAAAGCATAAAAGTATTCAATGATTGTTACCGTTCAATAATATAGTCATAAATTACAAAATTGTTTTAAAATAGTATTTTTTTCACTGCAGTACATTAATCATCATGTTATTAATGTCTGTTGTACATAAAATGCATTTTTACAGTTGTTCCTGATTGCAAACACATGTTCTAGCATGCATACATAGCCCTCATCACTAGTAATCGGCATTTACACCCAACCTGTAGCTGGTGCAAATGATATGACAGAAAACCATGCATCTTTGTGATGCCCAAAGCATGATTTGGATGCTGGTATGTGGATTCAAGCTTGCAAATGCCCTGTACATTGACTATGTGCATATGCCCAGTCCCCTCCCCATTCCGCCCATAAAATCATAGGCTATTTATTTCAGGGGTCTTTTGTGCTCAAAGATATTTTGGATATTACTATCTGGGCATTTGCAGAGTGATTCTGCACAAAATATGGCACATATCAACATTTATGTACCTTAATGAATCAAGCCTATAGAGTCTTTAGAAATGCAATTTCACTCTGCATCTACTTTTATGGGATTGCGGGTCAGAATAGAAATTATGACCAGCACCAAAAACGCTTCTTTAAAGCCAAGCCTACCGCCTACCACCACTCTAGGGTAACTTCTTCATTAAATTACACTTTTATTGCTATTATTATTATTATTGTCTTTTATATATAAATGTCTGATTAGCATTTGTTTGATCAAAGTTATTTGCTCATCAGTTGCTATAGATTACAATGCATTTACAATTTCAAACTAAAGGTGAAAAAACACATATTATTTTTTCCTGAAAAAAGACAGTCAATTAAACAATTTTTAAATTGATATAGTAAAAAACTATAAATATGTAGAAGTCGTTTAGCAGCTTTTTGTAACATTAAAGTGTAATTATTAATATATTTCTTGTATTAGATTAGGAAGATTTCAATAATACCACCTGACACAAATGTATACAAGATGTCTTATCACCCACCAGAAAGGCTCCAATTGATTTCCCACTCTTCAGTCTTTATAAAGTTTCTCTAGTTGCACAGAAATATTTACATAAAATATTAAATTTAGACAGTAGATGGTAGTAGCACTCTAAGTATAAAATGTGAAGGTGCCATTGTGACAGGATGGACTGCCTATGTCACCCTGGGGTAAATGTATCAAAGGCCGGTTTTTTTATCTCGTGGGAGATCGGCGTCTTTGCAGCTAAAATTTAAAGGGGCGATGGCTTGTAAAAGCAAGTTTGCCTTTACAAGCCATCTCCCCTTTAAATTTTACATGCTAAGACGCCGATCTCGCGCGAGATGAAAGAAACGGACTTTGATACATTTACCCCCCTGTCTGCTGGGAATCAGCTGGGCTTACTTTGCCACCATTCCCTTTCTTTATCCCAAATGTGCCCTCTAACCGCAAATAGAGGGGCTTAAGCTGATGCCACCACTGGACTCCTTAATGGCATCCAGAACTGCGCACCTTCTGGGTAACTGTTGCTGCTAGTGTACCCCCTTGCTGGTGCACCTAGGATGGTACCTTTGACCTCTTCCTATAGATCAGGGTTGCAGTGCATGGATCCACCCTGGCCTATCACACTGGCCAGAGCTGCTGGATAGCGGACAGATTAGTGGTACTGGAAAGCTGGGTCCAAACCTCAGAACAACTGGAAACTGATTAGATGTGGGTCTAATATGTAGGTCACTGGAAATACCACAGGGATGAATTTGTCAAAGCAGGATCTTGAAGCAAATGATGTTTATTATCTCCAATGTCCTGATAAGGACAGTTCACACTGGTTAAAGGTACCAGTGATCAGAAAGTCAGATGGAGCAGTAATGATACATTTCAGTACAAACCAGTGCTGTTTTATACAGTTTGGGACTCAGCCTAGCAGGGGGTAAGCCAACCCCCTGAACTCTTTGCTGGCCCCAAGAAGTCTGAGTTATTTTTAGTATCGGGATGCAATATGTTTCCCAAAACATGGATTTAAATGCTATTTGTTTAACAAAATTTACACTTATCTGTGATATCCTACATCACATGCTGTTTACAATGTTCAGACAGGTTCTAGCACACTGGACAAAAGGCCACTCAGGAACAACGGTAACAACCACTGTGGTGCATTTAGACTAAAAATGACATATTGATTACTCACATGAATAGACTTAATTAGCCTTAATGAGAAGATACATAACAGACTTTCTCAACAAATGCTTATTGCATCAGAAATCAAAACTGAATGCATGCATTTCCTATACAAAGTACCACACAATATAGTAAAATCAGTACATTGCAATGATATAAATAAGCACCCTGCGCTATTTCCTTTAAGTAAATTTATACCATAAGTTATTTATAAGTGATCCAGCCACAGCACACTAAATCTAAGGCTTAAATTATTCTAAAACAAATAACAATACATATTTTTTTCAGTCTATTTAGAAGTGGTTTTATAAATGTTTTAATCCGATCTATGTCTACTATGTTGTCTAGGAATCTGCAAATTTTCACTTATTTTTTCTCTCTCTAATATGTGATCTACAGAATCTTAGCAGTACATTAAAACATGCATTAAGTTTGATTAAAGGTGACAATACACACTAAAACCTTGTGTTACACATATAAGCTGCTTAATATTATGTTTGAGCTACATATATCAATTTAATCTCACTACTGTTATTTTGATTAACTAAATTGTTGCTGTCCCACTTGCTACATAATAATAAGAACTGTGAGATGCAATATATAGGCATATAGGCAGGCACTTATAAATATACTGAGGAGGACTCTCCCCACAGTTAAACAATAAATAATACAAAAGCACATATTTTGCAGTGAAAGAAATTAAAATCTTTCAGCTATTTCACCTAATGCCCAATGGTCTGCACTGGTTCTCTCTCAATTAGAATATAAGTGGAATTAACAGTAGCAAATAAGTTTGTTCTAGCCGAAATAAACAATATTAAAATATTGCTAAATGGAAAATTTCAGTTCATTTCCAGTGAATCTCCTCCACTAATTATACAATGATTGGGTTTAAGATAAATATATGTTTTGTAACTGTTTATAGCTAGTGACAAGTATCTAGTAAATATTTGCTGAAATATCACTTCTTGCTACAATAGCAATCTTTGGTTAGAAAGTTTATAGGCATGTTTTAGTTCTCAATAAGCAAACATTTCAGAAATGTGAGAAAGGGTTCACTATTGAGGCATGAGCAGCTGAATTGGCACTTCTTTTTAGTTTGTTTATTCATTTAAATGTGAGAGTTCCCATTTAAGCTAAAGGTTAGTAAATATCAGTTTGAGAGGAAAAAAATCATGTTGCAAAGGAAAGTCTGTTTTTGCAAAAATGTGCTTTTTTTTTTTACCAGTAATTGCCATTTACTTCAATATTGCAGATGAAAAAATAAAACACAAAGTTATGTCTACCACCTTCTCTCTGCTAACTGTCCATCCACTTAAAATTGTAACCATAATTAATTTTGACAGCACAGAAGCAAATAAATATTTTCATTATGATCCATCTTTTCATCCCTCTTGCCACACTACCATGTAGGATTGCTTTGTAAAACAGATTTAGGAAAGTTGGTACCATTGTAAGTAGAAACTTCAGTAAGAAGATTTTCTCTTTGGGTCAGTACTGTCACTTTTCTATGTTAGTGCTGTCCACCTTCTTTGGCATGCATGGCCATATGATTTTTTTGTACTTATGTGGTTGAGGGACAAATATCCCCAAAAATGTATTTACCAAAAGGAAAAAAATGGATGAACATCAGTTATAGATGTGATTTGCTTTTAGTTGCAGTATGTGTTCACCAGACCCTATGTTTCTATTTGTCCAGTCAAACTATTGGGCAAGATAACACTTTATAACTGGCTGACCTAACACTGCCTGCCATTGTATGTTTTCATTTTGCATAGCTAATGAGTACAACTCTATTTATTTCTTATTTCTGTTCCTTCATTTGTCTCACTTTAGTCCCAATCTCCCACCTATTCATTTGTCTGCTATAATTTTTCTTTTGTCCTTTCTTTATCCTGCTGCCTCCAGGGTGCATCTACTGTTTATATCTGCTATTTTTTTTAATCACCCACATTTTCCACTTTTTCTGATCTTGAGCACTTGTGTCTCATCTTCTCTTGCCATATGTATACTTGTCACATGGTGAAGTCCATCTACACCACACAATCTCATCACTTATCAGTTCCACCTCTGCTTCAGGTTTTTTTTCAAGTTCTGGTAATTAATTTTCCTACCATTAAACCAAATCCTCTGATCTACCATAAATAACCATTTCCCTTATTCCACATTTCGCCAACCTTCCCTACAGTTAAATGGCCATTAAATGGCACTGTTTCTGCTTTGCTTTCTGCACTTCCTGAAAAGGTATAATATGTGCACTTCTTATTTCACCCCTCTTCTACTTCACTCCTCTCTAGAACTATTTTCATTAAAGACTAGGTACCTAATTTCCATCCACACTTTCTATCACTTCTTACTTGATGTTTTTATTCTCTCTTTAACTATAATTTCCCAAATTGTACCCATCTCTTCAGGCTAAAATCAGTTCTTCCCATATAGTTGGCAATTGTCCTTGTGTGTGTGTATGTGTGTGTATGTGTGTGTGTATATATATATATATGTGTGAGTGTATGTATATATGTTTATGTATATGTATGTATATGTGTGTATGTATATATATATATATGTATGTATATATATATATATATATATATATATATATATATATATATACAAGTTAACCCGTGCATGATACTCATGCATTCTAGTCAAATCAAGCTACTTAAGGTCTTAAAAAGGTTCTTGTCATGCATTTGGACCTAGCCCAGGCCTCCTCAGGGGAAGAGCGTTAGTTCCCGACGCAAGCGGCCTTTTTAATGTGTGTTCATGAGGTAAAATTACCTCACGAAAATGAGTTTGACCCCTCAACTCGTAAATTTAGCCTTTATTATCCCTCCCACGGGGGGAAGGGGGGATGATGGAAGTTAACTGACTTGACTATTCTCATTTTTTTGTCAAATAATGTCAGTACACCAAATTTCAGGTCAATTGGATGAGCCCTTTCTGAGAAAATAGTTTTTTCCACACACACACACACACACACACACACTAACACATGCCTCTACACAAGTGTGTTCATGAGGTAAAATGACCTCACGAAAATGAGTTTGAGCCCTACCAAATTTCAGCCCTTTTTGAAATTTTTTTCCCCACACACACTAAGAATTTAGTAGGTCAGTGTATAACTCTGCCCAGCAGGTGGCGCTGCAACTTGTTGTTTTTTTTCCACACACACACAGAAGCCACTAAGCATTTATATATATATATATATATATATATATATATATATATATAGGTATGTATATGTATGTATATATATATGTATATATATAAATATATGTATGTATATATATATATATATATATATATATATATATATATATATATGTATCTATATATATAAATATGTATATTTATACATATATGTATATGTGTATATATATATATATATGCATATATATATATATATATATATATATATATATATATATATATATATGTATACAAGTTAACTCGTGCATGATACTCATGCATTCTAGTCAAATCAAGCTACTTAAGGTGTTAAAAAGGTTCTTGTCATGCATTTGGGCCATAGCCCAGACCTCCTCAGGGGAAGAGCATTACTTCCCGACGCAAGCGCCCTTTTTTAACGTGGTTTTGTCCACATGTCACCACCTCATCATTTTTCTCCATCACCTCATCCTTCATCTTCATCGCCACATCTATTCAGATGTCTATCCAGACACAGGAATCTCTCTCAGCGGTCCTGAGTATCACACTCCTCTCGCTCTATCACCCCCGGCAACCACCAACCACTCCCAACTGTCACTTCTCCTTCAAGAAATATATATATATTTTTTTAAAATCTTTATAAATACTTTTAACAATTAACAAATTAAATTAACAAATTAAAAACATCTTAGTATACCAAATTTCAGCCCTTTCTGAGTTTTCTTCCCCACACACACTAAGAATTTAGTAGGTCAGTGTATAACTCCACCCAGGAGGTGGCGCTGCAGCTTGGTTTTTTTTTTCACACACACACAGACTAACACGCCACTAGGCTTTTATATTATAGATATGTATACATATGCATATGTAAATATATATATATATATATATATATATATATATATATATATATATAGATAGATACATATATATATATATATATATATACATATATCTTGTGGCACAAGCCCGCTACTGCAGAAGCACACGCAAACAACTTCTTCCTTTTTACGTAGTTTTATTGTCAGGATGGTAAATGTTTTGACACCGTACAGATTTCACAGCATTCCTTGGAGACCCTAAACACTAGCTAGACATAGCTCAGCTCTCTCAAGACCAGCCAGCTACCCCAGCGTTGATCTCCCTGAACAAATGACACAAACAAGCTTTTATACATGTTACTCCTCCCCCAGCCTTAGCTTGATTTACAGGTGACACACCCACCTTCTCTTTAAAAGAAAACACCCATCAGTGGCTCTGTTTGCACAGACACACCCTGTCTGTTTGCTGAGAGGAAATCATGTAAGTTAACAAACTTTAAACTACACATATGTTTTTATCTGGTTTAATCTCCACCTAGGTGCATAACTGTGCCAATGTTTTATTCTGTTTGTATACTTTCTCTGCCTCTTGTCAGAAAAATGCCTCCCTTTGTTACACATCCCTCTCCCTAGCGTCTCCAAGTAGGGGGACGCGGACTTCGCGAGGAGCGCATATTTTCATGACAATGCATCTGCATTCTTGTGCAGAATCCCAGGTCTATGTTCTACTGAGAACTTGAAAGGTTGCAGTGCCAAGAACCAGCGGGTTACCTTGGCATTTACCTCCCGGTTGTTCTGCATCCATCTTAATGGTGCATGGTCTGTTATTAAAGTGAACTCTCTGCCTAGGAGATAATAGCGCAAAGCTTCTGTAGCCCATTTTATGGCGAGACATTCTTTCTCCACAGTGGCATATTTTTGTTCCCTTGGAAGCAACTTCCGACTTAGGTACAGGACAGGGATTTCTACTCCATTCTTCTCCTGTGACAAGACTGCACCTAAGCCAACACCAGAAGCATCAGTTTGGAGGAAGAACCTCCGGGTAAAGTCTGGTGCTTGTAGAACTGGAGAGGAACAAAGAGCTAACCAAAGATCAGACCAGGCGGTTTCTGCAGAGTCAGACCAGGTTAATCTATCTGGACAACTTTTTTTTAACATGTCCATAAGTGGAGCAGCTCTAGTGGCGAAGTGGCTTACAAACCGCCTGTAGTAACCTACTAAGCCTAAAAAGGTTCTTAACTGCGACTTTTTTTCTGGTCTTGCCCAATTTTTGACTGCCTCCACTTTGTCTAGCTGGGGTTTTACTTGCCCTTGACCAACAATGTACTCCAAATATTTGGCTTCTCTCATGGCTATGGCACATTTCTCTGGGTTAGCTGTTAACCCTGCTGACCTTAATAAAGCTAAGACCGCCTCAACTTTGCTAAATGTGATCCCCAGTCTGGGGTATAAATCACTATATTGTCCAGTCAAGCGGCTGCATAAGCTGTGTGAGGTCGTAGCAATTTATTCATGGCCCTTTGGAAGGTGGCAGGTGCCACATGCAACCCAAAGGGTAGGAATTTATATTGATAGAGACCATCAGGGGTGGAAAATGCAGTCTTTGGCTTGGCTGTGGAAGTCAGGGGAACTTGCCAATAACCCTTTGTTAGATCAAGGGTTGTTAAATAATTGCTACCAGCAAGATTTTCCACTAGTTCATCCACATGTGGCATCGGATAGGCATCAAACTGCGACATACTGTTAAGGCGCCTAAAGTCATTGCAGAACCTAATTGTCCCATTGGGTTTCGGGACAAGCACAATGGGACTATTCCATTCACTAGTGGACTCTTCAATTACATCTAACTGGAGCATCTTCTCGACCTCCTTCCTCACATCCACCCGTCTGGCTTCTGGAATACGATAAGGCTTCTGCTTTACAATGACTCCTGGTGCAGTGACAATGTCGTGTTCGATTAAGGTAGTGCGCCCAGGAATGGAAGAGAAGACATCCCTGTTCCGGCGAATCATTTCTTCAGTCTGTTGTCTCTGCTGAATGGACAAAGCTGGCTCTATGGGCACTTCAGACTTTTCAATGGCAGTACTCACTACCTGAGGAGAGGTTTCCTCATCATGACAAGGTTTAAGGAGGTTAACATGGTATATTTGCTCCTCCCTTCTCCTACCTAACTGACGGACTCTGTAATTAACAGGACCGACAGCCTCTAGAACTTCATATGGACCCTGCCGATGGGCGAAAAGTTTGCTTTCCTGGGTGGGAACCAGGACTAGGACCTTGTCCCCAGGCTTGAAAGATCGAACAACAGCACTTTTATTATAACTTTTTCTCTGTCATTCCTGAGCCTCATTTACATGTTGCTGCACAATGGGCCCTGTCTTTCCTAGCCTCTCATACATTTGTGACACAAATAGTACCAGATTTGGCTCCCTGGGACCTTGCTGCTCCCACCCTTCTTTTAACATATCCAAGATACCCCTGGGATATCTCCCAAACAATAACTCAAAGGGACTAAACCTTGTTGAAGCTTGAGGTACCTCACAGATGGAAAACATCAAATAGGGAATAAGAGTGTCCCAATCTTTTTTCTCTTGAGCCACTGCTTTCTTGAGCATGTGCTTTAATGTGTGCTTAAAGCGTTCCACCAAGCCATCTGTTTGTGGATGGTATACAGAGGTGTGAATCGACGTAACCCCTAGCAACTGGCAAATGTCCTTCATCAGTTTAGACATGAAAGGAGTACCCTGATCTGTAAGAATTTCTTTGGGTATTCCCAATCGTGTAAACATCAATACAAGTTCCTTAGCTATGGTGCTGGACTTTATGTTTCGTAGGGGAATTGCCTCTGGATACCTGGTTGCATAGTCAAGCACCACTAGTATATATTGGTGCCGACGTGCGGATTTTTCCAGTGGCCCCACAAGGTCCATAGCTTTCCGTTCAAAGGGAACTTGTACTATTGGAATTGGAATGAGAGGGGTCCTGTACATGGGTTTGGGACAGGTTCTCTGACAAATGGGACAGGACCGGCAATACTTTTTCACTGCCATGTGTACACCGGGCCAGTAAAACCTAAGCAGAACTCGTTCCCGTGTTTTGTCCTCCCCTAGGTGTCCCCCACAGACATGTATATGTGCTGCTTTTAACACTAGGGTTACATGGACCTGACGAACCATTAATTGTTCTACTTTATCCCCCCGTACAGTAGCAACTCTATACAGGAAATTATTTTTAACAATAAAATATGGTATACCTTCTGCAGGCTGGGCGGCTTTTGCTACCCCATTTACCTTAGTCACACTTTTGAAGGCATGTTCCAAAGTGGCATCATTAAGTTGGTCTCGAGCAAAGTCCTGCAAAGGAAACAAAATTGGTATTGCGGACCAGTCCGTATCCTCACTGACAGGCGGGGTGGGCTCATCTGCAACATCACCGACCAATGCTAGTTTGGACTGTCCATGTCTCCCCGAAGGTGGATGCTTTTGTGGAACTCCTCTGTCGTGCCATGTACGCAAAGAAGGCGCAAGGTTTTGGTTGATAAGCACAGTCACCCAGAACAAACAAGAACTTCCTGATGTGGGACTCATGGTAAAACAGCTTGGAAAAGCAGGCCCAATATGCGCCACGGAACAGTCCATGGGTTCCGGTACTTTAGGACACTCTGCCTTAAAGTGGCCTGGCTCACCACATTCAAAACACTTCAGATTAGACAGCTTTGCACCTGGCCCTCTGTCCGTAGCAGTTTTGCCATTGGGTCCTGTAGCAAGGATTGTCAAACCTGGCTTTTGGCATGGCAGCGGCTTTGGCACAAATGCAGGTTCTTTAGTCATTTGCTGTAGCGCACAAAACCTTTTTACCATGGTGGCAAGCTCTTAATAAGTTTGTGGGTCTGATTGCAGAACCCACCTTTGCAAATCGCGGTTCAGCCCCCGAATGCAGTGATCTATCGCCAGAACTTCAATAATCCGAGAAGGCGAATTCTCCTCAGGCTGCAGCCACTTCTTTAAAATTTTAGAAAGCTCAGCCACTTGCGCTCTGACTGGTTTTTCTTTATCATAGCGCCATTGGTGATAGCGCTGGGCTCGGCCTGGCCCGGAAACTCCAATGCGAGCCAATATCTCAGACTTTAGGCACAGATAATCAGAGGCCCGTTCCTCATCTAGATCCATATAAAGTCGCTGAGCTGATATGGCGCCAGCCTCTCAGCCCAGTCTTTAGGAAGCCATTTTGCCCTTTTTGCAAGTCTCTCAAAGGACACCAGATATGCTTCTATGTCAGCACCTGGCAACATTTTCTGGAGAACAGGACCAAGTGGTTCATTTCTGTCATGGCTCACCTGGCTTAACTCTTCACTTAAGAGCCTTGTGCTTTCCACCTGTGCCTCGGCAACTCATAGCATCTGAGCTTGCTGTTCTTGCTGCGCAGCGGCCACATTCACGAGGGTTCTTAGTACTTCCTCCATGTTGACGTCTGCGCGGGTTGGGTAGCGAAAACTTGCTTCCTGGAGAATCCCACTCTGACACCACTTGTGGCACAAGCCCGCTACTGCAGAAGCACACGCGAACAACTTCTTCCTTTTTACGTAGTTTTATTGTCAGGATGGTTAATGTTTTGACACCGTACAGATTTCACAGCATTCCTTGGAGACCCTAAATGCTAGCTAGACATAGCTCAGCTCTCTCAAGACCAGCCAGCTAATCCAGCGTTGATCTCCCTGAACAAATGACACAAACAAGCTTTTATACATGTTACTCCTCCCCCAGCCTTAGATTGATGGACAGGTGACACACCCACCTTCTCTTTCAAAGAAAACACCCATCAGTGGCTCTGTTTGCACAGACACACCCTGTCTGTTTGCTGAGAGGAAATCATGTAAGTTAACAAACTTTAAACTACACATATTTTTTTACCTGGTTTAATCTCCACCTAGGTGCATAACTGTGCCAATGTTTTATTCTGTTTGTATACTTTCTCTGCCTCTTGTCAGAAAAATGCCTCCCTTTGTTACAATATATATATATATAAATATATATATATATATATATATATATATATACATACAAACGCATAACTATACACATATATATATATATACAAACGCACTGATATATACACACACACACACACATATATATATATATATATATATATATATATATATATATACGTGGGAATAAAGACAGTAGGACAAGGTGCACAATAGTGTAGTATTTTGATAGTAAATAATTTAAAAGTGCATACCAAACTAAAGTGGTCTATAAAAGCACCAAAACCTCATCACGAAAGTGAGGTATATATAGATAAACAAGAGAAACTGCAATATGGTGATATTTCAAGCAGTGTAACACCATCCACTCGTGTGTGTGACAGCGTACCAAATATACACTCTTTGAGGCTTATCTGTATGGGCTCCAAATACTCTGTATCAGATCAGATGATTTCCAGGTCCCAAAAAGCAGCCAGATACATCTTAGGAAGATCAAGTTGCCAGTTGGGTGCATTTATAGACCACAATAGTATATATATATATATATATATATATATATATATATATTGTGAATAGCATGCCAAACAAACTGCTCCTCACACAGGTTTTGATGAATTACTTTACTGTTTATTTTCTTGCCATGATCGACACAACAGCCTTAACAGTGTCTTCAGCAATCACGCCAAACATATTCAAATATTTACCACTTGTTAGCACCAGTCTTTCCACCCACAGCACAAGTCATTTATTTATGCTTCCTCCCAAAGCATTGCACTAGCTGATTCCTTAAAAAACCGTTGTATATATATATATATATATATATATATATACAAGTTAACCCGTGCATGATACTCATGCATTCTAGAAAATGTTTGTTCCCCGGGGGGATGTTAGGGCGGGGCGATCTAGGTCCCACCCCCTTTCTGACTTCTGAGGCTGACGGGGGCTGCACAGTATGTGCAGGTCCGCTCGGCAGTGACAGGCAGGGACAGTTTTCTGCCCGGCCGCTCTGATTGTGTTTAAAACACAATCAGAGCAGCCGGGCAGCACACTGTCACTGCCAAACGGACCTGCACATACTGTGCAGCCGTCGGCTGGGGGGGGGGCGATTGCCCTGATCGCCCCCCCCTGGATCCGCCACTGTACACATGTGTGTTCATGAGGTAAAATTACCTCACGAAAATGAGTTTGACCCCTCAACTCGTGAATAATGTCAGTATACCAGATTTCAGCTCTTTTTGAGGGTTTTTTTCTCACACACTCTAAGAATTTAGTAGGTCAGTTAACCCGTGCATGATACTCATGCATTCTAGTCAAATCAAGCTACTTAAGGTGTTAAAAACTCCCCACTGTCACCCCCGGCAACCACCAACCACTCCCAACTGTCACTTCTCCTTCAAGAAATATATATATATATTTTTAAAATCTTTATAAACACTTTTAACAATTAACAAATTAAATTAACAAATTAAAAACATCTTAGTATACCAAATTTCAGCCCTTTCTGAATTTTTTTTTACACACACACTAAGAATTTAGTAGGTCAGTGTATAACTCTGCCCAGCAGGTGGCGCTGCAGCTTGGTTTTATTTTTTCCACACACACACAGACAGACTAACACACGCCACTAGACATTTATATATTAGATATATATATGTATATATATATATATATATATATATATATATATATATATACACTCTGGGTACATTCTTTTTTAAAAAAAACAATTGTAGACTTTATATTTTGATGGATCCGTTAGGCCTTAAATTGAGCCAGATTAATTCCATGGTTTAATAAATACCTTAGAACTTCACAGGATCTTGTGATTGTTCTCAACAAACATAAGCTCCTTTAAAAAACTGCCTGCAGACTTGAAAATAAAGGTAATAATAGGCAAAGGAAACTGACAATACAAGATCTAGAAGACCTAGCAATATTTCCAATAGAACTGCAAAGGTCCCGAAGAAAGGTTTAACTGATCCCAATGTAGTGTCCTCAAGTCCACACACAGAACATCATTGCATACCCAAAAATGCTTTGCATGGAAAAGTTATCACAAAGAAATCATTCCTAAACCTCACTGCGAAAGTCTGAAGTATGAAAAACAATGACTAGATAATCCAGATTTATTCTTAAACAAACTGTTATGTTCTGATTAATTAGTTTGGAGAAAAACAGTTGACATATTTGAATAGAATATCTTGCTAACCATTAAGCATTAGGATGGATCTATTATGCTTTGGGGTTGTATGGCAGCCAGTGGCATAGAAAATATTGTCCATGTGGAGGGTAGCATGGAATCAACTAAAAATCAACAGATCTTAAAAGCTAATAGTATAAATATTATTGATAATCTGAGGGGACATGCAGTGAGTGCAAGAAAACCGAATGTGTTATGCTAGAAAAGTTGTGCAACGAAGAGTTGAAAAACTGATAATGCAAGAAGTGTGTGGAAACTGTGATTTCTAAAAAAAAAAAAAGAATGTGTTACAATATACTGACTAACTAGATTCCCAAACATTTGCACATTTCTATATTCACTGATTTATATTCTTGGAATATGTTTAATTTAGAAGAATAATGGTACTGGTGCATTTAATAGAGTAGAAATATGTCACTTTAATTTTTTTTTCCCTGCAAAGATTACGTTAACTTGTCCAAACTTTTCTACACACATGTAAGTGAATTCTCTGTTTTTATGTATTTATTTTTTGTTAGAGATAAGGATTGTATTGCGCAGCCATATGTAGAGATTCAGAAATAAGTCTGTTCATGTCTGTCATATATCTATATCACTTAAATGTTAAAAAGGGTTAATATATCTGTTTATTTATTTGTAACATGAAGTATCCCATGTTCACATAATTTTTAATGTTTGGCTTAATTACTGGAGTATGATTTATTTAACTTATACTTGTCCAAAAAATAGTCAAAATTGTGACTATTTCTCTCTCACAACAAAAATTTATTTGTGGTAAAAGTAATGTAAGACGTGTTATAAATAACTTTATTAACTTTTATGCACCAAGTTTTTTTAAGCTTCCATTATAAAAACAAAAATATTTGTAGTAATTTTCATAAAACATATAAAAGCTAGGGGTACAGAAAAAAGAGGAAGGAGGAGATCAACAGACAGGTAGTTGAAATATACAGAACATTTTACCTTTTTATGCATAGTCTATTAGTGGTTTAAACAAAAAATGCCAAAATGTCTTGCAAGAATACAAATTGTATATCTATTAACAGGATAGTTCACAATAAATATAATTGTGTCGATAAAGTGATTTACAAACTTTGAGGCACAAGTTGAACATTTTAGCAGGGTCAAATGGTGCAATGAACAAATAAAGAAAGTGTTGGTGGGGTAAAGAGATTGGAGTCACACATGAGGCAGATATATATTTAGTTCAGAGACCAAATTTAATCTTGTAGTTGGCAGAGGCACTGTAACGATCAGTCCATGGGTTCCAGATACAAGAGTATATATTTGTTTTGTTATGAATGATGCTAGAGATATACTCTATATAATATACTTAACAAACACTATTAACAATAGAGAACAAACAAGGTGGCTCTGAGTTTTTTCTAAATTGCACAATCTGGCATTTCGTGGCAGTAAAAATATGGTTTAGAAATATCTGTTTGTGTCTAGGGATATCCAGAATTTCATGATGCAATAGCAAACAATTGAAGAGTTAGGCAAACAAATACCTATGTATGATATTTTCAGCTAGATATTGAACTTCTTTCCAAAGATGAGCTAATTTAAAACAGTACCAGCACACATGGGACAGAGATCACCCACCTTCCACAAAATCTCCATCAAAGGGGAGAAGTAGTTAGAAAGATTGGGCTTCAGCCATAAAGACACACATACTGAGTGCAACATGCGTTTATTTTAAACTGCATGTAACTCTGCTCTGCATACTCCTGAAGTCAACAAGGAACGGATCTCAAGATATGTGTGGTGATGACTATGTATGTAGGTTCACTCTGCTCTACTAGACCAGACACTGCAGGATATGTACACTATCTATGTGGAATATAAAATCTCGAAAGAACGCATTAAAAACAATATATATATTCAATTAATGTTACATGTTAATATTATAGTCATTTATACTTTGACATTTTTTAAAACAAGTGTTTTTTTTCTAGAAAAACATTTATTACGGTGTTTTTAATGTCTACTGTATATAACATTTTTACAGTTCATCAACATCATCATCATCAAGCTTTTTTTCATTTGCTCCTGATTGCAAACACTTGTTTAAGCATGTATACTCAGCCATCATAACTAGTACTTGGGACTTAAACTAGCGTACTTCTGTGAGCAACTAACTTTGACTTGGATGTGGCTGCACAGGCATGCCCTTATTATATATTGCCTACGTAAATGCGCCCATTCCCCATCCTGTTGAGGTCCCTAAATCGCAGGCTGTAGTAAGTGCGTTTGTGCTCGAAACAGACTTCAACGTAGCTGCGTTCTGTTGCATATACATTCCTTAATGACTCAAGCCCATAGTGTGTAATCTTTTAGACACGGTACCAGTGATAGTATATTTTATGGGCGTTCTCAAATTTTTTTTTCTAGTACTTTGGGTCAAAGGTGTCTCCTATATCCTTCTCCCATCTGAGCTCATGTAAATCCATTTTCTTAAACTTCCATTTTATAATGATTTCTTATACATAATGCTCAATAAACTTGTAGAAATATCTGTTAAAATGGTATTTCACATGCATAAATATACCAATATATAATAAATTAAAAATTGAAAAAAATGTAGAGATTGTATAGGCTCAAAGTATAGATAATAATCATTATTCATAGCTGAATTGGTCTGCTCATCCTTTGTAATACTTATCAATAACTGCTAAGCTAATTTGCAAACCAATTATAATCATTTTAGTTTAGCAGACCCTGCAAGGGAATTTAACATAACTAATGTATTTCTAATGGAGCTCTTGTTGTCCATGTCACTTAGGTTCTTACATTATATACACATGATGCAGAAACACACTGTATGCTTCACCTGAATTCACTGCTCTCTTTTTAAAAATTCAATTGATACAATCAACTTGTCTATTCCACAGCAGAGATAACTACCTTATTCTGACATGTAATGATGAAATAGGTTACAATGTGATTCTCTAATAGGGATTTGTCATAAATAGAAACCAATTATCTGTATTAAAATGTAAACCACTGGTGAGTCATTAAAACAATTACAGGTGACCCCTTGTGAAATTTCACTAAATATAGATGTAATAATCTCTGGAGCTAGATTATAAGATCTTCTCTAATAATACCTGTAACCAACCATTTAAAAACCAATTCAGCATTATTAAAGAATTGATTAACTTTATTATGTAGATTCTAGATCAGTGGTAAGCATCAGACAACATAGGGGTCATATGTGTTCTTCTCAAACAGTGTAAAATCATTTTATATCTCATAAATATATAAATAAAATATAACATTTCATTAGTTATAGTAGAGAATAACTATTGGTTAATCTGAAACTTCCGTTTATTTACTGTATGTTCTGCATGAAGCCTTCCTACTATTGGTGGTTTCACAATGAGATCTGCTTGTTTATTCAGTTATAATGCATCAAACCTTTATGAGCTTCCCTGAAAAGTATAAATTGTCCATCCTGGGTTTACATTGTTTTTTGTAATATTTTCACATATTATATAAAATTCTTATTCTGACCTTAAGTAGTATATTTAGACTTAACTGATTATATAAACATTACTATGTGAAGCACTTTGGTATTACATCAGATGCAATCTATAAAATCTAATTCATTGAACAGGAATTGATGCCAACTCATTTCTGTATTTTTATTATTTTTTTAAGTGCATGTATTTAAAGAAAATATTGTAAATTTACATATATGTTATTACAGAAGAAAGTCTAATCTGACAATATAAATCTGATTCGATGCTTTAAATCTGACTATTGATTTGTCATGATAGTTTTATCTCTAATGAAGCTTTTGATACATAGGGCTATATTGTAAATACAGCATCCCGTTATGTAAGTCAGCAAAGGATTGAAGCAATAAGAATTTAAAAGTAAATATTAATATATATTAATATTAAAATTTAATTGTGGCCCCTTCCATTCCTTCCATTCTATTTTACCAATATTATTTGTCCCTCCTTCTTTATTTTAGTGCTTCCACAAGTCTTCTCAAGCAGCAGTGTAATTTTAAACATTTAATTGCTATAAGCAATGTATTTGCAATTTAATTGCTGTATTCATACATTATCGTACTCAATTATACGTACTCATACATACTAATACTCATGCCTACAGTATCATACTCACTACTCACTCATGCATTTTCATACTCACCACTGTAGCTGTTACTTATACACAAATCAACTTTTTATTGACTAAAATTTGATCCTAAAAACAGTATTGAGAAAATTATGTTTTAATTGATGTAAAGAAATTTGGCTGTAGATTAACTCTAAAGAAATTTTCTGAAGTACCTTCCAGTCATGATTTTTGTAATGGTTGTGCTAATAGCACAGATAGTGTCCTCTTTGATTATTTTAAAAACAAAAATGAATGGGACAAAATATTGCTCTAATATTAGTAAAGTTGAACAAGTAGCCTAAGAACAATTACATGATAACTCACTTCTTACAATCAATACATTTTAGGACATTTTAATTTTTAAGCTTTTCTTAATAATGTTATCATTATTAATTATTAATATTTATTTATAAGGCGCCACAAGGCATCCGCAGCGCCGTACAGAGACAAACAAAATCACAATACAATGGGAGACAGCACAGTACAGTAAACACAGCAACTCAGTACGCTCAATGCACAGCTAGAGTGGGCAGGGAAGGGGGAGGGAGGATCCGCAAACGACGGGGCCCAAGAAGGAGGGCGCGGAAGACAGGGAGACCCCCAGGGGGGAGGAGTGAGCGAGAGTGGACGTGGGGTGGAGGGCTAAGTAGCTGGAGAGCAGAGTTAGAAGTGGTGGAAACAGGAGGAGAGATGGCCCTGCTCAGAGGAGCGTACAATCTAAGGGGAGGGGTGGACAGACAGAGAGACGCAGGGGAGAGAGGGAGAGTAGGGGGACAGAGGCAGAAGATAAGGTAGGAAGTTAAGTGGGAGACAGAAAGGCTTTAAGAAAAAGGTGGGTTTTTAGGGCCCGTTTGAAGCTGGACAGATTAGGGGAAGTTCTGATGGAGGGAGGGAGCTTGTTCCAGTGGAGGGGGGCAGCGCGGGCGAAGTCTTGGATACGCGCGTGGGAGGAGGTTATAAGGGGGGAAGAGAGGCGACGGTCAAAGGCAGAACGGAGAGGGCGGGATGGAGCATGAATAGAGAGGAGGGTGGAGATGTAGGGCGCAGTGGAGTTGGCGAGGGCCTTGTAGGTGAGTGTGAGAAGCTTAAAGAGGATTCTGAAGGGGAATGGGAGCCAGTGAAGGGCTAGGTAGAGGGGGGAGACAAAAGAGGAGCGACGAGAGAGGAAAATAAGCCTAGCTGCAGCGTTAAGGACGGATCGAAGGGGATCGAGATGAGAGTGGGGGAGGCCAGTGATTAATTAATGATAATAGTGATCATTAAGAATGAGTTTATTTTTTTGTTTGTTGACAATAGTAATATGGCTATATTTCATTGCCTATATTTCATTGTCTCCTAAAACTTCACAACTTTAATGTCTTACTATTATTTCAGGAATTTCTTCTTGTAATTTAAATTTAGCTAAAAATGATGTTTTTTTTTCCTGCAGCACTGCTTCATTCATTTTAAATAGATTTTTGGAAAAATTATTTGATCAAAATATGTTAGAATGCAATTTGCAGATATAGATTGTAATAAACTTTTTAATAAGACTAGATCAGAAACTGGTATTAATAAGGACGAAGTGGACTATGTTAAAGTTTTATATCTAAGTTTTGTTTTGGATTCTAAATATATTGACCAAAATAAACAACCCATACAATTTTCCATATCTAAAATTTGTGCAAGAAAAAAATGTATTTTAAAAAATCAGTTTGCCTCTTTTGTTAAAACGCTAAAGATCGCTAAAATTATAATTGACTTTCCTAGTTATGGATAACGTAATATGTATAGATATAGTTTAAAACACAGGAAGGATATATTTTAGTTTAGTAATAAGGAAAAGTTAAAAATTAGAGGGAATATTTCATGTTTGTAGTATGTACTTATCTGCACTTGTCAGGTTTAATATACTGGGCAAACATTAAACATGTAAATGCTGAGCACATTAGGTTATGAAAGGTTCTAACTCATGAAATCTATCATCATTTCTTTACAAATACATAATAATAATGTTGAGAGCCTAAAATAACTTGGGATACATGCAAAGCATAATTTGTGTCTTAGTGAAGGTTATTGTACTTCATTATGAAACTGAATGGATTTTTTTAAATGAATACTTTGATTCGATGTAGGTCCAATGAAAATCGTGATTTAGCTGCTTTTTTTGTTAAATAATTTTTATGCATTTTATTGGTTTATTTTAATATGGGCGGGTTCTGTACAGAAGAGATGCATAAGTGGACGCATTTGTGTGTAATCACCCTGTAGAAGAAAGTTTCTTTCTAAACGTATAGCTGCTGACTCAGATTAATGTCTGCCTGTGCTGAAATGCTGATTGTATGCGGTTGGGGGCCAACAATTTGCAAATATTTTTGTAAGTGCAAAATTTTATTTTATTCAATTCATATAACAACATATAAATTTACTATTGAAAATCGTACATTTTTTTATACTGATATTCCCCTCTCAAGAAAATATAGCAATTCATTAGCAAATACTAATATTGTATAAGATAAATATAAAATAATACATTTATATTTGGCTATGTAATGTAGACATTGTCCTAAATACTATCCCTAAAGTGTACATGATTAATGGTAAATCAATGTTGTACACTTTTACTCATTGTAAATGGTTTATAGTTAGGGTATGGGGTTTTAATCTCCTTAGTAGTCTGACAAATGTAAAGGATGACCATTTAATAACTTTGCTTATGATTATTACCGTCAATCAACTCCTTGGAAAGGTAATTCTGATTCAACCTAAGTAATATAACTCTTATTTTCCTTTAAATCCACAGGATCAATATTCCTATAATAACTTATGCTCATATCTTTAAAAAAAACTACGCAGAAAATATAGCTTCATTTAATACATGTTGTATTATTAACATTCTAATTGTAAAACTTATGCATATATTATAAAATAGTAAACAGTGTATTTATACAAACTCAACAGATTTTATTTCATACACTACATTGCAGTCAATTTCCTGTTGTATAAATATACAAGTCATTGTGTCTGTGTTTAGACTAACTATTATATAAAGGTGTGTGTGTGGGTGTGGGTGTGGGTGTGTGTGTGGGCGGATAGGGAAGAGACCTGTGGGGGGGACACAAGCAAGACTTCATTCTAAAGCCCACTTTTCAAACATATATCATCATCATCATCACCATTTATTTATATAGCGCCACTAATTCCGCAGCGCTGTACAGAGAACTCACTCACATCAGTCCCTGCCCCATTGGAGCTTACAGTCTAAATTCCCTAACACACACACAGACAGAGACAGACACAGACTATGGTCAATTTTGATAGCAGCAATTAACCTACCAGTATTTTTTTGGAGTGTGGGAGGAAACCGGAGCACCCAGAGGAAACCCACGCAAATACAGGGAGAACATACAAGCTCCTCACAGATAAGGCCATGGTCGGGAATTGAACTCATGACCCCAGCACTGTGAGGCAGAAGTGCTAACCACTACGCCACCATATATTCCACAACCAAATCCTCTCACACTATAAACTCCATTCATTTCACATGAAAACGGTTACCATTTATTCTCCTATTATTTAATTTCACTTATCTAAGTCAAAGTCCAACAGCCATTATTCATTATCCACATTCCCTTCACATGGAATCTTCTAGATGGCAGCCATTTTACAAGCATGGTAGCTTCTAGATCCATTTTCTCTATTGTCTGAACTCAGCATGCTCTAAACACATGGTATTTCACCCTGCTGCCATATTAACTATTACAATCTCTCCAGCAATAAACCAAATTATTTCAGCGTTTCAGAGTTACAAACTACCTTTTAAACCAAGAGTCTAACAAACCTTTATATTGAACAATCTGACCACTTCTTGAACAATCCAATCATTTGCTATGCATCTAAGTCCTGATGTCAGTCACTCTTCAACAAACATATAACCATACACTTCCATTACACAGCATTTGCAATTTCCTTTAGCCTTTTCCAAGAACTGAAATGCCTCACACCAATGAACAGGACCCAGTTCTTAATCTTCTAGTAATATACTTCTAAGTCCACCACAAATATCTATTTTACACAAAATATATATCTATTTAGTGAGAACCAGCAAGGCATATCACACAAAATAACTTTTGCACCAACACAATTGACTAAAACTTCACTAACTCCATTTTATCTGAACAAAACAAACAGTTACACCGTATAACTATTCCATTTAAATAACCTTATAAAACTCCATTATAACATTAAAATATATTGAGTCTCCGGCGCTAATTGGTATATGAACAAATAAAACAAAACAACAAATGCAGCAGATCAATAGAGGAAATGCCAATCCTCTAAAAACACACATATAATACAAAAAACAGATTGCGCAAATGATGTTTATATAAAAGTATGTACATATAATAAAAACCGAACAGAAAATTCAGCTATCCAACAAACTGATTCTCAATTGGATACATATGTAAACAATAATAGAGTATTCCAAATATTATCACATATGGCTGTTGACAGACATAAAGCGGTCTATAGGTATATAATCAGCGAATATCATATACATGAGAAAACTCTCAAATAATTCCACAATTTGAACAGATCCGCAACCAAACAGATTGATATATGGTTGTTTCTGGATATTATGAACACAGATTCCGTTCCAAGTTGTTATTCTTCCAGTGGATTAGTTGGCTAGTTCTGATAATAATGTTCCATAAAACAGATATATTGATGCATAAATTCACACATGTTTTGCATACTTCTGTTTTGTAAACTAGTAATGCGATGTAAGCATATGCAGCTCATCCGCCATATAGAAGGTTAATGCGGCTAAAATAGTAATCACCACTCTACTGGTCATAGATAAAAATGTAGAGCTTACCCGCCTCAAGAAAGATATAGATCCTGGACACCTATCCGGTGGTAGAGAGTAAGGTAGAGAGTAAACTTGCAACGCGTTTCGTCTGTCTGAGCAGACTTTTTCAAGCAGTCTGCTCAGACAGACGAAACGCGTTGCAAGTTTACTCTCTACCTTATGAGTATGTGCTCATCCTTAGCCTCATTGTTATTATGAAGACTCTGTAACATTGTTTCTAAGAGGCGCTATTCGTATATTTAGAGGATCCACGTTCCTACATCTGATTTGCAGTCCGGATACTTTTCTGTGGTGCGCACCACACACAGGCACAGCCTGGATCAGAAAGCCGCTTATGCGGTCAGAGACAAGCCCATACCCAAGCACAGCCCGGACTCTAACAAGCTGCTTATACCACCGGATAGGTGTCCAGGATCTATATCTTTCTTCAGGCGGGTAAGCTCTACATTTTTATCTATGACCAGTAGAGTGGTGATTACTATATTAGCCGCATTAACCTTTTATACGGCGGATGAGCTGCATATGCTTACATCGCATTACTAGTTTACAAAACAGAAGTATGCAAAACATGTGTTAATTTATGCATCAATATATCTGTTTTATGGAACATTATTATCAGAACTAGCCAACTAATCCACTGGAAGAATAACAACTTGGAACGGAATCTGTGTTCATAATATCCAGAAACAACCATATATCAATCTGTTTGGTTACGGATCTGTTCAAATTGTGGAATTATTTGAGAGTTTTCTCATGTATATGATATTCGCTGATTATATACCTATAGACCGCTTTATGTCTGTCAACAGCCATATGTGATAATATTTGGAATACTCTATTATTGTTTACATATGTATCCAATTGAGAATCAGTTTGTTGGATAGCTGAATTTTCTGTTTGGTTTTTATTATATGTACATCCATTATAACATTAAGCCAAAACAGAATAACACAGAACTATTTATATATCCTGATTTAACCATTTTCCATTCAAAGGCACATTACACTTCATTCAAATTAACTCCATTTACAAACTATATATTTACAGATTCACTCACCTTCCATTCAATCTCATTTTTCCTACTAGCCAGGGCCTTGCCAGGCTCCAGACAACTTACTTTCCAGCATGTTCAGCTAGGAGCTGTGTCTGCATGTCTTATCAGGCTGGGGCAGGGCACCAAGAGAGCCTTTGTGCTCTTTGCTACATAACATAATACCCTTCTTCTGGGCGGAGTTTATCTTTCCACAGGAAACAGATCACAGCCTGTCACATGTTAATTTTGACCAGCTATTCAAGACTAACACAAGTCTTCTGTTTCTAGTGGGGGTAAGGAGAATTTTGTTCAGCCCAACTTCTACTTTAATTGTGGCTGAATCTGTTCTTATGTTTTAAAATAATAGATTATTTATATACTCTTCATCACTCATTTCATCAAAAACCAATGCTTAGGACTAAATTGAGCCTTATTATCTCATTAAGACTTCAATCAATGCAATGGTGAACAAGGCCCTGAAGCAGCATTGGTGGCAGATACTACCCCCTATTTTTGCCCATGTATGCAGACTTTAGGTGCAATATGCTGGCCACAGGTGCACATTCAGTAATACATCTGGTTAAAGTAATAAAGGGGAAAACAACTAACATTAAAATGTGTACCTTTGTGTAGTTAATTCTGTCAGAACTTAAAGTATATATATCGGCTATAAGCTTATTTTAGAATTGCACTGATTATGTGAAAGTAACTATACAGAGAAACTTTTTTCATGTTTTGCCTGCTTTTTATCCTTTATAGTGTTTATGCAATAAAAAAATATTTATTACAAAATGCTACTAAATGCTAACACATTATAACGCCAGATCTCTCAGAGCAGCCCCAGCATGATAAATTATAGTAGTGTTTCATTATGCGGTGCTGTGATTTGCAGCCATGATTATTGATCAATTATTAATAATTAGACCCCACAGTGTCCAAATGAGCCACTGAATATATCACATTTTTAAACCCTTTCACTAGGTTCTCCGTGCTTGCATTGAAACTATGTCACCCCGCAGTAAATCTGTCTGAATGGGCCAAGCTATAATTACACTATAGAAGTCACCCTCACCTGTCTGATAAACACCTAAGCAGGTATTGCCTCGCCCAACCCTCAATAAAGGTTTAACAGCTTGTAACATACCTACAAATCCACATGCTATTTGCTCTAACACCAGCAAACAAGTGGTACTTTATCAATCTCACTCACACCCTATACCAACCAGTGTCATTCTCACTAGTCTACCTTGCAAGTGTGACCATGTGCTGTTTTATTGCGTATGTTTCTATATCTTGTAATTACCTACAGCTAATAAAACCATCTATTTGCGTTTACCTGTAACAAAAAAATGTACTTCAATTGCACTTTAATTTGGCAAAATACAAAAATAAGTTTGCTTAAATACAGTGAATGCAAAATAATTTTAACCTTTGCTCAAATTCAAGAATTTGTGAGGTTCAACAGTTCAAAATGAACTTTTACAATTCTGAGGTATTATTCCTCATTATATCCCTTTTAGTAGTAGCTTCACATTGTGGTTTTGGAAATATCAATGATTTTTGATGCAGGTCATTGCTTCAATTGATAGCAACTGATGGCATTTATATAACTATGCAAATTGGAGACACACACTCTAGAATATCATAAAAATGTCAGAAAATCTATTTTTGTGAATTATAGTAGAGTTCTGTGGAATCTAAGGGTGACTTGAGGGTAGTCTCCGCTGAGGAAAACACATCTCATTTGCAATCTTATCACAAATGTGCAATATTGTCCTTGACAATGTGTGATGTGTATTTTGGAAAGGCCATGTTTTTTTTCAAACCATACATTGCACAGATATAAATATGTATGTTGGCTCACATAATTTATGTGATTATAGCTGTTTAAAAGAGCTACAACCTTATTTTGTTATTCTCCCTTTGTATGTGTAATATAAATATTAAGAAATTAATGTATAAAAATGATTATACATTCCTAATACTTTTCATATTTGCTTTGCTGGCATTAGTAAGAATTAGTCTGAAATTAGTAGCTATAAGCAATTGATCCAGAGGGTCACCATCAGCTGTATCCAGTCTTCTTGTAGTAGCCCTCCACAAATTATTGACCACACATAATGATGTAGAGAATGCCTTTTATAACCTACATGGCAACAAATGGTAAGGTGACATAATGCCTTTTTGGAAGACTCTTACCATGATTTAGGAAGATAAATACTGTGAGGATACTTTCTTGACAATGTGGGATGTGCATTTTGGAAAGTCCGTGTTTTTTTTTCAAACCATACATTGCACAGATATAAATATGTATGTTGGCTCACATAACTTATGTGATTATAGCTGTTTAAAAGAGCTACAACCTTATTTTGCTATTCTCCCTTTGTATGTGTAATATAAATATTAAGGAATTAATGTATAAAATGATTATACATTCCTAATATGGGACTTTTCATATTTGCTTTGCTGGCATTAGTAAGAATTAGTCTGAAATTAGTAGCTATAGGCAATTGATCCAGAGGGTCTCCATCAGCTGTATCCAGTCTTCTTGTAGTAGCCCTCCACAAATTATTGACCACACACAATGATGTAGAGAATGCCTTTTATAACCTACATGGCAACAAACGGTAAGGTGACATAATGCCTTTTTGGAAGACTCTTACCTAATCTAGGACGATAAATACTGTGAGGATACCGGGTTTAACGTAACCTTGTGGGCCGCACAGCTGGGCTACCCGGTACCTATCCAAGGTTCAACATCACCCAGGAAAATATCCAAAAATAATAGAAATAAGTTTATTTAACAAAATGGTAGCACAAAACAGCAACGACAGATGTAAATAATAATAATTTGCAACAAATATCACTACACTACAGTCTGGCACAGACAACATACAGGGTATAATGAAAACACCTCACCCATATCCTTGTTACTTTCAGGGACTGCTGCCTCTCTTCTTTAAGACTACCAGCAAACATAGGGGCCTTAAGTCACTGTCACTCTGCTTTCGGTGGACACACAGCTCACCAAGACCTGGAGAGGTAGATGAGGCACGGCAGTACTCAAGGGACCGATTGTCCCTATCCTGACAGGGGCAGAGCTTAATACAGCTCAACGCCAGCCTGACCTCAGCTATCACTTTGTAGTGAATGCCAATTTGCTGTCTTCTCTAGCCATCTTTTAAACCCAGAAATGACCTCATCAGCAATTCCAGGATCGGCCTGATTGGTCCTTTTTCTATGTTTACTTTTTCACAAGTAAACATACAAGCAAGTCGATAACAGATGATTAAGTCCTGATTTAATTAGGACAGGTATTGTTATGCAAGTATAGAAAATTGTGTAACATACACTGGCGCTCTCTTTATCTTCTTTCAATGAATATTCTTATACACCTTCCCTTAATAGGCAATGATGCCTATGTGTTCTTCTAGATTTTCACTCTTCAGAATGATGCATGATTTAGAATGAAACAATAGAAACCACATGGTATAGATCGTATGAACTGTACATAACCTACACCTTCACCAATATAATAATATAGACAGTGATGTAAAAAGTCTATAAATCAATTCCAATTGTGCAAATTGTCTTCAGGAGAAAGCCCCTTAAGGGTATCAGCTTAGAGGACAAAGATAGATCATGTGCTTCACACAGATGGCTTAAATCCACTGAATCCTCTCTCAAAACATTCCGCTCATCAAACCAACGCATTTCAACCCTAAAACATGAGTCTTTATCAAGGTATAAGTCCATACAAACATTCTACACCCTTAAATAGTCCATGTGAAGATCTTATTCCACTCTACGGGAATTCTGACTGGACCTTCCTCTCTGCTGCTTCACATTGCCCATCCTCCTTCGTTCCATAACGAGGCTTGAGTGAGAATAACTTTATTGTTCCATTACACGATAGTTCTATTCAATGTCCTCACCGCGTTATTGACAATACTCCCATAGGAGCATAAACATCCGAGTTGCACGGAGAGTAAGACAGATAACATAAAATTCCCATTAGTACACATAATAAGGGACAAGAATATACAGAGTCTTATATATTTTCAAATGCATGTTAATGAATGAATTCATCCCGATATATTGAAGTAACCAATTCCACTTCAATTGATACATAGTAAAACAACCAGTGTCTAGCGATACCAAATTATCTCATTCCCCCTTTAGATCTAAATACCGAGGATGAATGAACTAAATGCCCATATGAACTTAATTCATCCTCACGTGTGAAAATCTAATAAACTAATTACAATAATCATGTGACTCGCTAAGTTACATTTACTTTCTACTTATATTCACATTGATGTTGTAAACAAAGCACAAATTCATATACTTCTATGTACCTCTCTGTACTTATGTTCCCTCTGTACTTAACATACAGGTAAGAAAAGTCTGAAAATAATTACTATAACACCTAAAATCCCCAGGATCCAGGAATTTCACCACCGAATATATACATGGGCCCTGCTGTAGATGTCTCAATATAAATACACATTACCTCACAGGCCCAAAAATATGAGAAATCTAATAACGTGGCACGATCTATAAAAACCACTTAATCTCAAATTCTGAGTTTAAACCCGTGGGACATAATGCCTGTGGTGTGTATATCCATTGCATCTCAGCTTTTGCCAATGTCCCTCCCAAATCTCTATTTCTCCATGAAGGTTCAATCTTCTGTATGCCCCAAAATTCTTTTATCTGTTGGGGCTTACATAAATGTACTTCTTTGAAGTGTTGAGATAGAGAATGTGTCTCCAAACCTTTCTTAATATTATAGATGCGTTCCCTCAATCTTATCTTTAGAGGGCGGGTAGTCTTCCCTACGTATATTTTTCCACATCTACATCTAATCACATATATGATATTACTTGTATTACAAGTGATGAACTGATTAATAGTAAGTTTATAGCCATTTATCTCTAAATCAGTAGTCTTCATTTTATCAGAACTACATGTTCTACACGCCATACAGAGTCCGCATCTGTGAAATCCCACCGTTCTGATGGATTTCCTTATTTCTTCTGGTAAAATGCTCCTAACTATTTTATTCCTCAGATTTGGTGCTTTTTTGTAAATAAAAATCGTTTTTTCTGGAATAACCTATTATTTAGAAACCTATTTAATAACTATTTAATAACCTATTATTTCATCTCATTTTAAAAGGTTCCAATTTTTCTTAAATATGCTTTCAACATGTGTATGTTCTTTAGTAAACTCAGAAATAAAAGCCCATTCAAAACCCTTGGATTTGTTATCCGCCCTAAGGTTATTGTGATTAACCAGGGTTTTCTGATCGTACTTCAAAACTTTTTCCTCTGCTCTTCTTAAAGAATTCTCACTATATCCCTTCATTAAGAAGGCTTCTTTCATCTCTTTAATCTGAGTTTGACAAACTAAGTCCTCGGAACAATTCCTCTTTACTCTTTTCATTTGTCCCAGAGGAATGTTATTCAACCAAACTGCGTGATGATGACTTTCTCTCTGGATATAACTGTTAGTGTCAGTTGGTTTTTTATTTGTCTTACTCTGTACTTGTCCTTCATTAATATATACTGTTATGTCTAAAAAGTTAACCTCCGTTTTACTAATATTAAAAGACAACTCAATTTTACTAATATTAATATCTTTGTGGAGCGCCAAAATAGACTCTTATTACTATTAGGTATTGTTATGCGACTATACAGCAGGAAAGACCACACTCCAGATACTTACATTTGAATACACAATGCCTTCCTCTGTAATTAAACATAGAGCTCTGTTTGTGGACCCATTTTCTATGCTCCCACACATAGATCAAAAGCTAAAGGAAGACAGGAGACCCCTTGGTGTGATGTACATTCATACAGGATTGGTGGACAATAAAACCTTTTGCCTACACAAGCTTAAATATGACTGACAAATATTGGGAAACCAGAGGGCTAGAAAAAGTATATGTTTGATAGTCCGCAGTCACCTCATTACCTCACAAATACCATGCCTTCTTAAGCCCTCAGCTTGTTTTACTCCCCTTCTGCAGTCCAGGCAGCAGTTTATTTGGTTTGGCTGGCTACCCCCTTCTCTTCCCTGGATTAAAAGTAAAACTATAACACCAGAACACTGCTAGGTTCCCAAAAGACCTGGGCCCTGGTACACAAGCAAAGTTCATTGACAGCCACTTCCACAACATGCACATGCTCACAGTCTACAAAGTTAAGTCAGCTGTGTAGAGGGAAAGTAAACATTGCTCTCCACTGGCCTGTCACTGCTACAGTATCTGTTTGCAGTGTATGGATTACTAACTACTTTTTACTGATTCCTATACTAATATTGTAATGCTCAGCACCCTGTTTTCAAGCAGTTTACATAATAATTGAATGGTATTTATGAAGACTTGACTAGAAAAATCAAGTAATAAATTAAACTGGGTTAGGACTGCTGGGATCAAATAAAGGTGCAGCTTGTTATGACAGATATGTGGTTTGCTGTCATACAGTTTGCACACCCTTAATAATTTCTTCCTTTTATGTCTGGTTTCATGCGCATACACTGAATGTCAGTAATAATTAAGCAACCAAAAAAGGAGATAATTACTTTAAGTGTCTCTGATAATGCTCATGTTTGTCTAGTATTTATAATCCGTGGTAGAGACAGGATAGGGGGCCAGTAATGGAACTGAAACCGATTAGCTTGGTACATGGTCCCCTGAATTTCTATAGTAAATGGAGAATTGATGAATTTCAGGCACTGTTTTCTGTGTAGCTATTGTCCAGATTAGATAATATCTGATGCTCTCATTATTAGAAACATAGAAATAAACTGGATCTATTTGCAGATTACATGTCATATGTATTAGATTCTGTTAATACTAAGTTAAATAGTAAAACAAAACAACTTGGTTCTCTGGAGCTAAATTTTAGTATGTACAGCTAGTATTACTCTATAAAAATATCGGTATCAAATGCAGCAATTTAAAATCCGAAGAATCTTTATACTTTAATAAATTCGTTTTGACCATCTCAATGTCATCTACCCTTCTTTTAATCTTTTTTTCTCTATATTGTATTAATATCTTCATCAAATTAATGGAGCAAGTGTCTAACGTATTTTCGCATTCTTTTTTAAGATCTGGGTCATCTTGAATAGAAAGATGTTTAATAATCCTAAGACCTATGGGAATTCTTTTACAATCTACATACTGTTGAAGAAAAATATTATCCCACCAATGTCTCACTTCATTTTTAACAAAGTTTCTAATTTTAGAAAGTTTCTATCCATGCTAGTATCTTCCCGTGTATCTTCAATTAGATTGGAGACATCAAATTTGGACATATAATTTTCACGTCTAATATAACGGTCTTTACAACATTGTAGTTCTGCCATAATTATTAATAAGCTCGAGCAGCCAAGAGATATAACATTAAAACATATATCAAAACAAAGCAACTTGGTTCTCTGGCGCTAAATTTTAGTATGTACAGCTAGTATTACATTAATATATTTTATTTCTTTCTAGCTAGTGCACATATGTAAATACAAGAAATGATAACAAATTAATATCACCTGAATCTGAATCAAATGATACACACATATATAGAAAATTCTTGGCCAAGAATTAGATACCTAAAACAAAAAAAATAAAAACCATATATGTTCAATGAGTGTCACAGTAATCCATAGACAATATAAAATACATGCATCTCTTTGAAAACTACATACAGTATATTAGTTGTAACTCTAAAAGGGTATTGAATACATCCTATTAGAGATAATATAAGATCTAAAATGAATCTCTCACTCAAATGAAAATGGATAAAGGGGATTTTTGTATCCATTCAGATCCAAACAATACACCAATATTAGATGTTGGTTGTTAGATATATAAGAAAAAAAAAAGGTTCTTAGCATGCATTTAAGATTTTAGGATGTGTTTCCATTAAAAAGGAGAAATCAGTCCTTTTTGCCTTTAGTACCGCCAATAGATGAATCTCAAGTGTGTTGTTATGCTTAATCGATGAAATAGCTGATGTAAACGGAGCCTGTCGGCAAATCTTCTTACCGGTAAAGCGGCTAAACAATAAAGATTCCAATATGTGGCTCCAAAAGTTACTTAATAAGTTTTATCCTCAGCATGTAGCGTTTGTTCAAAGCATACATTAAAGCGTACTGGAGTGCCCGTGTGGCCTCCAGTACGTAGGAAGGACAACACGTTCCTTCAAAAGTCGCTTTAGAGAACATAGACAGAATATTATGAAAAGTTATAGAAAACATAGTGTTTCTAGACATTTTATGGAGATGCATGATAGTTATCCCAGGGGGCCTTAAAGTTATTGGAATAGAGAAAATTAATCCAACGATCAGAGGTGGAGATCGCTATAAAAGATTATGTAGGAATGAAGTTTTATGGATGTTAAAACTACAAACCCTACATCCGGAGGGTCTAAATGAAACTATGGAATTCAATGACTGACAGACTTAGATATATGTATTCATTTATTTATCAGTGGGAGTAGGTTATGTATCTATGATCTGGTGTATACACATGTGTATATATACAGTTTATGCACATGTATATGTTTGTATAAACTTGTGTTTTTATATGTATTATGACTGTCATATTTTCATACATCATTATTTTTATTATTTTTATGATTTGTATATATTGAAAGTACTTTGGATGATAAATATCTGTCTAGTCATGGGTTTATTCATATGAATCATTCATGATTTTTAGACAATGTTGGTCAGATATACTCATATATTTGTTTTTGAATAATTTACTGAATATACTAATGTTGCAAAAGGTATAAAGTAGAGGTTATACACTCTACTTTTATTTATATTTATTTTTATTTTTACATTTGTATTTATTTTTATTTATATTTATTTTTACTTTTACATTTATAAAATATAACTGTTTTTAAATTTTTGATTATTATAACAAAAACTGAGAGATATATGTATGTGTCCATATATATATATATATATATATATATGTATATATCTATATATTATTACATATATACATATTTTTTAATAATCATTATATTTTTAGCTTTGATGTATGTGTGGATAGATGGGAAAGAAAAAATTCCTAAAAGTGATATAGGGGTGTTTCTGTGTTTTTACAGATCTGAAAACATATGTTTAGAATTATGATCAATAAGGCATTTCCTTTTTAAAAGGCAGCTCCTGATTTACAGCTTTATTTCTTGAGAAAGTCTGGTATCCAGACGAAACGCGTCTCTTGTTTCATGCTGCCTTAACATCTTGGAGTTCACAGTTTCAGAGATATTTTGTTTCCAAGTGGAACTTTTTCTCTTGAATTATGTTTCTTATCCGGATTCTGTTTGGAGGTGCGCACCGAAGAGTTTGACCGGACCTGTCGATTGAGAAGGTAAATCCTTTAATGTATGTTTTGAACAAACGCTACATGCTGAGGATAAAACTTATTAAGTAACTTTTGGAGCCACATATTGGAATCTTTATTGTTTAGCCGCTGTAGCGGTAAGAAGATTTGCCGACAGGCTCTGTTTACATCAGCTATTTCAGCGATTAAGCATAACAACACATTTGAGATTCATCTATTGGCGGTACTAAAAGCAAAAAGGACTGATTTCTCCTTTTTAATGGAAACACATCCTAAAATCTTAAATGCATGCTAAGAACCTTTTTTTTTCCTTATATATCTAACAACCAACATCTAATATTGGTGTATTGTTTGGATCTGAACGGAAACAAAAATCTCCTTTATCCATTTTCATTTGAGTGAGAGATTCATTTTAGATCTTATATTATCTCTAATAGGATGTATTCAATACCCTTTTAGAGTTACAACTAATATACTGTATGTAGTTTTCAAAGAGATGCATGTATTTTATATTGTCTATGGATTACTGTGACACTCATTGAACATACCGTATATACTCGTGTATAAGCCGAGTTTTTCAGCACATTTTTTGTGCTGAAAAAGCCCTCCTCGGCTTATACACGAGTGAACGTCTGTTCTGCCGTCCCTCAGCTTTTAACTTCCACATGTGCGTTCCACTGACAGGAAGTTCGGCATTTGGAACGCAAACTTGCGTTCCAAATGCCGAACTTCCTGTCAGTGGAGGCGCACATACGTTTCACTGCGGAGGTAAGTAAAAGGCTGAACACCGCTAATTTAATTTGTTTAAAAGGTTATCTCCAGGGGGGTTAATTGTCCTCTTGTAAATATAATAGTTAAATATCTCAACTGATAATCCAAGGTATCTATCTGCACGAGGAGGAATAGAGATTCCCAGATGAATAACTGCTGTGCTTCTAAACCTACTGCCTCTAATGCATGCAATACAATATGCGGGGGTTAAATAATCCACTACCTCCTATTTGTGACAGACTGTCTTGGAATTGAAGGAGCTGCACATACTAATATACCGGTAGGTATATTATCTGTAGCTGTTATGCTATAAGTATCTATTTGGCCTTGAAAAAGCATAGTGAAACACTTAACAGATTTTAATAAATGTAACTGTTATGAAGATTGACTCTGCTAGTTTTCAATTCCTCTTAATATCGTCTGTGTTTTCTCTCCCCCACCTCTTCTCTCTCCCTCCTTTTTCTCTCCTTCTCCCTTCCTCTCCCTGCATTTCCCACCCTAGGCTTATATTCGAGTCAATAAGTTTTCCCAGTTTTTTGTGGTAAAATTAGGTGCCTCGGCTTATATTCGGGTCGACTTATACTCGAGTATATACGGTATATGGTTTTTATTTTTTTTGTTTTAGGTATCTAATTCTTGGCCAAGAATTTTCTATATATGTGTGTATCATTTGATTCAGATTCAGGTGATATTAATTTGTCATCATTTCTTGTATTTACATATGTGCACTAGCTAGGAAGAAATAAAATATATTAATGGTTATTCTGCGCATTTCTTATGTTTTTGTTTAAGTTAAATAGTAGTTAATGTGCGTGGGAGATCCATCAGATCATTCCCTTTTTAATTTATATGAAATACAAGATAAAGGAAACAATTCCTTCCTTTTATCAGTTCCCTCACCATGTATCACATTGTGTGGATCAGTCACACATTCTGTATTTGATTCATACACTGATAAAAAAAATTTGTGTCATTCATAATAAAAGTTGTACCAAACCCATACCCCAAATGACAGCAGCCAACCTACATTAACCTGAAGAACTCATTTCCCCCTCTTTCCACTTTCTAGATATGCAATCTTAATGTCTGCATTAGCTTCAGGGTCATTATGTACCTAGCCTAGAGAATAATATTGCTATAATTTGTATTGAAATGCTACCATACCCGGCAGTTTCTTAATGCCCATTCCAACATTATTTCTATAGATTAGGCTGTGTTTTTTCCAGTGGATTTAATTTCCTTTTTAATCAAATCTTATTGGTTAGGGCAGACATCAGATGATGTTCTTCTCTAGGATCACTGTCCTTGTCATGAATGTATATTCTGTTAAATATCTGTATTACTTGGATCAGAAGCAATCTTATAGTAGCATATATTTTATGCAAATGAAATCAAAGTACTGCCTAACAATCAAATAAGTTTTAAGATACACAATACAGTACTATCATATTCATTTCTTTTCATCTCTTATATTGCATAATCCTTTTTTGTGCTAATGGGAGCTGTAATTCATTTGCTTTGAATACAACACAGTTTCATGCAGCAGAAAATGGTTTAATATTTCATAGACTCATAATGTCAAAATTGCAGGCAAGAAAATAAAACTCATTAGATTGCTATAGTATTCTATTAACACCTATGAAACCTACTTACCCAATTACATTTTATTCTTGAGATAATTTTATTTGTGATCTTTGGAGTATACAAAGTCTAATTCAGAAAAATATGTACTGTGTATGGAAAATATGTACTGTTGAGTGAATATAACCATACCAATAATGCCTTTCTTTTTAGTTTTGCCTAATCTGTTCTGTGATATTATATAAGAAGCTGGGTTTCCTTTTCCAATAGTAAAAACCCTCACCAAGAGGTAGATTGCCATCAACCCAAATCCAATTTGTATATGTTATGCTGATAATATTCTTACTAATTAATTATATTTGTTTGGGTGGTGCTCCTTGGAATAATACATTCAGGGGAGGGCAAGATTCAACTCAGCAGCCTATTAGGAAAAAGCAGGCGACCCAGTGACCTAGCCCAAGGTAGCCCACTCTGGGACCGGCCCGTGGGGCAGATGTCCCCCTACCCCCCAGCCCAGCCTGTCCCTGAATACAATATCCAAAACCACATATCTAGCCTAAAGGGTATATTTACTAAACTGCGGGTTTGAAAAAGTGGAGATTTTGCCTATAGTAACCAATCAGATTCTGGCTAAATTTTGTAGAATGTTCTAAATAAATGATAATTAGAGTCTTATTGGTTGCTATAGGCAACATCTCTACTTCTTCAAACTTGCACTATAATAAATATAGTCCTAAGTGTGCCGCCATTAGGAATACTTTTCTCTTGTGATTTTGGATTATAAGTACATGGCAGCAGAGGCGCATAATATACTTATAATTGTTACGACTCTGCCTGTGTTTTTGTATGTATCAGCAGTACCTTTAATCCTCCAGAGGTGCTGCTGTTCTGCTCCTGAGCTTGCACCATGCCTGAAGGGGTTAACTTCCTTGCCAATTAGAACTGCACCTGGCTCTCAGCTTCTAATACCTGCCTCAACTTGTGTTCAGTGCAGTTCATCCATGTATACCTGGCTGCTGCTTGTGTCCCCCTGTTCCAGTTTGGTTCTGCTGATACTTGATCTCCTGTTGTGACCTTAGCCTGTTTACCATTTATGCTTCTTTGCTCGTGACCCCAAACTCTGCCTGAATATTGGAAACTGCTTGAACTCTCGTTGCCCTAGACCTTGGCCTGATTACTGGACTGTGATAGTTTGCTTGTGACCCTGTACTTTGCCTGGACTCTGGTTTTGCTTGTACTGGTGTTACCAGACCTCTGCGTGGCCATTGGACTCTACTCCTCTGTTTGCTTCTCTGGACAGACTCTTGCATGCTGGCATTGGGTAACTCACCATTCTTATTCCTGCATTTAAACTATATTTGCATTCACTGGAACCTGTTGTTTCTGTGTACCTTCCTGCCACACCTGTTCATATTTATGTTGGGAGTTATACCTGTTTATGAAAACCTGCATGTTCCTTGAACTGAATCTTTGCTCATATATTTTGCCGGAATAAAGACATTTGTATTATACTTCCGTGGCCGCTTCCTGAGTTTAGTAGGAATCACAACAATAATATCTGCTTCTGCATCATTGAAGGGTATATGTATTCAAAATTTACTCCATACATGAAATATTGTCAAGGATATATTTATGCAGTTACAGAAATAGCACTTTCAGCCAGAAAAATAATAAAGTTGCATAGCCAGGGGCGGATTGGAACTTAAAGTTGTACTGGAAAATATTATTGAAGAGGCCTCATATGGGTGAGACCAAAACAACTGTAGGTGCGAACGAACAACACAAAAATAAAGGGAATTAGAACTACTGGAATTTGGTTGTTGTAACATTTAAGAAATCCTAGATGTAATGACTTAAGACACAGTGGGTCATCTGTATAGCAATACAGGGCAAAAGCTAACAGTCCTGTGTTATAAAATGACATGAAGCCTTCTGCATAATCTGCGACTGGTTTATGCCTCTGTGCTCCAACTTGTTTAGTTGTCTACTAACACATCCTTCCAAAATTCCCTTCATAAAAACATATCTGACTTTGTTTAATAAGTTTAACTATTGCAAAACATGTTGGCACAATCATATTTGAGCAGTCTGCCAGAGCAGCATATGTGCACCTCATGCTCTTTCCCTGACATCATGAGATGCAAACTACCTGTCAAATCTCTTTCAATATATAATATATAACATGTGTACTGTGTGTTTCAAAAATGCATTAAATATAATCCTTATAATAAATGGTTATCCAGGTAATATCACCCCAAAGGTGAAATAGCATCTACAAAGCACTTTATTTGTAGAGATGAGCGCACTCGGATTTCTGAAATCCGAGCCCGCCCGAACGTTCCGGATCCGAGCCGGATGCGAGACAGATCCGGGTATTCCCGCCAATTGCAAAACTGAAAGCGAGGCTCTGAGTCATAATCCCGCTGTCGGATCTTGCGATACTCGGATCCTATAAATTCCCCGCTAGTCGCCGCCATCTTTACTTGGGCATTGATCAGGGTAGAGGAAGGGTGTGTTAGATGGTCCTCTGTCCTGCTATATCTCGTGCTGTTCAGTTCTGTGCTGTGCTGTGCTGTGCTCTGTGTTCTGCTCAGTCCAGTGGTGCTGTGTCCTGTGCTCTGTCCTTCTGAGTTCAGTGGTGCTGCTGGGTCCTGTGCTGTGTCCTGTTCAGTCCAGGGGTGCTGTGTCCTGTGCTCTGTCCTTCTGAGTTCAGTGGTGCTGCTGGGTCCTGTGCTGTGTCCTGTTCAGTCCAGTGGCGCTGTGTCCTGTGCTCTGTCCTTCTAAGGGCATTGTTATTTCCCCATTATTCCCAAATTATAAAAAATTACAAAAAAAGTTATAAAAAAAATATCAAAAAAAGTAATTATAAAAAAATAAATATATCCCAAAACAATCCTGCAGTATAAGTCCTTTGGTACTGCTATATTACAAAGTTCACTGAATCAGCAGTATAAGTCTAGTGGTACTGCTATATTACAAAGTTCACTGATTTTGCAGTATAAGTCCATTGGTACTGCTATATTACAAAGTTCACTCATTCTGCAGTATAAGTCCATTGTTGTTATTGCCATATTACAAATTTCACTGATTCTGCGGTATAAGTCCAGTGGTACTGTTATATTACGAAGTTCACTCATTCTGCAGTATAAGTCCAGTGGTACTGCTATATTACAAAGTTCACTGATTCTGCAGTATAAGTCCAGTGGTACTGCAATATTACAAAGTTCACTGATTCTGCAGTATAAGTCCATTGGTACTGCTATATTACAAAGTTCACTGATTCTGCAGTATAAGTCCAGTGGTACTGCAATATTACAAAGTTCACTGATTCAGCAGTATAAGTCCAGTGGTACTGCTATGTTACTGGCAGGAAAAAAAGGCAGTTTGGAAGCCCCTGTACAAACTGGCTCTATTTTACCTGAGTTGACCCCCCTCCAGTGTGTACTCGGAAAGAGTTTTTAGTGCAGCGGGGAACCTGGTCAGTGAGCGGCAAAGGAGGTTGCTTCCTCAGAACGTTGAAAAAATGATGTTCATAAAAATAAATGATCAATTCCTCAATCAAGTACAGCCCTGCCCTCCAGATAGTACAGAGGGACCTGTGGTTGTGGAGTCCAGCGGGGACGAATTGATAATGTGTGAGGAGGAGGAAGTACACCCTGTAGGGGGAGAGGAATCAGAGGTTGAGGATGAGGACGACATCTTGCCTCAGTAGAGCCTGTTTAGTTTGTACAGGGAGAGATGAATAGCTTTTTTGGTGTGGGGGCCCAAACAAATTAATCATTTCAGCCACAGTTGTTTGGTAGGCCCTGTTGCTGAAATGATTGGTTTGTTAAAGTGTGCATGTCCTATTTTAATAACATAAGGGTGGGTGGGAGGGCCCAAGGACAATTCCATCTTGCAACTCTTTTTTTGCCATTATGTGACCATTCGACAGTCATTTGCCATGAGCACAAAGTAAAACAAAATTAAAACAAATTCAACAAATTAAACCAAAAGTAAAATGCCCTGTCATAATCAAAAACAAGAGGTATTGACGTGCTTGAACTACTGTTGTGTTTATAACTTATAAACACTACACTTGAAAGCTTGAGCCTTTAAATGAAAAAGTCACTCTTCATTGCACGAATATTTGCAACAGGGACAATTTTCTGGTTAACAAAGTCAACAAATAACACTTCGACGCTGTCTGTCTTTCACATACTTGATGGGATCTCAACGATGAATGCTCTGTACCATGGTCGTCTAAAACAAGAGTTATTGACGTGCTATAACTACTGTAGTTTTTATAAATTATAAACACTACACTTGAAAGTTGGAGGAGGTATTGTGGCCCCGGTACCAAATTGTGTACCGGGACCACTGCACTATGCAGTCCAGAAAGCTACCTCAGTGAAACGTTTTGGACTAAAAACAATATTGTGAGGTGTGAGGTGTTCAGAATATACTGGGAATTAGTGGAAATGATTGTTATTGAATGTTATTGAGGTTAATAATAGCGTAGGAGTGAAAATAAACCAAAAAAACTTGATTTTAACACTTTTTATGTTTTTTTCAAAATAAATCCGAATCCAAAACCTTAAATCCGAGCCAAAACCTTTTGTCAGGTGTTTTGCATTATTGAACAAAGAGAAAGAGAGTGTATACAGGGGCACTCCGGGGTATGGAGTTTAAAATTTTCATTTTATTAGTATTCATTAAAATATCTGGATACAACTAGCGAAAATTTAAAATAAATACAAAGTGAAGGGAGTGAAAATAAAATTGCAGTTACAGCTGCAAAATCGCTTGTATTCTCACTATAATTATATTAGTAATAAGTACTGATATGACAATATTATGCTGCTGTGGTAATTGGTTACTCCTTCATCACTGGGATCTTAATAAGAATAGACCCCAATGATATATAGTTAATACTATGGATGGTATAGAGTATTAATAAAACCTTTTTATGATACACACTATCTATTGTATAATTGCTCTCTGTGATTCATACTGCAAAGTATAAGTTACCGTATATGCCTAAGTAAAGTCTGCGTTACTATGTTACAGAGGCACACAATAGTGCGCAATGATATATTTCTATAGTAACACTCGGATCGTCTATGGCAAGATGAAGACAATTACTGCACTTGCAGGTTAAATGGTCTCTATATTCACAGCGAGTTATCTAAAAGAGTAATAATAGATTAGGTTAGGACCATATTCAGTAAAGCCTTATAGCGTGTATGATTGTCACGGTACACTATAAAGTAGTCATATGCTGACTCGTTATTATAACCCAAATTTCATATGAAGAGATGCATTGGTAAATTAACTGATCTCTATGTTCACCGAGAGTCATCTGAAGGAGTCAATAAATGAATCTGTTTGAGCCGTAGTTAGTGTAGCTCTTCTAGCGTATCAGAATATCACACAGTGTAGTGAAACGGCTATGTATTAGCCCGTTATCACAACCTTAATATATAGTTAATGCTATAGATAGTATAGAGTATTAATAAATTAATATATTAATGTTGTGATAACGGGCTAATACATAGCCGTTTCACTACACTGTGTGATATTCTGATACGCTAGAAGAGCTACACTAATTACGGCTCAAACAGATTCATTTATTGACTCCTTCAGATGACTCTCGGTGAACATAGAGATCAGTTAATTTACCAATGCATCTCTTCATATGAAATTTGGGTTATAATAACGAGTCAGCATATAACTACTTTATAGTGTACCGTGACAATCATACACGCTATAAGGCTTTACTGAATATGGTCCTAACCTAATCTATTATTACTCTTTTAGATAACTCGCTGTGAATATAGAGACCATTTAACCTGCAAGTGCAGTAATTGTCTTCATCCTGCCATAGACGATCCGAGTGTTACTATAGAAATATATCATCGCGCACTATTGTGTGCCTCTGTAACATAGTAACGCAGACTTTACTTAGGCATATACGGTCACTTATACTTACCAGTATGAATCACAGAGAGCAATTATACAATATATAGCATGTATCATAAAAAGGTTTTATTAATACTCTATACCATCCATAGTATTAACTATATATCATTGGGGTCTATTCTTATTAAGATCCCAGGGATGAAGGAGTAACCAATTACCACAGCAGCATAATATTGTCATATCAGTACTTATTACTAATATAATTATAGTGAGAATACAAGCGACTTTGCAGCTGTAAATGCAATTTTATTTTCACTCCCTTCACTTTGTATTTATTTTAAATTTTCGCTAGTTGTATCCAGATATTTTAATGAATACTAATAAAATGTAAATTTTAAACTCCATACCCCGGAGTGCCCCTGTATACACTCTCTTTCTCTTTGTTCAATAATCTTAAACAATCAGTGTTAGGGTGCACCCTTTAGTTATGATAATTGACTAATTTAGGAACTAATGTATGTTCAATAAGATTGGGGTTATTGAATATTTGACTTTATTGACAAACTTGATGCGGTTACCTTTGTACTGAACAGTCAGGTGTTTTGCGAAACAAATCCGAACCCAAAACCTCAAGCAAATCCAAAACACAAAACACGAGACACCACAAGTGGCCGGTACACATCCCTATTTATTTGTAACAACTGTGTATAAGCCATAAATGTGCATAGTGATTATGGGTTGTTTGAATTAATATTGCAGGGAGGGTTAACAGACAATGACATAAGTGATGGGGAATGCTATTACAAGGGTTTGCTGGTGATATACTAAGTGCAAAGGATGCTGGATTATACTTCCCAACTGTCCTTGAAGTCAGACCAAATCCTGACTAAGCGAGACAGTCACCCAAATTCAGTATTGCCCCACAAGATTCAGGACAGTTGGCAGACTGTCCTACTCTCTCCTACCTGTTCTTATTACTTTCACTCCCTGTGACTTATGGCGTATTTAGTTCAGTTGCTGCTTGTCTGGATCCTGGGTTGCTGGAGACCTTATTTTAAAAAAATAATGGACACATGAAATGGGTACATGAATGCCAACCAGCCCTGGCATTAAATCAATAGCACCCACATTTAATAAATAGACATCTAACCAACCCCTGCAAAAAAAAATAGCATTTACGTTTAATATTACCATTTCCCACAACCATCCCTGGCATTAAAAAATTAATATTCACATTTAGTAAATAACCCTTCTCCCCAAACTCTTTCCTGTCTCTCCTCTTAGTCCTGAATCACTACAGAGGTGTTTCTATGGCAACTTTATGTCCTGGCTGCACAGCACAAGACAGCCTTGCTACATATAATTTCAAGTCTCAGGACTAATGGTCAAAAAAATTACTGAGTGAATGACCATAGTCGTCTATTATGAAAATATGATGTCATAGACTTCTTAGAGCAGTATAGGTAATATTGTACCAGTATGCATCTATAGATTCACATCCCTGGACAATGATGGTAGTTTGAACAAGATTGACAAGATCTGCTGTGAATTGTTCTCCTCCCTCCTAAGTAACAACCTGTACAATTCCTTTATTGCACCTTCTGGCAGATTCTTTGATCCCTCAAATGACAACTAAGTCTCTACTGTCTTCTTCTCTTACCACTATAGTACCTGTCCACTCCACTGTATTCCATCATAAATCAAACACTCAGTCTCCTGTGCTCATCCTAAGCTTAATAAACTGTAGTTTCTCACTCCCCACTGATGTCTTCCTATCCTTATTTAAGCATGAATTTAATACCCTTATTCTAAAAAAACATATTTCTGGCCCAAATGATCTCTCAATATATCATCACATCTTTCACCTTCCATGCCCCTCCAAGCTTATTGAGAGGCTTGTATACACCTTTGAAGCCTGTTACGTCTGGCATATTCATAACCAACATTGCACAGCTACTGCACAGACAGAGGTGATCATGGATTTGAGAACTGCTAAAATTTAATTCTCCTTCATCTCTCTACTGCATTTTACACTGTTGACCATTCACTTACATACAAAAGCTGCATTCCAAAGATCTTAAGGGGAAATTCCTATCTTGTCATTCTACCTATTGATCTGCTCCTTTTTCTGCTGCTACACTATTTTATTACCTACAACTTTTGCCTGTACTTTAAAAAATAATATATAAAATACTTCTATTTAAGCCATTAACAAAATTGAATCAATGTACATTTCTTCAATTGTCTCAAAATATCTCCCTATTGATCTTTTCTCTGCCCAAGATATTTAGCTCTCATCCTCATTACTCGCTCACATTCCCACTTACAGTACTTTTGTTTGGGTTATATCTACTCTATGGAATTCTTTCCAATGCACAACGCAACTTCTCCTTAGCCTCCAGACCTTCAAGCATTTTCTGAAATTGCACACTGTGCCTGGATCACTGTTAAATAACTTTTGGTAAAAATTTATTTAAAGCGAATAGCGCAGGGCACTTATTTATGTAATTGCATTTTCACTTATTCTTGGTTAGTGTAAGATAGGAAGTCGTTATCTCTGAGACCAGGGTAAAAAAAAATTGTTTTTTCTTGTCTAAACTTCCTATAGGATATGCCTATTTCTGATGCATATATCTGATACAATGAGCCTGTGTTTACCAAGCCTTTGGTGTATTGTGGTTTGGGAAACTGGCTTGTTGTGGGACCTTTTGTTGTTCTGTGTGAATATGAATTCCGAATAGTCTGATGAAAGGCCACGTGTTAATTAAATATTTTGATGTGTGAGGTTTAACTTGGAGACAGGAAGTTTTAATTTAAAATGTGCTGTAACATATCACGGCAAGGGTTTTAAGAATTTCAAAGCTAAGTATAAATATTAGTGGCTTTGCAATGTATGCAAATTTATGTTTGTGTAAATAGAGTATATCCTGATGCTAAAAATAGCACGTGTCTGAAAGGTATAAATGCTCTGACTTGTACACTGAAATGTGTTCCTCTGAATTGTCACCTGACCTTATCACACTGGTACCTTCCACCAGTAAGCAGGCGCGGGCTGGGAGAGGCGTGGCCGGGGGGCACACAGGCGGCCGCATCACATGAAAAGGGATGCGGCCGCCTCTGCGCTGACACGGCCGCATCTGATGTCATCAGATGCGGCCACGGAGGAAAGTATAGTATTTTGCAGCCGGGGGGGGGCGGCCGACCGGCCTACCCCCCGGCCCGGCCCTAATAGCGGCCTGACCGCCCCTGCCCCCCGGGCCAGCCCGCCCCTGCCAGTATGTGTGAGCAAATAAACCATCTTGCTGCAAAGACCTGCTTGGAATCATCTTCAATATTGCTGTTTTCCTGTGATCTACAGATTAGACCCTAAAATCTAATCTGTTCTCCGGCTGTCTCTGCGGTTTGGACCCAAGCTATTCCAGTACCAACGCTCTGCCTGCTACCCAGCAGACCTGGTTAGTGTGATAGGCCATCCATCCATTCACAGCAACCCAGATCCATAGTAAGAGGTCCGGATTTACCAGCCAGGTACACCAGCAACGAGATATGCTAGTAGCATCAGTGACCTAGAAGAAGCCCGGTTCTGGATGCCGGTATAGGAGTCTAGTGGCGGCAGCTCATGTAAGCCCCTCCTACTGCTGCAAGAGGGCTCTTTTTGGATAACGAAAGGGAACGGTGGCAAAGTAAGCCCAGCCGCTTTCCAGCAACAACAGACAGGGTGGCACAGGCAGTCCATGCTGTCCTTTTAGACAAGCTTATCAAGTTAATAATCACTCCCTTAACCTACCTAAACTACTTTACCAGATTACCACTCCTCTGCATAATGCATACAAAACTTAAATTTTTTTTCTATACACAAACAAAAACCTATTGACACCCAAACCATCTGATATGTGACTGGATCATGTAGCCTAGCTAAGCACATTTACCAATGCAGTCCAGCTCAACCAAGATCTGTGGCAATTAACCTTATGTCTAAAACTCCTATTTTGAAATTGATTGTGAACAGGAAAATGTAGTTTCCCTATCAAATAATAAGTTAAGGGCACTGCAGTTTCAAATTAGACGTGCTCTGAAATTCATCTCGTGTTACAGGTAAACCACAATTCCCATTCCCTGAAACAAAACCCTTTTTGGGATAGCATATAAAATATAGAGATTGCAAAACAAGTATATTTTCCATTTTATTTGCAATGTTGCTTGTGACAATATTTTCACATATCAATTTAGTGGTTACTTTGCATCAAAGTATTACATGATGGTAATAGTCTGATTTTAAAAAACAAATGTTGTAAAATGTAACTTGAATGCACTAAATTGACTATAAACACTTATACTAGGAAATTTGCAATTTCTAGGGCAGATACATTTACCACAGAGCAATAATTAAAATGTTCTCTTTGCTATATCTACTGAAGTGGTATAATAATAATATTCCCAGAATCATATTTCATTAATTTGTTAATGTAATAAAATATTGCTCAGCATATCCTAGACTGGTAATTTCCATCCCCAAAGTATTTTTTTTTTAATCAAATAAATAATGTACACTCTCTGAATTCTATTAAGGGTATTAATAATTTAAACTCTCTAATGAATACCTTTGCTTTCGCTTCAAATCTTTATCTGTGCCAGTCCATTTAATCAGGTCAATTTTTTCCTTGTATAATGATAATTATAGAACACAGAACATTGTAACTTTCTTTCCTGGATGTTACGGTGGTATTTTATTTACAATTATGTTGTGTTTTACATATAAGCTCTAGAGCTGCAAGGATTGCCTTTGCCTTCATTGATGTTACTTATACATGCTAATAAATTTAGATGTGTAGCATAATAAAATAAAAGTTCATAATGTTGAATGAAGAATTATTGCCCTGCACATTGATATTTCTATTTTGCAAAAGTAAAAAAGAAAAAAAAAGTATAAAACGTTTCTTTGGTGCAGGTAGGTTGACTAGAAGGAGAGAGCTGGCAAATTTTAGGCTGAGGGGCAAAACATTTGAAAGGGAAAAAAATGCAGGTGGCCTAGTGACCAGCCCAAGGTTGCCCACCTACACACAAGCCCAGCCTGCCCCTGTTAACTAGTCAGGCACATCAAATGGTATGTTCAGTGTCTTTGTCTACTACAAGCATCTATTAGGTGTCATTTGAGCTCCAGACACAATTTGACATGAGCTTGGATCTATAGGGACTTAGGGGCTCATGAAAAATTGGTCGCAAAACATAAATTAAGTATAAGTAAATTACTTAAAAATAGCATATTTCCTCCAAGTGTAGAGCCATACAATTGGCAAGATGTGTGCATCGCCGTATCACGACCATATGTGCCTGTTTTTTAACAAGTCATTATCACCAGCGAGTATTTACACCTGCCCTATAACGGGCATATATGTGCGTTTCTGCAGGTCTGATTGAGACGCATTTCTGCAAACTTGCCCTTTTCTGCACTCAGCCAACATTAGAAAGTCCCTTAAGTGATATAATTGCACAAGTCTGTATAGAGGCACATGTATGCGCTCAATTTATGGGCATTCGCAAAGTGAAATTATGCAAGTTATGCAAAACAATCTTGCGTACATCCCACTTTAAGACACATCAGAGTCTGCTCAGTCCTCAGAGGATTTGTAGAGTACACTTACTTTCTGATAGAATTGATCTCTTTGATCAGGGATTTTGTAATGTGGGTATCAATCAAAGTCTGTTGTTCTTTTTTGAACTGAAGTTGAACTGTAACCATCAGTTGATATTTTCTGAGTCATATAAAAAAAAACATATATAAAATATTATTTGTTTCCAGATCTACCTACTCATTTTATTCATTATTATTTCTAGTTATTTACATATTATTTTAGTTATTTTATTTTCAATTCAGTGTCTTTTCTTCAATGTTGACATTTACTAATGCAAGTGGCTAGTGTCATATGCAAAGTAGAATCAAACTAAGCAGAATTTTAATAGTTTAAAAATAAATATATACCCTTCCTTTTGATGACATGATAAAAAGTAAAGACATTAATAATTGTAGTTCTTTAAACTTTAGTTAAATATGATATGGTATGTATGTATATATATATATATATATATATATATATATATAAAATATGACAATTGCAATTCTCTCCTTACTGGTCTTCCCCAAAACAGACTCGAGCCCCAACAATTTATTTTGCATGCAGCGGCTAAATTGATTTCCCTTGCAAATCGTTTTTCCTCTGCTGAGTCACTCTGTCAGTCTCTACTATAATGGTTGCCAGTTTTTTACCGATTCCAATATAAAATACTTCTACTAACCAACGAGGCTATCAACAAGACTGCATCAACATTCATCACCTCATCTGTCTCAAAATATCATCCAACTCGACAACTCAGTTCTGCACAAGATCTGTGTCTGTCATCCACTCTCATTTCATCCTCCCATTCCGATTACAGAACTTTTTTGGAGTTGCACCCACTCTATGAAATTCCTGCCCTCACACAATAAGACTTAACTCTGGTCTGCAACCTTCAAACATTCTCTGAAAATCCAACTCTTCAGACAAGCTTATAATATTCCTCAACCACCTGCTTAACCTTTTTAGTTTATTCTATTACTACCCTTTACACAATTCACACAAGACAACAGCACTCTGATCCCTGACCAACATTGCTGTATGACTGGATCATATACACTATATGGACAAAAGTATTCAGACGCTTGACCATTACACCAACAGGGACTGTAATGACATTGTATTCAAATACATATATTTTAATATGGAGTTAGTCCCCCTTTTGCAGCAACAAGAGCTTCCAATTTTCTTGGAAGGCTATCGACAAGATGTTGGAGTGTTTCTGTGGGAATTTGTGCCCATTCATTCTGTAGAACTTTTATGAGGTCAGGCACTGATATTGGAAGAGAATTCCTGGCTCGCTCCTCCACCAAAGTTCACAGTTAGCATAATGCAGTCAGGCAGGTAACGTTCACCCCGCATTACACCAAACCCAGACTCACTCATCTGACTGCCAGAGAGTTGTGATTCGTCACTCCCCAGAACACATTTCCATTTCTTCAGAGGCCAGTGTTGGTGTGCTTTAAACCACTCCATCCGACACTTGGCATTTGGTCTTGGTGATGGGAGGCTTGCATGCAGCTGCTCAGCCATGGAAACCCATTCCATTAAGCTCCCGCCACACTGTTTTTGTGCTTACAATAATGCCAGTGGAAGTTTGGAACTCTTCAGCTATAGAATCAGCAGAGCGTTGGCGACTTCTATGCACCATGCGCCGTAGCAGTCATTGACCCCACTCTGTGATTTTACATGGTCTTCCGCTTCATGGCTGAGTTGCAGTTATTCCTAAATGCTTTCACTTTCTAATAATATCACTTACAGATGACCGTGGAATATCCATTAGGAATGAAATTTCTCGAATCTTCTTATTGTAAAGGTGTCATCCTATCACAGGACTAGGCTTAAGTCACTGAGCTCTTCACGACCCATTTTGTATCACAAATGTTTGCAAATGGAGGCTGCATTGCTAGGTGCTTGATTTTACACACCTCTGGCAATGGGTCTGATTGAAACACCTCAATTCAATAATTAACAGGTGTGGCCAAATACTTTTGCTCATATGCTGTAGCATACTAATCACTTTTTATCTTTTTTAATCTGGATGGACTGAAATGCAATATGAAGTCTTAACCTCCTGTTGTCGACTCCCATTGACCCATAGATTGTAAGCTTATGAGCAGGACCTTCTCACCTCTTTGTCTGTATTATCCAGTATTGTCTATATTTGTCCCCAATTGTAAATCGCTATTGAATTTGTTGGCGCTCTATAAATAAATGAGGATGATGATGATGATGATGACAGACAATACATTGCTGGTTACGTACAATTCGGGCCTGATTCATCAAGGCACGTGTCTGCCGATTTTGACCGTAGGGTACGCAAATTCACTCTGGGCATGCCCAGAACCGACAGATATGACCATGAACGCAGTCATATTCCATGCACCTGTGAGCACAAAGGACACCTACTACAGTCTACGATTTTGTATAGTGAACTAGACGGAAAATGGGCGTTTTGCCGTAGTAAATTTACAGTAGGGGTGTGCCAAACTATGTGGAATATAAAGTTCCAGCAGATTGCACAGGAAAAGAAAAGTATTCACCTGTTGTCACCTGTTAATAACACAGTAATTATTGAAAAAACATTTAAAAAACATTTTTTTTTCTCCATGAAATACATTTATCATGATGTTTTTAATGTCTACTGTACATAAACTCCATTTTTAAAGTTGCTTTTGATTGCAAACACATATTCTAGCATTCAAACGGGACCCCCATCACTATCGTTCGACACTTTTAATCTGCCCTGTAGCTGGTGCAAATGATATGACTGAAAAGCACATACCTTAGAGATGCCCAAAGCTTGAATCGGGCACTGTTATGTGCGCTCGAGCTTGGCACGCCATTACTGTATATTGACTGCATGCATAAGCCCATTCCCCTCCCCATTCTGCCATGAAATCCTAGCCTGTTGTCAGTATCATTTGCATTCAAAGAGGATTTAAAGCAAAACACGGCATGCATTGGCATGTACGTACCTTAGTGAATCAGGCCCAATATTTTTACATTTGCAACTTTATTTTCATTGTGATGAGGTCACAGTCTGTTTGCTTGCATTGTGTGTTTATATATATATATATATATATATATATATAGTTTTGTTTAGTTAACTCATATTTCTTTAAATGTTACCATAAAATAAAATATTTTAATACTTAAGTATATACCATTATAGATTTTCTTGGCACTTTTTTTTGTAGTTCTTGCAAGTTAGCTGGTGCTAAATTTCTACTCTAAATGCTTTGAGTCATTTCTTTCTACAGATGTCCAATTGTCTGATAACACATTTCCGCCTAAAGAAAGTTCAGAATATAAAAATGTGGCTCTCTCTCCGATCATACCTAAAGCGAAGAGGACCCCAACGTTCAGTTGACGTGATAGTTTTGTCTGCCTTCTTACTGACCATTTCAGCAGTATTTATTTGCTGTGCACAGCTTCTTCATATTCATGAAACTTTTCTGGAGTGTCACTACAATTGGGAACTAGTCATCTGGTCGATTTCTTTAACACGCTATGTCATGTTCCTGTAGCCTTTCTAAAACTTGCATTGTCTTGCTGAATTATCCCATTAATAGCTTTGTACCCTACTGCCATGAAGAGATGCACCTGAGTGGTCATGATTTTCAGATATTATATGGCATTGGTCTATATATACCAATGGATCAAATGTGTGCCATATATTTTTTTGCCATATCCTGTCTTTCCTACTAGCTTAAATAGGGAGATTCATCAAATTAGGCAATGTTTTTTCCAAACCTCTAGTGTCCAATGTTCCTTAGCCTAGTGAAAGCACAGTAGTTACTTAAGGACAAGAGTATAACTTTGGCCATCAAGCTATAATGCCCCATCCATGACAAGCTGTGTTTAATATGCCACTAAGGTGCCAGTGTTTTAGACAGCTGTTATCTGACTGTGACCCTTCTATTATTCTACTCAAGTCATATTAGCCTATGATGGCCCATTGAATTATCAATCCTTATTTCAAGCCCAAGTAATGTCATTGCCTGAATTTCTGGTGCTGGTCCTTTATTAATTTACCTGTGATGATATGAGACATAAAAACTCCAGCAGTGTTACTGTTTATGATACTGTCACGAGTCGCGGCGGTACTCACAGCCGCCACGGCTCGCTTCCTGTCTGCCCCAGCATCCCGGCCGTCACCATGACGACCGGGACGTCACTTCCCCTTACTACCCGGCCGTTGCCTAGGCAACGGCCGGACGCCTGTCATGTAGCGCTGCGTCCCAGCGGTGTTGGAAGCCGGGCGCATGAGCAAAAGGGGACACAGCCTGTGGGCTAATTAAAGGGGACTAGTTACAGGCATTAGCCTGCATCTGTGTGCACCTATCAGGGACTAGCCCTGATTGGTCTGGTGCTATGTTTCTCATTAGTCTGCAGGGGTGCATGTAAGTTTTGATTGGGCCAACTGTGTATTTAAGGCAATGAGGTCTGCTGCCTCATTGCCGGTTATAGCTTCTGCTTCCCAGTCTGCTGACCTGCTTTGTTTCTGTTCCTATCTATTGAACTTCTGCTGATCTCCCGTGTATGACCCCTGGCTTGCATTTGGACTTCGCTTGTGTATCCTGTGACCCTGACCTCTGGCCTGTTTACCATTTCTCCTGTCTGCCTGTGACCCTTGACCCCGGCTTGTTAACTGGAATTGCAACCTACTGCCGGCCCTTGACCTCTGCGTGGATCTCACTCCGCTTGCCTGGGTTCTCCCCAGCTGGTAAACACTTCATGAACCTCTGCCAGTCTGCAGCCCAGTCTGTCCCCACCACCAGGGGCTCCAGTAAACACCTGATTGGCAGAGTAGACTCCGGGTTGTGTTGTGACGGCTGGAGGGGTTCCTAACATTATAACCGGCCCTCATACTGAGACGAGGTTGTAATGGATGGAAGCGGATCCACACCGTGTCCAGCGCAAGCCCTAGCAGACCATGTTGAGTCCTTGTACCAGATGATCCAGGGATTGGCTGAGCGTTTGTCCGTTCAGGAGGAACTTGCAAAAACCTCGCAATCCACTCCAGATTCCACCTGTGAACCCAAAATGAATTTACCGGACCGGTTCTCAGGAAATAGATCCCTGTTCCGGAATTTCAGGGAGAGCTGCAAGCTCTATTTTCGATTGAGACCCCCCGCTCCTCCGGTTCAGAGCAACAAAGAGTCGGGATTATCATTTCCCTTCTACAGGGTGACCCCCAGTCCTGGGCTTTTTCCTTTCCGCAGACCAGTCCTACCATGCAGTCAGTAGACGCTTTCTTCGAGGCATTAGGTCTACTATATGATGACCCGGACCGTATGGCCTCCGCTGAACCTCATCTATGGGCCTTGAAACAAGGCCGGCGGTCGGCAGAGGAATACTGCGCTGAATTCCGTAGATGGTCACCCGATAGTGGATGGAATGACCCAGCCTTACGTAGTCAGTTCCGTCTAGGCCTGTCGGAACAGATTAAAGACTCTTTGGTGCAATACCCGACTCCTACCTCATTGGAGGATCTGATGCACCTCGCCATTAAAATTGACAGAAGAATTAAGGAACGCAAGTCTGAGAAGGAGGCATCTTCTCTTCCATCTGCCTTGATTCCTGTTGTCACGGATGACGAGGAGCCTATGCAACTTGGAGCGTATCTTCTCTCCCCTGAAGAGAGAGACAGGAGGCGATCACAAGGCATATGTCTTTATTGTGGCACTAAGGGTCACTTCTCCCGTTCCTGCCCTACTAAGCCGGGAAAAGAGCATGCCTAGGGAACGAGGGAAAGGTTCACCTAGGTCTGCAAATTGTTTCCTCAAAAAATGCTGTGTTAATCCCTGTACAACTCCTGTCTAGTGCCGGTTCGGTGAACCTGTCGGCCTTCATTGACAGTGGAGCTGCAGGCAACTTCCTTGACATCCAGTTCGCCCTCTCTGCTGGGATTCCGCGGATTGAACTCAAATCCACCATTACGGTATGTGGCTTAGATGGTAGTCCATTGCCAGGCGGCAAGATTACCTGGAGGACCCCGCCACTACAATTGAACATTGGCGCTCTCCACTCAGAATCCATAGTCTTCTTCCTTATCGAATGTCCGTCAGTTCCTTTGATTCTGGGCCACCTCTGGCTATCCCGTCATAACCCTGTCATGGATTGGGTAAAAGGAGAAATTGTCCAGTGGAGCTCTTTTTGTACACAGTCTTGCTTGACACTACCTCTGCGTGTGATTCAGCCTATTCCGGAGCAACTTCCTTCACAGTATCATGAGTTCTGGGATGTTTTCTCCAAAAAGGCTGCTGACACTCTACCACCGCACTGGGAATTCGACTGTGCCATCGAGCTCATTCCGGGTTCTAAATTACCCAAGGGACGCTTGTACTCTCTCTCCGGTCCAGAGACCAAATCCATTGTTAAGTGCGTATTTTTGCTAACCAATAACGATTGTCGAATCTCGATTTGTGTTTCCAACGCACAAAGATTTATTCTCAAAAAGTAGCAGTAGATATTCAAGCGAAAATTATAATAAGTACAGCTGTTACTTATCGCAGGCGCTCTGGATCCAGTGTACAGTCATTCAATCCTGAAGTCTGGGGACGAGATGTCTGCACACTAGATGAGGAGCTGCTGTTTATATGCACACAGAAATACAGTAAAACAATGCAGAATGGTACAGCTTGCTTCTATTGGTCCAGGTTACAGGAAGGTCCAAGGGGTTGTCAATCATTGGCTAGTTCAACCTAAGGAATCCAAAGGAGGGGGTCATCTCCTCAGGGTGTATGCTCCGATCTTCCCGTCAAGATTCCTTAGTCTTAAATAGGTCATAATTCCCTATCATTCATAACTTGCGTATGCACTCTGCGATTCCTTCGCAGAGTGGCCCGGACAGTTGCAAATGTTAAGAGGAGTATTATGATACCATACATGATATGATTCCTTCAACCTGTACCATATGTTTTACTGATATGCATATAACTTATAATATTACACATAAATACTACTATATTTTGACATAAATGACTATGTGTTGCAACTACCATTAATGTGTACTATTTTACAAGTGTGCGTGTGTGTGCGAATGTATGTAAAAGACTAAATACTGTTGTTGCCACGTGTTGCAGCTGCGTACGCCCTTTTATGCCGTAGCGTGCCCTTGTACGCCGTAGTGTGCCGTACGCATCTTTTCAGACAAAGACAACCAAGTTTGCTCGATTTTAATTGAAATGACTTTATCCAATATGCTGACTTCGACACCATGCAGGAATATATTGACGAAAACTGGGAGAAAGGCTTCATCAGGCCATCCAAGTACCCAGTAGGAGCAGGGTGCTTCTTTGTATCCAAGAAAGATGGTGGACTCAGACCCTGTATCGTCTACCGAGGGTTGAATCTCATTACGGTTAAGAATACCTATCCCCTTCCTCTCATCTCCGTACTATTTGACCAACTAAGAGGGGCAACCATCTTCACAAAGATTGATCTTTGTGGTGCCTATAACCTCATACGTATAAGAGCAGGTGATGAGTGGAAGATGGTGTTCAACACGCTCTCGGGCCACTACGAATATCTGGTCATGCCGTTTGGCCTTAGTAATGCCCCTGCAGTATTCCAGGATTTGATTAATGAGGTGTTACATGAGTTTCTGGGACACTTCATTGTTGTCTACTTGGACGACATCCTCATATAGTCCGAATCGTTGTCAGTACACCAGGGTCATGTCAGACAAGTCCTACAGAAATTGCGAGAATACTATCTCTATGCTAAACTCGAAAAAATGTGAGTTCGAGGTACAGAGGGTATCCTTCCTAGGGTATATAATCTCTTCAGAAGGTTTCACTATGGACCCAACCAAGGTCCAAGCAATCCTGGACTGGGTACAGCCGAATAACCTCAAGGCGGTCCAGAAATTCCTGGGATTTGCCAATTATTACAGGAGATTTATTGGTGGCTTTGCTGATATCGTCGCCCCTATCGTCACCTTGACTTGCAAGGGAAGCAATCCAGCTAATTGGTCACCACAAGCAATAATGGCATTTGAAACCCTGAAGAAAGCCTTCGTGTCTGCTCAGGTCCTTAGACACCCGGATCCTAAGGTACCGTTTATTCTTGAAGTTGATGCCTCTGATGTCGGTGCCGGGGCCATCTTGTCACAAAAAGATCCCCATACTCACCGCTTACATCCATGTGCCTATTTTTCCCATCAGTTCTCTTCAGCAGAAACCAACTATGATGTTGGAAATCGAGAGCTGTTAGCAATTAAATGGGCCTTTGAGGAATGGCGACATTGGTTGGAAGGCGCTGCACACCAGATCTCCGTTATAACGGATCATAAGAATCTGCAGTATATACAGTCGGCCAAACGACTGAACCCTCGACAGGCTCGTTGGTCACTGTTCTTCACCCGTTTTAATTTTATAATCACCTATCGTCCAGGTTCTAAAAATGTCCGGGCAGACGCCCTGTCCAGAAGTTTCCTGGCACACCATGCTTTGGTTACTAGTCCAGAGCCTATTGTTCCTGTGTCTATGATCCATGCCGGGTTAACCCAAGACCTGAGCTGTACCTTACAAAGGTTCCAGAGATTGGCTTCTGATAATACTCCGGTAGGATGCTTGTTTGTCCCAGTTCATCTAAGGAAGGCAGTCCTTGCTGAAGCACAAAATAGTCATACTGATGGACATCCTGGAGTCTTCAAAACATTGGAAATCCTTTCTCATACTGTATGGTGGCCATCTTTGTCTGCTGACGTCAAGAGTCACGTCCTGTCTTGTGAAGTTTGTGCCAGGAACAAAGTTCCCAGGACTCGGCCGGTAGGTCTGTTGATTCCGTTGGCCGCTCCTGCAAACCTTGGACACATTTGTCCATGGACTTTATAGTTGATCTGCCACCCTCTGCGGGACACAATACCATTTGGGTCGTGGTAGACCGGTTCAGCAAAATGTCACATTTCATTCCGTTAACCAGGCTTCCTACTGCTCGAGATTTGGCCATCTTATTCATTTAACACATTTTCTGTCTATATGGACTCCCTACTGATATCGTCTCCGATCGAGGTTCTCCGTTCATAGCGCAGTTCTGGAGATCCTTCTGTACCCTCCTTGGGATCAAGATCAGTTTGTCATCCGCATACCACCCTCAGTCAAATGGGCAAACTGAAAGGGTTAACCAGTCCTTAGAGAAGTTTTTACGATGCTACACATCGGAGTTCCATGACAACTGGTCCTCCTTATTGCCCTGGGCGGAATTTGCATGTAACAATTCCTGTCACTCATCTACCAAAACCTCTCCGTTTTTTTGCAATTATGGTTTGCACCCCAGATCTAACTCTTTGTATTCACTCAAGTCCGTTGGTATCCAGGAGATCCGCTCCACTGCCAGGGATCTCAGAGTTATCTGGAGGAAAGTACACTTATAATTGAGACAAGCCTCACTTGTTGCAAAAAAAAATTCGGACCGACACCGTACCACCTGCTCCCTTAAGGTTGGCCAGAAAGTGTGATGTCTACAAAAAATATCAGGCTCACACAGCCTTGCAAGAAGTTGGGTCCTAAGTTCATCGGGCCGCTTCCCATCATCAAGCAGGTGAACCCCGTAGCATTTAGGTTAAAAATTCCGGGCTTGTTGAGAATTCCCAACACATTTCATTGTTCTCTATTGAAGCCAGTACTTTATCCAACTCAAGCCCAGTCTTCAAGCAAGCACCAGAGATACGTTGTTCAGAAGATCCTGGATTCTAAAAAAGTGCAAGGGCAGGTGCACTTCATAGTGCAGTGGAGAAATCGTGGATTAGAAGAACGATCTTGGATGCCGCGGAGACAACTCCATGCTCCTAAACGGTTGAAGGAATTCTTCAAAAAATTTCCAAGGAAACCTGGATGTCGGGGTTCCTCAACCCCTCCTCAAGGGGGGGTACTGTCACGAGCCGCGGCTGTACTCACAGCCGCCGCAGATCGCTTCCTGTCTGCCCCAGCGTCCTGGTCGTCACCATGACAACTGGGACGTCACTTCCCCTTCCTACCCGGCCGTTGCCAAGGCAACGGCCGGACGCCTGTCATATAGCGCTGCGCCCCAGCAGTGTTGTAAGCCGGACGCATGCGCAAAAGAGGACACAGCCTGTGGGCTAATTAAAAGGGACTAGTTACAGGCATTAGCCTGCATCTGTGTGCACCTATCAGGGACTAGCCTTGATTGGTCTGGTGCTATGTTTCTCATTAGTCTGCAGGGGTGCATGTAAGTTTTGATTGGGCCAACTGTGTATTTAAGGCAACGAGGTCTTCTGCCTCATTGCCGGTTATAGCTTCTGCTTCCCAGTCTGCTGACCTGCTTTGTTCCTGTTCCTATCTATTGAACTTCTGCTGATCTCCCGTGTATGACCCCTGGCTTGGATTTGGACTTCGCTTGTGTATCCTGTGACCCTGACCTCTGGCCTGTTTACCATTTCTCCTGTCTGCCTGTGACCCTTGACTCCAGCTTGTTAACTGGAATTGCAACCTACTGCCGGCCCTTGACCTCTGCGTGGATCTCACTCCGCTTGCCTGGGTTCTCCCCAGCCGGTACACACTTCACGACCCTCTGCCAGTCTGCAACCCAGTCTGTCCCCAGCACCAGGGGCTCCAGTGAACACCTGATTGGCAGAGTAGACTCCGGGTTGTGTTGTGCCGGCTGGAGGGGTTCCTAACAGATACACACTAAGGGGTAGATTCAATTAGACGCGATGTTCTGTGGAACCTTGCGGCTGCGCATTTTCACCATTTATACGAAAGTACTGCTCACTTTTGCTTGCGTCTTTATGTGGCACAAGCAAATGTGATCGGTACTTTCACTAAAAAAATCTCCATGTAGGGACACTACGCAGATATTTTTTGAGTATTGAATCTGCCCCTAGTTACCCTGCCTGACGCCCACTACCATAAGTCATTCAAGTCACATATAAAGTAAAGCTATCAAATCTATTTTACATAATATTTCTTATAACTACAGTTTTTATTTTAACATTAATTTTAGTGTATATTCATAGCTTGCACAGTATATAATTTCCTCCAGTGTTATTGAACCATATTACATTACGGACCTATTTATTGGAGAAAAATTTTTTCTTAGTTTTATGTGCTGTAATTAATTCAGAAATAATAATAATAATAATAATAATAATAATAATAGTAATAAATCAGTTAATAGGAAATTAATATTGAATTGTTAGGGAGGAAGAGAAGGACTGTTCACTTACATTGGTCCCTTATTCCCTATTGGTGTTAAGAAAATTCCACTGCATGTTTCAGCAATCAATTTCTTTTTAAGATATAAAAACAATGACAACCTTTGCTGAGCCAAAAAATGTACTAAGGGAGTATGCTTTTGCAGCTATCATATACAACTTCTTTGTATTAGTTATTAGTCAATTGGGGTGATTTTCTTTTTACTATGCTCCTACAATGAGGATAGTAGGAGAATGAAAATACCCTCAATGATATAGAAGTACTATCTATAAATCCATCTTGATGTGTAATTGCCTTTTCAGACTTTAAAGCAGAACCAAAGTCAAACTGTATTTTTGATATCTTCTAGAAGATTTACTGCTTTACCTTTCCATAGATGTAGTCAGTGATTTGTTTGACAGAAAGCAGTTTTATAGTTCACTTTAACCTACATTACCATATACCGCTACGAGACTGAAAAAGACCAATTTGAGGACATCAGAAGTTTAAGATTCTAACCATATTACTGTAGTAAACTACGATATTACGTTCTTCTTAACAGCTTAATTGTATGCATTCCATTGCTTTAAGGGTTTTTTTGCTTTAAAGTTTTAATAATGCATTATATCAGCAGCAGAGTTGTCCATAGTTTCCCCATGTCCGCTACAAATCAAGCTGTGACTATGATATGTATTATACAAATATAGGTGTTATTTTTTTTATCATATACACAAGTCAATTGACGTTGTTTTTATATATTACCAATGTCATAACATTCACCCAGTGTTTTTGTTGACATATTTGTTGATATAATAACAGCTGAAAAGTAGAGCATTTAGGTAACTTGCATTTGAGAATTAGCTTTCTTACGGTTTATCAAATGTCCAATGTAGTGTCCAAAGACAATTTTTTATTAATCAATACAACTTATAAAACCCAATTTATTATCTATTTAATAAAATCAAATCAATTTAAAAAGACGAACCTCCTTTAAATTTAACATTTTGTTAGGTAAACCAATTTGATATATTTCATTTGAAGATGAGGGAATTTTTAGTTGTGAACATTCATAAATCTGTCTGTTGTAGTAAGTATTTTGCCTGAACTGTAATTATAACATTAAGCATACTAAATAAAAGTGTTAATATTTGGATACTGAAGTGTGTATAGACACCATAACATATAATTCCAACACATCCAAGTCTGAGGGCAGACAGGGTGGCATTCAGACTCCTCCAGCCAGACCCCTATTGAATGCATCAGTGACCTGTTTACTGGTGCTCTATGTGACCATGGACAACTATCTGTATAGCTGCATCATTTACTGACACAGCATAGGTCCTACTGGACTTGCCTATAGACCACAACTAGCCTGCTAGAGAAAGTTTTATTATATGACTGCTGTAGTGATGGGTACTATTTATTTTTTACATGATGGAGTACTATAACTTCCAGAAAGTCCTGCAGATTCCCCCTCAGACTATCTCCTGTGGCTCTGACCACAGACACAGCAAGAAACACCAAGACAACAAGCTGAGACACTTTGCTTTGGCACAGGTGTGTGTTTGTCATGATGGAGTTCCATGTGTGTGGCATCTACAAGTCCATGAGCAGGTTACTCCTTCCAGAGTGCTGGTGCTTTTTCTTTCCACTGTTTAACCTGTTCCCGCAAACAGGGGCAGCAAATATGATTGCCCTTAGCACTGGGTACTAGGGCTGGGAAGGGTAGCTATTCAATGCAATGGATTCTCTGTTGGAGATATTTGATACTCTTCCTTCTTCTGTGGCTACTGCTGCTCCTCTGCTGGTTCCATCTGTCTCGGTGCCTCTTTTTATGTAAATCTCAGCACTGAAAAATCCAATGAGAATGTTCTCATCAAAAGATAACATCTTTTTAAAATACATCAAGTAGCAAATACGAACTAGCCACTAGGATAAAAACCTTCATTTTGTAAATTGGAAGACATTAAGACATACGGATCCTTACTTCTGTGCTGTTTTGAAACTGACCATCTGTCAAAAAAATTAGAAAAAAATATGTGGATTTTTGGTCCTACATCTCTACCGATCAAGCAATGGTTGATAAGGAGCAATGATATGAGCATGGTGAGGATAGGAGTGAGGATGCCGAGGATAGTTGCAGACATCTGCGCCATAAAAATATACAGTTTTTGGTGCAAATATGCATGGTGCTGCTACAATGAGAAGATTCAGAGGTGTTTTGCATTGCATACAGAAAAAATATTCTCCATTAAAAGGGTTTTTCACCCTTTTGATAAATCAGTGCCTGTGTTCTATACCTAAAACCACCTTTTAAAAATGGGCCACTGCTCATGTGCCAGTGCTGTGTACTTGCCACCCAGGACAAAAATTGCCAGCCAAACTGTGAATTAGACATTTTCGGCATTGTATTTGTTGCCCTTCTGCACCACGGGAGATTTCTGTCCTCCCTGAGCTTGCGTTAGGACACGTGCATTATGATTTGACAGGTGCACCGCCCCAGTCAGCGTGCTATGGGACCCATGGTTTAGATCTAAGCTAATAATGTAGTAGTTTGGTTTTCATTATTAACATTTTGTTTGCAAATTAGGAATATTGTTAGGTATAATGTTTTTATTTAAATATAATTGTTTGAAAATTAGATACTTAACAAATTATGATCATTATAATTTATTTCTTGGTTCAACTAACATACATGTTACAGAAAGAAAAGTATATATGTTAACCCATTAATAGGAGAGAAGTTTCCTCTGTGCTAAGGTTGTTTAGAAATATCTGATATCAAGAGCATATTGTATAAATACTAAGTTATCTGACAAAGGCAATTGAGAGACTACATGATATCTGAAATATTTAAACAAGATAAATTATAAAATCTTTTTTTTTTTTCAGATCACCCTGTAATGATTGAGCTACCAATTTTAAAGTTGAAGCAGAAACTTAATTATGTCTGTTGATGACAAAGTGACCTGTAGAATAGATAAATGACCATCAAAGAATGATCTGTTAAGTAGTCACAATTAACATGAAAAGTGAAACACTTAGTACTTTGTGTGATAGAGTATATCACTGATTATTTGTTTGAACTCTTTCATTCCACCCCTATTAATTTATATAGTTTCATGTATTTATTGCTTCAAAATAACAGTTCTTCTTCCTATGATATTATTCTGAAAATAAAAATCCAAGCATAACTAGTACAGAATACTAAATATATAGTACAGAATACTAAATTATGCCATGAGTTGCTCTTATAGTCCTATTAGTCTTATGGAAATGTGACATAAAGCATTACTCTAAACATATATATTGGCATTTTTGTAACTCAAATTTTAGCAAGTTTTTTCTATTTATGTGTTGTGGAAACACCTTGTGAGCTGTATTTTAAATGAGAATGCACAAAACTGAAATATGCAAATATGTCTTCTATAACTATAAAAGATTTGGAGCCATTTTTACAGGGTTTTTTTCAGTAAGAGCTGATAATTGTAAGTGAAATAGAAACTTTTTTTGGCCCTTATTTTAGATGATATACAGTAAGTACATGTTGTATTTATTCTGTATGGCTGTGTTTAGCTTTGTAATAGGACCTACAACAACTTGTAGCTAATTAAAACTTCTGAATATTCAGAAATCCATCTATGGTTATTATCTTTATGATAGTGATGATTACTATTATTATTATTATTATTATTATTATCATCATTGTTATTATTGTCAGGATGAGGGCCCCAAATAAAATTTTAAATTGATAAAAAGAACGATCATGATTTTCCCTCAGATAAAAGTTGTTTTTTTTCTTTAAAACATTTGGTGAATTAACCCAGTTGGAGGTTATTAGGTTGAACTCTGTGAGGAAGGTGTCCTCTGTGAGGAAACCAACTTAAGATATGCAGATCACAGACATCCATTGTCTTTGATTATGTATTCCCCTTTCTAATTAGGTGACACCCAGGGGACATTTTCACCCCCTCGTTATCATCCACACTTCCCCTGTGAATGCCATCTCCTTTGATTTTGCTTAAAAACTTGTGTTGTGAAGGGACAAATTGTCAGCTCTTGGGGATCAATCTAATTGAACGACTGTCCATATCTTCTACTTGCCCAAGGCATACAGATTATTATAAATGAGTTATGCTCTGTACTTTCATCTCATTTGTTTTTATAACTGTTATGCAATTTTTTATTTGTATGTCAATTGTTTATTGTTTTCTTAATCTGTAAGCACTGTACTTTTTGTATATTAAATCCCAAAAATTAATAGTGATGTCCTTATTGACAAAAAAAATAATTTCCTGTTTAGGAGAGAGAGATTGCTTGGGTGGGTTAACTCTTTAGAAACCAGTGTGTAAAGTGTTAACTGTTTAGCTACCAGAGCATAGTGTGTGCGCTATTGATTAATTAAGTCATAGGTTTGTTACGGGCCTTATACGTAGCTGGTGGCAGTTAGAGAGAGGTGTGAAGCATGTATCTGTGTTGGGAAAGGGACCAATCAAATATGTAGCCTAAGAGATAGGTGAGAGTGAGGGTTAGGCTGAAAAACTGAGTGTTCCCTTACAATAAGTCACAAGTGGGTTTTTTTGACAGATAAAGGGGGTCAGGAGAAGTTTCCTGACAAATTAGAGGGGATATATTGTTTGACTGTGTGAATATATGATAATATATTGAATCATGGAGTGGATAGAAATGACTATTCCTGACAATTATTATTATTATTATTATTATTATTATTATTATTATTATTAATATTAGGATTCAGCCTCCAGTACAACCTTTATTCTGACCCAAATCTATCTCTCATTCTTTGACTTTTCCTCTTCTCTACTATGTCGTGTAACCAACTGTCTCGCTACTATTTCCACATGGATGTCCCAATGTTACCTAAAGCTCAACATGTCCCAACAGAGTTGATCATATTCATTCCTCCCTAAGTAATCACCTCTGCTAACCTTCAATAACACCACCATTTTAATTGCAGATAACATGAAAAGGTCATAACCTATTCCTAGTCTCCTAATCATGCAGACTTGTTGTCTTTCTCAGTACTGTCATCGTCATCTTCAAAACTTTATTAGAACACACCCTTTTATTGCCCAAGATGTAGCCAAAACTCGTATCCATTCACTCATTATCTCCTGCCTTGACAACTGCAATATCCTAAAGCAGGATATTCATGACATTCTCCTCATTTATCTTTACTTTCCTATATGTCAATAGATTACTGATTTTCCTCTTTTTTTCTCCACATTTGCTGCCCCACTCTGCAAATACCTACATTGACTCCCCAATCAAATTTATTAAATATCACTGCTTCATACAACTCAATCCTTCTGAAAAATATTCTCCATCACGCCCTCTTCTGCCTGATCTACACCTAGCCTATTTATTGATAACCGACTTTCACCATTGCCCACAATTCTGAAAACCCACCTTTTTACTACTTCTGCCTATACTAGTTAAACGGATACACCCTCATTACTGTGCCAATCTCCACTTTAAGCCACGCCCACACCTATGGTCTCAGCTCTTTATCCACTAAATTGTAAGCTTTCTCACATGCAGGGCCTTTCTTACCCTTTGTTTTCATGTCTGCATACATTTTGTCTATCTGTCCATATGTGGTGCCCCAAAGCCTCATTGAACAGCACAAAGGAAGTGCATAAATGCTTTTAAAATGCAGGGCTACAAGGGGTTACTAGAGGCTGAGAAAGACATAGTGGGAATGACAGTTGACAGATGACAGTTGAACTGAAAAGATGTACCCAGGATGATGTGCAGGAAGGAGGTGTGTGTGATATAGCAACAAGAAAGGGGAAGCTGACATGAGAGACTGATCTGCTGCTGGAACTGATGACATTGCGAGCACACACAGCTGGAGAACGGCTGGGGACACACAGTGGGCCATCCAGTTTCCTCGAACTGCAGAACCTTTTCAAGGTAAAATCCTAGCCTGCACTGTACTGCACACACCCCAGCGTCAGAGGGAAGAGTTATGAGAGAACAGCGCCATCTTGTGACTGAATTGAGCAACAGTCTTGTCTTTTGTTATTATCTTTAACACTGCCTACAGTTTAACATCTACCCTTTAGAGAGAAATTACAGGGACTTAATCGGGATTGTTTACCCTTCAGGAAAACTCTGCAGGACATTTAAACACTACAAAATTCCTGTGCACATGTCAGCCCAGGACTGAGTGTAAAATATGGTAACGTTACCAGGGATAATATTGGTGCACCAACTGTGTTAGATGGATGTTAATGTTATGTGATTTACCTAAGAATTGATTTATTGATATTGAAGATGTTATATGTTAAATGGTATTGTGTTCTATGCTGATCAAATGATTATTTTGTCATTACCATTGAGCTAAAGGGGTCAATGGCGTGGTGGCTTACCAAAACGATCCTTATCGCATATATAATAAACCCAAGTTGTTTGACAAATCCTTGTCCCTTTCATTGAAGTACTTATCTCCTGACTCCTGGATATCCGAACAGAAAAGAACCTGACTCGTGTCTGGAGGACAAGGTAAGGAAAGGATTTCCCATCCGTTTTGACCACCACATAAACTTTGGCATCAAACCGAACAGGATCCGAGTGCATCAGGAGAGTAGTACCCTCAGTGAAAAATGGATCAGCAACCGGCAGGGCCCATAACCCTACCATACTATTTCGGGGCCCCATGGCTCCCGAAGTACAGCAGAGACGACGACAAGCTACAGAAGACTTCATTCACAGAATTAGAGAACAAACTGGAATCCATGTTCCGGCTATACACGTTGAATAAACAGTAGAAAGTGGAGATCTTAATAGGGCAACTCACAGGGTCGGCACTCAGAGAAGTAATCTCATGGCCGATGGATGACAAGAAAGAAGCAGCACAAGTTTTAAAAAAAATTTCCACAACGTTTGAGACAAGAATTCTTCCGGAGCTGAAGATGAAACTATATGCTCGCAAGCAACAATCGAACGAGACACTGCGGGACTATGCCCTGAGCCTACAAGAGATGCTAAGAGCCATTCAGGCAGTGGACAAAGAGGAAGTACGAAACGCGGATGAAGCCCTGACCGTACAGTTCGTAGAAGGAGTCGCCCAAGAAAGCGTTAAGATTCAGCTACGACTGATGAAAGCACAGATGCCAGGCAAAACCTTCCGAGAGTTTAAAGAGACCGCCATCGCCATTGTTGATAACCAACAGGGAAGGGAAAAAGAATACCCAGAATTGGTGGGCTTCAGAGAAAGCGCAAGCTCGACGGGAGTCATAGCAAGCAGCACAGAAAAATCAACACAGGCCCAAGAATCGGTAATACAGAGCGGTCAGTATCCCACCAGAGACCCAATGCAAACGTTAATAAAGCAAATGGAGGAGCTGGCCGTCGGAATGGTAGAAATCCAGCGAGAGATGCGCCAAATGGTGAGGACACCGGCACCCACCTACGGGGAACCAGAGTGGAGGCCCGAAAGACAAAGACCAGCCCGAGGCAGGTGGGAACCACCTCGCGAGTATGTACAGTGATCGCCAAACCAATTTGATGGTCAAGGGTGCCCGTTACGCCGCCGGTGCCATGGGATAGGACACATAGAACAAAACTGCGACCAAAACGAACATTTAAACTCCGACACCCCGAGATTGAGGGCCGAATCTTGGGGCGAGCCCCGGGAATAGATCCGGATCCAGAAAACTGGAGGCCCCAGTTCATCGGACAATGTCCCACTTTACCCGTTACAATTAATGGAGTGGAGACCTTGGCTATGCTTGACACGGGGTCGCAGATTGCGACCATCCAGCTCCCTACATTCCACAAGTATTGGGGCAAAGAGCAGCTTTTATCACCACCCCCAGCCTGGATGCAGCTGATCGCCAGTAACGGCCTTGAGATTGCATGTGAAGGGTATTGGGAAGCGGACATCCAGATTGGAGCGATCTTGTTGCCAAGACAAGGCTGTCTTGTCACAGCCCCCTGTGAAGGGAACATAGCCCCCATCATCCTGGGGATGAATGTGCTGCAAAGATGCCCGGATGAGATAGTGGCGACTTTGAAGGATAACTTAACCCAAGCGGCTTCCCCCGGTCATCAGGCCTTTCAACATACTGTTCGGCTCCTACAAGGTTATCAAAAGTCCACTGGTCCCCATGTAAAGGTTTTGGGCACTGTCAAGTGGTTTAATGTGCGGAATGAATATGGCTTCATCAACAGAAATGACACCAAAGAAGATGTCTTTGTCCACCAGACAGCAATAAAGCAAAATAACCCATGGAAGTTTCTGCGCAGTGTTGAAGACGGGGAGACTGTGGAATTTGATGTTGTGGAGGGAGAGAAGGGTGCCGAGGCAGCAAACATGACTGGCCCTGGTGGTGTACCAGTAAAAGGAAGCAGATTTGCACCCTACCGACGAAGGTTCCGCAGACGTTTCTACCGGCCAAGAGGAGAGAATGCTGCAGAATCTGGTGGGGAGTAAGTACAGAGCAAGTGAGCGAGGGAGAGAGAGCAGAGGAAGTGTCCTCTCAGCAGAGACCTGTCCAGCGCTGGCGCCTTCCTCCGTTATTCTACAAACGGCAGCAGAAAGACTACGACTGTGATGCGCAGGCCTGTCGGCTGCCAGAAGGAAGCATCGTCCTCAAGAAAAATAATCGACCCCGGAGTAAGCTGGATCCCAAGTGGGAGTTGAACCCGTATGTGATTACGACCGAACCCATATCAAGCTCCGCTCAAGGCCAGACCAAGGGCCAGAAGAAACATCAAGGGATGACTGGAACGAAGAGCCAGATGATAGAAAAGGGACTTTGCCTCAGCTGCCCTTTGACCCTTTCGAGCAACTATTGGCGGTATCAGAATTAGAGATCTTTCTCACTGAAACTTGTATATAATGTATATTAAAATTGCTGTCATTGAAAATGTTTGCCTTTATAAATGTTGTAGATGTGTGATTTGAGTTGATAAAGAACAACCACCTTTATGTCTTAATGCGTTAGGACACGCACCTGAAAAAGCGGGGGTGAATGTGGTGCCCCAAAGCCTCATTGAACAGCACAGAGGAAGTGCATAAACGCTTTTAAAATGCAAGGCTACAAGGGGTTACTAGAGGCTGAGAAAGACACAGTGGGAATGACAGTTGACAGTTGAACTGAAAAGATGTACCCAGGATGATGTGCAGTAAGGAGGTGTGTGTGATATAGCAACAAGAAAGGGGAAGCTGACATGAGAGACTGATCTGCTGCTGGAACTGATGACATTGCGAGCACACACAGCTGGAGAACGGCTGGAGACACACAGTGGGCCGTCCAAGACAGTTTCCATGAACTGCAGAACCTTTTCAAGGTAAAACTCCTAGCCTGCAGTGTACTGCACACACCCCAGCGTCAGAGGGAAGAGTTATGAGAGAACAGCGCCTTCTTGTGACTGAATTGAGCAACAGTCTTGTCTTTTGTTATAATCTTTAACACTGCCTACAGTTTAACATCTACCCTTTAGAGAGAAAGTACAGGGACTTAATCGGGATTGTTTACCCTTCTGGAAAACTCTGCAGGACATTTAAACACTACAAAACTCCTGTGCACATGTCAGCCCAGGACTGAGTGTAAAATATGGTAACGTTACCAGGGATAATATTGGTGCACCAACTGTGTTAGATGGATGTTAAGGTTATGTGATTTACCTAAGAATTGATTTATTGATATTGAAGATGTTATATGTTAAATGGTATTGTGTTCTATGCTGATCAAATGATTATTTTGTCATTACCATTGAGCTGAAGGGGTCAGTGGCACGGTGGCTTACCAAAACGATCCTTATCGCATATATAATAAACCCAAGTTGTTTGACAAATCCTTGTCCCTTTCATTGAAGTACTTATCTCCTGACCACCGGATATCCGAACAGAAAAGAACCTGACTCGTGTCTGGAGGACAAGGTAAGGAAAGGATTTCCCATCCGTTTCGACACCACATAAACTTTGGCGTCAAACCGAACAGGATCCGAGTGCATCAGGAGAGTAGTACCCTCAGTGAAAAATGGATCAGCAACCGGCAGGGCCCATAACCCTACCATAGGATTTCCCATCCGTTTCGACCACCACACATATTTTATGCATGATACTGTTAATGCATGCTTTGTTTTCTCCACTGTCTGGTGGCACCTTAAAAATCACTACTACTACTACTACTACTACGCCTACTAATATTATTATTATTATTATTATTATTATTATTATTATTATTAATAATAATAATAATAATAATAATAATAATAATATTATTATTATTATTATTATTATTCATAATAATAATACTAATACTATTAATAATAATATTACATCTGGTGGGTCATCCACTTGATTCTGCTAGAGAGTGCAAGACTGCCTGTGACTTTGAGTCAGTCTCATGATGTGCTGAGAGATATAGAGAGAAGTAGGGAGTCATGAACTGAGAGATAGAAATTGGAGTCTAAAAACAAGAATGCATCAAACTTGCATGTAAATCCAACTGTAGGTTATATCCTGTTTTTCAATATGCCTGAGTGACACATAAGTGTTTTATATTTTTACTGTTTTTTTATTTTTGCAATCATACATCAATATTTGACATAATTAGCATGTGCAAAATTACTGCCTATACGCTACTCATACCCCATTCACACTGCCTATAAAACCCGGGCTTTTACCGGGGCGAGCTTTGACGAACCGGGTCGTGACTCAGTGTGAAAGGGGGTCAGTGCAAAATCCTGGGAATAAGACCCAGGACTTTGCAGTATTATTCCAATGTCAGTCCCAGGTCGCCTGCAGTGTGAACAGGTTTCAACCCGGGTCTCACAGATTAGTGGCGCTTTATAAATAAATAGTTAATGAGGATGATGATGATGCCATCCACTGCTCGTCCTCAAAAGCTTCCACAGTAGACAAGAAAGCTTCTCTATGACTGCTCGGTTAGTTGCCTTACTGAATCTCAATATGGAGGAAATGCTGGACCTGACAAAAGCTCTCCTCCTGCGCAAATTAAGATGTTGAGTATTCTCCCTCTCTGCCATAAATTGCTCCTTTCTCCACCTGAAATAACACTGTGCAAGGTAGCAAATTTTTCGCAGCTGCATCAGGCTCTCATTTGCTTTATAAAACAGCTAAAAAAACACAATAAAATAGGAAGTACGGGCTACACAATAGTGGCTCATCGGCCATGATTAAAGCAATGCTCTGAACCGTCACCTCCCACCTCATTTCTGTGTACACAAAAAAAAGTCCCCTTTAAATGACCACACCATTTTTTAGCCAATCAAGCTTCTCTTGTGATGACACTTATTGTCAGGACAGACCCAGGTTCAGTATGAACGGGGTCAACCTGGGAAATTTCTGGGTCCAAGGTGTAGTGTGAATGGGGTCTCTCAGCTGGGAAGCTCTGTGACATGGCAAAAACCTGGCTTGAAAAACCCAGGATATTGCAGAAATGTGAAAGTAGTATTAAGTTTATATAGTGCATACTATATATAGTGTAGCAATAAATATAAAATTATAATCCATTATTTCAAATAGATCATGCGAAAACTCGAGAAAAATAGGACACATGAATCATCAGATTATAACACTTGAATATACAGTTCTATAGCAAAGCTATAAAACCATTTAATGCTTTCTGAATTATTTCTGGAAGAGCCAGCACAGACTTTAAACTAAATGGCTATTATCTCTATTCCATTCCCTCCCACTTCTCCTTGATAACTATTTAATTTTACATGCAACTTCTTTCTGGTCAATTGTTTCTTAAAACTTTCCTGTTTCCATTGACTGTTCCGGCCATTTGACTGATTGGTTTTGAAAAGCCACTTGTAAAATCTCGCATTAAGTCAGCTGTTTGTGAAGTGACTCTGACAGGTGTGATGTTTTCCTGAAGACACTGGAGTAGGGAAAGTATTTCTACGTTCAGTAATGGAGCTAATAGTATTACATTCAAGACAGCTGTGAGTACATCTACTTTACTACCTACCGTTATTTAAACTTTATGATGCAAGAGACTGCCAGCTCTCCCCAAAGCAACATATAAACTATGTCAATTGTTCATGCACTTTTTTTAACCCTGATTTCTTTTAAATTATGAATGATACACAGGGACAGGATTTGCTTTTAGTTTTCCCTTGTGCCCATCTGTGCACTGAGTTCAGTGAAGAGTCATAATCTCAGTGTGTGCAGTCAAGAGATGCATAATATAATGTAGACTATGACTGTATATCTTATATCTGAACCATTAAGGAGCTTGTGCTTCAAAGACTCCAGGCTATTTTTTGTTAAGCTTGTCTGCTCCACTGGATGTAGGACTGACAAGTTCACGCTAGATGTGCTCAACTCAGGAGTCATGTCAGGCGCAAATAAAATTTTATATTTGGTAATGTAATTGTAATGAATACAGTATTTAGCTGCATGTTATTATATGTTGAAACACACAAAATTAGACTCCCAAATATTCCAGAATATAACACAAATATTCACTTTACGTTCTGTAGCAGAATAACATGATGTTTGTAACATGAGTTTACCATTTTTGTTAAATTAAAATGTAAAGCATGACTTACAAGGGATTTAAGTGGTTCTAGACTATAATTATCTACAAGATCATTGAAGGCAAAGGCTGTTAACACAATAGTCAATTTATTGTAATGTTATAGCATTGGTTTGAGGAAGGAACTATAATCCCAAAACTCTGAAAGGATATGAAGGTGGAAATGTTGTATAGATAGACTAGTACAGATGAACCGTAAACCATAGCTAAGTTAAAGCATCAGTTTTAGAATGTGCTTCCTAAACAATATATCTCAAACACAATTTGTCAGCGTTCCTGTCTTCAGCTATGAGAAAGAGGCAAATTGTAATAGAGGCACCCCTGGTCCAGTGCAGTAGGAGTCTCAAGAGTTATCAGATCCCAATGCTATAAGAATATCTTTATAAACTATAGTTGCAGCAGCATTTATAGACCTGGGATAGGTAACATATAATCTATAAGCGGTGAGCAGAAATAAAGTTCTGTTCTCTTCTGTGCTTCAGATAGAGTTATCCACATTTATCCATAGAGCAGTTTTGTGATATATTGAGGGAGCAACAATAACAAGCAATTCTGCTGGATAGAGATAAAGACCTTGGTGATAAATACAAACGGAAACTAGAAAGATAAATCAAATTATTTTGGGCATAAACAAACCAACAACTATAACAACTAGTTGTCCGCATGTGGGAAATCTGCTTCTATAAAAAAAATACTTCAATTATACACTGTATAATCTTGGTAAAATGAAGAAATGGAAGGATAAACCATAAACGTATTGGCTACACATAGGACTATTGCTTTGAATAAACTGACAATAGGCAATGCCCCATTCATTTTTATCTGCTATTAAAATGCTATGATTTTACATATTTTTCAAGAAATGTTCCCCAGCTAAGATGGTAAAAAGTTATTATTTATAGTGTGGTATTGCAGAGCAGCCCAGAAGCTCCCATTTAATAGCAAATTATTGTTGTGTTATGTTTTCTCTATTTCACTTGCCTCACAAAACTTATTTAGCGGCATAATCTCTCTTGGTTAACTATCTGGAAGAGATGTAAGAAATCTGCTTAACTAGCTTGTTACTTTTTTTTCAGTCATAGAAAACAGTGCAGTGTTTTATTCCCTAGAGATAATTAATTCAACAAACAAAATAAAAATGATTATTAGACACATATCAAGACATTTTACATTTCGAAATACAACTTATGACCATCGCTCTGAATGTTCTGTTCTGCTCACATGGTGCTTGTTAGAAAAGTTAACATTATTTAAAAGGTAACTCTAGTCAAAAATTCTAAAAATAATATTTTACCTAATTAAAATTAAAGCCATTATGTTATATCACAACTTAAGCTGGGTACACACTACAGGTTTTTTACCCAATTTCCATGCCAATCACACAATAAACGACTGTTACGTCTGAGAATTCTTTAGTTTGTATGCTCCCACCATCATCTTTTATCGTACCAAGGCACATTGTATCATTTGATTTGATTTTATAAACTGACTAAAAATCATGATCAATAATGGAATTCTGATGTGCACTCACGACGAGCAGTGGAGGCAGATCTCTATGGAGTCATGGTCTGTTTAACAGATGGTTAAGACAAGAGCACAGATCTGAAGGTCAATTGTGTAAAATCATGTATAGTGTGCACAAATGAATCTGCATGCTTCAGTCATTGGTAAAATCGTTACAGATACCTCATCGGGAAAAATATCTGTAGTATGTACCCAGCTTTACTGAAATATATTTGTACAGGACTTCTGCCTTAAATGGGTATTTAGAAGACTCAAACATTACTATTTCTTCCCTTTTGCAGATATTTTGTGAATAACTAATACTTCTTAGGAACATTTATAACCACAGAAACAAGCTCTGGATTGTTTGGAGGAATCAAGACTTGTGTCCAATATATATGTCGTAAAAGAAAAGCAGGCATCTTTAATATTGCACATTATTTGCTGGTATAGATTTTACATACAAAGTACAATCTGATAGTTAAAGAGTTCACCAATTTTAAACCAGATATGATATGGTTTACATAGACATGCAGTTAATATCTATGTTCTTGTATACAGGGCGATTGTTGGAAAATGTTAAGCATGGAATATGGATACTAGGCAGGTGACTTTAATGTTGTGGCTGATCCATGTATATATACATTGTGGTCTAAATTGTAAATTTAGAAGTATCGGTATGGAAAGTTAAAAATGGCAGTATGAAAAATGTAATATAAATGTAAGTGAATGGAATTTGATAATATTGCAATGAAAGCAGTAGGAGAAGTGGCGGTATGGCATGCCACTGCATATGTCCCTATCCTTGATTCTGGCAATGGTATGTTGACATAAAACTAGAATTACAGTCATGGCCAACATTTTGAGAATGACACAAGTATTGGTTTTCACAAAGTTTGATGCTTCATTGTTTTTAGACCTTTTTGTCAGATATTGCTATGATGTACTGAAGAAAAATTACAAGCATTTCATAAGTATCAAAGGCTTTTATTGACGATTACAATAAGTTTATGCAAACAATCAGTATTTGCAGTGTTGACCCTTCTTTTTGAACATACTGACTAATGGCCACCCATTTTTGCCTAATCAATGCTTGGAGTTTGTTACAATTTGCAGGTTTTCTTTGTCCACCCGCCTCTTGAGGATTGACCACACGTTCTCAATGGGATTAAGGTATGGGGAGTTTCCTGGCCATGTACCCAAAATGTCTATGTTTTCATCCTCAAGACACTTAGTTATCACTTTGCCTTATGGCTCCATCATGCTGGAAAAGGCATTGTTCATCACCAAACTGTTCTTGGATGATTAAGAGAAGTTGCTCTTGGAGGATGGTTTGGTACTATTCTTTATTCATGGCTGTGCTCTTGGGCAAAATTGTGAGTGAGCCCACTCCCTAGGCTGATAATCAACCCCACACATGACTGGTCTCAGGATGCTTAACTGTTGGCATGACACAGGACTGATGGTTGTTGTGACTGGATCACTATTAAATAACTTTTGGTATAAATTTATTTAAAGGAAATAGCGCAGGCCGCTTATTTATATAATTGCCAATGCACTTATTTTTGATATTGTGTATATTGTGAGATAGGAAATCGTTATCTCTGAGACCAGGGTAGAACATTTGTTTTTTCTGTTTACCCTGGCTAAAGGAAAGACCTTATTTCTGATGTATATATCTGATACAATGAGCCTTTGTTTAGAAAGTCTGCTGTGTATTGTGATGTGGGGAAATGACTTGTTAGAAGTTCACACCTTTCTTTGGGAATGTGTATTCTGCAACTGTTGGAACAAAAGGCCCATATGTAATCAGGTCTTTTGGTGTGTGAGGTTTCACTTGGAGACAGGAAGGTTTCATTTAAAACGTGCTTCTACATTTACAGTTTCTAGAATTTCACAGATATGTGTAAATATCATTAGCTTTGCAATACATGTAAATCTATGTTTTGGTAAGCAGGGTACATCCTGATTCTCAAAATAGCCTGTATCCAAATATAAAAAGCAGTGTACTGTACACTAAAATGTATTCTTCTGATTTTCATCTGACCTGATCACACCAGTACCTTCCACCAGTGTGAGAGCAAATAAACATCTTGCTTCAAGACCTGCTTGAAAACATATTCAATATTGCTGTATTCCTGTGATTTGCAGATTAGACCCACAATCTAATCCGTTCTCCAGCTGTTGAGGTTTGGACCCAAGCTTTTCAGTACCACTGCTCTGCCTGCTACCAGCCCTGGTTAGCATGATAGGCCAGGGGGGGTCCATCCACAGCCCAGGTACACCAGCAACGAGGTACGCTAGCAGTGTCCGTTACCCAGAAGGTTCTGAGTGCCATAGAAGGAGCTCAGTGGTGGCAGCAGGCCCCTCCCACTCTGGCAGGAGGGGCGTATTTGGAATAACGAAAGGGGATCATGGCAAAGTAAGCCCAGCCGGATCCTAGCAACAACAGACAGGGTGGCATAGGCGGCCCATCCTGTCACAGTTGTGCTCACCTTTCTTTTTCTGAACAAGCGTTTTTCCAGATGCCCCAAACAATCTGTAAGGGGATTCATCAGAGAAAATGTATTTACCCCAGTCCTCAGCAGTCCAATCCCTGTACATTTTGGAGAATATCAGTCTGTCCCTGAAGTTTTAGCTGTAAAGAAGTGGCTTCTTTGCCGGCCTTCTTGGCACCAGGCCATACTCCAAAATTCTTCACCTCACTGTAAGTGCAGATGCACTCACACTTGCCTGCTGCCATTCCTGAGCAAGCTCTGCACTGGCGGTTCCGCAATCCCTGCAGCTAAATCAACATTGGAAGATGATTCTGGCGCTTGCTGGACGTTCTTGGAAACCCTGAAGCCTTCTTCACAACTATTGAACCTCTCTCTTTGAAGTTCTTGATGATCTGATAAATGGTTGATTTAGGTGAAATCTTACTAGTGCAATATCCTTGTCTGTGAAGCCCTTTTTGTGCAAAGCAATGATGACTGCAAGTATTTCCTTGCTGGTAACCATGGTTTCAAACCACAAAATATATATAAAATACATATATATACAATTGGTGCTCAACACAGGTAGCAACAAAGATGTGAATCAAGGAATTACAGTCCCGTCCTGAATGCAGGGAGAATAAATGTCCAATCCGTGATTTGTAGGAGCTACCCGAAATTCATGTGGTACAACGACAAAACAATGATGGTGATCCAGTGTCCACCCATGCATACAATGTGATGATCTAATTACCATAAGGAGAAAATAATCTGCGTGGTCACTGGTCACTCCATATTGAAGTGCTGCAGCTTCTCAGTCACGCAGTCTCCAATCTCCCGCCCGTGGTTCTCACCTCCCAACCGACCCTCCGTGTATACAAGTCAGCTGCACTGAGATACCGGGTCAGCTACCTGTGCTGAACACCAATTGTATATATATATATATATATATATATAAATTGGTGCAGTGTATGTGGGGGGAATGGTTACCTGTGTTGAGCACCAATTGTGTATATATATATATATATATATTTTATAAATATTTTTTGTTTGCAGTGTATTTGGGGGGAGTGTTTAACCCCTTAATTGTGTTGCTCGCACGGGCGCATTTATACATTCCTCAGTGTTGCGCCACCAATTTTGAATACATTAGGTAAAAATGGTTGACAGAGGAAGAACAATGATTTAAAACCCCACCCTCCTTTTAAAGCTTCCAGTCTGTTATTCTAACTCAATCAGCATGACAGAGTGAACTTCAGCCTTGTCTTCATTAACACTCTCACCTGTGTTAACGAGAGAATCACTGGCCTGATGTCAGCTGGTACTTTTGTGGCAGGGCTAAAATGCAGTTAAAATGTTGTTTTTGGGATAAAGTTCATTGTCATGGCAAAGAGGGACTTTGAATTGAATTGCAGTTCAGCTGATCACTTTTCATGACATTCTGGAGTATATGCAAATTAGCATCATAAAAACTGAGGCAGCAGACTTTGTAAAAAATAATATTTGTGTCATTCTCAAAACTTTTGGCCATGACTGTTTACCTAAAAATATATTAAACTGATTCCATAGTGTATTAAATGTCTTTCTTATTAGTGGAGACCAAGTTACATTTTAGAAGATCCTGATGAGTGCATTATGATCACTTAATGTATGTTAATAAACACAACTCTAAAAAATGGCCTGAACATGTCCATTGTCAAAGCTTTTCTTTTTGTATTTTAAATTACTGCTTGTCTTCTTCTGTATTGTACCTACATTTCTCTTCTTCTCTCTGATAACTATCTGTATTCCTGGTGACATAATGTGTCAAGTCATCATAGCCAGGACACTAGGCTATAAATTTTGATCTCCGGAGGAAGAATGCAAAATGAATTTGTGACCAATAAGATTAAGGTGCTCAAGCCTCTAACTGCATGTCATTTATCTAAATAGTGTTTTACATTCTTCCATCAAAGATTGAAATAAAGTATTAATGTCATCTCATTTGGCAACTTTGAAAGCTGTTGTAGCTACCACAGTGCATTTATATCAGAAAAAGTGCTTTATTGACATAGATATAGTCTGTCTAATCAGTTGTGAGAAGAAAAGAGAAAAAAATATATATATAATTTTTAAAAAAAAAGGATGACAAGTTTGCAATTTGTACAATAAATCTAGTTTGCTGGGCTGATGAAACTTACCCCTTTAGTAAATCACACTAAATTCTACTGAAATAAATTTAAAAGGACGCCTGTCTTTCCCCATTTTGCCCCAGAATTTTCCTCCTTCATTTGTATGACATTGCTATGAAGCAGCCAAAATCCATTACCATTTTCACTCTACTACCCAGTATGCTCTAGATAACAGGAATAAGGGTAACAAGCCACATATCTGTATGTTCAAATTATGGATTTATCTTTTATTCAAAATATTGTTTTCTAGTTTTTTTTTTAAAGGAATGTACTGATCTTCTATCAATATTGTGTATCAGTACAATCAACTTAATGAAAGAGTCATTTCTATTTTTCTCATGCAATGTATTTATGTTCCTGAATGTTTGGACCACTGACTAGTAAAGCAGTGAAATAAAACTGATTCTTATATTTGTATAGAGTGTATTTGAGGACGAATTTCGCAGTACCATTTTATTTTATAGTATTAGGTGTATAGATAATGATTACTATTTTATTATTGCTGTTACTACTGTTTTACAGGTAACACAATTGGCATTGCAAGTTTTAGGGTAATTTTAACTACTCTTTCTAGTTACTGAGCAAAGGAAGAGAAAAATGAATTAGGAAATACAAAGTCTTGCCTATTTTTGAGTCTTATTTATACTACTGCAAAGAAAGATGTCCTACCAGCTTAACATTAGGCATGGCAGCTCATTTAGCTGCATTTGAGCCCAGAGGCATGGAAGGCCCGTCTCACTAACCACTAGTACGAACGTTCCTGTATTTATATTAAACTGTCTTGCTGGCCATCACTCCAAGCTGACAAATGGCTGCTGTCAGGTGATGATCTACTCTTGTTAATGAAAGAAATATTAAAGAAATTAAACAAGCAAATTGGCAGCTGGCAGAAGTGGGTAGTTCAATAGAAATACACTTTGTGTTTGCAAGGAATAGTTTTTAGCTAGGAAAGTTCTCTGTGTGGTGGTTTTGGTGAGTGTACTGGGGACCCATTAATATTTTGCTATGGAGCTCATTTATTTCTAGCTAATATCCTATGTACCACAGTGTTGCCCAACCTTATTCTTGCTGTAACATACCTGTCAACACACATAACACTTTATTTTTTGCGTAATACATCTGTATTCAAATATTATTGTTTTAATGGTTAATTTAAATATATTTCATGATCCCAATTCCATATCTTTAACTTTTTTATATTCAATGACTTTTATTTACCGGGTTGAAATTGTTGTGGTGTGCTGAACCCTAGTTGGGCATTGCTATTAGAGCAATAATGTCCCCAGCAGAGCAGAGTTTTTGACGATTATATTTTTAAATACGTGTGGTTTTTTTTGTATTGTTTCTAATGAAAGTTAATAGTTTTCTTTTAATAGTCACAAATATGATTCCATAAGCTGGTTTTACTCTAAGTACATTTCTTGATTTTTCTTTTTTCAATTCATTTTTGATCAGTGTGTGCACCCCTCTATCCTGTCAAAAGTATGAAAAGAGTGCAGGGCAAGACTGTGTGGGGTTAATCCATAATAGCCTAGGGCTATTATGGACTATTAATATTACTTTAACCACTATACATTTTCAAATAAATAATAACTAATATATCAGAGCTATACAAAGTCATCAGTTAGTGAGTCAAATTTAGTAGCCAGCAGAATCTATTAAGGCGCTGGGGAAGATGTGCATTAATTGGTATAAATAGAAATTATTTTTTAAAGGTAGGTGCCAGCAGTCATTTTTTAGGTGCATTGGCTTTCTAGCTTCTAGGATTTTTCAAGCCCATTGCCAGGTTATTTAAATGTATCTATGTAAATGCAGTTATTGGTACTGTAGTAGTATTGGTATTAATTCTACAAAGTATCTGAAGCTTAAAGCAAGAATAGAGATCATAGTATTTTGCATTTTTTATCATATAGATGTTCTAAAAATGCTTTTCTAAGCTCAAATGCGCTACTTGGCTGAAAAGTCCAATGTTAATACTTTGTTATGTACTGTGATCTAATTGAGATTTAATGCATTCTGTTTTGTCCCTTCAATGAACCTTTATGTTTATTCCCAGTGGGCTGTGTTCAGTACAAGTTCAGCCCGGTCTTTTTTCTTTGACATATTCAGCTTCCAAAGAACAAAAAAAAAATATTGGCAGATTCCTGCTTAAGTAAAACCAGTGTATGATAATGTTTTGTATATTAAAATGATGTAGGCATTGTTCCCGGCATTTCCGTTAACAATATGTAATAATCTAATAGAGTTTTGAGTCCTGTTGTATGGCAAAAAGTATTTTTAAACATGTATTAGCTTATAACACATGTCTGCATAGAGACAAAGAATATGTGAATAAATTTGAACCTTGAGTTCGTAAAGATCCAAGTGGACATGTCATGAAGATAGTTACATTGATCACTAATTTTGCTGTACATGTTGTTTGATATATTGGTTCACAAAACTATAAACAACTAAAACAAAGAGAAAAATGTATAGACATATATAATTCATTGTTTTACCTGGGGCATTTTACACATTCTAAAATCCTAGATGGGCATACATACATACATACATACATACATACATACATACATACTGTAACTGTCAGGGAGTATATCCTAAATGTAGTGCTTTCATCTAGTTTCCTTTGTTTGTTTACACAGTCTTCCTATGATCTGAGTGACTAGACCCCATATTATATGAGTTCATTCAAATGGACTGTCCATGCTCTGCACTTGTGCTGAGAGAAAGCACCTACCTGTCTACCAGCTTCCAATATGAGGCCTTCAGAGGGATGTTTCCATTAACTTGTCCCTTTCAATTCCAATTAGGTAGCAAAACAGAGAGATTGGGCCTACTTTACATGTATGTGCTAGCTCACATGAGCACTACTTTGGGGAATAAGTAGTGTAATAAACATTACAAATAATGTCAACTAATCTCTTGACTGTTTATCTTATGGATACTTATCTTTTAATAGCAGGGGCAACAAACATGTCTCCTCTTTTAAAAACCAGTCACAGGATGACATGTACAACCTTTTGGTTTTCTGTTGTGCTTATGCGGAGTCAAATTCAAGTCAGATATTATCCCTTATGTAAACCCTATATACCCTGTACATACATACAGCAAAAGTAAAGGGAAAATACACCAGAGTTCAGAGTTTTTCATAGAAATTAACACCCCACCCTTCAACATTGCCAGTGGCTTAATGATCCAAATCGGTTTCGATCATAAGTTGATTCCCACTTATTATGTGATGTTGGGACTTATTTTGTATTAAAAAACTTTAAAATGTATTTTGGCTCTGTAATAGTGTTTTTTGTATAAAACTTCCACTAGCATCTTCTGGATGCTCTGGATAACCAACCATTCTTTATTCTTATATGTTATAGTTTTTTCAGGGTAAGGCAGGATTTTCATGTGTGTGTCAGGGGGTTTATTGGGTAAGTAGTGATATCATTACATATATTTGGAGAATAGTGAAGTTACATAATAAATCCATAAATCTGGTGAGAAGTGATATGTCAGCTCTGTCACATGGTGACACAATTCAGTGGGCTGGTAGGACCCTTAGACCTTACTAGTTTGGCACTACCTCCTGGGAGGCGCAGAGTCTAATGGCACAGGAGGTTTTTACCAGTGATGCCCACAAGGGGATATGGGCTTTGCTGCTTTTGTGCCACAGGTCGCGGCCCGCCTAGTCGCTATTAGGCAAGGTCTATAGGAGAGATGGAAGCTGCACAGGTAGGTACAAGGTAGTAGAAGAAATACTAAAGAAAGTATTTCACAACCAGGAGCCATATCAGGCTAGTTACTGCGGGTAGCAGCAGAAGTCCAGAGAATGTTCAGAACAGTAGAACGGATATAGAAGATTATACAGATCTGCGGCTGGGGGTATCCCTGCATGCAGCGGAGGTCCAATAATGTTCAGGACACTATAGCGGTAAAAGTAAAATAGAACGGGGAGCCAGAACACCTCCACACACATGGAGAGACTTCAAGAACTGGCACTTGATTGAAGAAAAGAGGAGTCTTAAATAATACAGCCAGAAGAGGGCACTAGCCTATAGGAAAGAATGGGAACAGAGAAAAGGACAGACCGCATGCGCAGCCCGAAATCATGATGGTGCAGACTGATGGAACAATGGTGTCTCCACGGCAGAGACCACCAGCATGGGACCCCTGAGGTAAGTGAACCGGGACCTGACCGAGTGATTGTCGTTCCTGGATCATGATACATGGCTTATTTTTAAAGTGTTCCATGACAGAATGTGTAACTGTCAGTGGCATTAAAACATACCTGGATATGTACATCATCTCATATAAGCAGCTTTTTTTCTTTTAAACTGTAACTAAATATTATAACAAGGGCTCCCATAATTCTGAAATTAAAAATCAACAACACCGCCTTCAACTAGTCCTGAAAATCAGAAGTCTAAACTATTGGAAAATGTTGCAATTTTGGGAAGAAAAAGGGCACAGTTCTTGAAAAAATTTGGGACATTCCAGGAGCTCTAACTATAGGAAATATATATTCTCTACTGTGAAAAAAAAAACTACATCACAAGTCACTTCTGTCCATTTTCTTATAGCAGTAATACATGACAGAATCAAAAAACAACAAAATATCTTTTGGCGTGTGATTATGGGAATGAACAAGAGGACTATAGCATAGGGTCTGCGTCCCCGTAATAATAAAATAGATATATCAAACAAAACGCATTAGATCCTCAGGTCATCAAAAAAAACGGTACTGCAATGTGGATGTTAAAAAACCTTTTATTAAAATAAATCTAATAAAATATACTCAATATGCATATAAATATAAACAAGCCACCATCTATAAGAGAAAAAAATACATGTACGTAATACATGACAGACCTGCTGATTAGCTATGGATGTGCCAGACTGTATCAGCAATTGTAAAAGCTCTAATAATGTAATGAAAAAAGAGAGACACTTGTGGATATGTACAAGGGATGAGCACGTCAGTATTTAAATTTTTCAAAATTAGCGTGTTTAATTGTTAGATTCTCTCACCTGTAAATTGTTAACATAAAATATGAATGTGGACATAGTGCACAGATATTTTACTTGTGCACTATGTTTGTTTATGCAGAAATCACCCACCTGACTCATATAACTAAGCCTTTTTATTATATCTATCTCCAGTGATGCTAGGGGGATTTATTGTTTTGCTACATTTAAAACATTAATGTGGTAATGTAAAATCAATTCCAAGCGGCGATTGCCCAAACACTGGTCTATTCCCAATAGATTATTGCAAACATCTGTCAATGTGTTCAACTATGCTCCTTTATGCATTTTCTTTTTATCAAGTTAAGATATGTGTTTACACTCCTTGCTTCAATTACTACATAAAAACTAGTCTGTGTTGCTGTCAGTGATTTAAAGCAGATTGAGCAGTATCTTACTCTGGACCCTAATTTAAAAAATAAAGTAGATGTATCTAATGCTGCCGGGTTTCAGAAGGATTTCTGCATGTTTTGTGCTTAACATAATCATCATCATCATTTATTTATATAGCGCCACTAATTCCGCAGCGCTGTACAGAGAACTCACTCACATCAATCCCTACCCTGTTGGAGCTTACAGTTGAAATTCCCTAATATAGACACACACACACAGACAGACAGAGAGGGAGAGAGGCTAGGGTCAATTTTGATAGCAGCCAATTAACCTACTAGTATGTTTTTTTTTGGAGTGTGGGAGGAAACCGGAGCACCCGGAGGAAACCCACGCCAACACAGGGAGAACATACAAACTCCACACAGATAAGGCCATGGTCGGGAATCAAACTCATGACCCCAGTGCTGTGAGGCAGAAGTGCTAACCATTAACATCAAGTAAAATAAGAATTCCATGGAGTATCTGCTTTAAATTTTAAATGCATAAGTTTGATGCTTCTACCTTAGACAAAAAAAGAGTGCAATAAGGAGGGTTCACATCTGTGGCTCACGTGTCTCATTAGCTGCAGTAGAATTGATTTTATTGAATATGTGATATAAAAGACTAAAGACATTATTAATCATCATCAGCATCATAAACATTTATTTATATAGCGCAGGCAAATTCTGTAGTCTTTTACAATTGGAAACAAACAAAGTAACAAAACAGTACTAGGTAACACATACAGAGGGGTAGGAGAGCCCTGCTCAAAAGCTTACAATCTATGGGTCAATGGGAGTTTGATACATGAGGATAAGTGCTACATATTGCATACCGGTCCAGTCAGATTGCGAAGGTAAAAAGTGCTTAGTGGGCTATGTCATTCAGTCACAGCAATGTTGGTCAAAGGATTGTCTTGTGTTAACTGTGTAAAGGGTAGTAAAAGGTTAACCTAGGAAGATCACGAGGGTTGTTGAGAAATTTTGTAAGCTTAACTAAAGAGGTGGATTTTCAGAGAACGCTTGAAGTTTTTAAGATTAGAATAAAGTCTTATTGTGCGAGGAAGAAAATTTCACAAAATGGGTGCAGCACAAAAAAAATCTTGTAACCGGGAATGGGAGCATGTTATGAGTCTGGAGGAAAGATGCAGATCTTGTTTAGAATGGAGGAGTCTAATTGAGAGATATTTTGAGGCAAGTGAGTAGATGTATGTTGATACAGTTTTGCTGACGGCCTTGTATGTTATTATAAGTATTTTATATTGGATTCAGTGAAAAACAGGCAACCTATGTAGAGACTAATAGAGTGGCTCTGCAGAGGAAAAACGATTTAGAAGGAAAACCAATCTAGCCACTGCATGCAAAATAGATTGTAAGGGTGAGACTCTGATTCAGGGAAGATGGGTAAAGAGGGAATTTTAATAGTCAATGCGGGAGAGGAGGAGTGCATGAATTAAACCTTTTGCAGTGTCTACTGTGAGATATGTGCAGATTTTTTAAATGTTTTATAGATGTACACTATGTAACATGATTATGATAGATATATAGTCGATGTGGGGATCAAAGAATAGTTCTGAGTCAAGGATCACATCTAGGCAGCGAGTTTGCGTGGTGGGATTTAATTTCATGATGTCAACAGAAATAGAAATGTCAGGTAGGCAACTTATGTTGGTGGGTTTTGAATTTGAGTTGGTGAGAGGTCATCCTAGATGAAATTGCAGAAAGACAGTCAGCAACACGGGCCAAAAAGAGGATAGATTAATCATTCTCAAAATTTACTCTCTGTAAGTTGTAAAACATGACTTATACAATTTAGAGATTTGTTCTTTCATTTTTGTATTCTTTCATTTTTTAAGCATTTTGGAACAATGCTTAATGGTTGCCTACTCTGCTTGTGTCCACATGCATTAAGCTCCAATTTGATTGAAGCAGAACACTATGATCCAGCGCGGACATCAACTTTTCATCAGACTATGAAAGATACATCCTGCTCCTTTTGGGTGCTAAATTCAAAAAACATCATACTTTCTGTTACCAAGTTTATTGTATGACATTACATTACACCTTTTGGAGGTTAAAATTAAAGATTAAAGGAAATTATTAGTGCTGATAAATCTAGTACAAGTTAGACAATGAAAATATATCCGGAAAAAGAAAAATTTGTAGCTTTATGCCTAACTCCTGCAAAATGGAAATTCAGAACCAACTAAGCCCCACATCCCAATCCATCCCAGTCACACCATGATCCTCTTGTCGAATCTAAATCAGATTGTTCACCTGTAAGTGTCAGTTTATCAGTTATGAGCTCATCAGCTGGAGAGAATTAAATACACTGCATGGTTTGAGTGTACAATAAACTCTGCTTTATTAGTTACAAGTCCCTATCTATATAGCAAAAATCCTGTATTACAGAAAACTATGCCCAAAAAGGTTTTAACCACTCATGTTCCCTTCACACAGATGTTAGTATATTCTCTCATTATCAACATGAAAACTCCCCAGGGGAGGGCTGGCTTATCTCCTGTCTGGTATGTTCAATGTTATAAGCATAGCCTTGCAAATAATGAATTACTCCTACAAAACAGGTGCATCTAATTTGTATTTAAGCTATAACAGAACAAAATGGCTATAAGGCAACAAGATGGCATCAGCTTAGCAAAATCACATTTCTCATTTCCCATCTTTTTATTCATTATTTGCCCTAAGACTGCCTATCAGAGATCACATTCTTGCTTCTTAAGTGTTCATCAAACATTTTCTCTGGATCATATGCGTCACTAGTTAAAAAGGTGCAACCCTGAGCTTCAATTTAGATATTTAGGGTCAGGCAGTACCCTTCAGACTAAAATGTCAGGTAGTCCAACATTAACCTATTGTCTTGTGTAAATGTAATAAAATGTTGGGCCACAATACTCACAAATACATTTCTGTATTGGGTGTAAACCCCTACAGTCATGGGTTGCTCTTTTCTTATTTGGTTGGGTTAAACTTTCATATTAGAATTTTTTTTTTCTCATTATGTATAATGATCTCTGCATTACTATCGGCATGAGTCTGGTTCTTCCAGACCTAGCTTTCCTTTCTAGACTAGTACACATCTACAGACTACAGCAAAGGAACATCAATCCACTTAATTTGGATTAAATAAATCTCTGTTGGCGATCTTTGTATCATGGGTATGGTAATTCATTGATGGGAATTCAATGTTCAGTACAAGTCTGTGCTACTTAGCATTAGACCCCTGTACCCAGGGATTGAAAAGAGTTAATATCCAATAAACCAAATAACTTAATAGAAAGGCAGCCAATCAGGAGTGGACTCTCATTCTTATGAGACTTTCAGTTCTGCTTTGTGGGGTGAAAAAAGAAAATAAGATTAAAAAAAGATTAAAATCTAATTATTTTAACATATTTATCTTCCATTGGGAAGCTTTCACCGGCACTAGCCTTTGATAGAAAAGTCCTATCTCCAGCTAAAATTCCCATTCTTGCCAGAGATTTGCATGCACCAGCCCAGAACTGGAGAAATGTGCAAAAGGAGTTCTCAGAAAGACACTAATTGGAAGATATTATTACAAAATATATATGTTCTACAATCCTTATGCCACTGAATTTGCACATGTATTTATTAAAATGTGAATACATGAACTTCTGAATTGGAAATAAAGCCAAAGAGAATTCCATGAATATGTCTATGTATTCACAATTCTATGTATGTCAAGTGTATGATTAATAGAGGGTAAATAGGTTTTATGTGATTTTAATACTTATGTGATTTTTTAAAAAAAAGTAGATTAATCCATGCAAATGAGTAGCTAAGAACTAGTTACCTATTAAAGTAATTCTATAGTTTTCAAATAAGCATTGCATAGGCGATTGTATTGTGTTTCCAATGCACAAAGTGATTTATTTTAGCAGATGTAAAAAGTTAACAGTTCAATACAAGATTATAATATAATACATTACAGTACAGCCAATACCAAAAGATACATACATACCCCTGCGCTACGCTGCGCTACCACGGGCACCAGTGAACAGTAGTTCACCCTTGAACACTGTGGTCAGAGTAGACTGAAGACTGGGAGCGCAGCTATGATCATATATACATTCAGTGTTACAGAGAGAACAATGCAGATGACGTGGCTTGCTTCTATAGGTCTAGACTTCGGGTGGGCCCAGGGTAAACAGAACATAGGCTATTTCAAACAACCCCTCAAAGGCTGAGGTCAACGTTCCAGATGAATCTCCCACCCAGAAACCAGTTACAACTAGTCCATTAGCATTTTACAGTCTGATATCAATCTGACAAGATATTGCCTAACATCAATAACTAGAGTATGCAATATGCAATCTCTTTGGCGATGGAACCGGACAGCTGCTGATGAATCGGGGATTAGAATGATATCAGACATGACACATTTCCTATAACCTGAACCTTAAATAACACTGAAGTGTACATATAATCATAATATATAAACTAATAATAAACTAAATACTATCTGCTCATAAATTACTGTGTAACGGAACCAATATGAATATGAATTATATAAATAACTAAATGTTGTAATGCGAGTGTGTACGTGCGTATTTTACCATGCGATTGCCATATGCCACGTGTAGCGTGCCATACTCAGTGCAATCGACCAATAAAACAATATTAACCAATATATTTTCGTTCATCCAATTATACGACTTTGACATATCCTTCCTTAATCTATCCCTTAATTATAATCCATAATAGTGGGTTGCATATGAGTAAAATTATACAGAGGATAAAATATTAATTTCTCCAATATGATTGCTTGAGATAGAAGGTAGTAAAACAATTCAGTTAGTGTTACCCTGAACAACTAAGTAAAGATAACATGGATGAATGCTGAGGAGATTGTTCTTGACCTTATAGTCTAATGTCTCCAAGGCCTGGTGATGCACAGGTCATTCCCTCTGGGGATGGTTCTTGTATTCTATTTACATTTTATAGCACTTTTTTACCCAAAGATTGTTTTTGTGTAAAGCACAGCAGGTTGCAGCAGTCATGTCAGATTATATCAGTCTACATTACTGCCTCAATGGAATGTGACGTTTTGACTGGTATATCTAGAAACACCTAGTTTTCTCAAAGACTCTGGTATGAGATTATTAATTTTTATCCAAGCACAGTGTAGAATTTTCCAGTGTCAAATAGAACTTGAATACATATCTATTTATAATATGGGATTGTGATATCATCTCTTTTATTGGAAAGATAGTTATTTATATTAGTGGATGCATTAAAAGTTTTTATCAGCTAAATCATTTCAAATTATGTTTTACTGATTATTTAAAGAAATAATGAGTTTAAATAGAACATATTAATAATCAGTCAAGGTGTTTTTTCCTTACACACATACATTTTGGAAAATACAGTACCATCTGGACATGACTGAATATCTTGTGATGCAGTTTACAGTACAATTCACAAAATTGGACCAATAATTCTATATTTAGCAATTTGATTGAGTATTTCTTTGTATTATTGATTTTTTCATAAATACTTTCTAATACTACAAAAATCTTGTATAATGTACATATGTTGAATTTGTTGTTATGTGTTACTTTTTAAATAAAAAATTTGTTTCAAGTTCAACATTTTTTTAAGGCTTGGTCTGTCTTGAAGTAAATTACCGCTGAAATTTGTGGAAATTTAAAATCTATTAAATCTATTTTACCTGTCTCTGGAATTTCCAAATGATGACCAAAAATTGCTCAGTATAGCTGGATAAAGAGAAAAGGGGATGAAGACCCCCAGCTGCATATCAATATTTATGGTGATTGACTGGAATGCTGAACAGCAGTGAGGTCCAACTGGTTTAAAATGGCATCCTAGCATTTGATGTAAGCATCACATGATCAGCTCCCAACCAACACGGAAATGCCTTCTACAGCAAGGTGTGCTTATCAACCACTGAGCCTCCTTGCCAATGGCAATAAATACATAAAAAAATCTAATAATTGATGAATGAAGTCTCAAATACGTATTAGAGGTAGTATTTTTTTAGCAACAGAACTTCTAATTGCCGTTTCCACTATTTTTTTTCCTTGTTTTTCCTTTTTTTCAGGCATTGTTTCCACTTGCAGTGTTTTCCCCCCTGCTTTTCAAAGTTTTTTAGTTTTCAATAAAAATACAGGTCTGGAATTAGAAAGTGGAAACACTGCTACTAATATTTCTTTGCCATTATACTAAAGACATTTAATTTGCATTTTTCTTGCAGCCATGACTAATGACACCATCACCAATTAAAGAAATATTCACTTAGTGTCATGATCTAATTTACTTTCCCCTAGTACCACAAGCCAATTTGCTATATTTCCGTTACATTGAACATTGGAAATACTTTGTAAACAAGAGTTAATGCAACCTCATAAAATATTATTATTATTATTATTATTATGATTATTATTATTACTATTATGATTATAATATTATTATTTTCACATTTCTCTTGCTTTGTATTTACATATTGAATTGTAGTAAAAATATGCACTGTATTTTTTGATGGACAGTCTGAACAATTGATGGATATTTTGCTATGTTGTAGATTTGCTAAAGGAATATTTGCATCGCATCATTGTTTCAAAATAGACCTATTTCAATATTAATTGAAATAGCGATATAGAAATGTCTTAATAAGAAACAGGTCAGGTTTTGGATATATGTAATGCAAACAATATATATTTTTATATTATGTTTTATTGGAACTGTCATTTGTAAATATACTACAGAGTCAAATAGCTGTTATTTATTAAATCATAATTAAATATATATAGAAATATTTAACCACTAGGTACGTTAATATTTAATCTCTGTTTTTTATGCATACTGGGGGTAAATGTATGAACATGCGGGTTCTTCAACACCCGCGTGTTCAGCGTGTTCGGCGATTAAATTTCAAGCGGCGCTGCATTGTAAAGGGAAACTTCCCTTTACAATGCAGCGCCGCTTGAAATTTAATCGCTGAATACGCGGGTGTTGAAGAACCCGCATGTTCATACATTTACCCCCTGGTCTAATTAGTATATTGTACAGAAAGTAAAATAGCACATTTATGATGCATAAATGATTTCTACACCTAGTTTAAATACCTAGAAGCAAAATTTTAAGACAATTGAAATTCATTTGCATGCCTGTAATTCTCCATGCACATTTAAACTTCACCCTCAGAGGGGGCAAAAAACTCATTCTGAGCTCTAGAAAAGAAAATTGTGCTAAATCCAGTAAGTTCCAGAAACTGATAACATCAAGAAATAAAAAATGATAGATTTTATGAAACAGCAGTGAGCAGGTAATTTACAATGATAAATAGATAAAGTATACAGACATAAATTTTGAGCAAATAAAGCAGTAAGTAATTATAATCAAAGGCACAACAACTCACAATAGAATATACAATACAGTAGGTATGCTGACTAAATTCTCACCCATTATAATCAGTGTTCCCTCTAAGCTGAGCAATATGGAAAGGAAAGAGTTAAAAGGTCACTCTAATGAGGGCTCCACCAGAAAGGTTTGCATTCACAATCTGCAGGATGTTTCCTAGTAAGATATAAGTTTAACTCTATCATTTCCAGATTGCTCAGCTTAGAGGGAACACTGATTATAATGGGTGAGAATTTAGTCAGCATACCTACTGTATTGTATATTCTACTGTGAGTTGTTGTGCCTTTTATTATAAGACAAGGAAAGGCATTTACTAAAGCATTTTTCATACAGTCTGACAGTTTGAAAAGCATACAATTTATTTAAGTAAAAACCACAATTCAAACTACATTATTTAAAAAAAAACAAATCTCAAATCACAATAGTGATTTTCAGACTTGGCAATCATAGAAACATTACAATTGATCAAGCGGTGGTTTACCAAATGCATGGCAAGCCTCTGGTTAATTTAAACAATTTTTGGGTCTGATAGGCTATATGATATTGCTCATATTGCATATGGTTTGAGCAATGTGCCATTGTGAGGCCCAGTAAAAAATTAAGCAGACAGAGCCCCATTCCCCAGATCTTTAAACCTTCTGAAGAAGAGGAGTAGCATTGAGCCATGGCATCTGGAGCAACAACTTCAGACTTCCCTGTATGTCCGTTACATGCCCATCAGACATCCCCATCTGAAATAGGACCTTCTCACAGGACCTTCTCAAATGCCATTTACATACACATGCCAGCAGACCTCCCCACAAGCACCACAGGCTTCCTCATATGTCCCCCATACACTTTGAAATGGTCTGTGAGTGACTAAGATTCCTCTACATTTGTGAGAATGATAGATGGCTTGAGATCTGATGATGAGACTTGTTGCAATGCAGCTAGAGAGCTCTTTGCCTTCTTCTGGGAAAATGATCATGCTGTTATACCATGCAACTGTCATTGCTGTGGGTGGAGTGACTGTCACTCATGTAGAGGAGCTGTTCTACCTGGCTGGGGCTGGTGAATCCCTGCCAACACTTAGGGAACAGAAACATTTTACATTGCAGGCACCAGAATCATTGGTGGGCCTCCCGGTCAGTCTGTGCCCCCTGGTGATTCCGGTCCCCATGGTGAGTCCAGGCCTCTTACACAAGTATCCACTGATGGTGATCCTGACTATCAGAATAGACAGAAAAAAACAACTATATTTCTCCAATTCCAGAGAAATAGGAAATTTTCCATCATGTCAAGATGTTTGAATGGATTCTAAATAGATTGTAATAAACACATTTAAAAAAAACAGGCTGTGTGTCAGGACTACACCCTTAAAATTCACAGTAAAATTGATAGTTTGGAAAAACATTTAAGATTGGATGATTGGAAAATGTTCAGATCACAGTCATTCAATGGTGGATGTTTCTAGTAAGCAGTCACTGTTTCTTTGTAATCCAACTGACACATAAGAAATATACATAAGAGACGCCTTTTATGGATATTTGTTATGTGTCAGTTGGATTACAAACAAAGAAAAATTCTCATTGGAATAAGAAGATAGACATATGTTTGTTTGCCTTAAATAATACGGTGGCGAATAAGGGGTTTTTATGAGCTTTTTTTTTAAAGTAAACTTCATTAGGTACTGTTACCCCCTTAACAGCACCAATGAGTGTGTTGCAGTTATCGGTGACATCATCAGCTGACGCCAGATTCTGCAGGGATCGCGGTGACTTCCAGTCGCTTTAAACAGAAGTCGTTCTGCACGCTGGTCGGGGAAAGAGCCCTTCGGTCTCTGCACGTCGGGGTAAGTAGTATCGGGGTGCAATAGTGGTTGTCTCCTTGGTTTAGTGGAAACCAGACCATTCTGTATAACACTGCTGTAGGTAAAGGATTTTAGTGATCACACTGACAGCTTGCACTCTTTAAAACTGCCACACATTGCAAGGAAATCATGGTTTGATATATTCTGTGGTCTGTATTTCCTAACCGCGTCTGAGGTAAAATGGTGCTAAAAACCGCATCTTAAACCACTTTTGGAATGCTGGCCAAGCAGCTGGCACCTGTTACTGAAGCAAAGGATGGACTCAAACAGGCTAATAGCAATCATCTAACAAAATCATTGAACAAAAAAACTATTGTCTGCTGAGCTCACGTCATGCCCTGATTTAAATACATTACATGTTTTTAGAATCTTTCACTGTGTATTTATCACATGCCTTAAATACATGTTGGTAGACAAACCAGGAGAAGTAAAACAAATGACTGATGATCTAGGTAGACTAGAGGAATGAGCAAGATAGTGGCAACTACAGTTTAATGCAAAACATTGCAAAATCATGCATTTGGGTATCAAAACCCTGAAGGCTAAATTTAGTATTAACGGAACTATATTGGAAACTACTAGGAAAGGGATCTAGGAGTCACTATCTCAGGTGACTTAAAGGCAAGTTAGCAATATAACAAAGCAATTAGCCAGACAGGTCAGATACTTGGTTGCATAGGGAGAGAAATCAGTAGCAGAAAGAAAGAAGTAATAATGGTACTGTATATGTCATTGGTCATGCTGTGTTCAGTTCTGGAGGCCATGTATCCAGAAATAGATAAATAGAGACTGTACAAAGAAGGGGCAACTAAAATGGTGCATGGCTTACAGCAGAAAACTTACTTGGAAAGACTAAAAGTTCTTAATATGTATAGTTTGGAGCAGAGAAAGGAAATTAGGGACATGTTAGAAACTTTGTATCAAGGGTTTAACACGGTACAGGAGGGAAACATTCTTCAAAAGAAGAGAAGTACTAGAACATGAGGAAATGCACTGAAACTGGATGGACGTAGGTTCAGAGGAAATCTGAGGAAAAAATACTTCACAGAAATGGTAGTGGATAAGTGCAATAGCCTCCCATCAGAGGTGGTAGAGACTAATACAGTAGAGCTATTTGAACATGTTTGGATCAAATAGGGTTTGACGTTACCATAGGTTAAAAAATGGGCAGACTAGATCAGCCAAGTGGTTCTTATCTGCCATTAAATTTTGTGCTTCTATGCTACATTTCATGCAGCTTGTTATTAATAAAATATTTGGCCCACAAGGAACCAAGCAGGTGCTAAGAGGAGGCACGTTTATCTATTTATTAATAAACTACTTAACACGCTAAAAAAATAATAGAAACACTAAATTAGCTTGTCTAAACAAAGGATATGCTACAAATTATTTTCATAAATATGGAACTTTTATGGGGGAGAAATGGCTGCTCCTATGGGGATTATTGTGGGATAATCTAATAATCCTAACAAAAAAAGCAAAAAAAGGAGCACCTATATTCTCCACAAAAGCACCTATACCAACCACCAAATAAATAGATTAATGATTAAATTAAATGAAAACATATTTATTAACCCAATTGATTTATACTAAATTCACACAAATAAAACACTCCATCTTTTATAAATACACAGTCACAGTTATTCAGCACAATAGCTTGAATAAAATTTGATGATGCATACATTGGAAGTTAGTTTTGTTATAATCAAACTGGAATAATTTACAAAGTTGCCATACATGGGAGAATAATACAGCTTGGCTGAAGTATAGTTTTGTTATTCAATATTTTAGTCTTTGCCTTTGCAAGTTAGAACTAATAATATATTCTCAAAAACATTTGAAACATCAAAAAATTAACACCTTAACTTTACTTTCATTGCAATTCTCATCGGTTAGTGACAGTCCAAATAAAAAAAAAAAACAACAATTTTTTGGTATAACATAAAACAGGATAAGACAATTGCAGATGTAAATCAGACATTTTTTCATCAAGTTCAAATCTTCTTCCTCTGAAAACCTAATTTACAGAACATTGTAGAGGAAGGGAAAACAAAAACCGTAATAGTAAATCATTCTGTGTACCATGTTATGGTTGTGGCCCTATATAAAAAATCAATTAATTATAATTACAACAACAACAACAACAATAACAATAGTCCAATAGCTGCTGCATACTGGCAGTCAGGCAACTCCCTGGATCAAAATGCTAAAAACATAACCTTATCCATAACATATACTTATCAATAAATGGTGATGTAATATCAACAACAGAAGAAAATGATCCTGGAGTTTCAGATAGGAAGATAAGCAAACAGTGTAGCCAAACAGTGGGAAAAGCCAGTATAATATGTAGTTGTATAGGAAGAGGTTATTAGTAGGAGAAAAAGGGAAGATGCATTGACACAAGAGTTGTATACCATTCTGCAGGACCGATCTCCATATAAACATTAAATGAATAGAAAAAATCTTCAGAAGGGCTACTAAAATGGTACAGGGGCTGCATGATAAAACTTATCAATAAATACTTCAAGAGCTGACATTGACCAGCTTAGAGAAAAGCGCTCCAGACAGAACCCTTCGTAAGGTAATAGAAAACAAACAAATACTTATATTGGCATTCTGTGTATGTTCAATTCTTCTTATTAATAACACAGGTATTCCAGTTGTACATGTAATAAAATAAAAATGACCACAATAGCGTAAGTATAGTTAGATTTTTTAAATTGCCATATGATAATCTTTCTTCTGGACTCCCTTTTGTATCAGACTCACCAAAAGTAGAGATAATAAAGGCCTTCAGAATGTATGTTGTAGTTGGTTTTTAATGCAAAGTTGTAAATGATAGTAATCTTTACACCCACTCATAGGCAGTGGTATAACAAAGAAAACAAAAGAAATCTAGTGCAGTATGTTTTGACACACATCTATTTAATATAGTTAAAAACACACAATGGAATGAACCAAAAAATCCAACAATGCTAGTACTAAGTACTCAAACCAGAGGAACTGAGATTCAACAGTCATAGATCTTAAAGGTGATCCCGGGATAAAGGTTTGCTGCGACAATCAACCAGATCCCTAGTGTTCTTGGTGAGAACACTGCAACCAGGTCAGCCCCTGATTATAGCTTGTTCCCTGAACTAACATCTGTGCTCCCTGTTACTGACTATGATCATGCTTCAGTTCTTGACTATAGGTCCTCCCTGTGTAAGCTATGTAATGGTGCATTTGGGCATCACAGTTATCCTCTATGAGTTTGATACGTGCCTCACATTATTACTCAGTGCTGGAATCTCACAGTCTGTGTCTATCTGCTTGTCTCTTTACCCCTCCTCATATAATAACAGTTCCTGTCTCATGAAGCACTGTCCTCACTAACATCACAGGGTGGACTGGACACTGCCTACCACAATATCTGCACACTCTACTACTGCTGCTATGACTTCATAGCTATGCTGTTATAATGGGCTACAGGTTGCATTATATTCATCCCTTCAAAATTGGCCACCTTCCAGACATCAGTAGTTGAAGACTAGATACAATAATGTTCACATACCTACGACAAAGCTGGAAGTTTTAGTCTTATAACTGAGATTTGACTTTTAGGTGTAGCTGTTTTTTTAACCCTGTAGAAAAAAATTTAAGGAATACAGTTTATATAAATTCTTAAAGCTTCTTTAAATGATCACACAAAATAGTTTTATGGCCTGAATAGGTTGATTCTATTGATTATATGACACCAGTTATTGCACTAATTAATTTTTACAATGAAATTGATTTACTGCAATTATTATACATTGTGCTTTTTTCAAGGTATTTGCATTTATCTTTTACGATCTGAAAAAGAAAAAGTCATACTTGAATTCAATCTCTCCATAATGAGTTGATAATAGCTACAATGTATCAGATTTCACTCCTAAATTGTGTTTTGTCACTCACATCAAACACTATATTTACATATATTTATTTAGTAGATTAATGTAATAGTTTAGATAATGTAATATATTATATTGATTTATTAGAAAAAGAAGAAATTACCTCACCAAAGTCTCTTGCAGTTATGTTTTGCTGATTCTATGAAACTAACTATTAAAAGATGGAGCTAATATTTTGACTGAGTGCTAGTAAGATTTTTAAACTGTTTGAATTAAAAAAATTTAAAGTACTGTTAAATTTTAAGATAGTTAAAAGTGAATCACAAACATTGAATGCAAAAGGCAAACACAAACCATGAACATGAACCACAAGTGTTGAACCACGAAATTGAATCATTAAATATTGTACCTTGAACAAATTTGAGACTCTCAAACAGTTTGATTTAAAACTGGTTTAAAATTCTCAAGCAAGGTGTCTAACGGTGTCTTTTGCTAAATATGGTTTCTATTTATATAATATTAAAATGTCTTTTCTCTTCATGCCATATTGATTTTACTAGAAATATATCCTTTTATTTTGTATTTGTAGTTTATTGAAGTTAAAGTTTTACTACTCATTCTTAGAATACTTATTGTTACAATTTTTACCACAAATGAACAGCACATTTAAATCATTTTTATAGTGCTGGTACTCACAATCCTACCAAGTCCAATTTGTTCTTTTAAAGAAGAATTTAATCCAAAGTAAAAAAAAAAGGATAGAATACCAAGTTATGCTCAGCTTTGTCCTGCATTACACTGGTCTGGCAGTCCCACTGAAAGGTTCTGCCTGATACAAAAAGGTCATGGTTTTGTTGTTGCCTGTTGCCTAATATTTTTCTTTCTTTGGAATGGGAAGCTCATAGAGAGGGGAATCGACAAAGCACCTATTGTTCTGAAAAAAAGTCTACTTTGGTAGGATAGAGGATTGCATTGATAAACAATTAGATCCATTAATATATTTTGCATACAAATACAGAACATCAAGGTGCATTGATTTATTTTGGATACAGAGCAGATTATAAGACTTAATTACAACACAATGACCATCTCCTACTGCTTCAAGAGTATCACATAAGAGAAATCTTCAACTCTACTAAAAATATGCTGATGTACGTACGTTTGGTGTCTCTGGAGTCTTGCATGCTGTTGTATAATCTGAGGAAACAAATAGGAGAATGAAACATCTCCCTGATTCAATCTGAAGTGCCATCTGGAGCATGCACATGTGAGGGAAATTTATAAAATTGCTACAAAGAAAAGAGCAAGATATTATTATAGGTATTATTGCAAATACTGTATATCCTGCAAATATCACACACACAAATATATTTATATAGTGATGATTGGTACATATACATAAAACTGCAAAATCAGAGTGCTCAATGTCCTTCTATATTTAATCTGTTTCTCATATATGGCATGGTGCATTGCGATGGAAGTTCAAGTTTGTCTTACAAACAGAATTTTTTTTGCTTTGCTGTTTTAACTTAATTGACTAAGCTTATGTGCCTTTTTGAGTTTTAAAAGTGCAATGTTCCATAAAATATACAGTTATTTAGCATATAAAACATAATGTATAATGTAAATTTCTACACTTATTAAGAATGACATGAAACATAGCTTTTTAAATTATTTTTTCAGCATAGTACCTTTAACATGAGACTAACTGTATTTATAGATCACTTAATTTACTCAAAATAGATGATAAAACAAATTGACTTATTATGTAAAGTGTTTAGAACTAATCTGTACTTATGCATTTATTTATACTTATAAAGTAATTCTATCGTTTTCCAATAAGCATTGTCTAAGCGATTTCTTGTGTTTCCAAAGCACAAAATAATTTATTTAGCAGATGCAAAATTTAGCAGTCCAATACATAATTATAATACAGTACAGCCGATACCAAATATATACATACATACCGCCGCGCCCTTCGCTGCGCTCCGCTGGTACCAGCTTACAGTACTTCAGCCCTGAAGACTGTGGTCAGAGAATGACTGAAGCCAGTACCAGCAAAACTGTATTATATACACTCAGGGCTAGATTTACTAAGCTGCGGGTTTGAAAAAGTGGGGATGTTGCCTATAGCAACCAATTTGATTCTAGCTTTCATTTCTTTAGTACATTCTACAAAATGACAGCTAGAATCTGATTGGTTGCTATAGGCAACATCCCCACTTTTTCAAACCCGCAGCTTAGTAAATCTAGCCCTCAGTGTTACAGAGAAGACAATGCAGATGATGTGGCTTGCTTCTATAGGTCCAGGCTTCAGGAGGGTCCAGTGTAAACAGGTCATAGGCTAGTTCAAACAACCCCCTCCAAGGATGAGGGTCAACATTCCAGATGATTCTCCCACCCGGAAACCAGTTTGAGCTAGTCTATTCACAATACACAGTCAGTAACAGTTTAAACATTTATTCCCTAACATCGGTAACTAGAGTATGCAATGATCAATCTCTTCGGCGAAAGAACCAGACAAATGAATAGGGGATTAAAATGATACTAAACATGACATGTTCCTGTAACCTGAACCTTAAATATCACTAAAGTGTACAAATAACCTTAAAATATATATATAACTATAAACTAAATACCATCTGCTCATAAATCAATGGGGAATGGAACCATTATAATATGAAATATATAAATAACTAAATATGAGAGTGCGAGTGTGTGCGTGCGTATATTACCGCGTGATCGCGCCATGCCACGTTTTACGTGGCATACTGATCGCAATCGCACGCTAAAACAATATTAACCAATATAATTTCGTTCATTCAAAATTTTCCTTTACTCCTGACTTGAATAGAGTAATTGGTTGAACCGATTGCTACCAACTTCTTCTTTATCCCCAGCTCCTCAATATCATTACCTGAACCAGCCTCTGTCACCTGTCCACAATTGAATGAATTGACTGTCCTGAAAAGAGAATGAGATGAGAGAAACACAGAACAGGGAAAACTACTACTTCATGCTGAACAACTGTTTTAGTCTTTGGCTCAGGTGTTGCTAACTGCTTTCGGTGTCTCTCTGCTACCCTTAAAGACATGGTGCTGGTTGTCAACACTTGGTACCTGCCTGTCAAATAACCTGAGCCTAGGAAATTACTGTTCCACAACTTACTCTCCCGGTCCAACATCCTGACAGTTAATGTCAAGGTCTAGACTAGTCTCTCAGTTAGAAACTCATCACAAGAAAAGTAAAAAAACATTTCAAAAGATAACAGGTAAAGAGACAGTGCAGGTGTAATCTTGATAGTGGGGAGGACTAGTGGCCAAAGCTACCAGCCACTTCAATCAAGTTTCAACCCTTATTCTATTCAATTCGTTCTAACTAGTACCGTTACTTTATGTTCACACTGTTTTGTGGCCAATCAAAAAGTATGTTATTTGTTATCACTGCTCATACATTATACATCTATTATCAATAACATGAATGCCCCTATTACCTATTACAGCTCTAGGGCTATCACATTGAATAACAAAAGCTTTGAGTATGACACAGTAATACATTAGAAACATTTAAATGCACCTTTACCCAGATATATTTCATCGGTACACCAGTGCATACTTGAGGATCCTGCAAGGTGGTAATTGGATGACGTGAATTTGTTTCATCTGGAGAAATTTTTCAGGTCACCCAAATAATCATGTATTAACTAATATGTGTGTGCATGCGTGTGTGTGTGTGTGTGTGTGTGTGTGTGTGTGTGTGTGTGTGTGCACAGTTTAAAACATTACAACGAAAAACAAAATAAAACATAGATTTGTCAGCTGTCACAAACAACCCTGCTGTCTATTTGACAGCCATGTTCGCCCGGGTGTGACAGTTATCTATAGTCGTGTGTGTAAGTGTGGACTTTACTAGAAGCTACTTCAGTTGGTAACTGTGTCACTGTATCAAGTCCTCTATGTAATGTCCTACTCATGTGCTGGTATTGCTATAAAAAGATTTTTCAGTCAACTCAACGTCACCCCCTAGAGTAGAAAAATGCTGAAGACCAATGTATATCAATCGATTTTTCCTCTGCCAACTCACATGCCATTTTCAGTACCTCATGTTCAGCTACTTGGCTAAGTGAGAAGGGCAAAGGGGTCTATCTCTATAACACTTTCTTCAAATATCTAATTTCTACAGTATCCAGTACATGTCTAACAGTGAAAAAATATAAAACTTGAAAATTTTACATTTACTAGGGTTTCACATTATGTTGTATCTTGTGGAAAAAAGCCTACTCCAATGTTCTACACAGAGATGCATATCTGTATGTCTAAGCTCCAGCAATCTCCTGAGACCACCCTTTGTGCATATATATAAAGGCACATTTTATACAGGAGAGAAAAAAAGGCAGATATGCAATCTATAAAACATGAATCGTAATTTCCACATCAAAAGCCTTTCTGCTTAAAATTAAAAGCTTCTATACACATAAAAACAAACCACTGTTTCTGTGACTTATGTCAATCTAGTGTGTATATCCGAGTCCATCTGATGTCACAATCGTCTTAGCCCCATGAATGAGACTGTGTCTACGTCTTTTTGTATCTCTATACAAGGTAAGAGAGAGATACTAACAGCGATGTAAAGAATGAGAAATATGAGAGCAACGAATAATAAGAATACAAAGATTTGAATACAAGGATTTGAAAATACACAGAAATGCAGAAAGGGAGATTTTACAGCAAACATGACAGCTGGATCGGGCACTATGGGAAAATGGCTGTATTTATTCCACTAATCCCCTTAGCTATTTACTTAACTATGACCCCTCCCCATACTTGACTAGGGGGTCTTACATCAACCGTGCAATCCAGTGTCGTCCGTCATTAGCTCATATGGAACTCAGTATCACCATAACAATATACCTTTGTGACAGACTTCCTAGCTTATAATAGAGAAGGGAAAAATTAACTCTTAGTGACTCATACTTATCTGAAATACATAAAACGACATTTTAGAGTCATGTATGTACATACATTTTTGAATAATGACTCTCAGCCAAACAAATTATCATGAACCACTGCAGCCTAAAACAAAGAGCTTTACAATGATCCATTGTTAATTAGTCTTTCAAGAGTAATTTTTCCACTTCTCCATCCCACCCTTTAATCACTAAGTCTATATTTCTTTTGTTTACCCTTATCTGTGAGAAAGAAAAAGACAAGATGGTTATTTTTAAACAACAAAGGAAACATTTTCATTCCTTACCATTGGCCAGCGATCAGGAAAGCAAACATACGACAGCATAAAACAAACAAGCAATAACAACAAAATATACTTTTAAATCAGTTTCTTTCTAACCCTGCACACTAATACTTACAATTGATTAGTATTTGCCTTGCCTGGTCCTAATTTCCTAGCTTTCACTCTAAGATTTTCTTTGCAATCTTTCCTCAAGTGTCCCTTCTTAAGGCAGTTAAAACACTTCAAAGATTTCTGTTTCTTTCATCTCTTATAGTGGTTTTTTATAAAGGTTGTGAATGTAATCTTTCTAAAGCCTGGATATTCACCATCATTAGCCTATCACTCTGTGCCTTTTCCTTTTTACATATGTTTTTATCAATTTCTACAGCATGCTCTCTAGTTTCATTTACAGAGAGACCTCTCCAATTAGGAAAAGAGGTTTGTATCCTGGTCTTTAGATCCTCCGGAGACCATTCATTAGTACTGCAACAGCTACTTCCCTGTGTTCCACATTTTCCCTTATATCTGGTATCCCTGTGTACTTAGTCATGGCTGCTAGAGCTCTAGAGAAACAGTTAGCTGTAATCTCACTACCTTTTTGTTTGCTAATGAAAATTTTTCCCCATTCCACTATCACTGGAAAATATATGGCCAGCTGTGTGATTATACGTCTAATAATGTCTGATTATCATCCTCGGTTAAGGATTTATCCTCCAACACACAATCCTTAATGAACTTTTGTATATCAGTATCGAGAGGAAGACAGGCTCTAAACACCACTCGCCAATCTTTATTAATAGGCTCATGTGCATTACCTAAATGTCTAATAAATATCTGACACTTGGCCAAATCTTTTCTAGGATCAGGGAAATCAGACATAATTACTGGAATTGCTGTTGCAGTATAATGGATGTCTCCCCCTCTGTTAACCTCTACATTAATCTCACCAATTTTAGCCGCTGCTGGTGGGACTGTTCCCTTTCCTTGTCCGCGTGGTGCCCCTTTCATGTTACCAGCATGGGCAATGGCCGAAATGACGGTGGGTACATTTCCTTCTTCTGAAACATTATTCTCATCATAACTTAATACATCATACAAATTACTCATTACACTTTTAACATTTTTGGTATCGGCTGTGCTTACCACCCCAACCGCATTTGGCGGCAAGGGCGGGAATGCGCTCAGTTCTCCATGCTTTGCAACACTCAATTCCGTTGTACACGCGTAATGCGCCATGCCTACTTCTGGTGAGCACGAGCTCCCTTGCCACGTGTACCCTTCTTGTTGTCACAATTTTAAACAGTCATCATGTTCACTTCTCGTTTTTGTTGATTTAATCAATTGCACTTTATCTCTAACATTATTTAACACCTCTGAGTCAAAACTACCGATGTTTGGGAAAGGTTTCACACACTCCCGGATCATCTCGACCAGTTTGTCACTGTACGCCGTTGCGTACGCACCATACTTATTATGCATAACATACTTTGCCGCAATAACCGGCCATTCCTTAGGCAGCACACAATTGGCCATCTCTTCTTGGCCCTGGACGAATTCAACAGGTACGTCCCCTCAACTCCACGTTACTGGGTACCACTGAACAGTAACACGCGATTGTCAAAGTACTCACTATAGAAACAACCTAACACAACTGGGATCAGACAAGTACCAACTTCGCAATACCCTGCTTTTCCTAGTTTGAGTATTTTACAACTGTTAGCAACCGATACCCATCACAAATAAGTGGTTGCAGTGTATTTCCTCCCACATCTCCCAAGTCACAATCACGGCTGTACAAAATCAACCATGCGGTCCGATCGCACAGCTTACAGATACTAACTATCATTAGACAGAGAAGAAAAAGAAGTTGATTATAGGTGCACTGAAGCTTCCAATTCCCATTTGAATATTAATTAAAATGTAACTTTTATTGTTATATATTAAAATAAGTGAAATATAATAAAATATACTAAAAACAAGGGCTGTCTGCACATATAACCTCCATAATATGTGGACTTATGCTATAGGTAGATTCCTAGTATCACCACTAGCTGCAGTTATGTATTGCTAGGTGACGCTGTATATATCAAAACACAGTGTATCCTCCCCACGTTAAGCTAATTCCATATTAGGATATGCTGATTGGTTAACAAATCTTCACTGTAATGAAGCTGCTATTACATAGGTCATAGGTTATGCTATGATGTCTCCTTACAGAACGGGGATAGTATCACCACTAGCTGCAGTTGTATATTACTAGGTGATTGTGTGTATCAAAACACGAAGTATCCTCCCCACATTAAGCTGGTTCCATAATAGGATTTGCTAGTTAATTAACAGATTTTCACTGTAGCGAGACCACTATCACATTAGCTCATAAATTCAGGCTGTAGTGTCTCCTTGCAAAACGGGAGTGTATTGCTATCTACCTAAATAATATCTCTGAACTGATTCTGGTTTTATCGGAGTATTATATTATACAAGCTGCCAGTTTGAGAGGTATAGTTTGTGCAGACAGCGAGGACGCCGACGCGCGTTTTGCTTAGGTCTAAGGACTTGGAAGAAGCAGACCTAAGCGAAACGCTTATCTTTATGCATACCATTCACATACACATACAACCTTTTGTTTTCTGCACAGAAAATACATTTCCTAAACAATAGTAATATCTTTTCAGAGGCTTTAGCAAGTCATTATAGTATACATATAACAAACTATCAAAAACGACTGTTTAAATATGTGGCAACATCACCGGAAGTACACATACTCAATGCAGGAAGTATACACTATGCAATGCAATACATTTTAAAACGCAAAACGACAATAAAAAGAAACAGTTTTCTTTCTAGTCCCTAGATTCAAGTTAGCACTTCAGGTTTTGAACACATTGTGTTCTTTCCCGTATGTGACGCGTCTTCCACCCTTTGTTGAGAAACCGAAATCCGTATGTGTTGCTTATCGTCCGGTAGCGTAACCTCCGCTAAGAGCCCCCAAATTATTAAAGTAACTCTATAGATTTCCAATAAGCATTATCTAAGCGATTTCTTGTGTTTCCAAAGCACAAAATAATTTATTTAGCAGATGCAAAATTTAGCAGTTCAGTACATAATTATAATACAGTACAGCCGATACCAAATATATACATACATACCGCTGCGCTATGCTGCACTCCGCTGGTACCAGCTTACAGTACTTCAGCCCAGAAGACTGTGGTCAGAGGATGACTGAAGCCAGTACCAGCAAAACTGTATTACATACACTCAGTGTTACAGAGAAGACAATGCCGATGATGTGGCTTGCTTCTATAGGTCCAGGCTTTAAGAGAGTCCAGTGTAAACAGGTCATAGGCTAGTTCAAACAACCCCCTCCAAGGGTGAGGGTAATCGTTCCAGATGATTCTCCCACCCAGAAACCAGTTTGAGCTAGTCTATTCACAATACACAGTCAGTAACAGTTTAAACATTTATTCCCTAACATCGCTAACTAGAGTATGCAATGAGCGATCTCTTTGGCGACTAAACTGGACAACTGCTGATGAATAGGGGATTAAAATGATACTAAACATGACATTTTTCCTGTAAATTGAACCTTAAATATCACTAAAGTGTACATATAACCTTAAAATATATATATAACTATAAACTAAATACCATCTGCTCATAAATCCCTGGGGAATGGAACCATTATAATATAAAATATATAAATAACTAAATATGAGAGTGCGAGTGTGTGCGTGCGTATTTTACCGCGTGATCGTCCCATGCCACGTTTTACATGGTATACTGATCGCAATCGCACGGTAAAACAATATTAACCAATATACTTTCGTTCATCCAATTATACGACTTTGACAATACCTTTATGACAGCTGTATTTTTATGGACAGGTATGTCATGCTAGAAGCAAATATTAAATATTTGGTATATAAACGTCTTTTATTTGCAGTTGCCATACAGTATTCTTGCACCAGTTTAACAGGAGCCTCACATCACAAATCTATGGTTAATGTTTAAATTGGCTGCATGGTTGACTAGTCCATTCCATTATACACTTACCTATACATGAACATGCTTTTCATATTCCATTTTGAAGAGAAACTTCTTTGCTTGCACCTAGTGAAAAACCTTTTTGGAGATTAAATTGTGTAATGGATGTGACATCATGTATTTCCTCTGTATGCACTGTTTGAATTTGGGAGAAAGTTTCTTGTCTTGAAGAGATGCAGTTTCTCTATTTTGTATTTATCTTAAGTGATTGTTGTATCATTTTAGAAGGTATTTAGTGGATTGCTGATTGACCAAAGATGGACTGCTTGTGGATGCTGTGCATGCTCTGGACATGTCCATATTGTGGTTTACACCCTTGCTTTAGTGTGGATGGAACTCCCCAATCTCCTTTCAGACTGTGTTTGTCTGTCTCTGGCTTCACCAACCTTGCTCCAAGTGCAAAATGAGATTAACTACAAGGACAGCTCTAAAAAGGCAGCCTGATATGTTAGTAAGCGTGCGTGTGCAAGAATATCTAGAGTTGATCACTTACAGTAAACAGCAGACAGTTCTGCTGGGTGCTCACTCATCACGCTTGGTCTTTCCATTTGAAGCAGGTATTATCAGGGCTGTTTATGTAGAGAATAAGGTGACACATGTATGAAACGAGTGTCTACAATATGTGCCCTACTTGCGAGTATGGTGTACATGGAGTTATCTAAGGGACTCTCAGAATTCATGCAGCTGCAACGTTGTGAGGCAGTCCCACCAATTGCACTTGCTATCTATTGATGTATTGCGATATAGTGAGGTGTATAATTGTAGCTTAATTAGCTGTGAATTCACTTTCTTCTATGGCTGAGGGCCATGAATTCAGCATTATGGTCTGGGCATGTGTTTGGACTGTTTTCTATCAGTGAGTGATCAGACTGCAAATGAGTCCTGTCCATTATTCTGTTTGTCTGGCAGCTCAAAAACTCTGCCTTACGATCATAATTCCAGGAGGATTAAGGGTAACTAATATTTTGTACTAATGTTCCTAGATTCCCATATTATGTTCATTCATATTGACCTTTACAGTGATTAAATGATGACAAGAAAAAAAGTTGCATTATTGCAGTGGCATGTCGAAACAACATTTTTTCTGTTTTGAATCTGTGTATGCTATATACGCTATATGAAAAAAAGTATTTAGCCACACCTGTTAATTATTGAATTGCAGTGTTTCAATCAGATTCATTGTCAGAGGTGTAAAAAATCAAGCACCTAGCCATGCAGTCTCCATTTACGAACATTTGTGATACAAAATGGGTTGTTCTGAAGTGACTTCAAGCATGGTACTGTGATAGGATGCCACCTTTGCAATAAGAGAGTTCATGAAATTTCTTTAACTGTAAGTGATATTACTAGAAAGTGGAAGCATTTTGGAACAACAGCAACTTAGCCACGAAGCAGAAGGCCACGTAAAATCATAGAGAGGTGTCAATGACTGCTAAGGTGCGTGGTACGTAAAAGTCGCCAATGCTTTTCTTATTCCATAGCTGAAGAGTTTTTTGAACTTCCACTTGCATTTATGTAAGCACGAAAACTGTGCATCAGGAGCTTAATGGAATGGGTTTCCATGGCCGAGCAGCTGTATGCAAGCCTCACATCACCAAAACCAATGCCAAGCGTTAGATGGAGTGGTGTAAAGCACACCGACACTGGACTGTGGAGCAGAAATGTGTTCTGTGGAGTGATGAATCACGCTTCTCTGTTTGGCAGTCAGATGGGTGAGTCTGGGATTGGCAGGTGCCGGGAGAACATTACCTGCCTGACTGCATTCTGTGAAGTTTGATGGAGAAGGGATAAAGATACGGGCCCGTTTTTCAAGGTTTGGGCTAGGCCCCTTATCTCAAGTGAAGGGCAACCTTAATGCTTCAGCATACCAATTCATTTTGGACAATGCTATGCTTCCAATTTTGTGGCAACAGTTTGGGGAAGGCCCTTTTCTATTCCAACTTGACTGACCCAGTGCACAAAGCAATGACTACAAAGACATGGTTTGATGAGTTCGGTGTGGAATAAATTGATTGGCCCACACAGAGCCCTGACCTCAACCCCATCGAACACCTGTGGGACGAACTGGAACAGAGATGTTAGCCAGGCCTTCTCATCCAACATCAGTGCCTGACATGATAAATGCTCTACAGTATGAATGGGCACAAATTCCCACAGAAACACTCCAGCATCTTGTGGAAAGCCTTCTAAGAAGAGTGGAAGTTTTTTTTGCTGCAAAAGGGTGACCAACTCCATATTAAATTATATGTATTTGAATATAATGTCATTACAGTCCCTGTTGGTGTAATGGTCAAGCGTCTGAATACTTTTGTCCATATAGTGTAGGTCTAGACACTGACGCCATGTATCAGGTATAATGTTCAAAGCTTGGAAATGTCTGGCTGCCATGCAGCCCCCTGAATTGTATATAAGGGTATTTTTGTAAGAGAGTTGTCCATCTCTGTTTCATGTGCGTCCTTCTACTTGTTTATGGTTTGAGGAAATTTGGCACACTCAGGGAGGCACATAAAATTGCATCCTAAAGTGAAATTAGTTTGGCCCTAGTGCATTCCCTGAGTTATTGGTTACGCTGTGCCATCCATGTGTATGCAGGGCTTAGACCACAACACACAATCAGGGGATCTCTCTCAGACTAGGCTACATCAACTTTAAACAATCCATCTCTAACTCCATCATCAGAATCATCGCCATTTATTTATATAGCGCCACTGATTCCACAACCCTGTACAGAGAACTCAGCAGTGGGAAGTCCCACCACCTCAATTCTGCAGCTACAGAGCAGCAAAGACCAAAACAAATGGAATCCTAAAGGTCTATCATGCAAGCTAATCTAAAGCAGATTTTCAATGACAAAAGGCAAGGAAGTTTCACTTAAAATACAAGTACTTTGCACACACTCATTTTTGTATTTTACAGGTCTTCTTGAGAGCTTACAAAACCATTTTTTGATAACCATGTTGTTTGTTTCATCTAAAGGTTTCTTTTTTTTATCTAACTGTAGGTGCAGGTAGGCTCTCCAAGTGTGTTGGTCTCATATAAATAGAAATTGGTTTAGGACAAGGGAAATTCATTAGAATCTATTCAGTAGTCATCAGATGCCATACCTCTTATCTTTCTTTATAATCCGAAGTACAAGGTACCTTAATCACCTTTTTATATTTTGCAAGTTTATCAGTTTTTGGTTTTTCAAAAAATAAAATCTTTGCTCTTTAATGCTACCAATTGCTTTAAGAAATATCTTAAGGAGCATCATTATAGATTTTTTTTTTCAAGTATTCCACTTCCTTCAAAAATGCATCTCTTTCTGTACAATTACTGTTCAATCTTCTATATTGACTGTTTGGGATATTGTTGAGCCATTTACAAAAATGACAACTTGACAATGAAATAAAGCTATTACAGTAAACTATTTTATAAATTGTAATGATAATTTGTTTTTCTTTTACTATAATGACTAAAATTGAGAGACTGAACTACTTGTTGTATTAACTATTAAATTATTCAAAATTAAAATGTAAAACATCAATAAACCAATGTAGTGACTCTAATTCCCCAGTTTATGCCCAAATTCTTTGAAGGAAAGATATTAAAGTCATAAATATTAACATAACTAGGAACAAATCTGGTATCCATTGCAGTTTTTTAAAATCTACAAATAAAAATGTAATCAAACCAAAAATAATTGTGAAATAAAATATATGTAAAAATACGTTGTGTGCTGGGAAAGTATGATTCTCTCACTTTAAATATCAACATCTATTCTTTCTGAGTGGTCTCATTGAATTAAAATGCCATCTCCATTGTGCAAAGTATGTGATTTGTTTTTCAATATATTAATTCAAGGAGCCCAATATTCGTGGTATCTTTAACATATGCAGTTTATTTTAAAACTGTTGGCTGAAGAATATCTATGCATCTCAATAAAATCCTAAAACAATCAGTCTTTTGGAGGGATTAGTTACAGATATGTATTTGTCACACGCCGGCCCCATAGACAGGTACCAGCATTGTTACCTTCTTCCTGAAAGCGATGATCAAGGTTACTAACTTCATTATCAAGGCATCATCTGTATTTGGTTCTGCGCATGTGCTACCTATTACCCTCACTTATGACCGCCTACCTGTTCCCATTGGTTCTAAGTATTTTGGAGCACTATTTAAACCTCCCATTGCCCTCTGTTCAGTGCCTGTTCTTTGAGTTACTCACTCTCTATAGGATTTGGATTCCTTGCTCTGACACTCCCGTTTGTGTCTTGTTTGTATGTCCTGGATCAGCTGAACTCCTCTTTGCTGTTGCTGTTAACGAACTGCCTGTTGCACCTGTACTCGTTGCTGTTGCTCGGAATCACCATCTACGAACCAACTAGTTCAACACCACTGCTGTTTCTCCATTAGAACTGCCACTGCACCAGTAACTTACTGTTGCTCTGAATCATCCTTCACGGATCAGCTAAGTTCTATTCCTCCGTTACTCCTGTATATTGGACTGCTGTTGACAAGCTGCCTGTTGCACCTGTACTCATCACGACTGCTCTGGAATCACCACCTATGGATCAGCTAGCTCACTACTTCTTCTACGCTAGAACTGCCGCTGTACCAGTATCTCACCCGTTGTTCTGAATCACCATTCGCGGATCAGCTAAGTTCTATTTCTCTGTTACTTTCATATATTGAACTGTCGCTGTACCAGTAACTCACCTGTTGCTTGAATCATCATCAAGTTCTATTCTATGTCTGCCTCTGTTTGAACTGCCGCTGTGCCAATGATTCGCCTGCTTTGCTATGAGTTATTACCTACGGATCAGCTAAGTTCTATTTCACCATTGTTCTTGTCTGAACTGCCGCTGTACCAGTGATTCACCTACTATACTCTGAGTTACCATTTTCAGTTCAGCTAGTTCTATCCTTGTTACTATTTTCATTAAAGTTTTGCTGTATTAGTGATTCTCCGCAGTCGCTTGAGTTATTATCTCTCTCCATTACTGTTTATATTGAACTGTTGCTGTATCAACGTTTCTTCTGCTGTTGCCCGGAGTTAGCTAATACGGATCAGCTAGTTCTACCTCATCATCACTTTCATCTGAACTGTTGCTGTATCAGTTATTCTGCTGTTGCCCTGGGTTACCAATTATGGTTCAGCCAGTTCTACCTCATCATTGCTTCCATCTGAACTATTGCTGAATTAGTTTATCTGCGGTTGCTCTGTATTGCCAGCTACGGATAAGTCAGTCCTAATGCATTATCTCTGTGCTTCAACTGTACTGTATCCGTGTTCATCTGCAGTAGTCCTGACGTGTCATCTATATCTCAATAGTCATGTTCCAGTCACTTGTATTGTCACTGAACCAAAGACTATCAAGCTCTTGGTTCCAGGGTCTCTCTGACTACCCGTTATCAACCCGTTGTTTCAAACTTCACTGTAACTCTGCCAGCATTCATTCAGGAGGCCGTGACCTGAGAGATAGGAGCAGCGAAATCCATACCCTCTTGTGGGGTCACTGGCGAAAACCTCCTACTCGTTAGACTCCGCGCTCCTGAGTGAGTTCTACTCTCAGGCAGAGACAAGGGATCCACTAAATATTATTCAGATTTGTGACAATAATTTTTTGGTAGACAATAGAAACATGGAAGTCTGGTGTACACATTATTCAAGAAATCAGGAGTCATCATAGATTAAAATTTCAAGTTCTTCCGTCTCATTAATAAAAAACATAGCTCCTCCTTATAATCATTTGGAGATCATGTGATAATTTCTTGAAGATGCTAACACTAATATTTCATAGTCTTTATTCAGACACAATGGGGCATATTCAATTGTCGGCGGAAATGCCGAAAATCCCACAAACCGCGCACGATTACCGTTATTACGGTAATCGTGCGCGGAAAAACAGTTAATACGGTAATTTACTCGCTGGATTTCAGATCGCAGCTCCCTGAGCCGCGAGCTGAAATCCAGCTACAAATTACCGTATTAACTGTAATAGTTTTAACGCCGCGGGACTTCTAAAGAATTGAGTATGCCCCAATGAACATATAATCCCTGGCACAGAAAGTATGCATAGAATATATGAGAGAGTGTATAATTCAAGAAATACTCATCTTTTTTCTGACTTCATATTTTATGCCCATTATGCAAATACATTTAAGAGGTGTTTCAATGGATTCAAAATAATAATAATTTAAAATAATAAATATAACAAAGTTACAGATATATATCTTAGCTAATTGTTGATGGAGAATATCACAATAAAAACTCACACTGGTCCCCATTACCACCATAGATTGTAAGCTTACATCTTTTTCTGTTTGTTTTACCCAGTATTCTTTTATTACTGTGTTTGTTCCCAATTGTAAAGTTCTACAGAATTTGCTGGTGCTATATAAATAAATGTTGATGATGTTGATAATGGATGCATACCACCTAAACTTAATATTTGATTTATAATATTCCCAGATCAATAATAAGGACACTTCAACCAGTTTGACAGCTATGATTCTGTAGAATTGGGAGTAAGGGAAATATTGTGATCATTTGAATGCGGAGTTAACCTTAATTTATTTTTGCTCAGAAATGTTCAGTTATGCCTCCATCGCAAGTTCTTAAAAGATAGCAATTATGATAAAAAGAGAGGACTGCTTTTAAAGATAGAATGTGCATAATACAGGCCTCCAATTATTATCCTGTACACATTATAAAGCAGCTACAGGATTAGATTCTTTAAGCACTTTCAGCCTAATGTGCTACGTGGCAGCTACAAGAAACAATTTGTTTTATTTAATAAATAATTGTTGTAGTTGAAAGTATAACATAAGCTTAAGCTCTAAGAACTATTTATTCGATGTTCCTGCATACATGAGTCTAATTAGGCTATAAAATTCAACAATCACTCCCCAAAACAATTTATAGTCAGCCACAGCACATTTTTTTTTTTGGATGTGTGGTTCCAAAATACATTTTAGAAATTCTATTGTCTGTGTATATTTTGTAAGTTATAAAAATAATAGGCAAAAATGGGGCTTATTTAATGCTTTAGTAAAATAAATCAAAAATAAACTTAACTATGCAGACATAATAGTACATTTTTAAAGAGCTAAGTCTTACACAGAATTATATTCACAGCCATAGGACCTTATGGCTGTAAAATATAAATTTGGTTACTCTTTCCAACATTTGTATCCAAATTGCTTTCAACTAATCACAGGGGTTTTGACTTTGGTCATGTGATGTCCAGGAAATTGTACGAGTGCATGACAAGTATTAAGACAATGGGAACTGTTTTAAGGCCACTGTACAGCTTATTTAAAAGGGCCATTCAATTCCCCCCAACTTTTTTTTATTTCTTTCTAGACATGAATGTAAAATACATTGTTCAGTGTTGACCTGGCATTGTGTATTGCAGACACGTGATGCTACTTGAACATGTTTAGGAAAGTTTCCTCCTGTTCCTGAGACTAAAGTAATTTGAGTTACTCTGACATCACTATCTGTACCTGTTATTGTGTATGAATTAATCAATCAATCCACACAGTGCATTTCTGCAAAAGAAGTCTTCAAACCTGTCAGGCACTCTGCATTTTCTCTGTTAGGAAAATAATATGCCAACTTGCTGCAGAGGAGTGAAAGAGAACATGAAAGGCAGTTTAGTTAATTATAAACACTTTACTTATTTCCTTATTATTACTTCTAGCACTATACATCCTTTGACATGTATTAATGTTGAATACTGCCTTTACTTGATCTGGCATGATGTAAAAAACCCTCTATCTTGCAACCCACATCAACCAATCACACATTTGCTCTTGCTAGTCTATCATGCATTTGACTAATTACAGCTGATTAATGGTTATGGATTGGTTCTATTTCACCTTGTTGCTAAATAAGCCATAACTGGATAACAGTTTCCTTTTAAAAGCTCTACATATATGTATGCACAGTATGTAAAGTGCACCTGTTGCCTACGTATGCAAGGCTTGATTCATCGATGAACATAAATGACAATTTTGTGCATATCGTATACAAAGTTAATATGTGCATGCCTAGAATAGAACCATATGCAACTAAACGCATCAACATTCAATTCATCTTCATACATAAAGGACGCTTACTACAGCCTATAATTTCTGGGAGGGAATGGGACAGGGAAGGGGTGTTCACCCGTAATCAATTTACAGTAAAGGCGTGCGGAATTTGAGTGCACGCAACCCCTTTAGAATCAAGCTTTGGGCATCTCAGAGTTATTTGTTTTTCTAACGTATCTCTTGCTCCAGCTACAGGGCTAGTTTAAGTCCTGGGGCCTGATTCATTAAGGATCTTAAATTAAGAGGATTGTTATTTCAGTCTCCTGGACAAAACCATGTTACATTGCAAGGGGTGCAAATGAGTGTTCTGTTTTACACATAAGTTAAATACTGACTGTTTTTTCATGTAGCACACAAATACTTGCTAGCTTATTTGTAGACTGAAATTTAAAGTTGATATGTGTGTGCTACATGAAAAAACAGTCAGTATTTAACTTATGTGCAAATCAGAACACTCATTTGCACTCCTTGCAATGTAACATGGTTTTGTCCAGGAGACTGAAATAAGAATCCTCTTCATTTAAGATCCTTAATGAATCAGGCCCCTGGTTACTAGTGATGACTCTCTTGTATGTATGTGTATGCAATCAGGAGCAACTATAAAAATGTATTTTATGTTCAGTAAACATTAAGATAATCCTAATAAATGTAGTTCATGGAAATAAATGTTAAAATATATATATATATTTTTTTAACTGTTTTTCAATATTGCCTATATTATTAACAGGTGACATTAACTGAGCAGGGTTTTTTTGTGTGTGCTTTCTTTAGTGAATGATTATTACACATAGGCATTGGACTTCTTCTGCATTGTGTTGTTTAGTAGACCAGAGCAGAAATACACCCAAAATTATCAGTGCATGTATCTTCAGATCCGTTCTTTGTTGAATTCGGGAGCACGCAGAGCTGCTTTATGCACATTTTAAAATAAATGCACATTGGACTCAGTATGCATGTCTTGATGAATCAGGTCCGCCATGTTTTGGACTGAATTGGTATTCATAAGAAAGCATAATTGTGTAACTTAAAAATTTCCTCCTGCCCATAGGCTACTACGATATGACTGAGGACATTATAGATGAAACATGTGACAGCTACTATCTTGTTTAGGACATTACCCCTTATATACAGGAATACTCTGATTAAGCTATTGCTTTGGATAAAATGCCAAGATATATATGGAAGGCGGGAGGGTTGCATATTGTCCATTTCAGGATACCCTATCAGGTCCCATTAGCTCTTTAAATCTAACTAAATTGCTGCTATTTTCAAGCTATCACAAGGATATTAATAAGAATATGGGCCATATTAGCCTGAATGTGTGTGACGGCCTGACTACTATATTTCACATATTGTATGTGGGTATCAATACTGTATCTTGAATGTATCAAAATTAATAGTATTGCTTTATTTAATTACTTCTACATAATAGCACAGTCCATCGATTCTGGTAAATCAGCCCGAGATGCAGAGCAGCTAAATTAACTATTGAACCTCTTTGAATTTAAGCCTCTTTCATAAGATAGCAGAAAGACGGTATAAAAAGTCGACATGGTCTGTAAAACAACTAAGAAGTTCATGTAATAGACACCTCATTCTCAATTAACCAATATATACACAGAAGTAGTGTATAAATGGAAACATGAATGACACCAAACATATTGAAAGAAAGGGCTTGCACGCAAGAGTGGCTTATGCATTAAGCAGGAAAATGGCCCACACTATAATGCAGAACCAGAACTGTTATAATTAGGACATCTAATGCATACATTAGAATAGATTCAACTCACAGTTTAGAGTTATATGGTGTGGGACAAATAGAATCCATGGGTGTTCCAAGCCCTTAAGCAATTCAAATATTCTCAAAACAAGCAAAAGACAGCATACAATGTTCAATTCATTGATTGTGATTTATTAAAGCATAATGTTACAAAGATGTAAACTTCACTTGTAGCCATTGTAGTTATAGGCAGCTAGGCTAGTCAAGCATTTGTAAGTATTACCTTAACATTCTGGGATGTATATTATTTAATGCTTATGCAGAGAATGTGTTTTAATCATTCACATCACTACATGACCTAGTGGATCTTATAGTCTTAATTCTCTAACACATAATCAAACATTAACCTACCAGTATGTTTGGGCCTATTGGTGTAAATCCACATGAACCCATTGAAAATATATGAACGCTAAGCAGATAGTTTCCTAACCTATGACAGCATTTAGAGAGAGCACAATATAACCTATTCTACTTCCTATTCACAGATATCATGATCCGCTATTCATAAAGAACTATCAGTCCCTGTCCCATTGGATCTTACAGTCCCTAACATACACGCACAGACAGAAAGAGAGACTAAGGTGAATTTAATAGCAGCCAAATAACCTACTAGCATGTTTTTGGAGTGTGGGAAGAAACTCATGCAAACATGGGGAGAACATACAAACTTCACACAGATAAGGCTATGGTCATTAATTGAACTCATGACCCCAGCACTGTGAAGCAGAAGTACCAACCACTAAGCCACTTTGCTGCCCAACAGAAATTATTGTGATCATTTGAAAGTATATGTAGAATCAGAATCATAGGACTCAGCATGATCTTGCACAGATAATTATAGTATTTATTCCATTTTCTGAACAAAAAATTTTATTTAAAAATAATTGAATATGCTATGCTTTTAATTTTGTCTATTCTAACAAAGCATCTAAACTTAAAGTCTAAGAAAATAATATAGGTTCCATATCCAAGTACCTCATAAATTGGATACCAGTAATGCAGCAAATTTTTTACAAGTTTGGCTTGAGTTGCGTTAATTTTAATGCTATATTTAAATTTTTGGTATTAACACATATTTTTGCACCACAAAAAATAGGAATAGAATATCATCCTTTACATATATGTATTATTTAATTTATTGCATCTATATATTCTAGTTTATGATTCATTACTTTCAAACCTTTATTTGTTCTCATTATTAAGACATATAACCCTTAGCTATTTATTTATGCTTTTTAACTTTTATACAAGATATTTTCCTATCAGATAAATATATCTTTACCCCGATTGTCATAATCATTGCTGCAAAATAACAGGTTTTGGCCTTGTTCTGTAAAATTCATTAGTGCTGAAAAATGCCTTGATGATCAGTTTTTGGCTAAATTACTTCATTTATGATTATTAGATTAAATGCATTATATCTATTTCATGTAGTGCAGTTTGCCTCATAAATACTACAAACAGGTGGTTGTAACACTTGATTACCTCTTCCATTATAGTTTTTTTATAATCCTTGTAGGAGTGGATAATTCATTTAATTTTAATAACATGAAGCCAATGTAGACAGGAGGATGGTTTAATTAGTGAGATATATTCCAGCCTGTGTATAATCTTGAGAGCTAAAAGTGACTCAATTATTTTGATGCAGAACCTCCTCAAAGGAACTTTTATCCCTCATTCAACTCACTAAGTTTTGTTTCTGGTACTTGTAATGCAATACAGGCACTAAATATGCCCACAGTAAGGGCTCTATTTACTAAAGGACAAGAGCCCTATTGTAGTATATGCTACCAGCTATTAAATAACCCTATACAACTGAAGTTCCAGTCTTCACCTATAGCAGCCCCTATTACCCATAGAGTTAGATATACTCACCAGTACGCTGTACGCTCACCAGTATGCAGTAGTATTGGTTTAATTTAATATGCTTTTGCTTACAATGAAATATAGAAGACTAAACCATGATAATATTAAATAGCAAACTAGAAAACTGTAATATATACAAATGTCAAGAAAACTGGGACGTTACACAGCAGGTAGAACTGTAACAATCCGAAGTCAGTGAAAGTAAATTGTGTAGATGTGTATACATGAATATGCATGATTATCAGGACTTTCAGTTGTTGGTGAAATCATTACAGAAATTGCATCTGGAGTAAAATTGCATAGATGTATAACCAGCATTACAGTACCTGTAACAATCTGAAGTCAGTACAGACCGCAAACCAGAATGTCAAGCACCGTCCCCTCACTTCTGCTGGATGCCGGGGACAGTCTCCCGCCCTCTCTGCTCGGCCGCGTCCCAGTTTATAGCAACGGTATGCTTTTTTCGATTATCGGGCCCTGTTGCTTCTGCGTCCCATTGTTAGGCAATGCTATCTGGCTGCATTATCAGTGGTCAGTTGCGCTCGGACTACCCAAATCATCACTGGCCAATCAGGCCTCTGCTCCCTCTTTAAATAGGATGCTCTGGCACCCTAGCAGGTCTCCTCATGCTCCAGCACTAAAGGTTCTGCTCTTATTTACTGATTGACCTCCCAGCTTCTGACTTGGCTATTCCTGGCCCTGATCTTCGGTCCACAATCCTGCCATCTATCTACAGTATATAAAGTATTTTTTCACCGGAGTGCTTTGTCCTATATATCAGGTCTTGTCTGCAAAAGCTTCCCCATGCAAAATATAGATAAGCCAATTTATCAAGGATTGCTGTGGTAAAAGTACATCAATGGTCTTTCTTCTGTTATTACCATCTCAAGATGATGATAACAAAGTAAAATGAAAGAAACAATGCTTTATTATTTAAATAAAGTATTTGTTTTTCAATTTTTTAATTGTAAATGTTTTTTTTAACTTTTTTTATTATTATTATTATTAATGGAATTGAAAGAACAAGTATAGACAAAAGTATTGTAAAACAAAACTTACTGTACATAAAGGCAGCAGCCAAAATTATGGCATTAATGTATTTAATAGAAAAAATTGAAACAATTTCAACCCAGCATAAAATGTGAAATGATATTGCCCATTTCATCCATTGTGTATTTATATTGAGAAAACATAAATGACAATCCTTTAAAATGAAATAGGACAAGCATTTTTAGTTAAAATTAGAGATGGTCACTAACCCCCGTGTTTTGGTTTTGGTTTTGGATCTGGATTACCTTCATGTTTTGGTTTTGGTTTTGGCAAAACCGCCCTTGTGTGTTTTGGTTTTGGTTTTGGTTTTGTTTGGTTTTGTTTTGCTATTTTTGTAAAAAATACCTTTTTTTGGTCTAAAATAACCTAATTTAGTGCTCCACCTGTTTCTTGGATACGTGAGATAATTCTAAAGTTAATAACTTATGAAGAAAACAGTTTAATTCCTGGTAGGCCATCATTAATTCTAACACTTGTCTGCAAATTATACAGACAAACCTGGTTGTCTTCCCCTCCTTCTTTGACTATTGGCAAAGAAGCCATCATCTTTGGGTGTATATTACACCCTCAACTTGTAGTTAAATAGAAAAAAATCAGCCTGCATTGACTGTACGTTAAATAGAAATGGACAAAGGCAGTTTGGTGTCAGTCTGTGTTAGCCCCCCCCCCCCTCCACTTGTAGTTAAATAGAAAAAAAACAGCCAGTATAGACTGTACAATATAAATAGAAATGAACAAAGGCAGTTTGGTTTCTGTCTGTATCAGACCTCCTATCCACTAGTAGTAAAATAGAAAATAATTCAGCCGTTATAGACTGTAGAATATAAATAGAAATGGACAAAGGCAGTTTGGTGGCAGTCTGTATCAGACCCCCTCTCCACTAATAGTAAAATAGAAAATAATTCAGCCGTTATAGACTGTAGAATATAAATAGAAATAGACAAAGGCAGTTTGGTGGCAGTCTGTATCAGACCCCCTCTCCACTAGTAGTAAAATAGAAAACAATTCAGCCGTTATAGACTGTAGAATATAAATAGGAATGGAAAAAGGCAGTTTGGTTTCTGTCTGTATCAGACCCCCTCTCCACTAATAGTAAAATAGAAAACAATTCAGCCGTTATCGACTGTAGAATATAAATAGAAATGGACAAAGGCAGTTTGGTGGCAGTCTGTATCAGAACCCCTCTCCACTAGTAGTAAAATAGAAAACAATTCAGCCATTATAGACTGTAGAATATAAATATAAATGGACAAAGGCAGTCTGGTATCTGTCTGCAACAGACCGCCCACCCCTACACTTGTACTTAAATAGAAAAGAAGACGGCCTGCATAGACTGTACATTATAAAATGAAATGGACAAAGGTAGTTTGGTGGCTGTCTATGACCCCCCTCCCTCCACTTGTAGTTAAATAGAAAAAAGTAGCCTGCATAGACTGAGCAAAGCAAAATGAAATGGACAAAGGTAGTTTGGTGACTGTCTATGACCCCCCCCCCCTCTCCACTTGTTGTTAAATAGAAAAAAGCAGCCTGCATAAACTGAAAAATATAACACAAAATGGACAAAGGTAGTTTGGTGGCTTTCTATGACCCCCCTCCACTTGTAGTTAAATAGAAAAAAAGCAGCCTGCATAGACTGAACAATATAAAAAGAAATGGACAAAGGCAGTTTGGTTTATGTCTGCATGAGACCCCCTCTCCACTAGTAGTAAAATAGAAAACAATTCAGCCGTATAGAGTGTAGAATATAAATAGAAATGGACAAAGGCAGTTTGGTGGCAGTCTGTATCAGACCCCCTCTCCACTAGTAGTAAAATAGAAAACAATTCAGCCGTTATAGACTGTAGAATATAAATAGGAATGGAAAAAGGCAGTTTGGTTTCTGTCTGTATCAGACCCCCTCTCCACTAATAGTAAAATAGAAAACAATTCAGCCGTTATCGACTGTAGAATATATATAGAAATGGACAAAAACAGTTTGGTATCTGTCTGCATCAGACCCCCTCTCCACTAGTAGTAAAATAGAAAACAATTCAGCCATTATAGACTGTAGAATATAAATAGAAATGGACAAAGGCAGTTTGGTGGCAGTCTGTATCAGAACCCCTCTCCACTAGTAGTAAAATAGAAAACAATTCAGCCATTATAGACTGTAGAATATAAATATAAATGGACAAAGGCAGTCTGGTATCTGTCTGCAACAGACCGCCCACCCCTACACTTGTACTTAAATAGAAAAGAAGACGGCCTGCATAGACTGTACATTATAAAATGAAATGGACAAAGGTAGTTTGGTGGCTGTCTATGACCCCCCTCCCTCCACTTGTAGTTAAATAGAAAAAAAGTAGCCTGCATAGACTGAGCAAAGCAAAATGAAATGGACAAAGGTAGTTTGGTGACTGTCTATGACTCCCCCCTCTCCACTTGTTGTTAAATAGAAAAAAGCAGCCTGCATAAACTGAAAAATATAACACAAAATGGACAAAGGTAGTTTGGTGGCTTTCTATGACCCCCCTCCACTTGTAGTTAAATAGAAAAAAAGCAGCCTGCATAGACTGAACAATATAAAAAGAAATGGACAAAGGCAGTTTGGTTTATGTCTGCATGAGACCCCCTCTCCACTAGTAGTAAAATAGAAAACAATTCAGCCGTATAGAGTGTAGAATATAAATAGAAATGGACAAAGGCAGTTTGGTGGCAATCTGTATTAGACCCCACTCTCCACTAGTAGTAAAATAGAAAAAATTCAGCCGTTATAGAGTGTAGAATATAAATAGAAATGGACAAAGGCAGTTTGGTGTCTGTCTGTGTATGACACCCTACCCTTATCGTAAAATTGACAAAACAGCAGATTTTCAAGACTGTACATGATATAGAAATGCCCCAAGTCCCTTTCCTGTTTGAGGGTAGATTACACCCTACACTTATATAGAAAGTTTTTAAAAAGATGTTATAGTCATCATCTTCAGCATCATCCTCACCCTTATCAGTGTGTACATCATCATCACAGACTATCAATTCATCTCCGCAAGAATCTGCCATTAGAGAACTGTCAGTGCTTGGATGTCTTTGATGGTGAAGGCCTTTCACGTGGAATATGTAGTTCATTTTTATGAACATCATTTTCTCCACATTTTTTTGGAAGTAACCTCCTACAGCGATCACTGACTAGGTTCCCGGCTGTCCTGAATACTCGTTCAGAGTACACACTGGAGGGTGGGCAGCTTAGGTATTGCAAAGCAAGTTTGTACCTGGGCCTTCCAAATGGCCTGCTTTTCTTCACAGTAAGGAAAGGGACTGTCTGATATTTCCATATCAATTACCTCTTGAAAATAATCCTCCACCATTCTTTGCATGTTAATACTCGGATTAGATGGAATTATGGGCAAGGTCACAAATTTTTTTGAAAAATCTTTCCAACCAGCCCAGATGTTAAACTGTTCTGGTCTGCCCCCTGCATCTCCCTGCTTAGCATTTGAAAATTTAATTTTTTACGAGCAGCATCTGCTTGAGAAACTGAAGGCGAAAACGTCGTCAAGCCAAGGCCAAGTTCAGTGGACAACTTGCTGAGCAATAGCTCCTTGCAAAAGTTCACATCTCGCTCATTTTGAAGCAAAGACTCAATGTAGGTCTTAAACCTTGGATCAAGCACAGTGGCCAAAACATAGTGATCCGAGTTCAAGATTATAATAACTCTTGGATCATTGCGAAGATAATTAAGTACTTGATCTACAAGGCCAACAGACTTTTGCCGAATTGCTTTCTTTCATCTCCTCCTTCAGTTTCTCAATCTGCTTTTCCAATAGTCTAATTAAAGGAATGACTTGGCTCAAGCTAGCAGTCTGCACTCACTTCACATGTCACAACTTCAAATGGTTTCAGCACCTTGCACAGGACTGAAAAGATTCCCCACTGTGCAAGAGTGAAATACATCCCCCCTCCTTTCCCAATGTCATGGCTTGTGCAATATGCTTGGATGGCTTTGCGCTGTTCCTCCATCCTCTGAAACATGTATAGGGTGGAATTCCACCTAGTTAACACCTCTTGCTTAAGTTGGTGGCAGGTTAAACTGTTCTTGGAGCTGCTGCAATCTCCTACATGCTGTGGCAGAATGCCTGAAATGGCCTGAAATTTTACGGGCCACCGAAAGCATCTCCTGCACCTCACGATTATTTCTTAGGAAGCTCTGCACCACCAAGTTGATTGTATGAGCAAAACAGGGAATGTGATGGAATTCACCCAGCTGTAATGCTCGCACTATATTGTTGGCGTTATCAGAAATGACATATCCTGGGGAGAGTCCAAGTGGTATAAGCCATGTATCAATCACATCTCTTAGTTTTCGTAACAAATTGTCAGCTGTATGCCTGTTAGTGAAGCCAGTGATACAAAGAGTGGCCTGCCTGTGACAAATGTTACATAGTGGTGTACATGCTGCTGCTGTTCCTGCTGGTGAAGGTGAATGACCAACCCAGTGGCCTGTCACAGTCATATAGTCTTTGGTTTGCCCACTTCCACTTCTCCACATATCTGTGGTTAAGTGGACAGTGGGCAGAATGGCAATTTTCAGAGGAATTTCTACATTTTAACACACTTTTTCTATAGTTGTGGAATAGCTTGACGGGAAAATTGGTGTCGCAATGGAATTTTATAATGCGGACACAAAACCTCATTTAACTGTGAAAATCCAGCTCCGTTTAATGTGGATATTGGACGCTGATCTAACACTAACATGGTAGCCATGGCGTCTGTGATTCGCTTGGCGACTGGGTGACTGCTGTCATATTTGCTTCCCCTGGCAATTGATTGTTTCACAGTTAATTGTTGTAATGTTACTAAGTGGGATGCAGGGCTAACTCTGAGCGCTACTGAGGATATTGACGAGGATGGTGATGAGGGTGTATTTTGTAGCTGTCGGGATGTCTGTGACCGAAAGGTACTAGCTGATGATGGAGTGCTTGTAATTTTTTTAGAAGAACTTTCAGCTTTTCCCAACACTTTGCCATGAACTCCCGTCAACTGGAGTAACATGGATGAGGTTCCAAGATGGTTAAGGTCCCTCCTTTGACTGACTGTGGCTTGACATACGCTACAAATGGCTATACAATTGTTGTCTGGATTTGGGTAGAAATAATTCCACACATAAGAAGTGGATTTTTTTGTTTTATGCCCAGGCATGACAATGGCCTTTTTCTTGTCACGTGCCAGAACTGCTGCCACTGGTGTAAGACTTACACAAACAACCTCATCAACATCCTCATTATCGCCCTTGTTGCCTATACAAATCTCCCTCTCATCCTCTTCTAATTCCAAAGTGGCATCCTCAATTGGTGTATCACCGGCTACATTCGGGCTGTTCAGGCATACATCAGCAGAATTGCTGAAAAGGCCCTTCTTTATGTGTACACTAACAGAATGCTCATGATTATACATGGATGGACTCTATACAGGGATTGGTGTCATTTCTGATTCTGAGCATACATTTTCCTCTACTGCCTTACTGTTTTCTTGCAGCTCGGCTTTCACGCGTAACAGTAGTTGTGCACCACTTTTGGACTGCAAATTACTTGGTCTTGCTTGGTCCCGAGTGACCGTACAAAAAGATAGCTCAGTAACATTTTTTGATCTGGCACTAATAGGGAAAGGTGAAGGCATCATTCTTTCATTGCCACTGCGTGTGTAGAATGGCATGTTTTTCAAAAAAATTGTTATCGTCACTTAAATTTTCCTCAGTTACACTTCTTTTTCGCTTCAACACGGTAAAAGTTTTGTACTTTTACATAGGCTTTATTAGATGACGTACTGGGAACACTACCATCGGGACTGGTGCCAGCACCTGCTTCCTGATCCTGCTCATATGTGGACTGCTTTGAATACATTTTATTGAGCCCAAAGCACTTATAGTCAAAATATTAAATAGATAGTGCTGCTAGATAAGACTTTTAACACCAGAAAAATTGTTGTTACACACTGGGGAATATGGGACACCCCAAAGCACTTGTAGTGCAAAGTATTAAATAGATAGTGCTGCTAGATAAGACTTTTGACACCAGAAAAATTGTTTGTTCAAACTGGGGAATATGGGACACCCCAAATCACTTGTAGTGCAAAATATTAAATAGATAGTGCTGCTAGATAAGACTTTCAACACCAGAAAATTGTAGTTTCACACTGGGGAATACGGAACACCCCAAGGCACTACGGTGCAAAATATTAAATAGGTAGTGCTGCTAAATAAGACTTTCAACACTAGAAAAATTGTGGTTTCACACTGGGGAATATGGGACACCCCAAAACACTTGTAGTGCAAAATATTAAATAGATAGTGCTGCTAGATAAGACTTTTAACACCAGAAAAATTGTGGTTTCACACTGGGGAATATGGGACACCCCAAAACACTTGTAGTGCAAAATATTAAATAGATAGTGCTGCTAGATAGTACTTTCTACAGCCAGAAAATAGTTTCTGTAGGAGGGAATATGACACCCCAAACAGTTGGTAATGTTTGCAAAAATGCCTCTATCATCCTCTCTTACTGCTATAACAATTGCTAGAAGAATTGCTAGAAGAATTGCAATAAGAATTGAAAGAATAATTGCTCTGTCTCTGCTCTAATGTTCCCTGCTCTAATGTTGCCTGCGACCTAACCCTGCTCTCTCCCTCTGTCAAATGGTGATGGACTGCTGTGGAGGCGGGTATTTATGGATTTCAAATATCGAGAGAACCGAGCTCCGAGATCTGACGACGTCACAATGACGTTTTGCCTAGATTTTGAATCCTAATTGGCGCGAGAGTACCGAACCTGCTTGGATCGGATCGGTACTCAGATAGGTGAAGTTCGGTCAGGTTCAGATCTCGGAGAACCGAGCCTGCCCATCTTTAGTTAAAATACATAAAAATTAGCTGCAAACTATATAATTCATTGAGTTAATCCTTATAGAGGTATAACTGGGTGTATTCACCTTGAGATTGCTTTATCTTATTGGCTTATAAATGCCTTCCTGCATCTTTTACTATTAACTTTGCTTTAGTTTTCTGACTTTTCAGTTGTGTACTATTTGTTACTCTGGGGTATGACACAGCTCTGGTGTGCTTGCTTTTGAGCTGGATACAATTGATCCAGGGACCAGTTTAGTGTTAATAAACAATACAGATAAACTACGTGGTGATGTTGTCTATGCTGAAAAGGAGAGAAGCTATAAAATACTTCCAATGCATTTAATAAAAGTAGTAGAAGAGCCGATACACACCAATAAATTAAAATCTTCTGACTGTGAAAAACTAATTTTATGAAAAGTTAGGCAACATTTATTTTTAAACATAGTTTTTTGTGTCAAAATTGAAATGAATGACTTTCTTTATAATTATAATAAATATTGACCTGACTTGATTTTGGTCCTGCCATTTACATCACGTTACTTATGTCCTAATTTGAAGAGACACACATGAGTTGTAAGAGTCTTGAACACATGGCATCTTTATCCTAAGTCCTAGCTCAAAGTCACTAGAACACCTGCAATCTAGGCAGAAAATAAAGCACTGTCTTCTTTCCTTGATCTTTTTTTTATATTTCACCAAGCCAAAACAAATAGACGTACAACTTTAAAAATGGGGTTAGAGGCAGTGCAGACCAATGAGCCATGTGCACTGTTTCAGTCCTAATGCCAGAAACTATGCTGTTCTGAGATTTGATTTCACTCTCTGCTTCCCTCAGTTCAACCATTTTAGACTTGCTCCTTTCCTGCTGCGGAATAATCGTCATCATCCTGTTCCAGATATTCCTCTTGCCAGATTCATCCCTCATCTCTGTCTCTGAGATTACTTTGCCTTGCACCTGTCTTGGCTACATCCTCTTTTTTGCTCACGTCTGTTGATACCATGCTTTTGAAAGCTTAAATACTCTGTTATCTGCCTCATTTTGAGGCCAACCTTTGAAATACAAATATCTAAATTATGTATGTAGAAGACCTTAATTTACTTAAGGTGCAGTGCGTAAAAATGATTAGCTGAAAAAGCATTTTAAATTCCTTTTTTATTTTGATAGCATAAACAAGACACTTTTTTGCTGCAGAATGGAATACATTAGACCAGATGCATTTATTTCATTGGTAGGCCTGTGTGGGTCTTTCATAGGTGTATAGTTTTGTATTATTTTTAAAGAATGTACTACAAATAATGTAGTATGGGGTCAATAAAGCCAATCATAGAAGGCTTTATCATGCTCAATAACCCACAATTTGGGTAGCCATGATCTACTGTACAGCATATTGTAGTGACAGCTTTTTGAGACGAAAAAAAGCATATGATTACATTTGAAATTGATAGGATGAATTAGAGCCAAAATCACTTAGTTATGTTGATGTGATTTATTGCTAAATATAGCGATACAACTTCTTTTGAGGCGATGCATTGCTTTTTACTTTTTCGTTCCAGTAGTTTCTGATCCCTGTGTTTTGCATGTTAGAAACTAATGAAACTGTTTATTCATCTTTTTTGTTTGGCACATGTGGTTTCATCTGAGAAACACTATGTCATTAAGGAGAGCAAAGCATAAAAAAGGAGTAACTTTGGACAAAACCATGTTGCATTGTGCATTGGAGAGGGAGGTAAATTTAAAATATAGGGACAGATTTATAGTTAGGATAGGGCATGTCCTAGATTAACTTTAAATTTCAGTGTAAAAATAAAGCTAGCAAGTATTTGTATGTTAGATGTAAAAAAAAGCCAATATTTAACTTATCTGCAAAACAATAAACTAATTTGCACCCCTTGCATTATAACATGGTTTGTCCCGGAGAACATTTACTCCTTTTTTGCCTTACTTTCCTTAATGACTCAGGTCCTATGGGTCTAAGTCATTAAGGAGAGCAAGACAAAAAAGGAGTAAATTTACTTCTGGATAAACCATGTTACAATGCAAGGGTTGCAAATTAGTTTATAAGTTTGCACATAATTTATATACTGGGTATTTTTTCATACTTCATACTTGATGGCTTTATGTTACAGTGAAAGTGAAGGTTCATCTAGGACATGCCCTACCCAAACTATAAATCTGTTCCCACATTTTTAATTCACCCCCCTCCAATGCAACATGGTTTTGCCAAGGTGCAAAGTTATTCCTTTTTTTTGCTTTGCTCTCCTTAACAACTCAGGCCCAATATGTTTGCTTATAGTGATCATTAAATATTTTCAAAGCTTTGCCCCTCGCAGTTCCTTAATCACTTCTGGGTAAATATTACGGTGTGAAAAAGTCAAAATTCTAGGCTTGATCTGTGAACATAGTTCTGTTTCGCTAGATGGGGAATTCATACTCTGCTCTAATAATCAAATAGTTAATATCACAAATAAGTATATCACCAAACTTACAATATACATTCTAGGATCTCATTGTTTCACAATAGACAGAATAAAGCCAGACATGTTTTATTCATCCATCATCACCTGTCAGAAAACATGTCTAGATCAAAAACTCATCATAATAAAATAAAATATTTAGCCAAAGCTTCTTTTTCTTGGCAATACCATTACAAAATACAATTATAGTCAATTTAACACAACAAACTAACATAGTTTGTTATATTAGCTGTCATGAAGGTCTATACTAGCACTCCATTTTTCTAGAGGTTTCTTTTCTTCTTCCTACTGGTTTTGGAAGAGACAATAACACCTTCTTTCTGTCTACAAGTAAGATGCTAAGACAGGATATGACATACCTTATGTTTCTAACAATCTATTTAAATCAAAAGATTTGACCCCTTGAATTTAACAAAACATCTCTCTGATCTCAATGTTTAGTATTCGACAAATGTCAGTAGCAAGTTCTGTATTGCATAACTTACAATCATGTTGAACCATTGACATATTTGCCAAGTGAACCGGAGTTCCAGGGAAAGCCTTGTTTTTAACGATATACCCCTGGCAATATTTTTTTCTAGATGCAATCCTCAACATCTCTGCTTCTTTTATGTGATGTATAAGACTTATTGAAGTTATTAACTGTAGAATTGCATTATGAACATATCCTGTTACTGTCTCCAATTTTAAAAGTCAACCTTTTGTTTGTCATATACTACTTGATATTTTCAGTTTTCTATTCTATATAAGTTAGCACTTTATGCCTTAAATAAATATGCTTTGTGGTGCCCATGACTGTCATAAAACAACTCCCCTATTTACAAGATTGTGAATTGAATAACTATCAGAGTAATGCAAAGGTAAACCTGCGGGGGCACTGAAACCTCTCATAATTGCAGTTTGTGAACACATCATCATCATCATCACCATTTATTTATATAGCGCCACTGATTCCGCAGCGCTGTACAGAGAACTCACTCACATCAGTCCCTGCCCCTTTGGAGCTTACAGTCTAAATTCCCTAACACACACACACATACATACATACACACAGACAGAGAGACTAGGGTCAATTTTTGTTAGCAGCCAATTAACCTACCAGTATGTTTTTGGAGTGTGGGAGGAAACCGGAGCACCCGGAGGAAACCCACGCAAACACGGGGAGAACATACAAACTCCACACAGATAAGGCCATGGTCGGGAATTGAACTCATGACCCCAGCGCTGTGAGGCAGAAGTGATAACCACCGAGCCACCTTGCTGCCCTGCTGATACAAAGGTGAACTCAGGGAGGACATAATCCTCCCATGGAGCACCTTCTGCTGCACGAGAGGTTTCTCTCCTCCGTGAGCTCACCTTAGGACACCTGCGTTACGGTTTGACAGGTGTAATGCCCCAGTCAAACTTCCCATCTGCCACTGTCCTTGGAGATTGATGAACGCGTGAATGGAGCACAGTTATTCTCCTACCGTCTGACTGCAGCCTGGGGAAATGATGAGACAAATGGACATGGCTTATCATACTACAGCGACATTCCCAAAATTGTTTACACATCCAGAACTCAGCTGACGCAAGTTATAAGTAAGCTGAAGCACACCTCATACAGAACTTTGCCCTTCTGCTCCACAGGGAGGTTTCTGTCCTCCCTGAGCTCACCTTAGGACATCTGCAGCTGTGCTGTGGATAAATAATAGTAATCTAAATTAAGAATATCAGTACTAAGAATTAATGTACTTAGTCTGCAGCTAGTAACCCATAAAATGATTCACCGTCAACAAATCTATCAATTATTTAAATATATATTAAGCAGTAAAGATTAAGTACCTTATGTAAAAACATGTTAATAGGACAGTTAAGCTAATTTATTAAACATAAAATACATGTGCCACTTGCCGGTGTATTGGGCAGCTCACCTGACCCCTGGCAAACTTACCTCTCTCCGGCGCTCCGCTTCGCGTCCGGCGCCGCCATCTTGGATTCGGGTCTGCGCATGTGCAGACCCGTGATTCTTAAAACCTCTGGCTGCCTTCTCATTGGCCAGGCAATTTTGGCTCCAAATACAAAAGGCACCTTCTCCATTCACTCAGTGCCTGTTCCTCAGTTGCCTTTTGGTGCCTAGTCGTGCTTTCTATCCAGTCTATCTTGTCTCCAGACCTGACGCTCCAACCAAGTGCCTGCTATTCTACTTGTCTACAGAGCTGATGCTCCAACCAAGTACCCTGCTATTCTACTTGTCTACAGAGCTTATGCTCCAACCAAGTAGCTCCTATTCTACTTGTCTACCGAGCTTACACTCCAACCAAGTACCTGCTATTCTACTTGTCTACAAAGCTTACGCTCCAACCAAGTACCTGCTATTCTACTTGTCTACCGAGCTTACACTCCAACCAAGTACCTGCTATTCTACTTGTCTACCGAGCTTACACTCCAACCAAGTACCTGCTATTCTACTTGTCTACAAAGCTTACGCTCCAACCAAGCACATGCTATTCTACTTGTCTACAAAGCTTACGCTCCAACCAAGCACCTGTATATCAGTAGAGAAAAAGTGAGTGTATATGGGGCACTCCTTATAACTGGAGATTAAAAATTAACATTTATTAGTAATAATTAAAAAAGAAATTGAGGACAATAAGTGGAGCGAAATATAAACAAAAAACAATAAAGATAAAAATAAAAATAAAAGAATACAGTGCATATGTGATTAAAAATACAACAAATGCTGTATAGCTTCACAGCTATCCTGTATATAAAGCTGATCTCATTGGGTCACTAGAAAGTGGTATATGTAAACCACCATTGGTTCCCTCTACTTATGGGCTATATTATCAGTGCTGTTTAATTTTGGTGGTTTACATTAGAGAGGCTCACTGAATACCGTGTTTTGGTTTTGGTTTTGGATCTGGATTAACGTCGTGTTTTGGTTTTGGTTTTGGTTTTGCCAAACCGCACTTGCGTGTTTTGGTTTTAGTTTTGGTTTTGTTTGGTTTTGTTTTTCAATTTGTTAAAAAATTAAATTTTATGGGCTAAAATAACACGATTTAGGTATTATTTAGTACCTAAATTATTATTAACCTCATTAACACTAATTTCCAGTCATTTCCATTCAATTTTGACCACCTCCTAGGTCACAATATGATTTTCATACACTTTCAAAGAAAAATTGCTGCAGTTCTTTCCAGTGATTAAAAAAGGCCAATGTCATGCCTGGGCATAAGACCAAAAATCCACCTCTTAAGTGGAATTATTTTTACACAAATCCTGACAACAGTTGTCTAGTCATTTGTAGTGTTTTTAAAGCCACACTCAGTAGAGGTAGGGACCTTAACCATCTGGGGGTAAATGTATCAAGCTGAGAGTTTTCCGGCGGGTTTGAAAAGTGGAGATGTTGCCTATAGCAACCAATCAGATTCTAGCTATCATTTTGTAGAATGTACTAAATAAATGAAAGTTAGAATCTGATTGGTTTTTCAAACCCGCCGGAAAACTCTCAGCTTGATACATTTACCCCCTGGGATCCTCCTCCATGTTATGTCATTTTTCAGCCAGTTCTTGGAAAGCTGTTGGGAAAATCAGAAACTTAGGTTAAAAAAAATAACAACAAGCAGTCCAGCATCATCTGCCTCCCTTCTCTCATCTACATCCCAGCACCTGCATTCTACTCCCCCAACACCTTCAACATAAATATCCCCAGAACAAATAATTTACAGTTAAACAATCCTTTGCAAGAGGAAGCAAGTATGAAACCTGTCACCCAGGGCCGGTGCCAATATAGTGGTTCTGCAGACCTAGGCAGTGCTGCACTGTAGCAGCACCGCATTTTCAAATGTGCCCGGCGCCTGGCAGCGTCGTGATGTCACAACGCTGCCAGTGTAGAGAGCCGACAGGAGTCTGGCAGAAGTAAAGAGAGAGGAAAGAAGCAAGAAACAAGAGGGGGAGAAGAGAATGGAAGAAAAGTGAAGGTGAGTACAGAAAAAGGGGAGGAGTAGTGAAAGTATGCAACAGAGAAACGGAGGGGAGGGTGAGAGAAGTATGCTGCAGAGAACCGAGGGGAGGGGGGGAGTGGATGCTTCAGTAAAAGAGGGAAAAGGGAGAATGGATGCTACATAAAATGTGTGTGGTGGGGGGAGAATGGATACTACTTAAAATGTGTGTGGTGGGGGGAGAATGGATACTACATAAAATGTGTGTGGGGGGGAGAATGCATGCTACAGAAAATGTGTTGGGGGGATGGATGTGTGTGGGTGAGAATGTATGCTACAGAAAATGTGTGTGGGGGAGAATGGATGCTATAGAAAATGTGTGTGTTGGGGGAATGCATGCTACAGAAAATATGTGTGGGGGAGAATGGATGCTACAGAAAATGTGGTGGGGAGAATGGATGCTACAAAAAATGTGGTGGGGAGGATGGATGCTACAGAAAATGTGGGGGGGAGAATGGATGCTACAGAAAATGTGGGGGGGGATGTATGGTACAGAAAATTGGGGAGGGGGAGGAGGCTGAAGAAAATGGGGAGACCGGGGATTACACTTATAAATGTCCTTAAGTTAGAGACTATGGAGTCTATGTGCTAAAATAGTGCCGTGACAAATTGCAGCTAGGGCATATGTGACATATGTGAGAATAGCTAGTGGGCAGATGGACATGTGTGAGAGAAGTTGGTGGGCAGCGGGGTACATGTCAGTCTGTAACAGGTGAGTGATGTAAAGTTTTCTTTTTTTGGTTTGTTTTGTTCTGAAATCTAACATCTAGAGCCTTCCCTCTAGATATCCTCCTGGGCAGGAGTGAAGCCTGGACAGCATACTGCATCAGACATCAGTGCTGCATCAGACATATGGACTGCATCCTAGCCAGCCAAGAGGAGGTAAAAGTTATTATTTTTATTTTAGAAATTTCAAGTGTGTTAAAAAAAAAATATTTGGGGGGGGGGGGGGGGGGGGGCGGGGACAACAAACTTAAGTTTTGCCTAGGGCGCCGAGCAACCTTGCACCGGCCCTGATGTCACCCAGCCGCAAAGCGTATCACAGGCGCCCTGGCTACTATGCTACTATTAGATCTGCGTCCAATGTCCACTCTTAATACAGTTGGTTTAAGAAATTTAATTGAGGTGTTCTGTCCCTGTTAGCAAATGTCATCACTATAGCATTTAGTGAAAAGCTATTACCCACCTGTACCTGAAAGTTCCTAAAAATTGGGCTACAAAATGGCATTCTACCCACTGTACACTTAACCACAGATATGTGGGCAAGCGGAACTGGGCAAAGTAAAGACTATATGACTGTGACAACCCACTGGGTTGGTCATTCGCCTTCACCAGCAGGGACAGCAGCAGCATGTACCCAAGTACATAACATTTTTCAGAAGTAGGCTACTCTGTGTATCAGCAGCTTCACTAAGAGGCAAACAGCTGACAATCTGTTCCAAAAACTAAGGGATGTCATTGAAACATGGCTAATCCTGCTTGTACTCTCCTGAGGATATGTCATTTCTGATTACGACCCCAATATTGTTCAAGCATTACAGTGGGGTTGAATTCCGTGACATTTCCTGTTTTGCACAAACAATCAACTTGGTGTTACAGAACTTTTAAAAAATGACATGCAGGAGATGCTGTTTGTGTCCCGAAAAATTTAGGGTCAATTTCTGCAACAGCATGTAGGAGAATGCAGCAGCTGCAAGAAGACTAGCATCTGAGGGCAAATACTTACTTACTTATAACTTTAGTCCAGCGAAGTAGTTACCTGTGAAGAGAGTGCAGACACGGTTAGCTTGAGTCAAGTGATTGCCTTAATAATACATTTTGACAAGGAGCTACAGAAATTTAACGTGTGAAATAAAACAAAGTAAATGTGCTAACTATATTTTAATTGCAGATTAAATACTTAATTTGCTTCGCAAGGATCCAAGAGCTATCAACATCTTGTTTGGATGCCTTCTCCTTCAGTTTCTCTGACAACTGCTTGTTGTAAAAAAAATTGCTTTCGCAAGACACCCAGTGGTGATGCAGATGAGTCCGCACAACATTTTGATATTGTAAATGCTGTAAATGAATTGCCAAAAAATCGTGACAGCTCTGCCCTAAAATGAACTACTAATTCCATTTGGAAGGCCATTATCGGCAACTACATCATAGTACATAGACTTCTATGATGGTGGGATGAATTAGTATTGTTTGAGGAAGATTAGCACTGAACCCAGCCACCTCTCCTGTTTCTGAGTGAGCTATGGTACGATAAAATGTAACTGCAGATTTAGGCCAAGACTGTCAGCCCTATTATTTCTATTTCAGCAATTACAATTAGCAATGGAGCAATGGAGCTCTTCTCTTTGGGTGTTACCTATATAACACAGTAGAATTTGCTTGCAATTTGCTTGCAAATTCTACAGACAAGTCTGCTTGTCTTCCTCTTCATCAATGACTCTTAGCAATTGAGCACTCATCTTTGGGTGTATATTACACCCAAACATTATGAGTGCAAATTAGGAAAAATACAGTTCAATCCCTGCTAGGCCCTCCACCATCCTTTGCATGTTAACAAAAGGAATGGTTGGAGTTATGGGCAAGGTCAAACATTTTGTTGTCAAATCCTTCAAACCAGCCCAGATGTCAAACTGTTGTGGACTGCCACCTGCGTCATCCCTGCTTGTGTTTGGAAAGTGCAAATTGGTGCCAGAACCTCACGTGCCAGAACTGCTGCCACTGGTGCCACACTGCTGCCCCTGGTGCAGGACTTACACAATCAACCGCATCCTCATCATCGCCCTCGTCGACTACCCAAATCTCCCCCTCATCCTATTCTAATTCCAAAGTTTCATCCTCACTTGGTGTAACACCGGCTACACTCGATCTGTTCAGGCACACATCAGCAGAACTGATGAAAGGGCCCTTCTTTATGGGTACATTATCAGAATGCTTACGATTAGACATACCACTGGTGGATGGACTCTCCACAGAGATTGGTGTCATTTCTGATTCTGAGCATACATTATCCTCTACTGCCTTACTGTTTTCTTGCAGCTTGGCTTTGAAGCGTAACAGTTGTTGTGCACCACTTTTAGACTCCAAATTACTTGGTCTTTCTTGGTCACGAGTGACCTCACAAGAAGAAGGCACAATAACATTTTTTTATTTGCCACTAATAGAGAAAGGCGAAGGCCTCATTCTTTCTTTGCCACTGCGTGTGTAGAATGGCATGTTGGCAATTTTTTTTATTGGCAGTTAGATTTTCCTCAGTTACACTTCTTTTTCACTTCAACACAGTAAATTTTTATTTGGTGTGTGGTTCCTGATTTAAAAAGACTATGTACTTTTACATAGGCTTTACCAAATGACATACTGGGAACACTACCATCAGGACTGGTGCCGGAACCTGTTTGCTGATTCTGCTCATATGCGGACTGCTTTGAATCCATTTTAATGAGCCCAAAGCACTTGTAGTACAAAATAATGTATAGATACTGCTGATAAGTATCACTTTTGACAGACAGAAAAATTTGTGTTTCACACTGGGGAATATGGGACACCCCAAAGCACTTGTAGTGCAAAATATTGTATAGATGCTGCTGATAAATATCACTTTTGACAGCCAAAAAAATTAATGTTTCGCACTGGGGAATATGGGACACCCCAAAGCACTTGTAGTGCAACATATTGTATAGATACTGCTAAAACATATAACTTTTGACAGCCAGAAAAATTAGTGTTTCACACTGGGGAATATGGGAAACCCCAAAGCACTTGAAGTGCAAAATATTGTATAGATATTGCTGATAAATATCACTTTTGACAGCCAGAAAAATTAGTGTTTCACACTGGGGAATATGGGACACCCCAAAGCACTTGTAGTGCAAAATATTGTATAAATACTGCTAAAAAATATCACTTTTGACAGCCAGAAAAATTAGTGTTTCACACTGGGCAATATGGGGCACCCCAAAGCACTTGTAGTGCAAAATATTGTATAGATACTGCTAAAAATATCACTTTTGACAGCCAGAAAAATTATTGTTTCACACTGGGGAATATGGAACACCCCAAAGCACTTGTAGTACAAAATATTATATAGATACTGCTGATAAATATCATTTTTGAGAGCCAGAAAAATTTATTTTTCACACTGGGGAAAACGGGACACCCCAAAGCACTTGTAGTGCAAAATATTGTATAGATACTGCTGATAAATATCACTTTTGACAGCCAGAAAAATTAGTGTTTCACACTGGGGAATATGGGACACCCCAAAGCACTTGTAGTGCAAAATATTGTATAGATACTGATAATAAATATTACTTTTGACAGTAAGAAAAATTATTGTTTCACACTGGGGAATATGGGACACCCCAAAGCACTTGTAGTGGAAAATATTGTATAGATACTGCTGATAAATATCACTTTTGACAGCCAGAAAAATTAATGTTTCACACTGGGGAATATGGGACACCCCAAAGCACTTATAGGGCAAGTTATTGAAAAAAAAGACTCCTCTATCCTCCTCTCTTCCTGCTCTAACAATTGCTAATAGAATTGGTAATAATAATAGAATTGAATAGATTAGTATGGAAATAATAATAGAAAGAATAAAGTGTACAATTATTGCTCTGTCCCTGCTCTAATACAGCCTGTGACCTAACCCTGCTCTTTCCCTCTGTCAAATAGCGATGGATTGCTGTGGAGGCAGGTATTTATGCATTTCAAATATCGCAAAAACCGAGCCCCGAGATCTGACGACGTCACAATGCCGTTTTGCCTCGATTTCTATTCCGAACGGGCAGGAGAGTACCGAGCCTGCTCGGCTCAGCTCAGTACTCGGATAGGCAAAGTTCGGGTGGGTACGGATCTCGGGGAACCGAGCTTGCCCATCTCTAGTTTACATATACCACTTTCTAGTGACCCAATGAGATCAGCTTTATATACAGGATAGCAGTGAAGCTATACAGCATTTGTTGTATTTTTAGTCACATATGCACTGTAATCTTTTATTTTTATTTTTGTCTTTATTGTTTTTTGTTTATATTTTGCTCCACTTATTGTCCTCAATTTCTTTTTTAATTATACTAATAAAAGTTAATGTCTAATCTCCAGTTATAAGGAGTGCCCCATATACACTCACTTTTTCGCAGCTAAGACCATACTGCTTTGCGGAGGTTCCTGGTAAACACCATCTGCTTGTTAGACTCCGTGCCCTGTTGGAGTAGCACCAAACTGTACGAACCCTAGGATTCGCATCGTAAAGGCCTGCTATCGCTTGAGACCGTGGCAACATGGAACTGCAGCGCTTTTCATTTCGGACTGATTCTCCTATGCCTGTCTTGTGTATAACAAAAGGTAGTCCTAAATGCCGATTGTTGGAACTACCACTGTAAAAATGCTGCATTTTGTGCGTTAGAAATAATCCAATGAAAAGAGTAAAATAGGTGCATGATGTCATAATATAACATTTGTACTGTACAGGTGTTCATGATGCATTTAATGAAAGCCATTTCTTACAAGTGCTTGCTACACATTGTGTTGCATCAATTTCAAGGCTGCATGCAGCATACACATTTCTTAATGCTCTGTAAAATATTATGCAGTCCTATGGGAACACCTGTCAAAGAAGTATATAAAGTACATTGTACACTATGCTGCAGCACAGAGTGTTGATACACATTAATTAAGACAAAGCTCCCCTAAAATAAGTCACTTTACCTACACTTTAAAAAGTTTAGTTTTTCAACACCTGTGTGTACCTAGCCTTTGATCTGAGGTACAGTACAATAGGAAGTTAAAATCTTATATTTTATTGTCAACTATCTCTCTCCAGAAAGTAAAAGATCAGTGCATAAATGATATTAAATAAAAGGAACACTAGTATTCAGGTGAAATATATCACTTATTCCACTTGAAGCTGTCTTTTTAAATCCTATTAGCAATTTGAATGTTGGCTATTAGTGTACTTTGCAGTATAGGTTAGTGACTTGGCCAGGGTCCCAAAGGAATGCCTGAGATTCTAACTGGCTTTCAAACAACTCCCTCAATGCCATTATTAGTCAGTGCATTTTACCCTGGGCCACAATGTCTCAGTGAGGTGGTCCATTACACGGTATGGGGATGAAAAAAATGATGAAAACTAAATGTATGCCTCTGTTTCCAAACCCTACAACTATGTTGGCCTTGCTGTATTTACCCTAACCAATAGCAGACTATCTTTGGAAATAGTATTTGGATATAGGCATATATGCATTCATAATATGTATCTGTATCTGATATTCTATAGAATATCAAGGACATTACAATCATTTCAGTTATTGATTAATGGGCAATAGAGTGGATTGATCTAGCGCTAAAGTAACCGTACTCTATATATTAAGTTGAAAGGCAGCTATATATCTCAGAGGAGGCACTTGATATTGATAAAATAACTGATTTATTAAATTGGCCCAACGACATATAAGATTAATGCGCACAAGTAAAAAAACTAGAGATGGGCGGAACTTCGGGTATCCAAATCGAGGCCGAACGTCATCGTGACGTCGTCGGATCTCGGGGCTCGGTTCTCGCGATACTTGAATATTATAAATACACACCTCCACAGCAATCGATCGCCATTTGACAGAGGGAGAGAGCAGAGTGTAGTCAGAGGCTGATTAGAGCAGGGACAGAGAATACAATATTCTGAATCCAATTGTGCTAACAAAAATCGCTAGAGAAGAGAGGAGGATAGAGGAGATTTTTTTTTCTTTCAATATTTGGCACTCAAAGTGCTTTTGGGGTGTCCCCCATAATTGTGCATAAATATTTCTGGCTGTCAAAATTACTATTTGTCAGCAGTATCTACCAAATAATTTTTAGCACTCCCCAGTGCTTTTGGGGTGTCCCCATAATTGTGCATACATTTTTCTGGCTGTCAAAATTACTATCTGTCAGCAGTATCTATCAAATACTTTTTAGCACTCCCCAGTGCTTTTGGGGTGTCCACCATAATTGTGCATAAATATTTCTGGCTATCAAAATTACTATCTGTCAGCAGTATCTACCAAATAATTTTTAGCACTCCCCAGTGCTTTTGGGGTGTCCCCCATAATTGTGCATAAATATTTCTGGCAGTCAAAAGTCATATTTGTCAGCAGTATCTACCAAATAATTTTTAGCACTCCCAAGTGCTTTTGAAGTGTCCCCCATAATTGTGCATTAATATTTATGGCTGTCAAAAGTACTATTTTTCAGCAGTCTAAAAAAATAATATTTAGCACTCCAAGTGCTTATGGGGTGTCCCCTATTCTTTTGCATTAATATTTCTGGCTGTCAAAAGTCCTATTTGTCAGCAGACTTAAAATATAATATTTAGCACTCCAAGTGCTTTTGGGGTGTCCCCCATTCTTTTGCATTAAATTTTATGGCTGTCAAAAGTCATATTTGTCAGCAGTATTTAAAACAATTTGTAGCGCTACAAGTGCTTTGGGCTCAGAATGGATTCAAAGCAGTCCACATATGAGCAGAATGAGCAACCAGCGTCTGTCACCAGTCCTGATGGTAGTGTTCCCAGTACGTCATCTGGGAAAGGTGATGTTAAACTACACAGTCTTTTGAAATCAGTCAAAAAAACACACACCAAAAAAAAATTACCGTGTTGAAGCGAAAAAGAAGTGTAACTGAGGAAAAGTTAAATGCTGATAAAAAATTTTTTGCCAACATGCCATTCTACACACGCAGTGGCAAAGAGAGAATGAGGCCTTCACCTTTGTCTATTAGTGGCAGATCAAAAAATGTTACAGAGCCTACAAGTGGTACACAACTACTGTTACGCGTTAAAGCCGAGCTGCAAGATAACAGTAAGGCATTAGAGGATAATGTTTTCTCTGAATCACAAATGACACCAATCCCTGTGGAGAGTCCATCCAACAGTAAAGAAGGGTCCTTTAAGCAGTTCTGCTGATGTGTGCCTGAACAGCCCGAGTGTAGCCGGTGATACACCAAGTGAGGATGACAATTTGTCTTTAGAAGAGGATGTGGGGGAGATTTGGGTATCCGATGATGAGGATGCGGTTGATTGTGTAAGTCCTGCAGCAGTGTGGCACCAGTGGCAGCAGTTCTGACATGTGAGGTTCTGGCACCAATATGCACTTTCCAAACACAAGCAGGGATGACGCAGGGGGCAGAGCACAACAGTTTAACATCTGGGCTGGTTTGAAATATTTTTTTTAAAAATGTGTGACCTTGACCATAACTCCAACCAATCCTACTATTAACATGCAAAGGATGGTGGAGGGCCTATCAGGGATTAAACTGTATTTTTCTTCATTTGCACTCATAAGGTTTGGTGTAATATACACCCAAAGACCACTCAATTGCTAAGAGTCATTGATGAAGAGGAAGACAAGCAGGCTTGTCTATAGAATTTGCAAGACCAAGTAATTTGAATTCCAAAAATGGTGCACAACTACTGTTACGTGTGAAAGCCGAGCTGCAAGAAAACACTAAGGCCAATCACTGTGGAGAGTCCATCCAACAGTGGTATGTCTAATCTGGAGCATTCTGATAATGTACCCATAAAGAAGGGCCTTTTCAGCAGTTCTGCTGATGTGTGCCTGAATAACCCGAGTGTAGCCGGTGATACACAAATTGAGGATGCCACTTTGGAATTAGAAGTGGATGAGGGGGATTTGTGTAGGCGACAAGGACGCTAATGATGATGTGGATGATTAGGATGCAGACAGTTACCAAACTGCCTTTGTCCATTTCTTTTAATATTCTAATTCTACAGTCTATGCAGGCTGCTTCTTTTCTATTTTAATACAAGTGGATGGGGGGGTCTGATGCAGACAGATACCAAACTGCCTTTGTCCATTTCTTTTAATATTCTAATTCTACAGTCTATGAAGGCTGCTTTTTTTCTATTCAACTACAAGTGGAGGTTGGGGGAGTCATAGACAGCCACCAAACTACCTTGGTCCATTTATTTTTTATATTGTTCAGTCTATCCAGGCTGCTTTTTTCTATTTTACTCCTAGTTGAGAGGGGATCTGATGCAGACAGATACCAAACTACCTTGGTCCATTTATTTTTTATATTGTTCAGTCTATCCAGGCTGCTTTTTTCTATTCAACTACAAGTGGAGGGCGGGGAGGGGGCTATAGAGACAGAAACCAAACTGCCTTTGTCCATTTCTTTACATATTTAACTATAAGTGTAGGGTGTAATATACACCCAAAGACGATGGCTGCATTGCCAATATGCATAGACGGAGAGGAAGACAATCTGGTTTAATGAAAGCCTACCTACCAGGAATTAAACTGTTTTTTTGATAATTTATTAGCTTTACAATTACATTACTTATCCAAGAAACAGGTGGAGCACTAAATTTGGTTATTTTATGCCCAAAAACATTGATTTTCCAACAAAATAGCAAAACAAAACCAAACAAAACCAAAACCAAAACACGCAATGGCGGTTTTGCAAAACCAAAACCAAAACCAAAACACGAAGGTAATTCAGATCCAAAAACAAAAACAAAACCAAAACACGGGGGTCAGTGACCATCTCTATAAAAAAACAAAGATAAAACCATAACTAATGACAACATTGATAATAACCAATTCCTCAGTGTGTAGGCTGGGCAGCATCAGATCTGACAACAGTCATTGAAAAACGAACCAGGTAACTGTGGATAGAAACAGATAGATAAAAAATACAAATCAGTCCAAAATGCAGTTGTCTGTCAGATCCCAATCAAAGAATAACACGTGTCTCATAAAAATACTCGCTGTGGTGCAGTTTTCCCTTATTTTTAACGTCTCGGAGCAAACGTTGGCCGGCTTCTTTATAGTAGCATTGGTAGCAGACACTCTCCTGGGATTATGTCAAATAATGTTTTCTGTCCAACCGAGTAGGTGTGTTGCATTACAATATAACACACCATATTCATTGGAATTCAAATATTTCAACAAAATAAAGTTTCAATTTTAAAAGTTTTTTTAATTAGTTTGAAGCATGATTTAACAATCTAAAATAAGCTGTAAATACAAAGATTAAATACATAGTGAATCACTAAAACCTAAATTTAGCATGTTTAAATTTGCTGTTGAACAGATATTTGATAATACCTGGTTTTATTGAAAAGATGAAAAAAAATTGCAATCTACTTTTTGCAAAATAAAATTATATATTGTTGGTTAGGTAAGAAGTGTGTAATATAGTGTCTTGTATGCAGGATTGTTTTGTCAAATAAATTTAGATTAGATTTAGATCACTAACATATAATTTCATCCAATTTTTATAAATCAGTAGTTTATACTGGACATTTCAGGGGAGATTCATGTAACACTGAAGTGCTGTGGGAGCCTAACACAGTAAGCTTCTGTGCGTACTTTCGGTTAACATAACATTGAAACATTTGCTAATTTTTGCTTGCACTTCTATGAACTGTGAACAAATATAAGCAGCGATTTCAGGCAGGCCATTCGTTACCATAATCTATTGGAAAATAAGAGGTAGGGGAGGGCTGTGTTAAAAAGAAATAACAATAAAGCAATCCCTATAAAGCATATGGGGGTATATTTACTAAACTCTGTGTCACAAACGCCCAGTCTGTCCCAGATACAGCAATCTGAACAGCTGGCCGTGACTGGCGTCACCTTAGCCACTTAGAAACGAATACACCTTTTCTGCCACCATGAAGGATTTATTATGGTGTCCTTACGTTCACCAGGACCACTTATTAATGTTTCACATTTAAATCATATACATATACATATGTAGCATAAGCCTCCCTGGGCTTCGCAAGTTCACAAAGAATCACGAAGAATACACTAGATTAAATTGATTTAATCTGAAAAATGGTTCCAAGGCTTAGTTACAAAAATTAATAACAAGACATACAATATATTTGCACAAATAAGTTTCAGAAAATAAAATAGGAAGTAAAACCAGAGTTACTACTTACTAGTTACGGCCTGATGTGTGAGGGAACACAATTGAGGAAAATAGGACATCTCAGTCTTGATAGACCCTCATGAAAATGCAAACGTTATTGTCTAAGTCACAATATTTTTAACCCTTCTTACAGGCTCTTCACCCCCACATTAGGAATTACATTTTCAATTTCAAATTGATTCCCACAATAACACATAGCTTTCCAAAGAAAAATATCTACCACTAAGATATATGTTTGGGCACCTCAGAGAATCTCTCACCTCTGCTCTGCTTGAGTGGCTAGATTGTTTACAACTTTGGGGCTTTAAATTCCTCCAAGATCTCCTTATCTATCCAGGGCCTGGCTAGTTTCAAAAGATTAATGACATTTGCATAAGGTCAAACTCATGTCATCTAGCAAAGCACAAGTTGAGATTACATTACAAGGTTGCATAAAATATTCACATTGTCATACATGAATTCAACAGAAAATAATCAGTCATTAGATATACTACATAATTGTCACACTGTGGGTTTGAAAAAGAGGAGAAGAGATGTTTCCAATAGCAACCAATCATATTCTAGTTATCATTTGTTTAGCACATTCTACAAATGATAGAATATGATTAGTTGCTATAGGCAACCAATCAGACTTTTTCAATCAACTTTTTCAAACCCGCACCTTAGTAAATATACCCCATAGATTCTAAAGTCTGCCCCTATTTGCTTATTTTTAATGTTGATGAAGCTACTAATAATATTCACAAATTAAAATAGCAAACTTTAAGGAGGTTTTCATAATTAAAGATATTTTAGATAAATCTGGAGGTAGATATTTATCTTCATAATACAGTTTTCGTTATAGGATAACTACAGCAAGCCACTTTTGCAAATAAATGCTTTCAATGAATGTCCACTTAGCAAACTTAGACATTGCACTGCACATTTGATTTAAAATGTATAATTTCTAATAAAATATTAAGCATATTTAATTAATGCTACATTAATGCAAACAATGCCCCTCTTTATACCATCTTCCCTTTTTAAAAATACCATCATCACCTGTCGCCATTTTTTTTAAATAAATGTATTTGTATTTTCATTATACATCCCCTAGAGTTCATGCAAACTTTGCAAAAAATAATTCTGTATTATGTTATATTGACAATGTTTAGCATACCCAATTATTGAATGTTGATTATTTTATTTGGCTTATCTATTTGGCCATGCTCAATATTATGTTTATTTTATATAGGTAAACATTTTATCTGATTTTTTTCTTAGTGCACAATACACAAGACAAAGCGCCCTCATTGTGTGAACAGAAATACTGTGGCCAAGGAAGAAGATGCATCGTTCGTTTAGAATCTGGACTTCCTGAGTGTGTGTGTCTAGCAAAATGCAAGCCGACATATATGCCAGTATGCGGATCTGACGGCAAGTTGCATGAAAATCATTGTGAACTTCATCGAGCTTCCTGCTTACATGGAAAGAAAATATACATTGTACATAGCAAAGGCTGTTTCTTCAAAGGTAGGGTGGAAAAAGATAAATTTGTACTGTAAAATGTCATTTAATTCACTCATATGTTCTTAGTTGGGGTACAGTCGTTTATAGCACTTCTACAGAAGAGATTATCGATTTTTGATGCTATGCAAACAGCAGGTCAAGAACTAATACATTACTATTTGACTTCAACACATAATTGTCAATTGAAGAAACGTGAAATGTGAAAGTAATTTAAGAAGTAGGGTGAAAAGGTCCTGGTGTGCAATCCTGCCAAAGAACTTGATGCAAATTATAAGCTGTCTCTTGAATAATGGTAAAGAAGAACGGGACACTGGCAGAATTGAGAGATAAATACAGTATTTCAAAAATAAATGTATCTTATGGGGGAAAGATTCTGCTACATTTCATGGAATGATTGTACAAAGATAAAAAAAAACATTGAGGATGGTGAAATCAGTGCACAAACTATTTTGTCTTAAAGCTGATCACTACATTTTTAAAGAACTGATTGTCATGTGTAGGGACTTATGACAAAGAAAATATGGCACTTAATTATGCTGGCATGATAAAAAAAAAAATTAGTAGGGTCTCACATAAAATTGAAATATATGATTTGGTGAGCCCAACCCTGTCATAAAAAGTTTAATTCAGGTTCAAAACTCTGCTATGCCCATTCAAGTCTGTAGAGCCATTAACTGGTCTAATTTAGATTAATTTCCATCAATTGTTTTTTTAATAATCATCATTTTTAATGATGATCATCAACATTTAAAATTGACACATAGCAAAATAGAATGTATACATGTGTTGCGTAAGTTAAGATTTCATATATAGAAGGCACTCTTGCTTTTGATGTTGCAATATTGAAGAGACACGCAAGGTTACATTAAAATAAACAGGAGTTATCCTTAATCCTGCTAGTGCATGCTTAACTATACATGTAGGGGCAAACGAGAAAAGACCAAGACAGAAAGATGGATTGTAAGAGCACTCCTATCCACACTGAAAAAGTAACTCAATTATTACTATTAATTGTTCCGGGCAAAAGCCTTTATTAATAATTATAAAAACATATCTATCCAAATGATGTTGTTTAACCTCATTGGTAAAAAGTGAAATATTAAAAGAAAGTAAAGGATATTGTGTGAAAAAAAAATATAGCGGTGTATTAAAAAACCTAAGGTAGAGTAGCCAGGTAAGGAATTGAGGGTCATATGGTGAATCGACTATAAACCAATATGATTGTCACCCTTGAAATCCACAAATTGTTATGTAATATATTTGGGCAGGTGAAAAGACTAATATTGGTAACCCTTATTGGGAGAGCATTAAAAGTGATTATATGCCAGTGTATAGAGCATGAAATAATTATTCGAGCATGTAAGGATCATACATTGGTATTGTAAAGCAAGTTCCAGATCTCTAAAGAGTAGACACTGAGACTAGAAGGAATGATATGTATAGCTAAATCTCCTTGAAATAATATAGTATGCAATATTGGATTAAATCACATTACTAGGAGTATGTGTGGAGTATAAAAACTGGTGGGAATGAATTCTAGTACTGATCCAAAGATCAAAAACAATAAATGCTGTCACAGTGCAAATATTTATAAAGTGGTATTTATTGTTCAAAAGTACCAAAACAGCATTTTATTAGAAAGGTACTGTCCCAAACAGATATGTGCCGTTATGCCTCCCCTAGATGTCCATAACTAATGGTAAAATGGGATATAATAGTCGTACATGAGTTCTCCTCAATAATGAATGCACCAACTTGCTATAGCGATTGCCATGCATTCCCTTACTAAATATATGAAAAACGCTGTTGCTCAAGAAATTCTAAAGTACTAATCACATAATCAGTGGTAAGAGAGCGCTCGCGGCACCGCTGCTCACTGGCTCCACTTCCGGGTATGACGTCAGTATTGACGTCAATTACCCATAACCCCCAATGTAAGTTTCACTTCAAAAAAGGTTTATCAAGAGGAACCGATTGTGACATAAACCAGGTCATTTATAGCAGGGACAGCCAATCAGATGTCTGGATTTGTGACAGGCATCAGTGACAACCAATGATTGTATCAACATTTTATTATATCGATTGTAAGTATATAAAAGATTGTATTAATGGATCGCAAACATACAATGACCCAGTACTAATACAAATCTCATAGTGTCATTTCCAAAAAGAAATAAAGGATTCATACAGAATGTGGCATAATATTAAATGGATATAAGTCTTATGCCTGATGAATAAATATAACTTTATATGTGATCACCATGGATACAGCATATAGCGTTTGAAGTGTAAAAGGTAAGTAGAAGAGTAAACACTGGGAGATGATATTTGAAAGAAAGGTAAATATGAAAAGAGTCTCTAATACAGTTAATTCATCCCATCAAAACTTCCTATATCCAAAAGGATGTAATATCACATGTATTTATAGATTTCAGATAATACCCACCATAATCATTCAGTGGGCATAATAAGTTGTCATGAGGTTGGAATGTGGAAAAGACTATGACAATGAATATATAGCAGAACGTTATGAATGAATATTTCATGTAGTTCTCAAAAGCAGGAGGAAAAGAATTGTATAACATTCAAATAAGTAAATATCGACGGTGGTTCTCGGGTCATAATAATTATATAATGCTCATAGACATGACATGTAAAATGTTAAATGATAGAAAAACAGAGATGATATACATATCACCCCAAAAAGCATGCATAGTTAGTATTTTCGTTCAAACCATTGGGTATGAGGGAGTCCAAAAGAAAGATCCATCTGCTCTCTCTCTTAAGCAATTGTTTATTCATATCCCCTACTCTTATACCCAAATGGATCTGTTCTATAGCAAATGCTTCCAAACCATAAGCAGTACCTCCATGTTCATTCAGGATATGCCTAGCCACTGAAGTAAGTTGTTTAAACTTATCTTTATCAGATTTTGCATTCCTTATAGTTCCTACGTGTTCCAGAATGCGTGTTTTCATAATTCTGCTAGTCATACCAACATAGTACTTCTTACAAGGGCATCTAAGAGCATAAATAACACCCCTGGAATTACAATTAAGGAATTGATCTATTTTATGATTTTCTCCAAATTTGTCCTTAAATTCCTTAATTTTAATCATATAATCACAGGCTTTACAGCCTCCACATTTAAAGGATTCTGTAGTAGTTGGTAATGCCTTCTTGGTGTTACTAAAATGGCTATTAACCAACCTGTCCTTTAAATTCGGGGCAAACGCAAGATTTCTAGAAAGGGGTTTCCACACCATGCCGCCAATGGGCATGACCAGTATGTATGGGAACGTGTCTATAATTCTAGACAGTGCTGGGCTGCTCTACAACTTTTCCTATTCCCATCATATACACAGGCAATCTCCATTATATATACTGCTTAGCTTCACACTGGTGAAGGAAGTAAAGAATTGAGGGCTAAATTGAGTAAAGCATAATTGATTAGTAATAGTGTTCAATGTTATATAATGAATAGGGAACAGCCCCAATTATTCTACCTCACACTGATCACTGGCAGAGAGGAATGTAGAGGGTGTAAGTGCACCAATGAAAAGAAAATAGTCTGTCTCACAAAGTCAGCTGCTTTACCTGACATTTTGTTCTTATCATGTCAGTGAAAAGAATCTGACCTGCAGACCTATATAACTCATTACCCACTTATTACTGGCAATAGGAGGTGTGTGGTGAGACTGGAGTGTGGTATTCCTGCAAAGTAATCATTGATCAATAAACAATAATCATCCAACATGAATTGATGTTTGCTGGTAGTGCAGCCTGGCCACTGTATACCTTACTCTACTGATAGAAGTTAAAATGCATGATTATCAAAACATTTTTTACCTGGAAGAACATGTCTAATAGTATTTATTTTTTACATATTTGTTGTCATCTTTTTTAATTTCAAATATTCAGTTACTCAGCTTATCACTTACTTTTATTGTTTGTCAGATTTCTAAACCATGCAAAATAATTTAACTTTTTTTCAAGTTTTTTCAGAAAAATCAAATATTTTAAGGTTTTCCCTTTACTCAATTACTAATTTCCATAACATTTTATTTCCATGTAAGATAATTGCTCAAAATATATGTTTATGAAAATATGGTACATAGGGTATATTTTAGGTGTAGTTGCAGTTCATATTCTTAAAAAGAATTTTCATCTATTTTGTTCTAGCTCTATCCCCTACTGATAATAGTAATAATAATAATGTTTTTTTCTGCAATACTGTTGTCAGAATTCTGCACTTAAAGGCAAATTAAATGAAATGTCCTAAAATACTGTCAAATAAGTTTTACTTAGCTTTATGGATCACCTGATTTGGTAAACCTTGATGCAATATAACCAGTCGAACATTTGGACCTCAATGCCACAAACAAAATTATATATTAACACAGTATAAAGCAGTATAAAAATAATAATGATTTCCAATTCATTTTATTATCAGAATATGGATTTTTTTAAAATAGTTATCACATATATGTCATTTTGTAACTCTTTTACTATATGCACAATACGAGCATTTCTGCAGCTGCCTGCTGTTGGAATTACAAATCCCAGTATGCTTTGCTAGTTACCACAGATTGCCTAAGCCTTTTCTAAGAGCTATGTGTTATGGTAAGATTAAAAATGTTCCTACCATGCTAGCATACCTTTTTGAAGGTATCAGAGTAGAAATGAGAATTGATAAATAGCTTAAAGAAATACCTGACAAGGCAAAAAAAGAGTAATTGCTGACTTTGGTGAACACAGAAAACTACAAGCTTAAATATTTATAGGTAAATGAAATCTGGATTCTGTGAGAATTAGGAGCTTTAAAAAAGTGTTGGCATCAATATAGTCTTGTCAAACAAATTTTCTTCTCTGGAGACATTGGAGAGCAGTGCCCTTTGGTTCCCTCCTAAAACTGTATTCTTGCTTCTTGGCATCTCTGCACAAGAATTGCTGACCCAGCATGTGAAACCACTTTCAAGTATAATAAAAAATCTTGCTATATCATTGCAGAAACTACATTTCTGGCAGTAATGGTGCAGCCCCCAAATATATAAACTCTAAAATTATAGCGTACAATAATAACGTATTTATCAGATGCTTAAATTATTTTAAAATAATGTGAAAAATTATAATTAAAATAGAAAAAAAAATTAATTTGCATTTGACTAGGTCAGAGTACCATTTTCCTATCAATCTTTATTTTTCTGTCAAGTCTGTGTATATCATGTTTTGAAGTGAGTGGAGCAATATGTAGCCAATCAAATCATCAGAATGTTTACAACAGCAGAGATCATGTCAATGTTGATCTTGTTGCAGGTCAGTAGCTTTTGAGTGGGAACAGGACTGTTCTTGATAATGGGGGTCAGCAATAGAAGAAGTCAAAAAGCCACAGGCAGAATAAGATAGCTAAGAATAAGAATAAATTATTTTTTAGGTATTGATATCTGTTTATATCTAGTTTTCTTTTAACAATTATTTGGTGAAATTTATGAAATAAAAATCTTTTTAATATACAGAAGCACACAATTTCCGTCATATTTCTAAAGATTTTTTTTAGCTTTTGGTGCACCTTTCTTATTGTTTCAGAATAAGATAGACAACCAGGGCCCCTCTAGCACAGAGCAGTACTTTTAGGCATCTGTCAAACTGCTGCTAAACCTTTTCATGCACAACAATAGCAAACTATGAGTACTATAAGATTTTAGACATTACTAGGAGGAACAATTTATAAAAAATAATATATGTTGACAGTTTGTTTAAGTTGTTCAGTCATTAGTTTGTGCACATCAGCTGCAAGAAGGGACATGCACGGACCCATATAGCATATACCTTTTAAAAACATTTTATTTTGAAAAACATGGATATTTACTGTCCTAAGGCGAGCTCAGGGCGGACAGAAACCTCCCATGGAGCAGAAGGGCAGATCCCCATATCTTTAGGTGATGACTCCTGTGAGAGCAGCTCTTGGATCTATTAGTATTGAAAAAAACAGAATGTATAATAAATTTAAATTGTTTATACAGGACATGTACTATTTAACAAATGAGTAATTATATATAAGTATTATAAAAAAGTAAGAATATTAGATTAGGTCAGAATTAGAGCAGATAAGAAAGAGTAGTGGGTTAAGGAGATGGGAGATATATGGGTAGAGGTAAAGTGACGGAGAGGGAATGGGGGGATGTCATTCTTAAAATAAATATTTTTAAATGTATTTAGTCTTCAACTGATTTACAGCAACTTTTATCAATTAATTGCATTTTATTGGTATACATAAACTGTTGCATGACTCCAATAAATGTATAAACAAAGAATATAATATAAAAAAATGTACAATTCCTCTTGTGTCACTTGTAATTATTGTTATGCACGTTTTGTCGCTATCCAATAACGATTGTCGAATCTCGATTTGTGTTTCCAACGCACAAATATTTATTCTCAAAAAGTAGCAGAATAATTCAAGTGAAATAATAATAAGTACAACCGTTACTTTTCGCAGGCGCCCTGGATCCAGTGAACAGTCATTAAGGTCTGAAGTCTGTGGTAAAAGAAGACTGCTCACTAGATAAAGAGCTCCTGCTTATATGCAATCAGAAATACAGTAATACAATGCAGATGATGTGGCTTGCTTCTATTGGTCCAGGTTTCAGGATGGTCCAGGATGTTATAGATCATAGGCTAGTTAAAACAAAAATATCCAAAGGTTGGGGTTATCTCTCCAGGGGATGTGCTCCGACTTTCCTGCCAAGAATCCAGTCTCAACCAGTCTATTAGAATTTTATAGTCAGTATTATTTTAAACATTTATTCCCTAACATCACTAACTGGAGTATGCAATGTGCGATCTCTTCAGCGAAGGAACCGGACAACTGCTGATGAATAGGGGATTAAAATTATACCAGACGTGACACATTTCCTATAACCTGAACCATATGTTTTACTAACATGCATATAACTTTTAATATTAAACATAAATACTACTATATTTCGACATAAAAAACTATGTGTTGCAACTACAATTAATGTGTACTAATTACAAATGTGTGTGTTTGTGCAAATGTGTGTAAAAGAGTAAAAACTGTTATTGCCAGGTGTTGTGGCTGGATACGCCCTTCCACGCCGTAGCGTGCTCTACGCATCTTTTCAGACAAAGACAACTAAGTTTGCTCGATATTAATTGAAATGACTTTATCCAATTTTCTGACTTCGACATTTCATATCTTGTGTGCGCATCGTAGGAGTGAATACAAATGTGGTGATCTTAATCAAGGCACCTAACCCCAAGTATTTTCAGAAACACTACTAGTTGCAGAGACATCCATATTTTTAAACTATAAAAATGCTTCTATTTCAGCTCCTCTCAATAATTTGCATTCTGGAATTAGTGAGTATACATGACCAGTAATTAAAGAAAAGGATAATAAGCATGTTAGATCAGGTTGACAAGTCTACATTAAGTTGAACCATAACTTCCACATCCAATATTCCAAATATTCAATATGCAAATATTATTGATTACCTTTAGTCTGTCTGCTCTTTATTCCTGGATGGGTTTGTAGCCCAACAACAATGCTTTGTTATTCCACTGAGTGTTTTGCAAGTAATATGATAACCTTAGCCAGCCAATCACTGACATTTTAACAGCAAGTTAATAAATTAAATATGGTTATGACAAGGGGGACTTATTTGAATTCCCAGAGAAGGTTACCTTTGATTACAATGGATTGAACGGATACTCTAAAATGAAAATATCATTCTATATAGGACAGAGGTTACCTGACAGAATTGGATAGGAAATGTCAGCACACACAATATAATCATTGTTTCTAATGTTGGGATTACATTACATAGCTCTAACCAGTGAATAGAAAATAGCTCCACGAGAAATTCATTTAATACAACAAAATTGCAGAAGCAAGAGGACAAAACCTTCTTTATTCTGGAGACCCTACACGTTAGCTAGACAAAAATCAGCCAGCTTTACCAGCGTTGGTCTCACTGAACAAATGATACAAACAAGCTTTTATACATGATACTCTCCCTCCAGCCCCAGCTTGATGGGCAGGTGACACACCCACCTTCCCTTTAGGAGGAAACTCCCATCAATGATTCTGTTTGCACAGACACACCCTGTTTGTTTGCTGTGAGGAAGGAGCTTTCAAATCATGTGTGTTAACCAAACTTGAACTATTGTTTGTCACACATAAGTCTTTACCTGGTTTATCATCAATCTAAGTGCAAAACTGCACCAATGTTTTACTCTGCTTGCATGCTTTCTCTGCATCTTGTCAGCTAAATGCCTCCCTTTGCTACATATCCCTCCCCCTAGCGTCTCCAAGTAGGGGGACGCGGACTTTGCGAGGAGCGCATATTTTTGTGACAATGCATCTGCATTCTTGTGCAGAATCCCAGGTCTATGTTCTACTGAGAACTTGAAAGGTTGCAGTGCTAAGAACTAACGGGTTACCTTGGCATTTACCTCCCACTTGTTCTGCATCCATCTTAATGGTACATGGTCTGTTATCAAGGTGAACTCTCTGCCTAGGAGATAATAGCGCAAAGCTTCTGCAGCCCAATTTATGGCGAAACATTCTTTCTCCACGGTGGCATATTTTTGTTCTCTCGGAAGTAACTTTACGACTTAGGTACAGGACAGGATTTTCTACTCCATTCTTCTCCTGTGACAAGAATGCACCTAAGCCAACACCAGAAGCATCAGTTTGAAGGAAGAACCTCCGGGAAAAGTCTGGTGCTTGTGTAATGGGAGAGGAACAAAGTACTAACCGAAGATCAGACCAGGCGGCTTCTGCAGAATCAGACCAGGTTGATCTATTTGGACAACTTTTTTTAACATGTCTGTAAGTGGAGCAGCTCTAGTGACGAAGTGGCTTACAAATGCCTGTAGTAACCTATGAAACCTAGAAAGGTTCTTAACTGTGATTTTTTTTTGGTCTTGCCCAATTTTTGACTCCCTCCACTTTGTCTAGCTGGGGTTTTACATACCCTCGACCAACAACGTACCCCAAATATTTGGCTTCTCTCATGGCTATGGCATATTTCTCTGGGTTAGCTGTTAGTCCTGCTGACCTTTATAAAGCTAAGACCGCCTCGACTTTGGCTAAATGTGATCCACAGTCTGGGGTATAAATCAGTAGATCATCCTAATAAGCAGCTGCATTAGCTGTGTGTGGCCGTAACAATTTATTCATGGCCCTTTGGAAGGTGGCAGGGGGCCCATGCAACCCAAGGGTAGGACTTTATATTGATAGAGACCATCAGGGGTGGAAAATGCAGTCTTTGGCTTGGCTGTGGAAGTCAGGGGGACTTGCCACTAACATTTTGTTAGATCAAAAGTTGTCAAATAGATACAACCAGCAAGATTTTCTACCAGTTCATCCACACATGGAATCGGATAGGCATCGAACTGGGACACACTGTTTAGGCACCTAAAGTCATTGCAAAACATAATTGTCCCATTGGGTTTTAGGACAAGCACAATGGGACTATTCCACTCAATAGTGGACTCTCCTTTCTCACGTCCACCCGTCTGGCCTCTGGAATGTGATACAGCTTCTGTTTTACATTGACTCCTGGCGGAGTGACAATGTCGTGTTCGATTAAGGTAGTGGGCCCAGGAATGGAAGAGAAGACATCCCTGTTCCAGCAAATAATTTCTTCAGTCTGTTGTCTCTGCTTAATAGACAAAGCTGGCTCTATGGGCACTTCAGACTTTTCAATGGCAGTACTCACTACCTAAAGAAATGTTTCCTGATCATGCCAAGGTTTAAGGAAGGCAACATGATATATTTGCTCCTCCCTTCTCCTATCGAACTAGCGGACCCTGTAATTGACAGGACCGACAGCCTCTAGAACTTCATATGGACGCTGCCAATGGGTGAAAAGTTTGCTTTCCTGGGTAGGAACCAGGAGTAGAACCTTGTCCCCAGGCTTGAAAGATCAAACAACAACACTTTTGTCATAACTTTTCTACTGTCGTTCCTGAACCTCTTTTACATGTTGCTGCACAATGGGCCCTATCGTTCCTAGCCTCTCATTCATTTGGGACACAAATTGTACCAGATTTCGCTCCCTGGGACCTTGCTGCCTCCACTCTTCCTTTAACATATCCAATCTACCCCTGGGCTGTCTCCCAAACATTAACTCAAAGGGACTAAACCCTGTTGAAGCTTGAGGTACCTCACAGACGGCAAGCATCAAATAAAGAATAAGAGTGTCCCAATCTATTTTTTCTTGAGCCACTGCTTTCCTGAGCATGTGCTTTAATGTGTGGTTAAAGCGTTCCACCAAGCCATCTGTTTGTGGATGATACACGGAAGTGTGAAGTGCCATAACCCCTAGCAATTGGCACATGTCCTTCATCAGTTTGGACATGAATGGAGTACCATTGTCTGTGAGAATTTCTTTTGGTATTCCCAAGCGTGTAAACATCAATACAAGTTCTCTAGCTATGGTGCTGGACTTTAGTTTTCGTAGGGGAATTGCTTCTGGATACCTGGTTGTCAAGCACCACTAGTATACATTGGTGCTCACATGTGGATTTTTCCAGTGGCCCCACAAGGTCCATGGCTATCCGTTCAAAGGGAACTTGTACTATTGGAATTGAAATGAGAGGTGCCCTGTACATGGGTTTGGGACAGGTTCTCTGACAAATGGGACAGGACCAGCAATACTTTTTCACTGCCATGTGTACACTGGGCCAGTAAAACCTAAGCAGAACTCGTTCCCGTGTTTTATCCTCCCCTAGGTGTCCCCAACAAACATGTGTGTGTGCTGCTTTTAATACTAGCGGTACACGTACATGGACCTGAGGAACCATTAATTGTTCTATTTTTTCACCCTGTACAATAGCAACTCTATACAGGAAATTATTTTTGACAATAAAATATGGTATACATTCTGCAGGCTGGGCAGCTTTCGCTACCCCATTTACCTCGCTCACACTTTTAAAGGCATGTTCAAAGGTGGCATCATTAAGTTGGTCACGAGCAAAGTCCTGCAGAGGTAATAAAATTAGTTTTGTGGACCAGTCCGTATCCTCAATGACAGGCAGGGTGGGCTCATCCGCGACATCACCGGCCAATGCTAGTTTGGACTGTCCATGTTTCCCCACAGGTGGATGCTTTTGTGGAACTCCTGCTGTGACTCCCAGGATGGCATTCCAGTTTGGTGGTTCCCAAAGATCGATGTCCAGATGTTGTGGATTCTCAGGCGGTTCCTTTAAGATCGGGCTTCCGACCGTTGCATCAGTTGCCGGCATGCAGTGATCTATCGCCAGAACTTCAATAATCCGGGAAGACGAATTCTCCTCAGGCTGCAGCCATTTCTTTAAATTTTTAGAAAGCTCAGCCAATTGCGCTCTAAACGGGCTTTTCTTTATCATAGCGCCACTGTGATAGTGCTGGGCTCGGCCTGGCCCGGAAACCCCAGTGCAAGCCAATATCTCAGACTTTAGGTGCAAATAATCAGAGGCCCGGTCCTCATCTAGAACCATATAAGCTCGCTGAGCTTCACCAGTCAGATATGGCGCCAGCATCTCAGCCCAATCTTTAGGACGCCATTTTGCCTTTTTTGAAATTCTCTCAAAGGACACCAGATATGCTTCTATGTCATCAGCTGGCGACGTCTTCTGCAGAGCTGGACAAGGTGGTTCATTTCTGTCATGCCTCACCTGTCTTAACTCTTCCCTTAAGAGGCTGGTGTTTTACATCTGTGCCTCGGTGATTTATAGCATTTGAGTTTGCTGCGCAGCAGCCACATTCATCAGGGTTCTCAGTACTTCCTCCAAGTTGACGTCTGGGCAGAAACTTGCTTCCCGGATAATTCCGCTCCTGACACCACTTGTGGCAAGAGCCCGCTTCTGCTGAAGCACTCGCAAACTTCCTTTTTATGTAGTTTTATTGTCAGGATGGTAAATATTTTGACACCATACAGTTTTAACAGCAATTCTGGAGACCCTACACGCTAGCTAGACAAAAAACAGCTCTCTATAGACCAGCCAGCTTCCCCAACTTTGGTCTCACTGAACAAATGATACAAGCAAGCTTTTATACATGATACTCCTCCCCCAGCCCTAGCTTGATGGGCAGGCGACACCCCCACCTTCCCTTTAAGAGGAAACCCCCATCAATGGTTCTGTTTACACAGACACATACTGTTTGTTTACTTGAGGAAGGAGCTGTCAAACTATGTTAGTTAACCAAACTTAAACTATTGTTTGTCACACATAAGTCTTTACATGGTTTATCATCAATCTAGGTACATAACTGCACCAATGTTTTACACTGCTTGCATGCTTTCTCTGCATTTTGTCATCTAAATGCCTCCCTTTGTTACAATATATATATATTGTTATGAGCGTTTTGTTGCTATCCAATAACGATTGCCGAATCTCGATTTGTGTTTCCAATGCACAAAGATTTATTCTCAAAAAGTAGCAGAATATATTCAAGCGAAATAATAATAAGTACAGCCGTTACTTATCGCAGGCACTCTGGATCCAGTAAACAGTCATTCAGTCCTGAAGTCTGTGGTCAAGGTGACTGAACACTACATGAGAGCTACTGCTAATATGCAAACAGAGATACAGTGAAACAATGCAGATGGTATAGCTTGCTTCTTTTGGTCCAGACATCAGGAGGGTCCAGGGGGTTACACATCATAGGCTGATTCAATCTAAGGAATCCAAAGGTGGGGGTCTCTCCAGGGGATGAGCTCTGTTCTTCCCGCCAAACTCCAATTACAATCAATCCATTAGCATTTGACAGTTAATATCATATTAAAGGTTTATTCCCTAACATCAATAACTAGAGTATGCAATGTGTGATCTCTTTGCCGAATGCACCGCACAGCTGCTGATGTAAAGGGAACTAATATGATATTAGACATGACACATTTCCTGTAACCTGAAACATATATATCACTAATATGCATATAACTTATAATATTACACATAAACACTACTATATTTCGACATAAATAACTATGTGTTGCAACTACGATTAATGTGTACTATTTACAAATGTGTGTGTTGGTGCGAATGTATACTAAAGTGTAAAAACTGTTATTGCCACGTGTTGCGGCTGGATACGCCCTTCCACGCCGTAGCGTGCTCTACGCATAATTTCAGACAAAGACGATCAAGTTTGCTCGATATTAATTGAAATTGCTTTATCCAATTTGCTGACTTCGACAGCCCCACCCTTTGATAGTGTTATGAACTATCACCTAATAACCGTCTCAAGTTCAGGATTAAACAACACTTCTTCACAGACCATGATCTCAGCATCTTTCACCACCCTTTCAGTCTCGTTCTCAGTGTTTCTCCCAGAGGACTGTTTTCCACACTTCAACACAGTAGGAACACATTTGACACATAAACCAATTGCTAAGATGACACCCAGTATAAGGAGAAGGAGCTTACCTACACTAGCAACCATTTCCTGTACCACTCCCCCAAACCAGAGAACCATTTCAATGGGTTCAACCACGAGAACCACCCTGCCACCTTTTCCCTGACCTAATATAACGAAGAATTATGGTTCTTTCGAAATTACCATTTCAGTTGCAGAATTTCATCCATCTTCCGGTCTATAACCTCCTTAGGGTCATCCGTATTATTGGTGATGTACGTGCAACATTTGATACAGAACTGGTTGGCCAGTGTCACACAGTACCCACCAGTAATAGAGGTGAGATAATTTAGTACCAGTCTATGTTGCACCAACTCCTTCTTGTACGCTTGTAGCTCCCTCCCAGTATACCTGAAAGTGTCATCATACATCTCGGTGATATTAGATTTAGAAGAAAAACTGCACTAGGTGATCGCTATTGTAATACCAGATAATACACAATTATTAATCACATTTGACCTATTGGTGCTGGATGGTGCACTCACACACAAAGATTCTAATATCAGAACAGAAGAGAAAGAGGGAAAATGTGGTTGCAGAGGCACTCAGCGATCTTCTTATAAAACATGTAAATCTTTATTAATTTTACTTTAAAAAGAGAATATTATCCCTCCAAATGTAATAGCGAAATATAAAATAAATAAAGTGCAAAAAAGGTGAATTAAAATAGCAAAAATATTTGCTATGCCCCGCTACTTAATATATTTCAATAATTGTTATATCACTTGATCATGCTTAACAATATATTTTTTTATGTTTCACTCCATAATGAGACTTACTTAATCAATGTAACATTTAGAAATTTTGGTGGTATGATCTTTTTTATAATTAATGCCACCTAGACTGACTCCTGCAGTTCGTTAGTTTCTTAAATTGGTGATTGATAATCCTAAGTATGAGTTTAACAAGACTACTCTTTAGCAGTAAGATCGTTGTTACTTAAATCTAATGATACCCTACCCAAGTGATCTTAAATGGTAACTAATTATAGCGTTGGTAAAGTACCTGCTATGTTAATCATAACTGCATTATATCAGTCCTATTGTTTGCGTGTTCTCACACATACATTCTATTGTGGCAAATTATTAATTTAGCTAGGTCTTGGATATATTTAAAGTTTAACGTTCCCCGAGCGGTCCTGGTGAGATCTAGAGCAACCATAACTTTAAACCCAGTGGTTTCACTAATCAATTTTGTAGCTATGGGTTCCTCACCAGGAATCATATTTCTCTTGCCACAGTGTTCATACTGTGTGTGTATGTATGGTGGTGTAGTAGTCTTGTGAATACCAACCATTTCTTCATGAGCAATAGTCATGATTTCAGGAACCAGTTTAGCTAAGAAACACAAGCCCTTGGAACTCGGAATCACCCAGGAATAAGCTTTCCTCCCACAAACAAAGTACACATCATCAGGGAGAACATAAGGAACAGTATGTCCATTAATTATATCACACAGAGTTTTGATAAAAATACCCATGCCTAGTGTCTCTATTTGCTCAAGACACGTGTCAGCATGGATGACATTCTTACAATTATCTATAGAGACTTTTCCAATGGATACTTTCTTATGTTTGGTTATACGCCCTAATTTGTAACTACCATTAACATTCCTGCCTATTGGTGGCCTTGCAAGTCTCCCTCCAAAATGAGCGTGGCGAGCCATTGTCTGATCTGATAGGTCAGCTTCCCTATTCTCCAGCCGCTTTGCATGAAAGATATTTAGACACAGCAAAGATCTGTCTACAGAGTATTGTCGAAGTGTTAGAATAGGGGACCTAGTGTTATTGTACCTCCCCTCTATGGGCCTCCCACCCCTCAATTCAAGTACTTCGGAGATATTTAATGGAAATGGCACTAATCCTATGTTATGCTGCCCCTGCGGCACGTGAGAGCACACCCAGCACTTGGTTTGGTTTAGGACCTTACCCACCAAGGAGTGATAATCCTCCAGAGGATGCCCGCCCACATTCAGATTACCGGTGGACTGGCATCGCTGGATGCATCTCTCTTCAACTAGGGAGTCACAGAACTTGCAGATACAATACTCATCAGACAATAGCCCCTCACACTGTCTCCGAGTTCCCGAGCTAGCAGACCTTTTCATAACCCTGGACCAAGCTCGATAATGGGCTGCTCTAGATATTCTAATAACTTTTCCTCGATCTCCATTTCATCCGTATCACTGCCAGAACCTTCCTCTGTCCTCCATCACAAAAATAGAATGTCCTAGAAAAAGTAAAAACAAGGAAAATCCTGGAACAAAAGAAAAACAAAAACCGCCACTCCATCACTGGAAAGATAGTTCTGATGCAACATCTCTGGTTCAGGTGTCTTGACTGCAGGCTTTAGGTGTCCCAGAACAGATTTACGAGTGACAGATCTGTGTCGTCGGTCTCGGTTTTATCTCGCACTTCCTCCGGGTTACTGACTCTACTGCAGTGGGTGGAATGGATCCAAGTGTCTCTCTCTGCAACCTTCAGTGATGTAGTACTGGTCAGCAGCACTTGGTACGGGCCTTCCCAATGGTCTGTTAAACAACCTGAACATAAGAAATTGCGGATCATAACATAGTCCCCAGGTTTAACATCATGACAGTTCGTTTCTGGCATACCAGGTGACAGCATTTTTAGTTTTTGTTGTTGTTGCTTTAGCTGTCTGCTCATTTTTATAAGATATTGTACAGTCGCTTCATTATTACACTTCAAGTCGTCTTGTGGACTCACGATCAAATGAGGTTGTCGGCCGAACAGTATCTCAAAGGGGGACAGATTAAGAGGGGGTCTAGGAGTGGTTCGAATGCTATGGAGGACTAGTGGTAAAGCTTCAGGCCACGCCAACCCAGTTTCATCCATTATCTTACCAAGCTTGTTCTTTATAGTCCCATTTACTCTTTCCACCTTACCACTGGCTTGTGGTCGGTAAGGGGTGTGAAGTCTGCTACTGATTCCCATGAGCTTACACATATTCTGGAAGATATCACCAGTAAAATGGGTACCCCTATCACTTTCAATGATTCTAGGGATACCGAACCTACACACAAACTCTTGTACAATTTTCTTTGCAGTGAACACAGCAGTATTAGTGGCTGCTGGATATGCTTCTACCCAACCGGAAAACACATCAATACATACTAACACATACTTTAGATTCCTGCACGGTGGTAATTGGATAAGGTCCGTCTGTAGGAGGGATGTGGGATGGCTCAGTTGGAAGTTTTCCCAACATTTTTCCTCAAACAAGTAAGACATGACATTGCTTTCTTACCAGCCTGAGAGGAAAATCCAGGAGCACACCAGTATGCTCTCACCAGTTTGCACATACCTTCTTTACCCAGGTGAGCCAGACCGTGTGCTGCTTCAGCCAGGCTTGGATAGTACATTCGGGGAGCTACAGGCTTACCTTGTCCATCCCTCCAGAGTCCTGAGGACTCTTGACCACATCCCTTTGCCTTCCAGACCGCCTTTTCCTGCAGGGAATACTCACCATCATCAACCTTTCACCTTTCTCTTCTTTCTTTCTAAAGATATTTTTGTCATGTTCCACAGCAGACTCCCTAAGATAATCTACTGTGATACCTCTCCAATTAGGTAATGAGGTTTGTACTCTGGTCTTTAAATTTTCCCTAAGACCATCCATTATCACCCCTACAGCTACTTCCGTGTGATGTGGATCCTCTCTTATGTCAGTTATTCTGGTAAAGTGTGTCATTGATGCTAGAGCCCTAGAGAAATAGCCCGCTGCCGTTTCACTATCTTTTTGCGTAATGGTGAAAATTTTACTCCAATTTACCACTACTGGAAAATAGATGGCTAAATGTTTGACAATTTGTTCTATATTCTCTTGGTTAATCTCATCCGTCAAGGTGTCATCTTCATCCAACAAACAATCTTTAATACATTTTTGTATGTCAGTATTGGGAGGAAGACACGCCCTCAAAACTACACGCCAATCCTTATTGGTTGGTTCGTGTGCATTTCCTAAGTCTTTAACAAATTTCTGACACTTAGCCAACTCTTTTCTAGGATCTGGGAATTCGGTCATAATGGAACGTAATTCTGATCTAGTCCAGGGACAATGCATTGTAACATTTTTTAAAGGAACTACACCATCCTTGTCCGCCTTCCCATTGGGAACTGATATTGTGCGGACTGGATACGTACCCACTGGTTCACTGTCTTCAGAGGTCACTACTGGATTTGCTGTTTCAGTATTTAGAATGTTATCCCTCCTAGTGGTCACACTACTCTCACCTAGCTCAGCCATTGCTCCTTTCCCATACTTACGCTGAATCTCTAGCATATTAACTGCATGGGCAATGGCTGAAATTACAGTGGGTTTGTCTTCTTCTTCTGATACACTTGCTTTAAACTGACTTAAAACAGGATATAACTTAGCAATTTCTCTTTTTTCATTTTTTATAACGGCTGTACTTACCCCTCCCGCCACATAGGGTGGCGGGGGCTCGCTTGCGCTAAGTTCTCCACGCTTCTCAACGGCTACTTCTGTCGTGCGCGTGCTTTTCACCACACCTACTTCCGCTGTGCACTCGCTGCTCTGCCACGTGCCACAATTTTAAACAATGATCATGTTTAGTTTTCATTTTCGTTGATTTGATCAACCTCACTTTATCTCTTACATTATCTAGCACCTCTGAATTAAAACTCCCTATTGTTGGGAAAGGCCTAACACAATCCTTGGTCATCTTGACCCATGTGTCGCAACACGCCGTAGCGTATGCATCATACTTCTTAAACATAAGGTACCTCGCCAAACCCAGCGGACCTTCCTTAGGCAGCACAACATCAACCATCTCTAGCGTTTGCTTCGCACCCATTGTGAAAACAACCTATTTCTCAACGCTACGCAAAAAGACTTTTTACCTGTTCTCTTTTCAAACAGAACCTACTAGAGATTTTTATCCGTGGACGGTTTCACAGGCTACGCCCACACACCTCTTAACACAGAAATATCACTATGGACAACAGAAATATCAGCTCCTCGATATCCTGGCTCTCCACAAAATCTGTTGAGCATTACTGAACTGGTATTTCCGGAGTTTTACCCGTTTGTACCAGCGTAATTCCTCTGACCGTTCAACTCAAGTCACAAGCACGGTTGCAATAAACCATGCGGTCCAATCACACCGCTTAGCGATACTAACTATTGCTAAACTTTGCGATTACTCTTGGGGAGAAAGTTCCAAAAGCCTCTTTTAGCTTTTGCTGCCAGTACACCTGCTGTGTATACTACCTCGGTTGTCCAGCCTGCTTCTTGTGCGTTAGGAGTTAACCTTGCTGCAATAATTATTCCTTGCACCTGAGTGTTTCCTTTATTTATACCTGTCACTCCAGCAAACATGGTTGGTTATTGTCATTACATCCTGTTGTTACTTTGTTGTTCCTGCCTTCTGCTATGCTTCTGGTTACTTGCTGCTTGGGAACTCTCCATACCTACTGCTTCCCTGCATCAGCTGTGCACCTAGTGTTTTCTGCAAGTTAATATTACCTCCTGCTTCCTGCATCCGCTTTGTACCTGATATTTACTACAAGCTCATGATTACCTACTGTTTGTACACTTCAGCAAATAAACATTGAGTGTTTTTTACCATATTTGTGGCTCCTAGCTGTATTCCTGAATTTAACCGTGACACCCACACAGATGTGTATGTGCAGCTTTGAGAACAGTGATGTATGGATTTGTGGTACTAACAATTGCTCCACAGTTCTACCCTGTACATTAGCATCTCTATATGGTAGATCATTCTCTACCATATAATAGGCAATACCCTCTGCAAGCTTGTTAGCCTTCTCTACCCCATTAATCTCAACCACATTATTATAGACATTAGCTAAGGCAGCATCTCCAAGTTGGTCTTGGCCAAAGTCTCTTAGTGGAAACAAGTTAGACCGTCCTGCCCAGTCTGAGTCCTCCTTGGGCGGCGTAGCCCCTTCACCCGAGGTCTCGCCAACGAATGATGCCAGAGTCTGGTTTTGCGTTGATACTGGTGCAGCTCTCTTTTGTCTACACTCCCACCTCTTAGGATTTGTATTTTCCTGAATTGTCTGGTTCAGGTTTTCTAGTAGATCCTGGCGCTTTCCATTCCCTGTTCCCTCAAGCTCCTCCATCAAGGCTGGACTTGCGGCCGGTGCTTCAATTGCCGACGTGTCTGGCTGGATTCGCTCCTGGAGGATCTGCTTGAACAGTTGGACGTACCTGCCCAGATTAAAGGGTATGGCAGCTTTGGGGCAACGGCTGCTACCATTGTACAGCTGCTCAGATAGCTTGGCTGTGTGTACGCTAGTGAACAATAAATATGCTCTACTAACATTGGGCTCTGAGCCCTCAAATGTCCAGGCTCTTTGCACTTGAAGCAGATTGGACTTAATGCAGGTTTGGCTGCCTTTTTATCCAGCAATCTCTCCTCACCAGCATCCGGTCCACTGTTCCATATGCCAGTCTTTGACCGAGGCACAAACTTTGAAGTGGGCAACGGAGGTTTGGGCATATGCTGCAAGGTGCTGTATCTCTCCCCTACAGCGGCCAATTCCCCATATGACTGAGGATCCGCCTGTCGCGCCCACCTTTGAAGCCCTTGGTCCATACCCCGGAAACAGTGGTCAATGGCCAGAATTTCGATCATTCTGTCCACAGTGTTTTTTTCTGTCTGCAACAACTTCTTTTGTGTTCTACCAAGTTCAGCAAGCTGAGTCCGACCTGGTATATCTTTGGAGAGCCTCCAGTCATGATATCATTGGGTCTCCCCTGCTCTGGTGACTCCAACCCTCGCTTAGATGACGGTTTTTAGCCACTAATAATCACCAGCCAGGTCCTCATCTAGGTCTATATAAGTTTGCTGTGCTTCTCCTGAAAGATATGGAGCCAGGTATTCAGACCAAGACCCAGGTGGCAACTTGGCTCGGGTGGCGGCACACTCAAAGGCTATTAGATATGCCTCCACGTCATCATCAGAAGTTAATTTCTGTTGCATGGTGGTAGCCAGTTGTGGCAAGAGCCCGCTTCTGCTGAAGCACACGCAAACTTCCTTTTTATGTAGTTTTATTGTCAGGATGGTAAATGTTTTGACACCATACAGTTTTAACAGCAATTCTGGAGACCCTACACGCTAGCTAGACAAAAAACAGCTCTCTATAGACCAGCCAGCTTCCCCAACTTTGGTCTCACTGAACAAATGATACAAGCAAGCTTTTATACATGATACTCCTCCCCCAGCCCTAGCTTGATGGGCAGGTGACACCCCCACCTTCCCTTTAAGAGGAAACCCCCATCAATGGTTCTGTTTACACAGACACATACTGTTTGTTTACTTGAGGAAGGAGCTGTCAAACTATGTTAGTTAACCAAACTTAAACTATTGTTTGTCACACATAAGTCTTTACATGGTTTACCATCAATCTAGGTACATAACTGCACCAATGTTTTACACTGCTTGCATGCTTTCTCTGCATTTTGTCATCTAAATGCCTCCCTTTGTTACAATATATATATATTGTTATAAGCGTTTTGTTGCTATTCAATAACGATTGCCGAATCTCGATTTGTGTTTCCAATGCACAAAGATTTATTCTCAAAAAGTAGCAGAATATATTCAAGCGAAATAATAATAAGTACAGCCGTTACTTATCGCAGGCACTCTGGATCCAGTGAACAGTCATTCAGTCCTGAAGTCTGTGGTCAAGGTGACTGAACACTACATGAGAGCTACTGCTAATATGCAAACAGAGATACAGTGAAACAATGCAGATGGTATAGCTTGCTTCTTTTGGTCCAGACATCAGGAGGGTCCAGGGGGTTACACATCATAGGCTGATTCAATCTAAGGAATCCAAAGGTGGGGGTCTCTCCAGGGGATGAGCTCTGTTCTTCCCGCCAAACTCCAATTACAATCAATCCATTAGCATTTGACAGTTAATATCATATTAAAGGTTTATTCCCTAACATCAATAACTAGAGTATGCAATGTGTGATCTTTGCCGAATGCACCGCACAGCTGCTGATGTAAAGGGGATTAATATGATATTAGACATGACACATTTCCTGTAACCTGAAACATATATATCACTAATATGCATATAACTTATAATATTACACATAAACACTACTATATTTCGACATAAATAACTATGTGTTGCAACTACGATTAATGTGTACTATTTACAAATGTGTGTGTTGGTGCGAATGTATACTAAAGTGTAAAAACTGTTATTGCCACGTGTTGCGGCTGGATACGCCCTTCCACGCCGTAGCGTGCTCTACGCATAATTTCAGACAAAGACGATCAAGTTTGCTCGATATTAATTGAAATTGCTTTATCCAATTTGCTGACTTCGACAGCCCCACCCTTTGATAGTGTTATGAACTATCACCTAATAACCGTCTCAAGTTCAGGATTAAACAACACTTCTTCACAGACCATGATCTCGGCATCTTTCACCACCCTTTCAGTCTCGTTCTCAGTGTTTCTCCCAGAGGACTGTTTTCCACACTTCAACACAGTAGGAACACATTTGACACATAAACCAATTGCTAAGATGACACCCAGTATAAGGAGAAGGAGCTTACCTACACTAGCAACCATTTCCTGTACCACTCCCCCAAACCAGAGAACCATTTCAATGGGTTCAACCACGAGAACCACCCTGCCACCTTTTCCCTGACCTAATATAACGAAGAATTATGGTTCTTTCGAAATTACCATTTCATTTGCAGAATTTCATCCATCTTCCGGTCTATAACCTCCTTAGGGTCATCCGTATTATTGGTGATGTACGTGCAACATTTGATACAGAACTGGTTGGCCAGTGTCACACAGTATCCACCAGTAATAGAGGTGAGATAATTTAGTACCAGTCTATGTTGCACCAACTCCTTCTTGTACGCTTGTAGCTCCCTCCCAGTATACCTGAAAGTGTCATCATACATCTCGGTGATATTAGATTTAGAAGAAAAACTGCACTAGGTGATCGCTATTGTAATACCAGATAATACACAATTATTAATCACATTTGACCTATTGGTGCTGGATGGTGCACTCACACACAAAGATTCTAATATCAGAACAGAAGAGAAAGAGGGAAAATGTGGTTGCAGAGGCACTCAGCGATCTTCTTATAAAACATGTAAATCTTTATTAATTTTACTTTAAAAAGAGAATATTATCCCTCCAAATGTAATAGCGAAATATAAAATAAATAAAGTGCAAAAAAGGTGAATTAAAATAGCAAAAATATTTGCTATGCCCCGCTACTTAATATATTTCAATAATTGTTATATCACTTGATCATGCTTAACAATATATTTTTTTATGTTTCACTCCATAATGAGACTTACTTAATCAATGTAACATTTAGAAATTTTGGTGGTATGATCTTTTTTATAATTAATGCCACCTAGACTGACTCCTGCAGTTCGTTAGTTTCTTAAATTGGTGATTGATAATCCTAAGTATGAGTTTAACAAGACTACTCTTTAGCAGTAAGATCGTTGTTACTTAAATCTAATGATACCCTACCCAAGTGATCTTAAATGGTAACTAATTATAGCGTTGGTAAAGTACCTGCTATGTTAATCATAACTGCATTATATCAGTCCTATTGTTTGCGTGTTCTCACACATACATTCTATTGTGGAAAATTATTAATTTAGCTAGGTCTTGGATATATTTAAAGTATAACGTTCCCCGAGCGGTCCTGGTGAGATCTAGAGCAACCATAACTTTAAACCCAGTGGTTTCACTAATCAATTTTGTAGCTATGGGTTCCTCACCAGGAATCATATTTCTCTTGCCACAGTGTTCATACTGTGTGTGTATGTATGGTGGTGTAGTAGTCTTGTGAATACCAACCATTTCTTCATGAGCAATAGTCCTGATTTCAGGAACCAGTTTAGCTAAGAAACACAAACCCTTGGAACTCGGAATCACCCAGGAATAAGCTTTCCTCCCACAAACAAAGTACACATCATCAGGGAGAACATAAGGAACAGTATGTCCATTAATTATATCACACAGAGTTTTGATAAAAATACCCATGCCTAGTGTCTGCATTTGCTCAAGACATGTGTCAGCATGGATGACATTCTTACAATTATCTATAGAGACTTTTCCAATGGATACTTTCTTATGTTTGGTTATACGCCCTAATTTGTAACTTCCATTAACATTCCTGCCTATTGGTGGCCTTGCAAGTCTCCCTCCAAAATGAGCGTGGCGAGCCATTGTCTGATCTGATAGGTCAGCTTCCCTATTCTCCAGCCGCTTTGCATGAGAGATATTTAGGCACAGCAAAGATCTGTCTACAGAGTATTGTCGAAGTGTTAGAATAGGGGACCTAGTGTTATTGTACCTCCCCTCTATGGGCCTCCCACCCCTCAATTCAAGTACTTCGGAGATGTTTAATAGAAATGGCACTAATCCTATGTTATGCTGCCCCTGCGGCACGTGAGAGCACACCCAGCACTTGGTTTGTTTTAGGACCTTACCCACCAAGGAGTGCTAATCCTCCAGAGGATGCCCGCCCACATTCAGATTACCGGTGGACTGGCATCGCTGGATGCATCTCTCTTCAACTAGGGAGTCACAGAACTTGCAGATACAATACTCATCAGACAATAGCCCCTCACACTGTCTCCGAGTTCCCGAGCTAGCAGACCTTTTCATAACCCTGGACCAAGCTCGATAATGGGCTGCTCTAGATATTCTAATAACTTTTCCTCGATCTCCATTTCATCCGTATCACTGCCAGAACCTTCCTCTGTCCTCCATCACAAAAATAGAATGTCCTAGAAAAAGTAAAAACAAGGAAAATCCTGGAACAAAAGAAAAACAAAAACCGCCACTCCATCACTGGAAAGATAGTTCTGATGCAACGTCTCTGGTTCAGGTGTCTTGACTGCAGGCTTTAGGTGTCCCGGAACAGATTTACGAGTGACAGATCTGTGTCGTCGGTCTCGGTTTTATCTCGCACTTCCTCCGGGTTACTGACTCTCCTGCAGTGGGTGGAATTGATCCAAGTGTCTCTCTTTGCAACCTTCAGTGATGTAGTACTGGTCAGCAGCACTTGGTACGGGCCTTCCCAATGGTCTGTTAAACAACCTGAACATAAGAAATTGCGGATCATAACATAGTCCCCAGGTTCAACATCATGACAGTTCGTTTCTGGCATACCAGGTAACAGCATTTTTAGTTTTTGTTGTTGTTGCTTTAGCTGTCTGCTCATTTTTATAAGATATTGTACAGTCGCTTCATTATTACACTTCAAGTCGTCTTGTGGACTCACGATCAAATGAGGTTGTCGGCCGAACAATATCTCAAAGTGGGGCAGGTTAAGAGGGGGTCTAGGAGTGGTTCGAATGCTATGGAGGACTAGTGGTAAAGCTTCAGGCCACGCCAACCCAGTTTCATCCATTATCTTACCAAGCTTGTTCTTTATAGTCCCATTTACTCTTTCCACCTTACCACTGGCTTGTGGTCGGTAAGGGGTGTGAAGTCTGCTACTGATTCCCATGAGCTTACACATATTCTGGAAGATATCACCAGTAAAATGGGTACCCCTATCACTTTCAATGATTCTAGGGATACCGAACCTACACACAAACTCTTGTACAATTTTCTTTGCAGTGAACACAGCAGTATTAGTGGCTGCTGGATATGCTTCTACCCAACCGGAAAACACATCAATACATACTAACACATACTTTAGATTCCTGCACGGTGGTAATTGGATAAGGTCCGTCTGTAGGAGGGATGTGGGATGGCTCAGTTGGAAGTTTTCCCAACATTTTTCCTCAAACAAGTAAGACATGACATTGCTTTCTTACCAGCCTGAGAGGAAAATCCAGGAGCACACCAGTATGCTCTCACCAGTTTGCACATACCTTCTTTACCCAGGTGAGCCAGACCGTGTGCTGCTTCAGCCAGGCTTGGATAGTACATTCGGGGAGCTACACGCTTACCTTGTCCATCCCTCCAGAGTCCTGAGGACTCTTGACCACATCCCTTCGCCTTCCAGACCACCTTTTCCTGCAGGGAATACTCACCATCATCAACCTTTCACCTTTCTCTTCTTTCTTTCTAAAGATATTTTTGTCATGTTCCACAGCAGACTCCCTAAGATAATCTACTGTGATACCTCTCCAATTAGGTAATGAGGTTTGTACTCTGGTCTTTAAATTTTCCCTAAGACCATCCATTATCACCCCTACAGCTACTTCCGTGTGATGTGGATCCTCTCTTATGTCAGTTATTCTGGTAAAGTGTGTCATTGATGCTAGAGCCCTAGAGAAATAGCCCGCTGCCGTTTCACTATCTTTTTGCTTAATGGTGAAAATTTTACTCCAATTTACCACTACTGGAAAATAGATGGCTAAATGTTTGACAATTTGTTCTATATTCTCTTGGTTAATCTCATCCATCAAGGTGTCATCTTCATCCAACAAACAATCTTTAATACATTTTTGTATGTCAGTATTGGGAGGAAGACACGCCCTCAAAACTACACGCCAATCCTTATTGGTTGGTTCGTGTGCATTTCCTAAGTCTTTAACAAATTTCTGACACTTAGCCAACTCTTTTCTAGGATCTGGGAATTCGGTCATAATGGAACGTAATTCTGATCTAGTCCAGGGACAATGCATTGTAACATTTTTTAAAGGAACTACACCATCCTTGTCCGCCTTCCCATTGGGAACTGATATTGTGCGGACTGGATACGTACCCACTGGTTCACTGTCTTCAGAGGTCACTACTGGATTTGCTGTTTCAGTATTTAGAATGTTATCCCTCCTAGTGGTCACACTACTCTCACCTAGCTCAGCCATTGCTCCTTTCCCATACTTACGCTGAACCTCTAGCATATTAACTGCATGGGCAATGGCTGAAATTACAGTGGGTTCGTCTTCTTCTTCTGATACACTTGCTTTAAACTGACTTAAAACAGGATATAACTTAGCAATTTCTCTTTTTTCATTTTTTATAATGGCTGTACTTACCCCTCCCGCCACATAGGGTGGCGGGGGCTCGCTTGCGCTAAGTTCTCCACGCTTCTCAACGGCTACTGCTGTCGTGCGCGTGCTTTTCACCACGCCTACTTCCGCTGTGCACTCGCTGCTCTGCCACGTGCCACAATTTTAAACAATGATCATGTTTAGTTTTCATTTTCGTTGATTTGATCAACCTCACTTTATCTCTTACATTATCTAGCACCTCTGAATTAAAACTCCCTATTGTTGGGAAAGGCCTAACACAATCCTTGGTCATCTTGACCCATGTGTCGCAACTAGCCGTAGCGTATGCATCATACTTCTTAAACATAAGGTACCTCGCCAAACCCAGCGGACCTTCCTTAGGCAGCACAACATCAACCATCTCTAGCGTTTGCTTCGCACCCATTGTGAAAACAACCTATTTCTCAACGCTACGCAAAAATACTTTTTACCTGTTCTCTTTTCAAACAGAACCTACTAGAGATTTTTATCCGTGGACGGTTTCACAGGCTACGCCCACACACCTCTTAACACAGAAATATCACTATGGACAACAGAAATATCAGCTCCTCGATATCCTGGCTCTCCACAAAATCTGTTGAGCATTACTGAACTGGTATTTCCGGAGTTTTACCCGTTTGTACCAGCGTAATTCCTCTGACCGTTCAACCCAAATCACAAGCACGGTTGCAATAAACCATGCGGTCCAATCACACCGCTTAGCAATACTAACTATTGCTAAACTTTGCGATTACTCTTGGGGAGAAAGTTCCAAAAGCCTCTTTTAGCTTTTGCTGCCAGTATACCTGCTGTGTATACTACCTCGGTTGTCCAGCCTGCTTCTTGTGCGTTAGGAGTTAACCTTGCTGCAATAATTATTCCTTGCACCTGGGTGTTTCCTTTATTTATACCTGTCACTCCAGCAAACATGGTTGGTTATTGTCATTACATCCTGTTGTTACTTTGTTGTTCCTGCCTTCTGCTATGCTTCTGGTTACTTGCTGCTTGGGAACTCTCCATACCTACTGCTTCCCTGCATCAGCTGTGCACCTAGTGTTTTCTGCAAGTTAATATTACCTCCTGCTTCCTGCATCCGCTTTGTACCTGATATTTACTACAAGCTCATGATTACCTACTGTTTGTACACTTCAGCAAATAAACATTGAGTGTTTTTTACCATATTTGTGGCTCCTAGCTGTATTCCTGAATTTAACCGTGACACCCACACAGATGTGTATGTGCAGCTTTGAGAACAGTGATGTATGGATTTGTGGTACTAACAATTGCTCCACAGTTCTACCCTGTACATTAGCATCTCTATATGGTAGATCATTCTCTACCATATAATAGGCAATACCCTCTGCAAGCTTGTTAGCCTTCTCTACCCCATTAATCTCAACCACATTATTATAGACATTAGCTAAGGCAACATCTCCAAGTTGGTCTTGGCCAAAGTCTCTTAGTGGAAACAAGTTAGACCGTCCTGCCCAGTCTGGGTCCTCCTTGGGCGGCGTAGCCCCTTCACCCGAGGTCTCGCCAACGAACGATGCCAGAGTCTGGTTTTGCGTTGATACTGGTGCAGCTCTCTTTTGTCTACACTCCCACCTCTTAGGATTTGTATTTTCCTGAATTGTCTGGTTCAGTTTTTGTAGTAGATCCTGGCGCTTTCCATTCCCTGTTCCCTCAAGCTCCTCCATCAAGGCTGGACTTGTGGCCGGTGCTTCAATTGCCGACGTGTCTGGCTGGATTCGCTCCTGGAGGATCTGCTTGAACAGTTGGACATACCTGCCCAGATTAAAGGGTATGGCAGCTTTGGGGCAACGGCTGCTACCATTGTACAGCTGCTCAGATAGCTTGGCTGTGTGTACGCTAGTGAACAATTCATATGCTCTACTAACATTGGGCTCTGAGCCCTCAAATGTCCAGGCTCTTTGCACTTGAAGCAGATTGGACTTAATGCAGGTTTGGCTGCCTTTTTATCCAGCAATCTCTCCTCACCAGCATCCGGTCCACTGTTCCATATGCCAGTCTTTGACCGAGGCACAAACTTTGGAGTGGGCAACGGAGGTTTGGGCATATGCTGCAAGGTGCTGTATCTCTCCCCTACAGCGGCCAATTCCCCATATGACTGAGGATCCGCCTGTCGCGCCCACCTTTGGAGCCCTTGGTCCATACCCCGGAAACAGTGGTCAATGGCCAGAATTTCGATCATTCTGTCCACAGTGTTTTTTTCTGTCTGCAACAACTTCTTTTGTGTTCTACCAAGTTCAGCAAGCTGAGTCCGACCTGGTATATCTTTGGAGAGCCTCCAGTCATGATATCATTGGGTCTCCCCTGCTCTGGTGACTCCAACCCTCGCTTAGATGACGGTTTTTAGCCACTAATAATCACCAGCCAGGTCCTCATCTAGGTCTGTATAAGTTCGCTGTGCTTCTCCTGAAAGATATGGAGCCAGGTATTCAGACCAAGACCCAGGTGGCAACTTGGCTTGGGTGGCGGCACACTCAAAGCCTATTAGATATGCCTCCACGTCATCATCAGAAGTTAATTTCTGTTGCATGGTGGTAGCCAGAGCCTCTCTATCCCGTCTCCCCTGAGCAATCTCCTCATGGAAAAGTCGGGTATTTTCCTCTTGCACTGCTGCCACATGCACTAGGGTTCTTAAAATGCTTTCCATTCCCACAGGAGTTTGTGCTGGGAAATGAAACCTAGCTTATCTCAGCATTCAGGTAACAACAAAAGTTTCAGGGCCACACCCAATTCACAACTGAGTGACCCACAAGGTGTGATACTACAATTACCAGAAAATAAGTTTGTTTTGCTTGGTTTTAAACCCCCTTTTTTTCAGCTGACATGTGCTGTGAAACCTTCATTGGTAAATAGCAAACAAACCCAAAAAAAAAAAATATTTCTTGAACCACACCCAACTCACAGTCTGAACCCTTAATAAGTGTGGCACTACAATGAACAGCAGTGTTTTAACTTCTGCTTTCTTTTGCAACAAAACAGGTGCTAATCAGTTCCCAATGCAAAGGATTGTCTCTTCACAGCAACACATTGAAAACAAAGCATTACAACAGCTTGGTGGATTATAGTGGTCTTTAACAGACTCCACTCACCACCCTTGCATCTGGAGGCTGGGAGAATGACTGTGGGCTAGATTTACTAAGCTGCGGGTTTGAAAAAGTGGGGTTGTTGCCTAAAGCAACCAATCAGATTCTAGCTTTCATTTATTTAGTACCTTCTACAAAATGATAGCTAGAATCTGATTGGTTGCTATAGGCAACATCCCCACTTTTGCAAACCCGCAGCTTAGTAAATCTAGCCCTGTGTCTTAGCTGTCCTACAGATCCCACTTCTGACACCACTTGTGAGATCATACACCATTCACAGGAATCTGACACAGGTATGCTGAACCATTTAGCTGTTTATTAGCAGTTGTCAGGATGGTAAAACAGCTCCAATGTTGGTACAGCAATCATATCCAGTAACAGCACACGAAAATCCCCACCACCTACATCTGGCTAGACATTACTTCCCTGTCTACTCGCCGGCCACTTACTGGCATCGGTGGTGCCACCCACACATACACACAGTGGACCTCATTTAGAGTTGGACGCAAAGTCTGTATTAGGCGCAAGTGTCCAAGATGCAGGCGGATTTGGTGCTTTCTACACATGCGTGGTAGTGTTTTTTTGTTGGATGCACCTAAAATGGACTTTGCGTCCGACTCTAAATGAGGTCCAGTGTCTTTATCCTCCACCCCAAGCACTACAACAAATCACAGCAAACCAATCACACCCATGTGGAAAACCTGTGCTAAGAGAGGAACCTAGGGAAAACTTAACCCTGTCTGCTGCAGACTATCTGTGTTCCTACCTATTCCCTTACAGGGAACTGTGGCAAATATCCCTCTTTTTCACAGTATATATATATATATATATATATATATATATATATATATATATATATACTCTTTTATTGTAAGCATTGTAAGCAGTCTATTGTATTCATGATAATTTCACCAATATTTTTTGTTATTTTGATCTGTGGATGGTTCTTATTTTTTCTATCCATCCCAAAGAAAAAAAATCTAGTACTTCCACTTATAGTCATACAGATAATTCAAATTCACCCTGCATGTTCTCTTTACTAGAAATAAAGAAATAGTTACATAAAGTTATTATTCATTTTAGTAGTAATAATACTATTTAAAGTAAGCTATATCATGTGCTCCTCATATCTGCATTTTTCCTTAAGATATGTACACGCTCATTTTAATTTTACCTGAGTACAAGCTCACAGAAAAAAAGATATGACAAAATAGAATACAATAGTCAAGATCAACGCTGAAAAGCAATAAAATTTGAGCTTTAACTTACTGCGCAAAAATACCTTGTCCATCCCATTTTGCTTTGCTAATGGATACAGTTAGTGATAGATGTCCCCTAATCCTTTTAATCTCAGCCTCTAAATAGATTCATTACATTTGAGGGCTTGCAGTGCACAACCATTGTGATGTCTTTTAAAGAGTAAATAAGGACTCATAAGAGAATAACTGAAAATAGACAATGCCAGAGAAGATTTTATGAGGGCAACATAACAATGCATAAATTTGTAACTATATACGTTTACCAATGTGCAATAAAGATTATGTGAATGGAAAGGTTCTCATTAATATTGGAACAGCTAAAAAAAAGTCTGCCTCCACTGCAATAAGACAACATGCACATTTTAATATTTTCTCCTGAAATATGAAAGTTACTAGTAGTTCATTTGAAGCAATAATGTTGAAAACTCCTGTATTCACCCATGACTATTATTTCAGATAGATGATCTTTCTAGCTGCAGATCATAACATTTTTGTATCTGTAAATATGTAGCAAGTAATACATTACAGCGGCAGTAACAGCAATTAAACTTAATTCATTTCTAGATGAAAATATATTAGCAGTATTACCACAGGTACTGTTAAACAATTTCATGGTTTGTGATTTTCAGTAATAAAGAAAAATCATTATTAAAATTTAAAAGACAATAATAGTTCAATAATAGATACATATTCATATAACAGTAGTCCTGTTGTATACTTCATAACAATAAACAAACATTTTTAAGGGCATAATATACCAATTGTAGCCCATATGCCCATTATTTGGTCCAACAGCACAGGTACCTATGAACCAGAGGGAAACATGAACCACTAAGAATCCTCACAGTTCCTACAGTCTGGCTCCGCCCAAAGATACAAAGAATCTATAAACAATTCAGGTAATTGTTTTAAATTTATAAGTAAATGTTTAGTGCATTAGAGGAATTGGATTGGGATGGTTTAGAGCATGGTAAGAGCTTGAACTTTAACAATAGAGGAAAAGTGGTGGCTTCAAGAGATGAAGATCTCTTTAAAACTTTCCTGTGTTGCCTAATAATATTTAAATCACTATTTTGGAATAATATTTCTGTGGTCTAAAACTAACAGTCCAAATCACTTGCTACATACATAATGCCTATTTTATATCTAGCTGTTTGGAAGATACACAGTTTAAACCGCTGACGTTGAGCTATGACATGATTGTGGGTTCAAGTATAGACAGAAGACTGTATATTCATATCCACCGATGATGACAAGTCTACAGGAAATATAAGTACTAGATATACTCTGCTAGAGAATGTCCATACCAAACAAAAATATACAGGATAGACGTTGCTTTTGCAAAATAGACCTTATAAGTCTATTTTGCACATTTCATACCTAAAAAATCCCACATAGGTGGATGTATGTTTTAAAAACTAGTATGAGCAAAGACTTGTTTATAGGAATTAACAGCAAATTAAGATAGTAATAGACTTTTGTACACTATAAATAAGAGCATAGTTGTCTTCTCTCCCAGGAATGTCCTGGAGACTCCTGAATTTCTGTGCATTTTACCAGACTCCGGGGAGAGCAGTGTAACTTCCCGCCTCCTGCGCACATCCTTAGAAAAGTATGTGGGGTCTTAGGGACTCACTTTATTGTAAATCGCATCATTTTGTCCCCTGCTGGCGAAAATGTTGTTAGCAGAGGGAACAGGGTCTAATGATGCAGATCCCGTGGTCACACCCCCAGTACACATCAGCGAGATATCTCCTCCCACAGAGGAGAACTCAAATGTTGGCAAGTATGTATAAGGGTTATTTATGAACCTGCTAAATTGTAGGTCCACAGTGCAAATTAAGCGTTATCACTTCATATGCCTATTTTTCCACATGTGCACCAGCTTATATGGCAAAATAAGCAAAATGTTATTCCTTCTTAGTTACATATTTAACACATCAAACATACAATATTTTAAATTGTGGTTTAGACTGTCCTCGTACTGAAGATACACTGGAAGTCATTAACGAAGAAAAAAGATGGTCATGTAACAGCTTAGTTTGGTCCTGCAGTTCACCTTGCTTTGTCACCTATATATCTACAGAGCAACATAGGTTAATCAAGAAAAAGAAGTGGGATTGAGAAGGAGCTTCAGTTTGCTAAGGGAGAAAGGGTGTTCATGCAAAGCAATGCAAAAAAGTGATTTCATTTTGTGGAGTAAAATAATTGTAATGAGATGATGTGGTCATAACAATGTATTATAGGGGCATTTCTCACATTTTACACTGTCACGTCCACTAGGCAAAAGAGCTCAAGTTTTGGACAAGGTCAGATCTGGCACTTTTCAAGTTTCACAGTGTATAATACAACATTACAATTAGAATGGCTTATCTGAAACTATTGTTACTCTAATCCCTGCTGGATCATCTTCCTTAAACATTTAAAAGGAACTCTAAAGCTGGGTACACACTACACTGTTTTCGTCCAATAATCGGCTCAAACAGCCGACATACGACCGCTCGTTCAAAAGTCGGGTTAGTGTGTACAGTTACACGATGGTCGAAAGTCTGCCAAAATGGACGATTCTCACCTCATTTGGTTGGTCATACCATTTAATATCTTCGTTCCAATCTCGTTTCCGCTGTGTAGTGTGTATAAACTTCCGACAGATCCACGACAATCCTCCGATACTTGCTCGACCTGGGGGGCGTGTGTATGTAAATTTTTATGTCAATCAAAGTCCCACGTGGTGCGGAATCCGCACATAACTGTGTTTTGTATCGATGTATATTGCACCTGTCTGGCTGCAGATCATTACACTTGTGCAAAGCACGTGTGTTATTACCCTTTGCTTCTATGATCACAAAGTATTCATATTTACTCTTTATACACTTATACCTTTATAACCTATTAAAGTTATGTTACCCTTTATTAACTTATAATTGTGAAGTACCCAGAATAAACCACACAGTGTTCAAGCAACATTTTTATTGCAAGAAAAAGGAACAAAAATTTTAACACCAACAGCTGTCAGAAAGATCCGCATGAGAAGTGAGCGCACCCATACCAATCAGAGAGCTGAATACTGCAGAGTATTATTTTTAGTATTTAGTATTTTTGGTTTGTGGCAGAACAGGTCTTGATGTCGCTTGGGTTTCTATTCTCTTTGATTTCTTTATCTACGAAACAAGGAAATAAAAAATGTTTTACCATTTTACTTATATATCTGTAATTTATATTCAACGACATAAATACTCTCATTTTCTCACCTTTCACACTGCTCGAGATCAGTTTATATTTATATTTTGGTCCCTGTGGCGAAATGGCAATAATAGCGGGCTTAACCTCCGTACATTCTGGAAAACAGGCGCCATTTTGGTTATTATAACAGTACAGGTATGTGCCCAAAGCATTTACATGTCTACACATGTTCACTGAAATACCTTTGTGTTGAACTTCTTTAGTATATTTTTCTTGTTCAATTTTTCCTTGTTTGCTAACAGGTGTAACATTAGTGGTATCAGTGGTATCTAAACAGGCCTTCTCACCGTTAATTCTTCATTCTGACATAAAAAATTAGGTTATAAATTAGCCTTTTACATTGCTTTATGTGACACTACATCTACACTACAGGTACACTACATCTGCTACTGACCTTTTTTAATGTCGTTGTCGTCCTGGTACAGTACTTTGACCATCATCTCCACCTCTTTTGGGCTCATTGGATTTGCTCTTTGCTCTTCTTGAGTATACCATTCCCCACCTTAACTTTTCCAACATTTTTTGGTACTTCCAGCACCATCTCTGACTCTATCTCCGTCTCCGTCTCTGTCTCCATAATGCAACCCCCACTGACACCTTCTCCTCACCCGCAACATCCACTGACACCTTCTCCTCACCGACAAACCCCCACTGTCACTTTCTCACTCGCCATCTTCTGACGCTCCTCGTCGCCAAACAGGTTCCTCTGTCATTTTATACACTCAGACATGGGCGTTTGTTTCTGCTGTGGACCAATCAGCGATGATGCATGCCGAGAATGGAGCATTCCATTACATACGAAGGGGTTTTATTATTAGGGAATATTCATTGCATTACACTTTAGCAGTTAAATGTTTTTCTAAATTTAATGTATATTAATAAAATTCTATTTTATAGAAATGAAGGGAGTTAACTATAGCTAAAGCTCTGCCCCTTTATGCTAATGTTTTTGGTATCTCGTACATTTCCTGCAAATGTTGCTGCAGTGTGTACGAAATTAAAATCATTGTTCACGACAACATTACTGTAAAAAGTCGCTAAAGGGACGTCTGCTCTTCCCTTTATCGTCCTAAACAAGGCTAGTGTGTAAGTAGTCCATGGACCGAGCGATCGGACCATCGGTCGCATGTAAAATCGCTCGGCATAAAAAGTTGGTTGAAATTTCTGTAGTGTGTACCCAGCTTAATTGTTTGTGGGGTTTATGTTATTTATTTTTGTTCAATTTTTTTACTGTTCAATAAAAATGGTGACCATCAATCCTTCTGCACAGATAACCTATGCACATTAACATTTATTAAACAAAAATGTGTCTACTTCCTGCTTAATCTCCAATGGAATAACAATGCATCGAGAGGCAACATTGTCTTAAAAATGATAAAATATTTACTGTTTACTGTACTTTTACCTTGCACTTATTTTGGACACATACAATCTAACTCAAACATGAAAATATCCGTGTTTTATCTAGAATCAGTAGCCCTAAACACATATATTGTTTTTAACTAAACTTTTCAATGTAGTTGTCCTTTAATGTAAGACTCATTGGAGACTGCATATGTAACAATTGTGAATGACATACATAAATAATATACCAACAATCTTATCTAGCCGAGCATACATGATATGGGAGATCAATAGCCCTTGATTTAACACATGAATCACTACTAAAATGCAGGCTATTAATTGTATAAAATAATAGTATACTGTTATGTCCTGGCACAAAACAATATGAAAAATTATGCATTCACAGTAAATGTAACATTTTACATATACCTATTACACGCCACCTAATAGTGTAGTATTTAGAGGGTACAATCCGGTGTAATATGTAAAAATTAGTATGCATACCAGATATAAAAGTGAGTAAGGCACATCTTATGTTAAGGTCCCCAGTTAACGAACTTGCATCACGGCAAGCTCCAGAGCATATGGCAAAAAAGGTAGCATACCAGAGATAGTGAGTTATCTTTTATCCTGATGAAGTTTCTAACTGAAACGAAACACGTTGAGGCAGTGAATTATAATTATAGTTCACTCTCTAAATTCTACACTATTAGGCGCCATATTCCCTTTTCTTCTTTGTAGATTTTTCCAGACATAACCATGGGTTTATTGAAGGTCGGCTGCCATCTGCAAATAAGGGAGTGTATCAAGGTGTAACATTATAACATTATATGGACTATCTTTTATACCAAACGTTGTGTTAAGTGCCACGTGATTTGGTTTTGCTTTGTGATATATTTTTAATATTTTATTTATATAATTATCTTGGCTTTAGAAACCATAAATATAAATCTATACATAAATCTATATATATATATATACATATATATATATATATATATATATATATATATATATATATATATATATACACACAACTCATATCATAACCATAAAAAGTAATAGAGTCCCTGATGAAGCAAAGTTGAAATAAAAGGCAGTGATTGGTGCAGTTTGATTTTCATGTGTACTGCATATTGGAATTTATGAAGATTATTATGATTTAATATATTGTGGGTCTGCAAATATTAGTGGTCAGACTATTAGTGGATGGGTACAGACTATAGTGTTTTCAGACGATTATTGGGCCAATCCAGCGGTGAGCAATTATCGTTCCAAAGCATATCGTATCGTTTCATTTGATTTTTTAAACCAAATTAAAACTCTCGTTAAGCAATGGGATGATGTTGTTGCAATTCTGCAGTGTGTATAAATGTACGACCAGCAGTGTAGGCAGATCTCCATAGACTTTACAGAGTCATGAACTTTTCAGCTGATGGTTATGACAGATGAAGTTCATAGATCTGAAGGTAAATATTGTAATACATGTATAGTGTGTACACATGCATCGGCATGTTGATCAGAACTTTTTTTTTGTTGTTGGTAAAATCGTTAAAGATAACACATCAGGAGAAAATTTTTGTAGTGTGTACCCAGCCATACAGTCTTGTATGTTCTGCACTATTTGCCACATCCCATTGTGCAACTAAGGACCACATATGAGGCTCCTACAAAATGACATCCACAGTGTTAAAACATTAAAGCAGAGATGTTCCATCATCATAGTTAGTGCATATTGTCTATCATGACACAATTTGTCCATTATAGTTATTTAAGCATCAACATTTTATTTCATACAATGTCATACTTGAAAAGGTTTTTGAACAAACCAGGAAATAATTTTAAAAGAGACCACCTCGATCACTGTTTACTATGCCCATATTCAATGATCATCTTAGTAGTCATGCATCTGAATAATGGCATTTTGATTGTTGTTTGTGTGGTAGAGTATGTATATGAGTTACAAAAATATACACTGTGATGCTATATTGTAAATAAATACCAGTGCCAGCTGTAAAACCATTAATGTAAGATGTATTGTTATTGTACACATTTCTGTAGCAGCATGATAGGATTAGAAAATGTGTGAATGAAACAATTAAATGTTAGATTTGAATAAATGTGTATTAAAGTTATCTATTAGGTTTTCTTAACGGAGGTAAGCCACCTTTGGTATAGGTTATACAACCCCTGTTGCCTGAGATTAGCAGGACATTAAATTTTTCATTCTATAGCTGTAACTAACTCCAGGACCAACAGAGTAGTTAAAACAATAGCTAGCTTATTACTGACTAGCAGCAGTGCTTGTCCAATCAGTGAATGCCTCTTATTTCCAATGCTGCTTTCGACCAAGAGCTTTCTGAAAGCTCTCCTGAAGCAGCCTCAGTAAAAGTAAGTTTTACGGGAAAACTGATTCAGGGAAGAAAAAAACAGATAAATAAGGACCATCAGTTTTCTTGTCTGAAGGAAGGGGAATTCTGCAGACATTTGTTTTGCCTCTGTTAATACATCCGATCAACTTCAGTGCAGATTGCTTATGTAATACACTGAAAAATAATTAATCCCTGATTTGCCAACAGATTTTTACTATGCTGAAATGAAAGAGGTTTTATTTTCTTCTATCAATGGCAGCTATTGTAGTATAATCTCTGAACTAGACTAGCATATCAGAAAAATCTGAATCAGAAATTAGGTTTGGGCTTCATTGTCGTAAGTCTACATGTACTGGTAACAACTCATGATGGAGCGCACAATCAGTATTGAGCAGAAATGTCAGGCAAGCCTGGAACTGTCGGTGAAGTGAAAAAATCAGAAGCAGGAGGGATATCATAACAAATATAATAGGAACCAGTTAAGCAGCCAGAGTCTGAGCTGAAGAAGAAACCCAATAGCCAAGCCAGAGTCAGAACTGTTGGAGATTGCCAGAACAGCACAAGCAATCAATCTGCAGCAGCAGGATGTTAGAGAACTGCTGCTTTGGCACTGAATAGTGCTCAGAGTCAGGTTTAAATAGGCTGAGTAATTAAATTTCCCGCTGCAGCAGTCACCTGGTTACAATTTATAAAGGAACCAGGGAACTGTGTTGTGATTGGAAGCTTTACTCGGAAACTGTGCTAGAAAGCAGCACAATGGGGGCAGCACAGTAAGGTGGAGGCTTACCCAGAAGGAGATCTTTAACACAATCCCATTTCTGGTGGAGAAAAACTGAGATAAATGATGGTCCATGCTGGAAGAGAAAAACAGAGTCAAAGAGGAGGAGCAACTTGAACCCAAAGATAACACATGTGCAGTGTGCCATTTGAGCATTGACGAGTATTGGCGAAGCCAGGGGACACCAAACACAAGAGAGCATTAGGAATGATGTAAAAGAAAATGATCACCTAGTGTAAGACTCCATATAGAATATTGTAGTGACACTTTTTTTTACCACCAATTTTCAGTCAAAGGTATTAGACAAGCCAGCACCTAAGTAGGAAGAGCAAGCTTGGAGGCTGCAGATAACATAGTAAAATTACTAACTGCAAGTCCAAGATGACTGATAAAGATGATGAACCCTTAGGATGGTGTAAAATAATGGTGGTAACAAAAGTGGTTCTTGTATTATTGTAAGGAGAGCAAATGAATGATCTTAACATGACCCCTCTAAAACCAGTTAGATTTTTTGCACTTTCTGAGCGTTTGGGGGCAGGCCCAAGGAGATAACACAGCTCATCACAATAAAAACAGAGATTATAAACAGTGAAAATGGAAATTGGTACTAAACCTTCTCTTACATTCTTCGGGGAGAGCTGAATATGTCCCAGTTACATGGGCTCTACTGGGGGAGGTAGGAGGGGGCTGGAGTGCACAAATGAGGCACCATTTGATGCTAGGATGATGTGACTTTTCATTTTCTTGTGTTCGTTCTCTGAACTGGATTCCACTCTGTTACTGAGAGAAATTAAGTTCCCAGGAAGTCAGTTTGTCCTTGATGCAATCAGATAATTCAAAGGGTTGAAGCCCGATTCTCATTATTCTACTGAAATTCAGATGCAAGAGAAGAGGCCTGTTCACATAAACTATGCTGGTGTGTATCCAGATGACTGGAGAGACCCTATTCTTTCCACAAACTGTTGTAAAAGATCTTGGGGAGAGTGATCACCAGTGGAATCCATGTGCTGGCCAGAGTAAACTGTCCTGGTAATGGGTAATTCAATTACTAAGCATACTCTGAGCACACTTCAGTACCAGAGTGTCAGCTCTTCTTCTCATCTGTTGGTGTTGGGGGCAGGATGTCAAGTTCCGGGTCCGTTAAATGACAAGCAGACCCCAGCATGTCATAATTAGTATGCAATGCAATGATTAGAGGTTATCAATATCTTGGTGGATTACTCATTTTCCCTGTTCAGTAGTGATTTAAATTCAGAGAGTGTCTGCTGTTTCAGTTGAAATGAAGCAGCATTTCAACTGAAACAGCATTTTCAACTGAAGCAGGGTGCATGAATACTAGTAACATTAGAGATGGAAGGGGCAGTGCTAGACAGCATTTTATCATTCAAGAACTGTGTGAATTGCACCTGCTTAAGCAAAAGAAATCCCAGAAAGACACATACCATTAACCAAGTTAAAATGCTTGCTGCTGTAGAAGTTGGGCGTGTAGCATTTAAATATTACTGTTTCAATAAGAGAACTTATCTCAAACAGTGCTGTTAAAATATCTCCATGAATAACACTGCATTTCAGTTATAATTATCTGATAGTGAGCCAAACATTATCAAACAAGTTAGATGTATGCACTTTTCTTTCAGTAAGAGGTACGTCTGACACTATATTTGTACTGACATCACTACTACGACCTATTGTGGACTTTATTCTATGTAACACCTGACTCCATTTCTTTAGTCATATTGTGACAATGTCTTTGTCACATGCAGCCAGAGCTGCCACCAGAAATTAAGGGGTACAAGTACAAATATAACAAGCGGTGCCCCCCTCCTTTATTCTCTCACCCCACACCACCCCCATTTTTAAATTACCATCTCCCCAACATTTGGTCCCCCATCCCTCCCCCCCTGTTCTCTTCAGTCACCCCACTATACCCGGTTCTAAAGTAGTTTTCTTACCTCTTTGCATCTTCTTGCTGGCTCCTTTTAGCTCCTCTTCATTGACAGCTTTGTGATGTTATCATTTACATGACGTCAGTGATGCTGCAGGGCAGGGCCGGATTTACCGCTAGGCAACCTAGGCACCTGCCTAGGGCCTAGCGGCTCTCGGGGGGCACAGCTGGGGGGGACAGGAGTAATTTTTAAAAAAATGAAAAAAAAAAATTCGGCCCCTCCCCCGACTCGCAGCACCCCGGGGGGTGCCGCGAATCGGGTCCCGGCAGCCTCTTCTCCTCTCAGTGTCTCAGTGATAGAGAGAGGAGGAGAGGCTGCCGGGACCCGACGAGCGATCACGTGACTCTTTCTTTCTTTTTTTTTTTTTTTTTTTCTTTACATCTGGACTGACGGAGGAGGAGCAGCGCGCAATAGAAAGGTAAGTAAAACACAGAAGTGGTGATGGTGAAGGGGCACAGAAGTGGTGATGGTGAAGGGGCACAGAGGTAGTGAAGGGGCACAGAAGTGGTGATGGTGATTGGCACAGAAGTGGTGATGGTGAAGGGCACAGAGATGGTGATTGGCACAGAAGTGGTGATGGTGATTGGCACAGAAGTGGTGATGGTGATTGGCACAGAAGTGGTGATGGTGGTTGGCACAGAAGTGGTGATGGGCACAGAGGTGGTGATGGTGAAGAGGCACAGAGGTGGTGATGGGCACAGAGGTGGTGATGGTGAAGGGCACAGAGGTGGTGATGGTGATTGGCACAGAAGTGGTGATGGTGAAGGGCACAGAGGTGGTGATGGTGAAGAGGCACAGAGGTGGTGAAGGGGCACAGAAGTGGTGATGGTGATTGGCACAGAAGTGGTGATGGTGAAGGGCACAGAGGTGGTAATGGGCACAGAGGTGGTGATGGTGATTGGCACATTGGTGGTGGTGGTGATTGGCACAGAGGTGGGGATGGTGATGGGCACAGAGGTGAGGGGGAAAGGGCACATGTGATATTGTGAAGGGGCAAAAGTGACAATGAAGGGGCACAGTGTGATGATAGAGGGACAAAAGTGACAAGAGCACATACTTGGATTTATGCGTATTATTTTTGCAAACAACTTAAGTAAGTATTTCTGCCCTGACTTCAATATTTATTATGTTGTTTTGACCCAACTACTTAAAAAAACGGGACTGCTTGGTAATTATTTAGGGGTGCCTTTTTCTGCAGCAGGGTGGCCTTGCTCTTTTCACATGTTAGGTACGCCCCCAAAGATGCAAGCCACGCCCTCACCTCCTTTGGCGGTGTGCCGCCGCTGCTCGGCGGCACATGCTTTCATATCTACGTAACTATTGGGGTATATGGTAGGCTGCAAAAATATAGTGCTATGGATTGTTTCAGGGAGGGGGCCCAAAAACAGTATCCTGCCTAGGGCCCTATGAGGTCTAAATCCGGCTCTGCTGCAGGGAGCCTCTCTCTCAGGAAGATGTGCACCTGGGGGGGCTGGGACTCGAGCAATTGGCAGCAGCCATGGAGCCCCCCACATCTTGGGAGTGGAGGTAGATGTGCTGCTGCTACATCCTGCTGCTACATCCCTTAATTCAGTGCAAAGGTTTCTCCACACCCCTCACAACTCAGAAGCAATTGCTGCCAAGAAATGGAAACCACTACATCCCTTAATTCACTACTGATGCCCCTCTCCTAATACATCTGTTTGGGCCAAAGGCTGGTGGGACCCCACACTGCTGTTGGACCCTATACTACAATACTCCCTGTACCCCCTGGATGGCAGGTGGCCTGCAGGCAGCAATGTCCTCACATACATTACTTCATGAGTGGAAGGGTCACTGCTCCTCACAAGATTCAATCAATCAATGATCTGGCTATAAATTGTTCTATTAGCACATTTAATAGCTGAGGACATTCCGGATGAGCAGGACATGAAGACCGAATAACATAAGGAAACCCTTGTTAAATGCACTTTGAAAACTGTGCCTTTCAACAGGGTCTAATGAGCTTTCAAGGAAGCTGGGGTGCCACAAATAAGTTTTATGTGCTGTAATTGGCCTAGACAGTTTTTTTAATGGAATATAACATATTTGCAAAACATTATTTAAACATTAGCATTATGTAAGAGACAGTATGAAAATGTCTGACATATCAATCGATTTAGTGAATATGTATATGCTGTATGTTTCTCAAATCTAAAACTTTTGTTGTACACAACTTGTAGATAGAATTGTTCTCCCAACGCACAGCATGATCTTTTAGAAAATCTTGCTGTAGATTGCAGACAGTGTATAATAGCAGTACATAGTGACATGTTTCTGCTGGCACTTTCCTCACATAACAACTAACACATGTTGCATATCCTTCCTCAGCCTGCAAATTGCATATAATTTGTGACCTTGCTATACAACTGTCAAGCCTGAAAATATAACTAGCAAGTCTGTAGAGCCAGTATAATATGTACAGTATATTCCTTTAGATGGTGGAGATAGTTAAATTTAATTTCAGATTTCTTTTTTCTTTCAAATAGCTGAAGATTGCTGAAGTCCTATAGTATTAAAATGGCCAAAAACACAAACTAAAAAAGCATATTGATGATGTATATAGATATATAGCCTTGTTCTATATTCATCCATATAAGACAATAATAAATTGTGTTATCTGATTGACATTAACTTTTGTCTAATAATAGACGTTTAAACTCCTGTAAATATATAAGTATAAATGATGAACAGTGATTTCATCAATTCAATATTTATTATGAACATTTATGTATTAAGAATAAAATACTCCCAATTGTTTATTATAAGCAAGTGGTCTTGTAGTACAGTGTTATGCACTCATTTCTCAGCCAGCAGCCTATTGACTTTATTTGGTCCAAAAACACTATACTTCTAATATCCTTGATCTTTTCACTAGAGGATGCAGTGTACATCAAACATTGTAGAGGAAATGTCCTCAGTTTTATGTAGTGTTTAATGATGACATTATTTTAGTGTTTACTAGAAACTCTAACTTAGATTTAATGATATCAGAATTCACCGTGTATATAACTCTGTGGCATTATCATTAGCATTTAGAGCCAACCTAAAGAACTCTACTGCCTCGAGGACTTGTTTCCACCAGTGAAAGCTTCTAGTAGTCCTGTTATGTCTTGTTGGATATTTTCCTGGCATGGTTTGGGTGTAGTAATTCCCTTCGAAAGCAAGGGTAATGCTAACCACAACTTCATGGTAATGAGTGACCATCTTCACCCTGTGTTGCAGCAATTCATTCCTAATGGGAGAATAGTCTGGCAGAATGACAATGCCCCTATTACATGTGGTCATTGATGAAAAGTGAATACAATAATACCCTAGTCAAATGCTTCTTTAAAACAATGCAGGTCATTTACAAATTACAAAATGTTCTTTGTGCCAACTGTGTGCCTCAATTTGTGCAAGAGTTTCTAGATAAGATGAATGGGCATGGAAGAAGCAGTATTGTAGGAGAAAACTAATACATTTAATTTAATGAAGGGGTGGACCTAAAGTGGCAGCGGACACAACTTTAAAATTATGTTTTTGTACTTTTCACCATACAGCTAATTAACCTGCAATCCTATAAGATTAAGCACAGACTGCACAGACTGAATCCAGGTTCCAGAAATCAGAATCTGGGAGAGCTCCTATGTTTCCATGAGGTGGTCTGCAGTAGGTGCATTTGCACAAATGGAAATTTAACATGGAGAGTGCATTTTTGTACTTTTGGAAATGACTTTTACTATTCTTAGAATTTTACATTGTGTAACAAATTGGCCCACGTTTTAAAGTGTATATGTACATTGATAATTATAATAACTCTAAAATGACAGTTAATGAGCAGCTTGTTTCATAGTGGGGTAAAGCAATATGGTTGATTTGTATGAGTATTAAATTGTCTGTGGGTTAAGTATTAATGTTATTCACAACCATGTATAGAAGTACGAGAGCTGTGATTTTATTTAATTGGGATATTCCAGTGTTGCCTTCAGAGTTGTGGGTTCCTTACTTCACCATAATACAATTGTAAGATATATGAAAAAGTCCTTGGTGTGGAGGAATTCCACTGTAATTGGTGAATATATAGTATATGAACTATTGAAGTGTGGTTTATGGACTACAGGTGGATAATCAGAACCAGCTTAGTTCTGCAATTTTATTGAACTCTGGACATACAGTTGTACTTCATCCATATCAGTTACAACATCAAGACAAATAAACATATTGTCCCGGAATACAGAGGCGATTTTTGGATCCTCGGGTCTGACTAGTTGGGCACTACTCTACCCAAAGGCACTGAGTCTAATGGGACAGGTTGTCTTCGTCATAAATCACTGCAAGAAGATATGGTCTTTGTGGCCTCTGCCCCACAGGTCGTGGCCCTCTGGGTGAGCACTAGACTAGATCAACTAGGAGAGTTGAGAACAGATGGCTAGTTGCTAATAGTAACACAGAACTGTAGATTGAGCACGAGGAAGTGGGCTGTACACGAGAAGGTGACACTAAACAGCTGATTGTAGAGTCACTGGAACAGCGAGGAGTCCAATACAAAGCATAGTCTGCTGAAAGATAGTCAGGAGCACAGGGAGCCAAGTCTTAACACTACACAGAGGTGAGCACATGGCAGTCAGGTGCCTTAAACACCTAAAATATTAAGAGGATCCAATAGATAGAAGTTTGGGAGGTATTAAATAGAAGAAAGGGTCTTCACATGCGCAGACCTGAAGGCAAGATAGTGTCTGCCTTTGGAACGTGGATTGACCCTCAGAGGAATTTGCCTGCATGGTGCAGGTAAGTTCATCGGTTCCTGCTTGCGGGTCCAGCATGTGACACATATGTCATAAAAAGTAATCATCTTTATGTCTAACAATGATAATAAAAAGCGCAAAATATACAGTAAATGGTAAACTTGTTTACAGATGACTGTATTCGATTGCTCTACAATCTTTGCCATTCCAAAAGAGGTTTAGTAATCCAAAAAGTTTAAGAAAAGAACATGTGGTAGTTAAAGCAACCAAGTATGTTTTATAGGGAGTTTAATTATTTCATTAAGAGAAGGATATGAACAGGTTTTCCAAAAATAGTTTTTACAGAAGATCTGAAAAGTTTTAGCATACCCATCAGAATAAAATCTTCAGAACAAGTAATCAACATAAAATCGAATTTTTTTTTGATCAGTATTTTGCATCGCTGCATTACAGTGCAGGTACCAGTCGTTCAATTTCAACCAAGGTGCATAATCATGTATGGCCACAGGTCAGTATGGGAATATATTACTGTTTGGCCTAAGCATGTATAGGCACAAGGCATCACTGGTATAATCATGGCTGGGCAGAGGACAAAGTAGGGCAATGCTGGTATCACTATGATGGTGCTGTGTTACACTTACAGACATAGAAACAGTTAGAAGACTACAGTCTACAAAATTGTATCCTCTTCCTGAGCAACACTCTATGGAATTTATTCCCTCATATATAAAGACCATCCACTAGCCTCCAAAGCTTCAGGCATTCCCTGAAAATCAACCTCTTCAGGCAAGTTGATCAAATTCCAAAACAACCTTAACCTCCCTATGCTATTCTACCTGATTATAATCCTCTACATCATTCATGCGAAACTTACATTTGTTCTCTTTCTATACTCGAACAGACTATTGACTCCCAAAGCTGTGACTGGATTATATAGCACCACAACCATTTTTCCTTTACAATCTGGCTGCACCAATACTGTATGCAATATGTGCCACTTAATTTCATGTAGTAAACTTTTATTTTGCTATAGATTGTAAGATCACAAGAATGGCTCTCTTACCTTCTTTGAGTGTTAATTCCCAGTCATGCTTTATTATTGTGTTTATTCCCATTTGTAAAATACTGTGCAGTTTGTTGTTATTATTATTAATAATAATAATAATAATAATAATAATAATAATAATAATAATAATAGTAATAGTAATAATAATAATTATCATCAAATAAGAACAACTGTTGCATATCTACTCTAGATATACTACACTATGATCCAGGATCCAGTGATCGTCAAGCAGTATGGTTTAGTATAAAGATAGACACCGACTCATAACATACAAAAACAAAGGTGTTAGAATTTAGGAAGGCTTACTTTGTAGAGATTAGAAATGTGTAATTTGAATATCTTTTGCAGAGAGGAGGAACTTGAAAGGAGTGCAGGAGAGGTGGTAAAAAAAATCAAAAGTGCAATGCTAAAAGCAACAGACCTTTGTATTAAATGGGTTAGGAAATGCACAAAGTAAAGGAAGCCAGTGTGGTTTGCAAAAGAAATAGCAGGTATTGAGAGAACAAAAAAGATGGCCTCTAGGAAATATAAGCAGACTCAGAATAATGAAGACAAAGAAGTGTATCCTGTGAGGTAGAAGGAGGCTAAGAAGGTAATCAGATGTGCAAAGCACAAGCTGAAGAGAAAATGGCCCAGTCAGTAGTTAGAAGGTGCTAAACTTTTTTAGGTATATACTGTAAGTGAAAGGAGACAAACAAAAGGAGGAAAAATAAGGCTAAAGACAGAGAGTGAGAGCCTTGTTGAGAGAGACAATTTAATAGCAGATCATCTTAATAATTATTTTTGCTTAGTGTTTACTAAATATAAACAGGGGAAGGGGGCACAGTTAAGTTTCAAGTATATTAATAAAAATAAGGTAGATTCAAGTACATTTACAAAGGAGAAGGTCCTAACAGAACTCTCAAAACTGAAAGTTGATAAATCAATGTGGCCAGATGGGATATAGCCAAGGATACTAAAAGAGCTTAAAGTGGTGCTGGTAACACAATAAACAGAATTAATCAACCAGTTCTTGGCTAAAGGAGTAATTCCAGAGGACTGGAAAAGAGCAAATGTAGTCCCACTGCACAAAAGTGGAAGCAAGGAAGAGGCAAGCAACTAATGACCAGTGAGCCTTACATCAGTAGTAGTGAAATCGATGGAAACACTCTTAAAAGAAAGAGTTGTAGAATATCTCAAATCCAGTAACTTACAAAATGGTGCATAGCAAAATGGTGCACAAATCTTATCCGGAAATAATAAAAGATCTTAATATGTATATTTTGGATAGAGAAAGGGAAGGTCCCCACATGATAGAAACTTTCAAATATATCAAGGGTTTTTAATAAAGTACAGGAGAGAAACATTCTTCAAAGAAAGAGAAATATTAGAGCACAAGGACATGCACTGAGACTGGAGGGAAGTAGGTTCATAGGAAATTTTAGGAAAATCTACTTCACAGAAAGGGTAATGGATGAGTGGAATAGCCTCCCATCAGATGTGGTAGAGGCTAATACAGTAGAGAAATTTAAACATGCTTTGGATAGAAATAAAGATATTCTTACAAAGAATAAAGGATCAAACAGGGTTTGAGGTTACCATAAGTAAAATGGAGCAGTAAAAGCAAAACATTTTATAACCGAAACTTTGCAACTCTGCCAAACTTCTGCTCCACAGCAAAACTAGATTTGCATGAAATTCTGCTGCAACTCACTCACCTCTACACCAAAGTTACATTGACATCTTGGATCCACCATATGTGCTGTGCACATGAGTCTTTAAAAATACATCTGAGAGTATTGTATTTTAGTAATTGATTATTAGTAACATCCATAAACTCTTTAACAATAGCTCTAATAGATTACAATGCTACGTATGCACATAAGTGATAGTGACATTTTATATACTATACTAGAATATACTACTTATTATAAGTGGTCTAATGACACACTATAGAAAAACATTGGTACATGTATTTTACTAATCTTAAATGAAAAAGTATTATCAATATATCTATTATCACAATGTGAAAATAGACACTATGCAAAGTGAGTATAATTCTAAAATATTAGGTTTATTATAAAAAGTGTCATGTTTGAAATATTATAAAGGCTGCAGTTCAATATGTATTACTGAGCCTTATGACTTCTTCCTATTTCTCAAAAACACATATCTAGTGCATCATCACTTTGCTATCAAACACAATAATATATCAAAGATAATGCAAGCCAAAAAAATATAAATCAATTTAAAATGGCAAGCAAAAAAGTGAAAAAAGTACAAATAAAATCTTAAAGCATTTTTCCACCTACATACAGCTTGTTTCTATTTAACATCCTGAAACATAGACAATTTTTTCCAAGTATACATGTATTGCACATTTTCTGTCTGTGAGCTGCTGTTGATAACATTTTGTTTCCTATGGGAACTGCTTGTTTAGCATCCGGTTGTGTCCACGGAGACCACTATCTGCCCCTGGATATATATATTATGTAACAAAAGGAGGCATTTAGCTGGCAATATACAGAGAAAGCAGGGAAGTAGAGTAAAACATTTGTGCAGTAATGCACCTAGAGTGAAGACTTATGTATGAAAAGCAATAGTTTAAATTTGGTTAAACTTACGTGATCTGAAATCCTTCCTCTCAGCAAACAGACAGGGCGTGTCTGGTTGTGCAAACAGAGGCAGTGATGGGTGTTTTCTTTTAAAGAGAAGGTGGGTGTGTCACCTGTCCATCAAGCTAAGGCTGGGGGAGGAGCATCATGTATAAAAGCTTGTTTGTTTCATTTGTTCAGAGAGACCAATGCTTGGTGAGCTGGCTGGTCCTGAGAGACAGCTGGACTATGTATAGCTAGTGTTTAGGGTCTCCATGATTGCTGTACAAGTATACAGTGTCAAACATTTACCATCCTGACAATAAAGCACCATAAAAAGGAAGTTGTTGTTCACGTGTGCTTCTGCAGTAGCGGGCTCTTGCCACAAGTGGTGTCAGGAGTGGGATACTCCGGGAAGCAAGTTTCCGCTACCCAACCCGCGCAGACGTCAACATGGAGGAAGTACTGAAAACCCTCGTGAATGTGGCTGCTGCGCAGCAACAGCAGCAAGCTCAGATGCTACGAGTTGCCGAGGCACAGGTGGAAAACAAAAGGCTCTTAAGGGAAGAGTTAAGCCAGGTGAGGCATGACAGAAATGAACCACCTGGTCCTGTTCTCCTGAAAATGTCGCCAGGTGATGACATAGAAGCATATCTGGTGTCCTTTGAGAGACTTGCAAAAAGGGCAAAATGGCCTCCTAAAGATTGGGCTGAGAGACTGGCGCCATATCTGACTAGTGAAGCTCAGCGAGCTTATATGGATCTAGATGAGGAACGGGCATCTGACTATCTGTGCCTAAAGTCTGAGATATTGGCTCGCATTGGAGTTTCCGGGCCAGGCCGAGCCCAGCGCTATCACCAATGGTGCTATGATAAAGAAAAAACGGTCAGAGCGCAAGTGGCTGAGCTTTCTAAAATTTTAAAGAAATGGCTGCAGCTTGAGGAGAATTTGCCTTCTCGGATTATTGAAGTTCTTGCGATAGATCACTGCATCCAGGGGCTGAACCGCGATTTACAAAGGTGGGTTCTGCAATCAGACCCACAAACTTATGAAGAGCTTGCCACCGTGGTAGAAAGGTTTTGTGCGCTACAGCAAATGACTAAAGAACCTGCATTTGTGCCAAAGCCGCTGCCACGCCAAAAGCCAGGTTTGACAATCCTTGCTACAGGGCCCAATGGCAAAACTGCTACGGACAGAGGGCCAGGTGCAAAGCTGTCTAATTTGAAGTGTTTTGAATGTGGTGAGCCAGGCCACTTTAAGGCAGAGTGTCCTAAACTACCGGAACCCATGGACTGTTCAATGGCACATATTGGGCCTGCTTTTCCAAGCTGTTTTACCATGAGTCCCACATCAGGAAGTCCTTGTTTGTTCCAGGTGACTGTGCTAACCAACCAAAACCTTGTTCTGGCCTTGGTTGACTCGGGGAGTGAACTCTCATTGGTTTCCAGCTCTGCCTTACCCGAAACCATAACTTCTCGAATGCCCAAAGTGAAGGTTCTTTGCGTACATGGCACGACAAAGGAGTATGAAAGAACAATACTACCAGTCACACTCAAAGACAAAACTGTTATGATGGTAGCTGCCATAGCACCTAAACTCCCATATCCACTCATTTTGGGGCGAGACTTCCCACTGTTTAATGATGTCCTCGGTGAGCGGATCCGGCCGGACATGCCAGCAACTGATGCAATGGTCGGAAGCCCGGTCTTAAAGGAACCGCCTAAGAGTCCACAACATCTGGACATCTATCTTTGGGAACCGCCAAACCGGAATGCCATCCTGAGAGTCATAGCAGGAGTTCCATAAAAGCATCCACCTGCAGGGAAACATGGACAGTCCAAACTAGCATTGGTCGGTGATCTCGCAGATGAGCCCACCCCGCCTGTCAGTGAGGATACGGTCTGGTCCGCAATACCAATTTTGTTTCCTCTGCAGGACTTTGCTCGAGACCAACTTAATGATGCCACTTTGGAACATGCCTTTAAAAGTGTGACTGAGGTAAATGGGGTAGCGAAAGCCGCCCAGCCTGCAGAAGGTATACCATATTTTATTGTTAAAAATAATTTCCTGTATAGAGTTGCTACTGTACAGGGGGATAAAGTAGAACAATAAATGGTTCCTCAGGTCCATGTAACCCTAGTGTTAAAAGCAGCACATATACATGTCTGTGGGGGGCACCTAGGGGAGGATAAAACACGGGAACGAGTTCTGCTTAGGTTTTACTGGCTCGGGGTACACATGGCAGTGAAAAAGTATTGCCGGTCCTGTCCCATTTGTCAGAGAACCTGTCCCAAACCCATGTACAGGGCACCTCTCATTCCGATACCAATAGTACAAGTTCCCTTTGAACGGATAGCTATGGACCTTATGGGGCCACTGGAAAAATCCGCACGTGGGCACCAATATATACTAGTGGTGCTTGACTATGCAACCAGATATCCAGAGGCAATTCCCCTACGAAACATAAAGTCCAGCACCATAGCTAAGGAACTTGTATTGATGTTTACACGATTGGGAATACCCAAAGAAATTCTCACAGATCAGGGTACTCTTTTCATGTCTAAACTGATGAAGGACATGTGCCAGTTGCTAGGGGTTACTGCGCTTCACACCTCTGTATACCATCCACAAACAGATGGCTTGGTGGAACGCTTTAACCGCACATTAAAGCACATGCTCAGGAAAGCAGTGGCTCAAGAGAAAAAAGATTAGGACACTCTTATTCCCTATTTGATGTTTGCCATCCGTGAGGTACCTCAAGCTTCAACAGGGTTTAGTCCCTTTGAGTTATTGTTTGGGAGACAGCCCAGGGGTATCTTGGATATGTTAAAAGAAGGGTGGGAGCAGCAAGGTCCCATCTAGAGAAATCTGGTTCAATCTGTGTCACAAATGTTTGAAAGGCTAGGAAAGATAGGGCCCATTGTGCAGCAACATGTAAAAGAGGCTCAGGAATGACAGAGAAAAAGTTATGATAAAAGTGCTGTTTTCGATCTTTAAAACCTAGGGACAAGGTCCTAGTCCTGGTTCCCACCCAGGAAAGTAAACTTTTTGCCCATTGGCAGGGTCCATATGAAGTTCTAGAGGCTGTCAGTCCTGTCAATTACAGAGTCTGCCAATTAGGTAGGAGAAGGGAGGAGCAAATATATCATGTCAACCTCCTTAAACCTTGGCATGATGAGGAAACCTCTCCTCAGGTAGTGAGTACTGCCATTGAAAAGTCTAAAGTGCCCACAGAGCCAGCTTTGTCCATTCAGCAGAGACAACAGACTGAAGAAATGGTTCATCGGAACAGGGATGTCTTCTCTTCCATTCCTGGGCGCACTACCTTAATCGAACATGACATTGTCACTGCGCCAGGAGTCTTTGTAAAGCAGAAGCCGTATCGTATTCCAGAAGCCAGACGGGTGGACGTGAGAAAGGAGGTCGAGAAGATGTTCCAGTTAGATGTGATTGAAGAGTCCACTAGTGAATGGAATAGTCCCATTGTGCTTGTCCCGAAACCCAATGGGACAATTAGGTTCTGCAATGACTTTAGGCGCCTAAACAGTATGTCGCAGTTTGATGCCTATCCGATGCCACGTGTGGATGAACTAGTGGAAAATCTTGCTGGTAGCAATTATTTAACAACCCTTGATCTAACAAAGGGTTATTGGCAAGTTCCCCTGACTTCCACGGCCAAGCCAAAGACTGCATTTTCCACCCCTGATGGTCTCTATCAATATAAAGTCCTACCCTTTGGGTTGCATGGGGCACCTGCCACCTTCCAAAGGGCCATGAATAATGCTACGACCTCACACAGCTTATGCAGCCGCTTACTTGGACGATATAGTGATTTATACCCCAGACTGGGGATCACATTTAGCCAAAGTTGATGCAGTCTTAGCTTCATTAAGGTCAGCAGGGTTAACAGCTAACCCAGAGAAATGTGCCATAGCCATGAGAGAAGCCAAATATCTGGGGTACATTGTTGGTCGAGGGCATGTAAAACCCCAGCTAGACAAAGTGGAGGCAGTCAAAAATTGGGCAAGACCAGAAAAAAAGTTGCAGTTAAGAACCTTTTTAGGCTTAGTAGGTTACTACAGACGGTTTGTAAGCCACTTCGCCACTGGAGCTGCTCCACTTACGAACATGTTAAAAAAAAGTTGTCCAGATAGATTAACCTGGTCTGAATCTGCAGAAACCGCCTGGTCTGATCTTCGGTTAGCTCTTTGTTCCTACCCAGTTCTACAAGCACTGGATTTTACCCGGAGGTTCTTCCTCCAAACTGATGCTTCTGGTGTTGGTTTAGGTGCAGTCTTGTCACAGGAGAAGAATGGAGTAGAAAATCCTGTCCTGTACCTAAGTCGTAAGTTGCTTCCAAGGGAACAAATATATGCCACCGTGAAGAAAGAATGTCTCGCCATAAAATGGGCTACAGAAGCTCTGCGCTATTATCTCCTAGGCAGAGAGTTCACCTTAATAACAGACCATGCACCATTGAGATGGATGCAGAGCAACCGGGAGGTAAATGCCAAGGTAACCCACTGGTTCTTGGCACTACAACCTTTCAAGTTCTCAGTAGAACATAGACCTGGGATTCTGCACAAGAATGCAGATGCATTGTCACGAAAATATGCGCTCCTCGCGAAGTCCGCGTCCCCCGACTTGGAGACGCTAGGGGGAGGGACATGTAACAAAAGGAGGCATTTAGCTGGCAATATACAGAGAAAGCAGGGAAGTAGAGTAAAACATTTGTGCAGTAATGCACCTAGAGTGAAGACTTATGTATGAAAAGCAATAGTTTAAATTTGGTTAAACTTACATGATCTGAAATCCTTCCTCTCAGCAAACAGACAGGGCGTGTCTGGTTGTGCAAACAGAGGCAGTGATGGGTGTTTTCTTTTAAAGAGAAGGTGGGTGTGTCACCTGTCCATCAAGCTAAGGCTGGGGGAGGAGCATCATGTATAAAAGCTTGTTTGTTTCATTTGTTCAGAGAGACCAATGCTTGGTGAGCTGGCTGGTCCTGAGAGAGCTGGACTATGTATGGCTAGTGTTTAGGGTCTCCATGATTGCTGTACAAGTATACGGTGTCAAACATTTACCATCCTGACAATAAAGCACCATAAAAAGGAAGTTGTTGTTCGCGTGTGCTTCTGCAGTAGCGGGCTCTTGCCACAATATATATATGATGCAAGAAAGAATAAGCCAATGAGGCACTAGGTGATATATCAATGTTAAGTGAAAGGTGAAAGTACATTTCAAAATATGCTTACTTTCATATATATGGTAGGCAGCTTCTTCTCTTCAAGACACTTGTTTGCACTGATGTCAATCTTAAAATTCAAACATAAGAGAGAGCACCAAACATAGTGTAACTCTTAAAAATACATGAAAGTGCAATAGTGCTTATTGGACTCATACCAAAGTGACAATTATCATAGGTTTATCTTATGTAGTAGTAGATAATATTCTTGTAATGGAAGTTATCAGGTCTCCCAGATGGATTCCAAATGGAACTAAAACTTAGAAGACATAGCAAGGATAGTTTAATATGCTCCAAAAAGTGTGTCACAATGTTCTCAAACAGAATCTTTCTCAAAAAGTATTTAATATCAACACCGCATAAAAATAAGCATTTGCCCATATATCAAAAACACATTAAAAGGCTTAAATGTCATCTACCATTCAAGAAATTCTTCTGCCACATATATTAACACTATTAAAAAACTCACAATATACCAAAAATATCAGATGATATATCAATATATACCCTGCATTTGGATCGCATGATCTCATCAAATACGGATGATACCATGCGTCCTGGGGGGAATCCCAGAATGCATATCTCAGCATACAAAAAAACACTATAAATAGAGACCAGTGTACAACCTAAAAAGAAAATAAGGAAAAGAAAGAAAACAAAAAGATATAATTAGGTAATAAAAGGAGCAATCTCAAATGCTTAATTTAGCCCCATAGGCGTTAAAATGTCAAGTTTGAAAATCCAATACATCTCACGACATGCAAGTTTGTTACTCAAACTACCACCTCTAGCTCTCAAAGTTACATGTTCTATTGCCTTGAATTTGAAACCACTATAGTCCGCCCCATTATGGTTTATAAAATGTCTGTAAACAGAATGCAATTCAGACTTATTTTTAATGGCTCTGATATGTTCTTGAATCCTCAGTTTTAAAGTTCTTTTCATTTTACCTACATATTTCAAATTGCAGAGAGATTCTATTATATAAATCACAAATATTGATAGGCAATTCATCAATTTTTTAAATTTTAAATTATTTATGTTTATGACAATCTGTAAGAGTCTTATTCCTAGTATCAACTATTTTACACATATTGCAATTAGAACATATTTAAAGACCAGCAGACTTACCTAAGAAAGTCCCTTTTTTATCACTTACACTTTTCAGCATACTAGCTGCTACAAAAGCTTTCAAATTTTTAGTTCTCTTAAAAATTATCTCAAGCTTTTTATCCCATATTGAGCCTAATATAGGATCCATCTGAATAACATTGTAGTGTTTATTAAGTATACGTCTAATCTTCTTCTCATCTCTATTGTACTCAGTTAGGAATGGAATTTTTGCATATCTTTCTTTCTTAGTTTTATAGGTAGGCATCTCCCTTCTATCTAAATTACCGTATTTGCCGGCGTATAAGACGACTGGGCGTATAAGACGACCCCCAACATTTCCACTCAAAATATAGAGTTTGTTATATACTCGCCGTATAAGATTACCCCCTCTTCCGCACACCTTCCACACACCAAATAAAACGTTAAAGAACATCAGATTTGATTTCGACATGTTAATTTATATTCGAATGCCTATGACATGCAGGAAAACTGTCACAAGGCTGTATGTTATCAAACATGTACAGTAAACATAAAACAGTGCAAGTTTATTAAACGTAATTCACTAGTCAATGATAGAAGGAAGATAACAAATAGAGGGAGAGAGCAAGTGCACACTTACCCCTTGGCATAATCTTTAATGCTTTTTCATTTGATTTCCAGTCCCGAACCATCTTTTCTGTTACTCCATATTGTCTTGCAGCAGCACAATTATTATGTTCCATGGCAAGGTTTACAACTTTAAGTTTAAAACTTGCATCATATTTCTTTCTTTTTGCTGGTGCCATGATAGGGTTGATAGGGGTTTGACTGCTGGACATTTTCTATGCTGTATACTACTGTACAATGGTGCAGTACTGTGATTGGCTGGTGTCTGTATACAAAGCCTGATTGGATTGGTCCCTGCTCCCTGTCTGCCCTCCCTGTCAGCAGAACGGGCCGGTCACGCCGAAAAGGCTGGCACCCCTGTATTGCTGCTGATGCTCGCCGCAGCCACGCTGATGACCCGCCGCGGCCGCACTGGATACCGCGCGATACTGGACCCGGTGTATAAGACGACCCCCCCACTTGGAGGCATGTTTTTCAGGGCAAAAAAGTAGTCTTATACGCCAGCAAATAGGGTAAGTGTCTTTTTCTAGAGCCTGATTAATAACCTGATTGGGAGAGCCCCTATCTTTAAATCGGTCCATATAAATCTGCATCTGCTCATCACATATCACTTCATCTGTACAGTTTCTTTTGACACAAATGAATTGTGAAAAAGCAATGTTGTGTTTCCATTTCTAGAGGTGACAACTTCCATAATGTAAATAGCTATTAGTGTTAACCTCTTTAACATATTGCTTAGTCGTGATCATGCCCTCTTCTATCTCCAGAACTAAGTCTAGAAACTGTACACTAATATCATCAGATTTTGAAGTGAACTGCAAATTTAATTTATCCAGATAGTTAACAAATTCTTCCAATACATCCAATGGACCATCCCAGATCATTATAATATTATCGATGTTTCTAAGATAAAAAACTATATACTCCAAATACGGGTTCTTATCATTATACAACAAATACAATTCCAATTTCCCCATATACAAATTGGTTAAGCTAGGTACAAATATTGTGCCCCTAGCTGTGCCACATATTTGAAGATAAAAGGTATCTAGGGATTCAAAGGAGTTTTGAGATAATATAAACATAGCTAGTATATACATAAACTCCTTATGGGCATCACTCAGGCTATTATCAAGACTTAAAAAATAGCCTACTGCCTTTAGTCCATTGGCATGATCTATAGATATATACAAAGCCTTAGCATCAATTGTTACTCATCTATAGCTATATCTCTTTCCAGGGTATGGTTTCCAAGATCTTTAATAGAGAGGTTGTATCCTTTAGATACGCTGGCAAGTTCAATACATATTTTCTTAAGAAAATTTCAACATATTATGAAGCACGGGAGGTCAAGGAATCTATGCCTGCTCGTATTGGTCTCCTCGGGGGGTGTATCAAGGACTTATGCACCTTAGAAAATAGTAAAAGATGGAAATTATAGGGTGCACCTGTAATATATATGAAAAGTCCTCCTGATTAATGATACCATTATTTAGAGCCTTATACAGTATATTATATATATTATAGGAAAAATATTTCGGATTCAGAGAAAGAAGCTTTAGACAATCTAACTAAAAATGATAAATTGATCATTAAGCAGGCTGATAAGGGGGGAATTTACGTCCAATTGCTTGTTTTTATGCTTTGTTGATTTTAAATACTGTTTGAGAAAGATTCTGCTTGAGAACATTGTGACATACTTTTTGGAGTGTATTATCCTTGCTATGTCTTCTGAGTTTTAGTTCCGTTTGAAATCCATCTGGGAGACCGGATAACTTCCTTACAAGAATATTATCTACCACTACATCAAATAAGCCTATGATAATGATCACTTTGGTACGAGTCCAATAAGCACTTTTGCGCTTTCATGTGTTTTTAAGAGTTACACTATGTTTAGCACAGTCTCTTTATGTTTGAATATCTCTCTCTCTCTCTTTATATATATATATATATAGCTATATTGATGACATCTTACTTGTCTGGAATGGTACTCTAGAAGAATTTGGAGAATTTATGGAGTATCTTGGTAGTAATGAATATAACCTCAAGTTCACTTCCAGTATTAGCAATATACAGGCTGAATACTTGGATTTAATCCTTACGTCAGAGAACAACAAAGTAATCTCGAAGAATTTTATTAAAAAAGTGGACACTAATAGCTATCTCCACTATAAAAGTTGCCATCAGAAAAAGTGGAAAAATAACATACCTTTTTCACAATTTAATAGACTTAAACGAAACTGCAGTGACAACAGGGATTTTTAAGAACAACTTACCATCTATTCAAATAGGTTTAGGGAGAGAGGATATCCTAGTAAACTAATTGATGAAGCCTCACATAGAATCAAGGAACGAGATCGATCTGAAGCTCTCAAGTATACAACAAAACAAATAAAGAACGATATGGTCCCCTTCATAACTGAGTTCAATAAAAGTGAGAATTTTATTAGATCGACTTTTAATAAACATTGGGGTATCCTAAAGAGGGATCCAATTTTATCACAGATTCTACCGGAGAAACCAATGTTAGTTTTTAGAAAAAACAGAAATCTAAAGGAATTATTGGCTCCAAGTCTACTCACCAATACATCTGGGATCCAGAAACCGGTCACATTTCTCCCAGATAAGGTAGGATCTTTTAAGTGTAACCACTGTAATGTTTGCAAATATGCAAAACCAGTGAAAACACATTTTGTTAATCATAACAACAGCAAAAAATATGTTATTAAACAACGCATGGATTGTTAACATCCTCTGTTATATACATGTTGGAATGTTCATGCCAATTGAGATATATTGGTAAAACTAAACGCCCATTGAAAATCCGTATTCAGGAGCATATTCGAAACATCAAACATAGAATGGAGGGCCATTCTGTCTCCAGGCATTTCTCCCAGGCACACAATGGAGACCCTAGTTGCCTTAGATTTTTGGCACTAGAAAAGGTCTCTTTGTCTGTCAGGGGAGGGGATCTCCAACAGAAACTTTCACGGCGTGAAATGTTTTGGATTTTTGAATTGGGCATTCTCATTCCTGTAGGACTCAACGAGAATTATGAAATAGTCCCTTTTTTGTAATTATCTCTTATGTAATGATCCACTTTAGATTTTAGATTTATTTACTCCTTTCCTCTTTTCAATAGGATTGGTACTGATATCAATACTAATTATATTTAGATTATCTCTTGAGTAGTATAAACATGTTTTTTATATAGATGTTTTATACATTTTGGTAATTGGTTTTATTATCATATGTTATGTATTGTATATTTCTTGTGGACCTTTGGGTGGTACACTGCGGTTCACGAGCATGCGGAGTGATAATTTATTTCCACGGTATGTTATATACCACACTATACTATGTAATATATATTAACTATTCATAGTTATTTATTTAAACTTAAGACTAGGCTATGCTATGAGATCTCATTTGATATATCATCATATGATGAATGATATGGATCGATCCCGCACAGGACTCTAGAAATTATATAATATATAAAATAATTTTTCCAACACAAATTAAATATAGGATACACAGTATATTCAATTTAATGATAATCGCTGGGAGACGTCCCGCGATTTTGAAATATTCTTTTTCATTTACTCAATCGTTCATTAGGTTAATACATCACTTCCATTTTTGCTTCAGTGTTCTTTTCTTCTCAATAAAGTTAGTTTTCATATCCTGCGCATGCGCGCTGAGTGGCGGTTACCGCGCATGTGCCAATATGGTGCGGCTCTGTTATAAATAGCCGCAGTTTATGTAAACATGTATATGTTTTGCTCCTGATGAAGTCTTGGGTGTTACAAGACGAAACGCGTTGAGCGATATCCAGCGTTATTTCCATTACCTCATGTGAGTGCTTTTATTACTTTTTATTAAAAAAAATTTGCATACATATTGAATTATCTTCTTTTCCAATCTTATGCATTTTCGCCACGTGTATGAGGCTGGGATTGTGAAGCTATTGATGTTGCATATGTCTTAAGTACCTAGACGTGAGATCTACATGATTTTTGGTACGCAGATTTTTATTACATATTTGCTGCACTCATTTGGGTGTCCTGTACATAATAATCTGAGACTACAATCTCAGACACTCCATAGGATTGTGGGGTATTTGGTGAACGGCCCTTACCAATTACATTTCAGTGTTACACTATGTTTGCTCTTTCCATATTGTGTGACTGATTGGTGGAGATTTGGAGGACTACAAGTACAGCAGAGACTGCTCCATTTTTTCCTGGAGACCCATTGCGGTACGCATACTGTTACGCATTTCCACCTTGTATATTTGATATTCCACTTAGAGGCGCCCTGCCTGTTCTTGTATTACAGCATTGCATCCGTCCGGACCAACCATCTGGTTTCAGGCTACTGAGGCTGCCACTCTCAAAAGATTCAAGTGATTTTTTATGGATTGTATATGTGGGACTGATATTATATTATTCTGATTCAAAGTTGTCATGCTGTGGTGATTAGCGCCAGATATATCTCCTATTTGAATATATATATATATATATATATATATATATATATATATATATATATATATATATATATTTAATTAATAACTGCTTTATTGTTTTTTCTAGTGCTTTTTTTTACTTTCTGGGGTTATAGACCTTCATGAGCTTTTACTGCACTCTACCATTATTAGAACACCCCTTTCCACTTTGCCTCTGCAGAATCGACACATCTGCATGGATGCATATGCATGCACATTCTTTCTGGGCATGCATAGCTCGATTTAGTTCAAGATATGCTACACAAACTTGCATACGTCTCATTGTGCATCAGCCCCTTCATGTTTATGTTGTTAATATAAGGCATAAAAAGTCTATTTATAACATATTTTGTATATATCATCAATGTAAAGTATGTGTTGATGAATAATAGAAATTTGAGTGAGTACATTTGTCATTAAAGGAAGTATAAACCCTCTATATATGTGTTAAAGACAGGGTAGAAGATAGTTATATTTTACCCAAGTCTCTTGTGACATAGGATCTAGAGTCAGTCCACCTTCAGATCAGTCTTTTGAGTCTTCCTGGTGTATAATTAGAATTGCGCCAACTGACAGTCATTCAAGAGAGGGTATTAATTTAGAGCTATTTCTCTTCCCTGGGCATGAATATTCTCACCTGTGTGTAAGAGTCAGGAAATTTTATAGCAGCAGACCTTGAATAAAATTTATACAATGCTGTGAAGCCTGGTTATGCTCCTCTAGACTGAAATTTACCTTTAACACTAGGGAAGCGGATCCACATTGACAGCTATAACAAATGTTTTATCTTAGTCCAGCAACAATAACAGACATAGCAGGTGCTAGAAATCTACAAGGATTGGTAAATAGCATTATAGGGGATAGATACTGTATGTTTGAAAGAGGAAGTCAAAAGAAAACGTGTTCAAGAGGAATGGACAATAGGGCAATGGACAAAGATAATGTGCTTACAAAAGATTTTTTGAAAACTTCTGGAAGAAGAATGCTTGCTGATAAATTGTGTTTATGAAAAGTAATAACAGAATATGCATAGTGCTAACCTCTGTTAGTGAAATGCAGCGTGATTATTTGTGAATGGAGAGTGGGCACTGTATTTAGGTAGAGGAAAGGACAGAAGGTCAGATGGTGGCCAAAGAAGGTAAAAAGATGTTGGGGTGGGTCAGAAGAAGCAGGGCAGAGATTAAGTTTAGTGATGAGTAAAAAGTAAGTTAGTCTAGTCCTGTATTAGAGACTGCTATTCAGTGTCATACTGGCACTGGGGAATGCAGTGGTAGGGGCCTACTACATTGGGGTATGGCCAATTGTAAGATGGAGTGTGGTCAGTCATTAAAAGGGATGTGGCCAGCCCATGAAAGACAACGTATAGAACCATAGTGTGGTCCATAAAGAAAAAATGGATATTGCAAATAAGGACAATTTCACATGTATCATGTAAAAAACTAGAGATGAAATGTGTATCAATCAATAAATAACCTTTATTTATATTAATAAACACATGTATGAATAAATACAAAAAGATCAATTAGAACTAAAAAATTAAATAGCAGCTTGAAAACGCATATTTAATTAAGTGATTTCATTTGTGCAGTTTTTCAGGGCCAAACTTATGTAGTCGCTGCACTTCGCAAAGCAAATGTGTAATAAATTAATATTTATTGCATGAGTGCACCTCCCACAATAATAGAATATGATATTTAGGACATATTTATTTTAGATTAGTCCACTGGCTTATGGCAGATCCCATGGCTTGATTCAGTGTTCAGGCCGCCCAAGGCCAATACACTAGTAGCACTGTAATATGATGGGGCTGTCACTCCTTCGCCTGTCGCCATCCTTCTCTCTCATACCTGCTTATTCTCAAGTGCCCACCAAAGGATGACTCTATATTTTTCTTTATTGCTTTCTTTTTACTTTGGAGAACAAATATTCCCCTATATTTTAAAGTGAATTTCAATTTATACCTCTCTGTCACAATTTTTCACCCTAGGCTGTGTCAGGCCGTGGCCTCTTGGGGAGAATGAGAGTAGGGCACTAACCAGTATTGACAGTACTGAACTAACAGGTGCGTAGTCTAATGTCACCAGGGACCCCCGCAAGGAGGTTTGGACTTCGCTGCACAGGGTACGCAGGTCGCGGTCCAGCTAGCCAGTTGCCGGTGTAGTGTAGCGGGGTCAGACGGTCCGGGTCAAAGCCAAATCGGGAGTACAAGGTACCAGGGAAAATCCAGAGAATGATCGAGCAAGCCGAGGTCGAAGAGCAGAATGGGTCACACAGAATGTAGAGTAGTCAAACGAGCCGGGTCACAATGAGGAGACAGGAATAGAAGAACACTGCAGGAGTATATAAACCAGGAACACCAGGAGATACCTGTTACTCTGGCACCCTAATGGCGCCAGAGTCAGGTTTAAATAGCCAGGGATAGAATCTGATTTGAGGGCTTCCGGGGAGTGGCGTCTGAGAAGTAGTAGCATCCCGTTGCCTAGCAACGGGACGGAGGCAGGGCGCATGCACCCGACAGCCAAGCAGGAAGCCGCAGCGGGACTGTTGCTAAGCAACAGACCGCTCGGCGGAAGTAGGGCGTCCGTTCCCGGCTGTCAGCGATCAGCGGGAACGGCGCCTGGGAGGCTGCAGCCTAGTCTACCTATTGGATAATCAGGCCCTGCAAGAACCCCCCACAATTATTATTAATAATAATAATAATAATAATAATAATAATATAATATATATAATATTTAGGAGTAGATCTTTCATATTTTTTAGATTTGTGCTCTTGCTTATGGCAGAACACCCCCACCCCAATACTAGTGTATATCATGTTTTTTCCCCATCCCCCCAATGACAGTATATATATAGTGTTATTCTAGTAGGGCTTTTTTATTATTTTTACTGGCTGTGTTACCTTTTTTTAATGTGTTGGAACTAGAGATGGGCGGGTCTGGTTCCCCGAGAACCGAACCCACCCGAACTTTGGGTATCCGAGTACCGAGCTGAGTATCTCGGTACACTCCCACCCGCTCCGAATCCAAATCGAGGCTGAACGTCATCTCGGTTCTCGCGATACTTCAAGATTATAAATACCTGCCTACACAGCAATCCATCGCCATTTGACAGAGGGAGAGAGCAGGGTGTAGTCACAGGCTGATTAGAGCAGGGACAGAGAATACAATATTCTTATTCCAATTGCTGTAACAAAAATCGCTAGAGAAGAAGGTAGGATAGAGGTTTATTTTATTTTTGTAATATTTGCCACTCCCCAGTGCTTTTGGGGTGTCCCCCATAATTGTGCATAAATATTTTTGGCTGTCAAAAGTCATATCTGTCAGCAGTATCTACCAAATAATTTTTAGCACTACAAGTGCTTTGCGCTCAGAATGGATTCAAAGCAGTTTACATATGATCAGAATGAGCAACCAGGTTCTGTCACCAGTCCTGATGTTAGTGTCCCCAGTACGTCATCTGGGCAAGGCGATGTCAAAATACAGAATGTTTTGAAATCAGTCCAAAAAACAAAATAAAATAAAAAATACTGAGTTGAAGCGAAAAAGAAGTGTTACTGAGCAAAAGTTAAGTGCCGATAAAAAAAAATTGCCAACATGCCATTCTACACACGCAGTGGCAAAGAGAGAATGAGGCCTTCACCTGGGTATTAGTGGCAAATCCCATAAAAATGACCAAGCTTACAATTGGTGTACAACTACTGTTACGTCAAAACCGAGATGCAAGATAACAGTAAGGCATTAGAGTATAATGTTTGCTCTGATTCACAAATGACACCAATCCCTGTGGAGAGTCCATCCAACAGTAGTATGTCTAATTGTGAGCATTCTGTTAGTGTACCCATAAAGAAGGGCCCATTCAGCAGTTCTGCTGATGTGTAACTGAACAGCCCGAGTGTAGCCGATGATACACAAATTGAGGATGCCACTTTGGAAATAGAAGAGGATGAGGGGGAGATTTATGGAGGTGACAAGGGCGCTAATGAGGATGTTGATGATTATGATGCAGACAGATACCAAATTGCCTTTCTCAATCTCTATTTATATTCTAGATTATATAACGGCTGAATAGTTTTCTATTTTACTCCTAGTGGAGAGGGGATCTGATGCAGACAGATACCAAACTGCCTTTGTCCATTTCTTTGTGTATTCGAATTTCTAGTTCTACAGTCTATGCAGGCTGCTTTTTTTTCTATTTTACTACACGTGGATGGAGGGGGGGTCTGATGCAGACAGATACCAAACTACTTTTGTCCATTTCTTTGTATATTCAAATTTCTAGTTCTACAGTCTATGCAGGCTGCTTTTTTTTATATTCAACTACAAGTGGAGCGCAGGGGGGGCATAGATAGCCACCAAAGTACTGTGGTCCATTTAATTTTGCTTTCTAGCTCCACAGTCTGTGCAGGCTGCTTTTTTTATATTCAACTACAAGTGGAGGGTGGGGGGGGCATAGATAGCCACCAAAGTACCATGGTCCATTTAATTTTTATTTTCTAGCTCCACAGTCTGTGCAGGCTGCTTTTTTAATGTTCAACTACAAGTGTAGGGTGTAATATGCACCCAAAGACGATGGCTATATTGCCAATAATCAAAGATGGAGGAGGTAGACAACCAGGTTTGACTGTATAATTTGCAGACAAGTGTTCGCATTAAGGACGGCCTACCAGGGATTAAACTGTTTTTTCATTAATTTATTAGCTTTAGAATTACCTCACTTATCTAAGAAACTGGTGGAGCACTACATTAGGTTATTTTAGACCAAAAAATTTTTATTTTTTTCAAAAATAGCAAAACAAAACCAAACAAAACCAAAACACGCAAGGGCGGTTTTGCAAAACCAAAACACGAAGGTAATCCAGATCCAAAACCAAAACCAAAACCAAAACACAGGGGTCAGTGACCATCTCTAGTTGGAACCCCAACACCCCCCATTATCAATATGTAGTGTTATGTTTACTGGTAATGCTTCTTTATGTCAGAACCACCCCGTTAACAGTATATATCATTTTTTGTTTACTGGTAGTGCTATACAAATTGTGACAGAGCTCCCCACCCATTAACAGTATAATCACTTTTGGGGCTACTGGTAGTGCTTATTTATTGTGACATAAACCAAACCACACCTTGTTGTATATTCTGTATGACATGCGCCAGTCAGATAAGCTTATAATATTACAATACTCCAGTAGGTTGTAACCTATCCAGTCTTCTACTCATGCCTCAGTCATCCCTCAATCATCCATCATACCTCAATTATCCCTCATGCCTCATCACTCAGTCATTCCTTATGCATCAACCATCCCTCATTCCTCTTCCCTCATCCGTCAGCCAACCCTCATGTGTCAACCATCACTCATTCCTCTCCACTCATTCCTCAGTCCATCCCCATTCCATTCCTCCTTCATCCCTCAGCCATCCCTCATGTCTCAGGCATCCATCATGCCTCAATCATCCCTCATTCCTCTCCCCTCATGCTTCAGTCATCACTCATTCCTCTCCACACATGCTTCAGCCATTACTCATTCCTCTCCACTCATCCCTCAGTGATCCCTCATGCCGCAGTCATCCCTCATCCATCATTCCTCTCCCCTCATGCCTCAGCCATCACTCATCCCTCTCCCCTCATGCCTCAGCCATCCCTCATGTCTTATTCCTCCCCCCTCATACCTCAGCCATCCCTCAAGACTCATTCCTCTCCCCTCATGCCTCAATCATCCTTCATGCCTCAGCCATCCTTCAAACTTCATTCCTCTCCCCTCATGCCTCAGCCATCACTCATTCCTCTCCCCTCATCTCTCAGTCATTCCTCATGCCTCAGCCATCACTCATTCCTCTCCCCTCATCCCTCAGTCATCCCTCATGCCCCAGCCATCCTTCAAGCTTCATTCCTCTCCCCTCATGCCTCAGCCATCATTCATTCCTCTCCCCTTATACCTCAGTCATCCTTCGAATGGAACTGAAAACAGTATAGACTATGCTTCCAATAAGTTATATTTGAGCTTTTCTCATACTGTAATGATGTCCCTTACCAGATAACCAAACTGGATATCAACCTGTGTGTCACATGGTGGAATCATATAATTTGTAGTGTGAAATATTCAGGAATAGTTTATAATACAGACAAAATGTAATTTGTTTACATATTTGCATTTATTAGCATAAGAGTCAGCAGTTATGCTGGTTGGTCTGCTAAAACAAAGTTAATTATCATTCATAGATTAGATTGCAGTAATGGCCTTAACAATACCATACCTTCATACATTTCAAATCTCATTTAAAAATACTGAGCCTCCTGCCCTATTAGATCTACCTCTGAGTTCCATCAACCCTCTCACTCCCACCTACAAGACTTCTCCTGTGCTGCTAACAACTTATGGAACTACCTACCATGCCCAATCAAACTCCCGCCAATACTACTCACACTAATGTAACCTGACAATTGTATCTCCACTGTGAGTCACACTAGCACCTCTTATTTCAACTGTGTCCTCTTTCAATTTGAATGTAAGCAGGGCCCTTCATAACCTTGCATGTCTGCATTTATTTTGTTTACCTTGCATCTCCCTATTTTATGTGTTTCCTGTTTTAACTGCTGTGTGGCACTGCAGAGCACTGCGGCAACTTACAAATCTACCATAATAATTAGATATAAGTGGTTTGGATTCTGAGAAATCCAACAGATATGAATTTTGGGGTTCTGAGTTTAACTGAAACACTACTCAGTCTCGTGAGACAAATTTGCATCTGAAAACAACTAAAACATAATTTCCGGTAAAATGTCAGATCTTGTGAGTTCTGGAATGATAACTTCTATATATAGCCCTCTCCCCTGTTCTCATCTGCCTTTTTAGAAGGGAAAACATGTGGGGAGGAGGATGGCTCTTATTCTCTGCTAAGAAAATCACTTGGAGATTGTTGGACAGGGTTTGTGCCACTTGCAATTTATTTTGCAATGGCTGTGATTTTGCTGCAGTTTATTTAGAGATCAGCCTGCTAGATTTGTGTGCTGACAGAAAAGAAATAAAGAGAGACAGACAGAAGAGTCAGTCTCTGAAATCTACAGAGCCAGATGGTAGAAGGTAGGTGTGGGGGAGGGCTCTTACTTTAGTAGGGGTGGAGGCTGGGCATTAATTGAATGGTAAATGTGGGGGAAAATCATTTAATAGTGAATCAAAATATTAATGTATTTGTTGTTACAATTTATTTGATGATGGGGATAATTTCATTTAATAGTGGGTCATAGTACTGAGTATTCATTTATGGTTGTGTGATGGCATTATTTAATTAAAGTTTGTGGGCTATTAATTTATATTGGGGATGAGTTTAGGGACAAGGAGGGCTATTTATTCATTGTGAATATTATTATATTGTGAAATTATTTAATACTGGGGCAATTTGTGGGGAAATAGGTTTAATTATTAAATGGGAATGCTAACTTATTGGGGCTGTTCAGGGGCAAATAAATGTATTTAATAAATGTGAGTACCATTCATTTAATGTCAGGGCATGTTGGAGGGGAAGTGGGTCTATCTATTAATCCTGAATGCTATTAATTTAACGCTGGTGCTAATTTGGGGGAAATAAGTCTATTTATTAAACGCAAATGCTATTTAGTGGAGAAAAAAGCAGGGTGTTGTATGACTCTGCACAGCACACCCCGAAAAACAGATTTCTTGGATTTAAAACTCAAAGTGTTTCAATCTGCAAACATTGTGTGAGAGTCAGTGTCAGTCATATCAAGTATGTATTGGACCAAAACAATTTTGCCTTATCCTTTTCTTTCATGTATTACCACAGTATCAATCAGATGGTAAGCTGTGCATAATGAGCCCCTTAATAATGCTCCCACAATCTACCTGATCTTAAAGGTAATAGAAGTAGAGTGGAACAATGGCCCATAACTCTTACTGATTGACCGGCATTATTATTGCAGACAATATGGAGTTGAATTTACCACTTATTAATATAATAACATATGCCCGATTTGAAACCAATAGGGCTGTGGGACACATATATCTAATCAGTTTTTCTGGACTCTAATATTTCATTTACATGTTAAAGGAAAACACTGTTTTGATTACCTCCTCTCACGCATGTATCCAAGACTTCTCCCGCGCCGCTCCCCTCCATTGGAACAAGCTCCTCCGCTCCATCAGAACTTCCCCTAATCTGTCCTCTTTCAAACGAACATTAAAAACCCACCTTTTCCTTAAAGCCTTCCAGTCTCATGCCTAAACTCCCACCGGTCGGCTACCTCTCTTTCTCATCCCTTCTTCCCCTTCCTCCCGTCTCTCCGTCTCATCCATGTGTCTGTCTGTCTTCCCCTCCCTTTAGATAGTTCGCTCCTTTGAGCAGGGCTCTCCTACCTTCTGTTTCCATCACTTTTAACTGCGCTCTCCAGCTACTCAGCTCACCTCCTCTCAGTCCCTCTGCCCTCTGTCTCCTCTCGCTTCTCTCCGCTCCCCTCAGTGACTCTCAACCTCTCATCCGTGCCCACCCTCTTGGGCCATAGTTACCTGCCTGTACTCACTTTTCCCCTCCCTCCCTCTCTTTCATGCTGTGCCTGAGCCCCCAGAGTTATACTGCTTACTGTTACTTGTACTGTGCTGTTTCACCTTGTACTGTGCCATTGTTTGTCCTTGTACGGCGCTACGGATACTTTGTGGCGCCCTATAAATAAAAATTAATAATAATAATAATAATAATAACTGTCTGTTAGAGTCTGATCGAAATTTATCAGACCGCATTTTCTCTCTCTGATTTGTGAGTGTGACAAAATGTAGTATATCTAATGACCGATTGCTATTTTATGTTGAATTTATGTATAACACTCTGAATTTTTTATGTAACCTTTCAAAGTGTATTTTGTTAACTGACCTGAGTCTGACCTAGGCAAGTGTCAATGGTCTTGTGAAAGTAGCCAGGCCCAGAGACAAATAAAATCTCTGAGTAGTTTGTGTATGCAGAGGAGTTAGATTTAGCCAAGCCGAACGAGCAGAGGTGAGAACTCAGGTCCTGTGAAAATGCCAGGTCTCAGGACATCCATAATTTACTTTGAAAGCCCTGTGTCATTTTGGGCATCAATCTAACTTAGGTGAAAATGAAATTCCTAAGGTGGGGGGTGAAAAGCCAACAAGAAATGGTTTAAAAATCCCTTGTATCAGTAGTACAGTGTTCATTTCTTTGAGGGTGTCTATCACAACTGAAATTTGTCATTCTACTCAATGTGTACTCCTCACACGCCAATTCCTGAACTTGTAAGTAGGGACTATGGTTTTTATTTCCTATTTTATTTGCATTTGTACAACATATTGTATGTCTTTGTTATTCATTTTTGTAAATAAGTCTTGGAAACATTTTTCAGATTAAATAAATTTAATCTAGTATGTTCTCCATGAATCTTTGTGAACTTACGATGCCCAGTGAGGCTCATGCTACATGTGTATGTGATTTAAGTGTGGAACTTTAATAAGGGGTTTTGGTGAATGTAAGGACACCATAATAAATCCTTCGTGGTGGCAGAAAAGGTGTATTCATTGCTAAGTGACTAAGGTGGTGCCAGTCACAGCCAGCTGTTCAGGTTTCTCTATCTGTGACAGAATGGGCATTCGTGACAGTGAGGTTAGCCTGTTGTTTTATCATTGTTTACATAACATTATCTAGATGTGTTTTTCTCATAATTTATTCTATATTGGTATGTTTTTTAAATGATTTCAAATATTTTATCTTATCTAAGCAAATGTGCGAGTTTGATATATTCAATTGCCCTTTCTATCTCTGTATACTGTATATAATACCACTTGTGGGGCCCTGTGACAAAATCTTTGTTTATCATTGTTATTTATATAGCGCCAGCAAATTCCATAATGCTTTACAATTGGGAACAAACAATAAGTAATAATAAAACAATAAGTAATAAAAAAAATTATTTACAGGCAGAGAAGTAAGAAGGTCCTGCTCGCAAGCTTACAATCTCCCTGTTATGCTATTTGCAGCAAGTTCATTCAAGTAGTTTATTAAAAGGTGGAAAATCATGTATAGGGAAAAGCAGCCCAGCATCAAGTAGCAGCAGAATGGATAGACACCTCATCTTCACCATCAACACCTTCATCATCAATTTCCTCATTATTAGTATGGACTCCCTTAATGCAATCCATTATTTCCAAGTAATATCTATGCATATCACGGCTCTTGCTGCTGGTTGTTACATTTCTATACAGAAGGGGAACAAGAAGAAAATAGCATAGCTTTAAACAACAATTGTCTGTGAAACAAGCTTTGAATAATAAATATACCCCTTAGTGTTGTGAGTTTCTTTGCATAAGTTGATATTTATATAGTTCAGTATATATTATATAGTGTTTAGATTAACAAGTGGCACAATGCCTATAAATTCTGTTAACCATCCAAACTCTTTTTGCCACATTTGTGGTGAGGTAACATTTAAATTTCAGAAATGCTGTTTTACTCTACTCATTAAGAAGTGTTTTGAGATTTACTTTGGATGCAAAGTTGGAGACCAAGATAAAAATTAGGCCCCTCATTTGTATCACTTGTGTCAGACTCCTTACAGGTTAGTCAAAGGGCTCTCGACACATGAATTTTGCTGTTCCAATGATTTGTCTGGGACTAAAAGATCAATGTACCGATTGGTACTTTGTCTTATGATTATTTCAGACATCAGTTCTAAGTCAAACCACATTGTGACATTCGCTAATTTACTATCTGCAACAAGACCTGTACCTCATAGTGAAAAAATGCCTGTGCCAAAGCCTCCAGAAAGTGTCATATTAAGTGATGATGATCTAGAAATAGAGCTTTAGAACATGGTGATGTTTATTTAAGACTTGATCGCTTCCTATTTATCTTCTGAACCACATTTTCTTACTCAATGACCTTGTCCGAGATTTGAAACTATCTAAAATACAAGCAGAACTTTTAGGTTCCAGATTGAAAGACTGGAATCTCCTCCACAAAGAAACAAAAATTAGCATTTTTAGATATAAGCATAGTGAATTTAAGGAGAACTGTTTTAAAATAAGAGCTTCGATGGTCAGTTGAATCAGGCTGAAAAAGCTGCATGGAAGTCTTTCAAGAGTATTTGCCAGAACATCTTAGGGAAACATAAGGCAGACAACTACGAAGAAATAGTGGACAATCTTTTAAAATCTTACAAGACCATGGTATGTAATATGTCTTTGAAAATACATTTCTTGGACTCGCACCTATATTTCTTCCCAGCAAATCATGGAGCAGTCAGTGATGAACATGGTGAATGGTTCCATCAGAATATTTCCTTAATTAAAAAGTGGCATCAGGGCAAGTGGAGTCCAAGTATGCTTGCTGACTATTGCTTGACCCGTAAAAGGGATGCTCCTAAGGCAAAAAACAGCAGAAACTCCTATACGTCTGCAATTTAAGTGAGTTAATCATTTACTATGTATGTATTGTTAAATACCGTAATATTGTAAACTTTAATTCATTGTCACTCAAAATCCTTAAGTGATAGAGACATTCTAAAACAATGTTTTAATTCAGCATTGAATATACTATTAGATTCGCCTTATTCACTCTTGTGACAAAAAGTAATAAAACGTTTGTTAACCAGTATAATTGATCATGATGATGAAGGTAGGAGGTGCCTACCTCTACTTTTTGTGATGTCAAATATGCTACAGATGTCTTTGATTTTTTGGTATTTTGCCCAGGCATAATAATGCACTTATCATGCACATAATGTGGTACCAATGGTGACTGACTTACTTGGACACATGCATCATTCTCCTCATTATTTTGTTCAAATACAACACATTATAACATTTTCAGATCAACAATTATCTCCCTAATCCTGTTGCACATTAGCAAGTTCCAAAGTAGCCTCCTCAATTTCTATGTCTAAATTGTCCTCATTTCTACTCATCCTCACATTTCCAAAGGTATGAGGTTGGTTGCTAGACATTCATTTGGTTGACATTCAGAAAGTCAACAACGCTACATCGGTAATTGAAATGTCTACAGTATTTTTAGGTCTGCAATTCAAATGTAGACAGTATTATAAGGATAGGGATAGGGATAGGGTTAGGGATATTGATAGGGATAGGATTAGGGATAGGAATAGGGTTAAGGACAGGGTTAGACAAAGGGATATTATTGTCAACCTAAAAATACTGTCTATGCTTCAGCGATTGTCTCGCCGATTTCATTACAAAATAGACTGTAAATGATTGTTAGTGAAATTACAGGCTATATATATTAACATAGGAGCAAAAACGGCTCAAAATCACATAATTTTTCATTTTTTTCACAATTTTTTATTAAATCCAGATAAAAAAATCAAAACCAAAACCTTAGAGGATTTTTGAGCAAAATCAGAATCAGAAGACATTTTAGATCCAAAACTAAAACCAAAACATGGGGGTCTGTGCACATTTCTAATAATAAAGATAATACTTGTCACATTTTCAATAAAATATTAAAATCCTTATCTGAATCTCCAAAGTGATATCTTTCATGCTAAGATTCTTTAAACATGGCACAATCTTTTTTATTTTGAGTGGAGCAGTACTATATTGTATAAATGTCATTTACAGGGTGTCAAACAAGTGCACATGAAGAACAAACAATGAGAGTAAAAATGTTACTTATGTTCACACTTTTATTTAAATGGGTAAATTATGCTGTACACTCACTTTTATCAATTCACAAACTGTTATATATTTAATATGCACTTGGTTAAATTTGTGCAGCATAATAATGCTTAATGGCATGCAAACACAGCTGTTAATCATTAACATGTATATTTAAATTGCAGATTCCAGTATACAGCCTCCTTTTCAAGGATAACTCCCAAGTCATGCTATTAAACACATTTATGGACCTTTATGAAAACCGATGCAAAGGGAAAAAGTAGTGCTTTCCATAGCAAATATGCTATGGCCATAACCACCTTCTGGTATCTGTTCCAAATTGCTGTTTTCCTTTTTTTAATGACAAAGTCTGCCTCATTTACAGTTGGATTACAGCTACTTTTGGAACATTGAGAATGACCACCTAACTTTTTTAAAATCACCCTGCCTCTTTCTGAACAAGATAATGTTGTACTGTATGTCCCACTATTAACGATTCAACAATCAGCTTCCTTACACTCACCATTACTGTATTGGAACCTTGGGTCCTACAACTCTGGCAGCCTAAGAGCAGAGAACTTCTAGTGATGCAACACCCAGCCGATCTAACCTGGTCAACAAGCTAGGCTATCATCATCATCATTTTATTTATATGGCGCCACTAATTCCGCAGCGCTGTACAGAGAACTCATTCACATCAGTCCCTGCCCTTTTGGAGCTTACAGTTTAAATTCCCTAATATAGACACTCACACACAGTCACAGACAGACAGAGACGGAGATATTAGGGTTTTTCTTATTTTTTTATAGCAGCCAATTAACCTACCAGTATGTTTTTGGAGTGTGGGAGGAAACCGGAGCACCCGGAGGAAACCCACGCAAACACAGGGAGAGCATACAAACTCCACACAGATAAGGCCATGGTCGGGAATCGAACTCATAACCCCAGTGCTGTGAGGCAGAAGTGCTAACCACTAGGCCACTGTGCAGCCCACTAGGCCACTGTGCAGCTATGAGGTTTGGTATGTAGTAAATGTGGATCCTGAAAAAATCAGACACTTCTGTTTTTTTGGGTGGCACATACAGGGCTAGATTAACCCAAGGTCTGGTTGGGCTACAGCCCAGGGGCCTCGGGCATCCAGGGGGCCCTTGACAGAGCTCAGCAGCATTATTGATTGGGTTGGGGGCGTGGGCACCCCTGGCCCGATCAATGCTGCTGAGCCTGTCACTGTTGTCCTTATGCAGCGCTCAGTAATCTCCATACTGAGGAGGAGCTTACAGTGCGCCGAGGAAGGACAACAGTGACAGGAAAAGGCAAGTGCTTGGGAGGGGCGGCGGGCAACTAACGGGGGGGATGACTCAGGGGGGGGCAGGTGGCTAACAGGGGGGGTCTCACGGGGGAATGGGGGCCCTCTTAGCCCAGGGGCCTCCATTCCCTTAATCTGGCCCTGGGCACATATATCATTTACATATTGTATTACAGTGGGTGATGCATGAATCTCCCATCCAGTTTTTGGTACCAGCACTCACAGCATTCTCCAGTGTCAGCTCACAGTGCTGGCAGTAAGCCACAGCAATCTTACAACTCTGAGTATCTCAGAAAGGTGGAACTCCACAAGGGAGGTACATTGGGGCAGCTATGCCTAACTTCATTGCTTTCATCATTATAGATATAAATCCTGTCCCTGGCTGGGAACCAAATGAAAAGCTGTGTTCTTGTCTGCTTGTACATTTCTGCTAGTCACATTTCTACTAATCACCATATTAGGATTAATATTATTATTGTAGCTGATTTGTAATGAGCAGCATTGATCCAGATAGTGGGGAAAACATTGCATAAATAAAACAAGGACAAACATGGAAGACAAAATAAATGCAGACATGAAAAAAACGAAAATGAATGAAAAAAAGGTTCTGCTCCTGAAAGATATTACAATCCCATGGGCAGAGCTAAGATGAGGTGAATGAGTGTCCTTAAATGTACCAAGGTTAATTTATAATGTTCATTATTTTGGTATTTTTTAAGCACATTCCTTCAATATAATTCTGAACAAGAAATTTGCAAGTATCCCTTTAATTCCATTTTCTGCACAATAGCAGTTGTAAATAAGCTTGTATATTTTAAAAATGAACACTTTCTTAAGATTAAAGATGCTGCACATTGTATAGTGATATATCAGTAAAGCTCATGAAAAAAAAGATTATGGGCTAGATTTACTAAGCTGTGGGTTTGAAAAAGTGGGGATGTTGCCTATAGCAACCAATCAGATTCTAACTTTCATTTATTTAGTACCTTCTACAAAATGATAGCTAGAATCTGATTGGTTGCTATAGGCAACATCCCCACTTTTTCAAACCCGCAGCTTAGTAAATCTAGCCCTATGTGTTCAAATGTGATTAAACCATGTGATTTATCTTAACTGAAAAGGCAAATTCCCAACAGTGTGATGGCTCCTGGGATAAATATATGTTTTGAGTGAATGTAGTATAAATATAACAGAGGCTTAATAGAAACATTATGCTGTGTTCATTATTTTTCATACGCATTTCATGTATAATGGAAGCAATACACACAATGGGCATTTGTCAAAAGATGCAATGAGTGCAGTGAGGCCTATTACAGAAAATAGTGTGACAAATGACTAGCAGAAAAATTAGATTGATTTGGTATAGCTGTATAATTTTAGCTGATACATTTGGCATTAGTAAAATTGTTATCTGTGTGCTGTAAATATTAAGACAGTTTGTATTCTATCCTTTTATAATGTATGAGAAAAAATGAAATACTTATAATCACATTGTCAGAAAACAAGTTAAATGGAATAATTTCATGATCAGTAACTGCATTCTAAGGGAAAATCAGGTGAGCTAGGTATGCTTCTCACTATATTTTGCTAGCTATTTGCAGTGTTACATTGTGTGTTGCCTCAGTCATATGAAGGGACAATGAAAGCTGGACATTTGGAGGTATTTGCACTTATGGGAAGAATGGCTTTTATAGACGATGTCAAGGAAGACATCATACGAGTCAGAGCAAGAGGCATTTTGCTAGGCATTCCTTATTTTTGAGATGAACAAGAGGGTGGGTTGCGCTATCTTGATATGTATAAAGCAGCCAAAGATTAGAACCTGCAAATGGACAGGAGGGAATCCCTACCCTCCCAAAAAGGGTTGATACGTAGTATATCAGGTTCTGGGCGCTAGAGGTAAAACATGTGTGGCAAAAAGGAGAGGTAATGTTATTTATTAAACAAAATGTAAAAAATGGATGCTCCGGCCGGAGCCAATGTTGATATAACAAAGACAATATGTTGACAATATAAAGATCAAACAAGTATATACATATATGGACAGATGGTGAAATAAAATCAGTCCGTGCACATAAATGTCCACTGGGTTTGTAAAGTCTGTGTTACAGATTGTCCAATTTGTCGATAGACAGAGGCCCTTTCAGCCCTGTTGAAAGAGATGATGTGTCAAAATGTCCCAAAAAGGTACTGACATTTAAATGAGTGCACTAAGCGGACCTAGAGGTCATGTCCATGGAGGTTTGCATGAAAAGAAAAAGAAAAGAAAATGTCCCAAAACAATCTGTGTGGAAATCCAGGGTAACTTACTTGATGTCTCTCGATGGTAGATGTACGCTGAGCGGGGGTCCCTCCTATAGACTCACAGTGTCTCCTGTCTTTAGTATATACAGCAGTTCAAGGTGCAGACACAGAGCCTGTGTTATACCGGAGGTAGCGTATGCACGCTAGGTGAATCCCTCGCAGACAGCGGTTCAGTGAGTTGAAGTTGATGTTGCTTAATAGTTGATGTGCGCTGGGCGGGGGTCCCTCCTACAGACTGATAGCGTCTCCTGCCTTCATCAATTTCATCAACTTCAACTCACTGAACCGCTGTCTGCGAGGGATTCCTTATTTTTCTTTGGCAAAACACTGAAAATGGGAAATCAGAGCTTCCTTAAATGCTGGTAGTTCATTAACACATTCACTTTTTGGCACTTCTTTGGAAGACTAAGGGGCCTATTAATTAAGGTCCCTTTAGCCTTAAATGGTAGGTATTTATAACTATAGGACCACAGCAGATTCAGAGATATCTGCTGTGGACCACAATTATCGTATGCAATAGAATTCTATATGGACTGCTATTTTACGTGATTTAACAAGTTTTGAAAATCTGAACTTGTCCGCAATTTGAAGATGGCGTCAGACATTGAAGTCTATGGGTAGAGCAATGAGGTTGAGGGATTTTCAGATCCCTCACCGCAGCTTACCTGCTCTCCCCTACGGTCACTAACGTAAGTATGTCTCTGTGCATGTGCAAAGAAACTTTTCCATAGTGATCATAGAGAAGAGCCTAACAACGGGACTTTTAAGGTAAGTGAAATCATCACTATTGGATACACTATTTTTTAATAAATGTGGCAGAAAAATCACCTATAATCGTTGCGATGACAGATGATGATGTGTTCCATATTTGTGAATGAAACACTTAAAATAGTATCTTGTCATCCTGATTGAAAAGGATTCCATGATGCATTTAAGTGTAAGATCAGAGATGCATGGGCAATAGCAGAATTTCCACTTCTACAATGTTAAACAGAGGCTGGCAAATGATACACTTTTTCACTATATAAGTAAAGTATACATATAATATAAACACAAATATATAGATACTGCAGTCAATAGAAAATCATTTACAAGTCATGGCCAGTGTGCACTGTGTGCAAAAATGTGCCCTTTCCACCTCTTTATCTCACTGCATAAAGGAAATATAGTTTGTGCACTGCTCGATAAACAAGTCATATCTGTGCACATACCTAGTACTTTACTAGGAACACCTTCACTCAACCAAAGCTCTCCCCTCTGGCTTTATAAACTTCTGCTCCTCTGTAAGTGCTGCAGTATTCATCTGTAAAACCATACACCTCAGAAGATATCTGAGTACACTAAAGTGAAAAATTGCTTCTGTATTGCGCGGAAGATAAATATGCATTGTCATTAGAATCGGTGAGTTTCAATCAAATAACTCTTTATTATTATTGTATTATGAACCTTTATTTATTCGGTGCCCATGTGGTCCGCAGCGCCATACAAAGGGAAAACAACAAGACTGTACATGGTGTAACAATACAATACAGTAAACAAATAATACTACAACTCTCAACATAGCTACTGGGTTAGAACGAGTGCACTACTAATAATGGCTGTATTATATTTACATATAAATATATAAATATATATTTCAGCAGTATATAATAACACAGAAAATGTTTACATAACATCTGCTCTCTTTTAAATGTCTGGGAAGACCTAAATAAAGTAATAAACTTTTGCAAAGTAACAGTTTTTTGCTGACTTGTTGTTTTTAATTAAAACTAAGTAAATAGTAATTTATTAATCTGTAATTAATCACTTTCTATGGATTAACTTTTGGATGCAAAGAACACCAATAAAATGATATACTGATTTAATCAGATATGTTAAATTAATTACTGACATTTTCAAGTTTCTGTGAACTAAATACTTTGTTAACCACATCTCATTTAAATATATATTATACATGAATGTATTAAAAAAAACAACAATAAGAAAAATAATAAGTAGGAGATTATATTTACAAGCATTTACTTGAAACTCAAATAATCTTCCCAATCACAGGAAGGCGATCATGCAACACATTTTATTTTATTTTGGCTATGTACAGTTATGCTGATATCCCTGACATGATAGAATCTTATATTATAGATACACCTAGAGACAGGCCATTTTGTACTAATTGTGTATCTTATATATTATAGTAATATCTATTTCAGGAATTGAGATAGTATATCTATTGAGGTAGATGTTTGCAGCAAAAGTCCTATATTTAAATAGCTGTAGGATGAAAGTTACAAAAATAATTCCTACTGTGCATTAAAAATGTACAGTAGTAGTTTAAAATATGCAAAGAAAATGTGAGAGTTGTGTATTGGGAGATATTTGTGACAAATTAAAATCTGTAACAAAAAGGGAATTATTTCTAAAAATTGCTTTGTTTTTGGGGACAGGGAAGCTATTTGGTGCAGGGGCCAGAGGGTTAACTAAGGTGATTGTAATCAGTTCAATCTGGTAGCACAATGAAGATACTGGCACAATCTTACGCTTTTTCTTTCCTTTGGCATTTTGATTTTTGAAAGATAAAATTTTACTTTTCTGTGATTAAAGCATATTATTTTTGCTTTTCTAGTACTGCAAAATACCAGTTTTTAGTGTAAAACCTCAAATGCTGACTGTCCAGATGTGTTTTCATAATATAATACAGTGGTAATCACCAAATATTTTTGAACATGATTTAGCCTACAATATTTAAGAAGCTCTAACCCAAAATATGTTTAGGTTTTGTTACTTTTAGAGGATGGTCTGCGTTGTCTTAAGGTCAAACATAAATGGGCTGATAATCCTGCACAGGATTGAGCACTAGGCAACTAGATCAAAATCCAGTTTGTCCATATATATATATGTATGTATGGATGAGATTTGGGGCTGATCAATCAGATTACTTTGAATGTAACTGGAGAGAGCATGTTAGTACAATCAAAAGATTACTGCTCACACAGACTGATAGCTATTATAGATTATTATCAAACATTTTGCGGTGAAACATGTTGTGATATCAAGCCAATTACCCAAAATATCTGTCAATATCACAACATCTGTGGCAAGCATTACAGTACTATTTTTGGTCAAAACCTCTCATTTTACGGAGTAAATGACACACCAGTTCTTTCAAGCTTATATAGTCCAGTGGTTCATTCATTTGCGTAATGGAGACACCTATATGTAGAGAGCATTGATCTCATGAGTAGGCCCATACACTACGTATACAGGATGGACAGTGGAAGAAAATAGTGTGTCCTGCATATGTGGTTTGCCCTGTATTGTTAGGCTGCTCCTTTTAGAGTTCAGCTATCCATATTTTTTTATTTGTATCCTTGCTGCGGTCCCATGAGGTGGAATGTTTCATAATGGATCACAGGTAATGGAAAGTGCTGTCTTGTACATATAATCATAGTTTGGTGGGTCTTTTACTATCTGCATCCTTAGTTAAGTAGTTAAGTATAGACAATTAGAGGGACTAGAATAGGTCCATCAGATTCTGAAAAACGGGAAATTTTCTGGAAATAGAGACAAACAATACTCAGCGTAACCAGCAAGAGAACTTAACTATATATATAGAGCCAACAGAAAGATAAAAAATGGCGCTAATAACCACAACGTAATCACAATAATGCAGTATCAAACGAAGGGAAAGTTCCAGATGTGTAGATAGCTCAAGTATGAGCGGCAGCCACGATGACCTGTAGCCAGATGGTTAGTCCGGAAATGAAAACACTGCAACAAGAGACAGGCAGGGCACCTCAATGTGTATTATCACTTGTATAGTATGAATGGATGTAATATATTGCGTACCGTGAGGTATTAGTAGGTCGTCTAATCAAAGATGGGAGATCCTCCTCATGGGCTGTTCCTCCCAATGGTTCAAATATCGGACAATGCAGAAAAGAGAACAGCATAGAGTAGTATTGTCAAGATATAAAATCACACCACCTGTGGACATATACACCACCTATAGGGCTTCCTTAGCGTGAAAAAGACACCTAAGCCCAGGGTAGAAACAACTGTAATATATGGGACACCCGTGTGCTCCAACCATATATAGAAATATAAACTGCGTACCAGATGGTCTCTAAGCAATAGCATGAAGTACGCTATTTTGCTCCTGAGGAAGTCCCGTTTTACTGGGACGAAACGCATTGAGCCTACCCTGTCAGCATCTATCTGCACTTCTTCATGTAAGTGCATTGATTTACCTTTTTTAAATAAAGTGCAATTGTATTTTTTTACCTTTCCTTTCCTTGTCATTACTGCTGCCAATGAACGAGGTTGGGAAGGAGATAGTACATATCTGACTTTCTAAGAAACTACTTCATGCTATTGCTTAGAGACCATCTGGTACGCAGATGTAATTTCTGTAACAATTTTACCAACGACTGAAACTCCTAATGAGCATGCAGATTTATGTGTACAGACCTACACGATTTACCTTCAGGTCTGTGCTTTTCATCTTTCATAACCATCTGCTGAAAAGATCATGACTCTCTACATTCTATAGAGATCTGCCTACACTGCTGGTCCTGAGTGTATACACAGTTGCACATTTGCCTGATATCGTACCAGCGTTGAAAGTGATTTTTAGTCAGTTTATAGAATCAAATAAAATTATACAATATGCTTTGGTACAATTCGATATGGACCCAACAATCGTTTATCGTGTGATTGGCAGGATAATTGATTGAAAAAACTGTAGTGTGTACCCAGCTTTAGACATGTGCCTTGTGCTGGTGGAACATGCAGAGGACATCTGGAAAACCCTTTTTTTATTGTGTCCCGTGTCACAGTGAATTTGGTTATCCAGGTATTTTACATAATCATTACTGTTACAAAAGACTTGAATACTGTTGTTTGATGAAACAACAGCTCCCCCTTCCACTCCCTCTTCAGTTGCCAAGTACCATGAAATAAATTAAGTTATCTAAAAGAAACATAAAGTCTTATCCTTATATCTATCACACAACTTTAAAGTTTAAAACACATAAAACTCTTCATGTAAGTATCCGTGAAAAACAAAGTACTTATTTTCCATGGCACTCATCATCTTTGTTATATTTAAATGCCTGGGGGAAGTAAAGCATTTGTTTTTAAACTGATATGTTGATACAAGGACAATAAGAAGAGGAAACCTATTCCATACTATCAAACAGCCTGTCTTCTGGGAACAATTAGAGCAAAAAGGCAACTTTTTCACAGTCCTATGAATTTTAATTTACCCTCTGGAATCACATTTCCTTCCATAAAACTACATAGCTGTAATTCATTTTTGTTGAAACCACTAGAGATGGACAGAGATATGCTTACATATGCACACCTTATAAATGTCCTTTAAAACTTGACAGTTTTTTGCCAGATTATCAGTATGTCATAAATTTGTAAGTTGACTTTCACTCTTGCAGCTCTTCTATTTTTTTCAATGGAAAATGTCCTGTTGTATTAGTTTAATCTTCTGCAAACTTGTGAAAAAGCTCAAGTGAATATGCACATACACAATATAGGCTACTACATTTTTTTTCTATTACAATGAATATTCATACTTTTGTGTATATGTCACAGCTTATACAGGGAGCAGAAACATTATATGAGGAATATAATGGTTTCTGCTCCCTATATGTACAAATGCATGGAAAAATTATTGAGTGATGACATCATAACACAACGTTTATATGTGTAGCTGGTACTCTTGTTATTTTGGGGTAGCTTTATTTGTACTGCCATGAGAATGGGGACTATATATCAATAACTAGTTATGAAAAAGCAAGGGCTAGCCTATAACAAGCAGTTTTGTTTAGCTGTTTATTTCATGAAAGAGGAAGTTCAATAGGTCCAGTCAGGAAGTAAATTAGGCAAATAAAAGAAAAGAAAAGGCATCTAGGAAGGAGTTAGCAGTCTTTAATGCAGTGGTCTCTGCCATTCTTCCCTTAGGAGGGCATACATGTAGCTGGAAGGGTAGGAGATATTTGGTTGCTGAATCACTGGAGTGGGTCAGTGGGTAATTCACCCAGGACCGCAAAAAAAAGTTCTTCACTCACAAATCTTATATCTGTCACCCATTTTCATATGTCACTAACTCATTTCTAGCTATAATGGTACAAGACAACATGACAATATTACAAAGTAGGACAGATTATGGACTTCTTTACTCGAGAAGACAATCTTTACACAGGGTGAATCATGAACAGATGGCGAAGTCCCTTCTATGCACAGATTTATTATGTTACTCCATCTTTTCAACTGGGGAATGTTCTCTTTCCTCTGTCTGAAAATAGGTTAGGGATAGCTTGAACTATGTACATAAATTAACTGACTAAAGAAGGAACAAGCCAGCATGAACTAATCCAGACTAATGTGCAGGACATAAACACATACTATATAGTTTTATCAAAAACATAATTTACATAAGTATGTCAGAAAAATGAACACACTCACTGATGGGATACTTTATTTATATCATATGTTGGGGACAGCACACCTTTCTCCAAGACTCCACAAAAACATTGATTTATGTTTACATTCTTTCAGTGTCTTCCTTTCTTATAAACTAGATTTTTAGCACCCAATATCCAGTTCAGAAGTAAGTCCACCACTAAAAAATATATTTTATTTCTAGTGGGGGTGTGCACAGGCCACTTTTCGGGTTTTGGGTTCTGATTGTTTTTTTGCCAAAACACCCCACTAAAGGATTTGGTTCTGATTTTGGGTTTTGGGTTCTGATTTTTTTTTAAAAAAAGCATAAAAAGTGTGAAAATCCATATTTCTGTTTTTTTTTTCACTCCTACAATATTATTAACCTCAATAACATTCATTTCCACTAATTTCCAGTCTATTCAGAACACCTCACAATATTGTTTTTAGTCCAAAAGGTTTCACAGAAGTAGCTGGATGTCTAAGCTAAGCGACACAAGTGGGCGGCACAAACACGTGGCCCATCTAGTAGTGGCACTGCAGTGGCAGACAGGATGGCAGTTTGAAAAACTAGGCCCCAAAGAGCACATAATGGCAAAAAAAGAGGTGCAATATGGAATTGTCCTTGGGCCCTCCCACCCACCCTGATGTTGTTCAAATAGGACATGCGCACTTTAACAAACCAATCATTTCAGCGACAGGGCCTACAAAACTGTGGCTGAAATGATTGGTTTGTTTGGACCCCCACAAAACGAGCTGGCAAAGAAAAAAAAGAGGTGCAAGATGGAATTGTCCTTGGGCCCTCCCACCCACCCTTATGTTGTTGAAATAGGACATGCACACTTTAACAAACAATCATTTCAGCAACAGGGCCTACCAAACTACTGTGGCTGAAATGATTGGTTTGTTTGGGCCCCCACACAAAAAAAGCTATTCATCTCTCCCTGTACAAACTAAACTGGCTCTACTGAGGCAAGATGTCGTCCACATCCTCATCCTCTGATTCCTCGCCCCCTTCAGTGTGTACTTCCTCATCCTCACACATTATCAATTCGTCCCCGCTGGACTCCACAATCACCGGCCCCTCTGTAGTCTCTGGAGGCCAGTGCTGGTCTTGATTGAAGAATTGATAATTCATTTTTATGAACATCATCTTCTCAACATTTTGCGGAAGCAACCTCCTTCGCCGCTCACTGACCAGTTTCCCCGCTGCACTAAAAACTCTTTCGGAGTACACACTGGAGGGTGGACAACTCAGGTAAAATAGAGCCAGTTTGTACAGGGGCTTCCAAACTGCCTTTTTTTCCTGCCAGTAAAAGTAAGGACTGTCTGACATTTCTACTTGGATGGTGTCAGCAAAGTAATCCTCCACAATTTTTTCAATGGTGACAGCATCCAATGCAGCGACAGTAGACATGTCTGCAATGGTTGGCAGGTCCTACAGTCCGGACCAGATGTTGTCTGCATCCCCGCCAGCGGGTCATTTTGGAAATCTCAACTGTTTCCTCGCAGCCACAGGTGTGGAAGAAAATGAAGGAGGAGCTGTTGCCATGTCACGGTCCTCTTCAGATGACAATCTCCTGACCAGCAGGTCTTTGCACCGCTGTAGACTTGTGTCCGCCGGAAACAGAGACACGACATACGCTTTAAACCGAGGATCGAGTACGGTGGCCAGAATGTATTCCTCTGACTTTAAAAGAGTGACCACCCTCGGATCCTGGCAAAGCGTACAAAGGGCTTCATCCACAAGAGCTACATGCTTTGTGGAATCGCAATGGTTTACCAGCTCCTCCCTCACTTTCTCCAGCTGCATCTGCAACAGCCTGATCAAGGGAATCACCTGACTCAAGCTGGCAGTGTCGGAACTGACTTCTTGTGTGGCAAGTTCAAACGGCTGGAGAACCTTGCACAACACGGAAATCAGTCTCCACTGCGCTTGACTCAGGTGCATCCCAGCTCCTTTGGCTGTGTAGGCTTGAATGGCCTTTTGCTGCTCCTCCATCCTCTGCAGCATATAGAGGGTGGAGTTCCAGCGCGTCACAACCTCTTGTTTGAGGTGATGGCAGGGCAGGTTCAGGCTTTTCTGATGTTGCTTGAGTCTGCGGTAGGCAGTGGCAGAATGCCGAAAGTGTCCAGCAATTTTGCGGGCCAACGCAAGCATATCCTGCACCCCCCTGTCACTTTTCAGGTAATGCTGCACTACCAAATTTATTGTGTGGGCAAAACATGGCACATGCTGGAAATTGCCCATATGTAATGCCCGCACAATGTTACTGGCGTTGTCAGACACCACAAATCCCCAGGAGAGTGTAAGTGGGGTAAGCCACTGCATGATTATTTCCCTCAGTTTCTCTAAGAGGTAGTCAGCGTTGTGCCTCTTACTAAAACCGGTGATACACAACGTTGCCTATCTTGGAACGAACAGGCGTTTTGGAGATGCTGCTACTGATGCTGCTGCTGCTTTTGCTGCGGAAGGCATCTACCCAGTGGGCTGTCACAGTCATATAGTCCTTAGTTTGCCCTGAACCACTTGTCCACATGTCAGTGGTTAAGTGGACAGTGGGTACAATCGCATTTTTAAGAGTACTGAGGACACTTTTTCGTACTTCGCTGTACATCCTGGGTATCGCCTGCCTAGTGAAGTGGAATCTTGACGGGATTTGGTACCGGGGACACAATACCTCCATCAACCGTCTAAATCCCACTCCACTGATGGCGGACACCGGATGCACATCTAACACCAACATAGCTGTTAAAGACGCAGTTATCCGCTTTGTCATAGGATGACTACTGTCGTACTTCGTGCTCACGGCAAACGACTGTTGTACGGTCAATTGTTTAGTGAAAGACGTAGCGGTCTTACGACTTCCCCTCTGGGAAGATGACCGACTACCAGCAGCAACAGCAGCAGCGGCAGTAGTAGGCGTAGCGCTGCAGGATCCTCCGGAAGAATACCGGATTGAAGAGGACTCAGTCATGCCGGTGACATGGCCTGCAGGACTATCTCCAATCGAGATTGAGGGGGAAATTGATGAGGAGGGTGTTGCTGGTGTGGATACAACAGCAGCAAGGGATTTAGGTGTCCCTGGACTGCTGACGGTCCTAGCCACAGTCCCTGAACTAAACAGTGAATTATGAAGGTTCTTCAGGTGACGTATAAGGGAGGATATCCCTAGGTGTCCAAGATCCTTACCCCTGCTTATTGCAACTTTACATACGGTACATATGGCAATACAATTGTTGTCCGGATTGGGATAGAAATAATTCCAGACCGAAGAGGTGGATTTTTTGGTCTTCTGCCCAGGCATGATGATGGGCTTTTTCATCCCATGGACAACAACTGTTTTCCCCCCTGGTGCCTCATTTAAGATAACCACATCAGCATCCTCCTCGTCAAGTTCCTCCTCAGTGCCAGCTACATCAATATCCTCCTCCTGGTGTACAACATTGACACCTTCATTATCCAAATCTGGATCTGCACTGTGGGTGATCCTTCCAGCATATGCAGAGGGCGTGCTGCAAATGGTGGAAGGAGCCAGGTGGAAGATCAGGCTTCACAACCACCAATACCCTTGGACTCGCCTTGGGTATTTGTGATGCCATCTGTTTAGAAGGCAGAGTATTTTGCTGTGTTGTTGATGACAGCTTAACTCTCTTAAAAAAAATTTTTTAGGGGGGAGGAGGAGGGCTTAGATCCTTGGGTGAAGCTGAACCACTAGTCCTGAACACGGGCCAGGGCCTATGCCGTTCCTTGCCACTCCGTGTCATAAATGGCATATTGGCAAGTTTACATTTCTCCTCAGATGATTTTAATTTTCTTTTTTTGCAAATTTTTGTGAACTTTGGGTTTTTGGATTTTACATGCCCTCTACTATGAGATTGGGCATCGGCCTTGGCAGACGACGTTGATGCCATGTCATCGTCTATGTCATGACTAGTGGCAGCAGCTCCAGCAGTAGGTGGAAGTGGTTCTTGATCTTTCCCTACTTTATCCTCCAAATTTTGGTACTCCATTATATGCAGCACAAGAGAGCGTACCCCAAAACCACACACACTCGGCAAAGCCTTTAAAAATTATATGCGGCACAGGAGAGTACCACTGGACTGGAGTTATACAGCAGTACCTACTTTTTGGTACAGCAGTAACAGTGAACGTAGTTTGAGATTGCAGTACCTATTTTTTGGCACAGCAGGAACAGTGAACGTAGTTTGAGATTGCAGTACCTATTTTTTGGTACAGCAGGAACAGTGAACGTAGTTTGAGATTGCAGTACCTATTTTTTGGTACAGCAGGAACAGTGAACGTAGTTTGAGATTTCAGTACCTATTTTGTGGTACAGCAGGAACAGTGAACGTAGTTTGAGATTGCAGTACCTATTTTTTGGTACAGCAGGAACAGTGAACGTAGTTTGAGATTGCAGTACCTATTGTTTGGTACAGCAGGATCAGTGAACGTAGTTTGAGATTGCAGTACCTATTTTTTGATACAGCAGGATCAGTGAACGTAGTTTGAGATTGCAGTACCTATTTTTTGGTACAGCGGGAAGAGTGAACGTAGTTTGAGATTGCAGTACCTATTTTTTGGCACAGCAGGAACAGTGAACGTAGTTTGAGATTGCAGTACCTATTTTTTTTATTACAGCAGGAACAGTGAACGTAGTTTGAGATTGCAGTACCTATTTTTTGGTACAGCAGGAACAGTGAACTTAGTTTGAGATTGCAGTACCTATTTTTTGGTACAGCAGGAACAGTGAACGTAGTTTGAGATTGCAGTACCTATTTTTTGGTACAGCAGGAACAGTGAACGTAGTTTGAGATTGCAGTACTTATTTTTTAATACTGCAGGAACAGTGAACGTAGTTTGAGATTGCAGTACCTATTTTTTATTACTGCAGGAACAGTGAACGTAGTTATAGATTGCACAGGACACAGCACCACTGGACTCAGCAGGACAGAGCACAGGACACAGCACCACTGGACTGAGCAGGACACAGCACAGGACACAGCACCACTGATCTCAGCAGGACAGAGCACAGGACACAGCACCACTGGACTGAGCACAGCACAGCACAGCACGAGAAAGAGCAGGACAGAGGACCACCTAACACACCCTCCCTCTTCCCTGATCAATGCCCGAGTGAAGATGGCAGCGGCAAGCGGGGAATATAAAGAATCCGGATCTCGCGAGTTCTGATGGCGGGATCCTGACATTCAGCCTCATTTTCAGTTTGGCCAACGGCGGGAATACCCGAACAGTGCTCGGATCGGGCTCGGATTCACACTGTTTGGGGGGTTCGGATTGCCAGAATCCGAGTGTGCTCATCCCTAATTTCTAGGCATTCAGAGCATAATATTTTCAGTGAAACTCTGTATGTTATAATTACCATCTTGCTAGAGAGCATCCAAGTTTTGTATTAATACATCTCACATGGGGCCTGATGCCTATATGGATATATGCTTGGTGGCTTAGGGAAAATTTCTCAAAGTTGTGTTGTACATGCCCACAAAAAAGCTGCACGCATATGCAGATTTTCTCTCATCTGACACTTGCGCCTTCTTCTGATGGGAGAGGCGGGATTGGGGAGGGTGCTGTCGAACATCGGCCACATACAGTAAGGGTGTGCGTGTGTGAGCAGATGCAGACCTCCGCTGAGATACATATACGTCTGTCAGTAGTCATACCAATTTGGGGGTGTCTTAGGGATGGTGCAAATACACTCTGATGATGATGACAGTTGCAAGCACTAGCTAGCAGCTTCTAACTGGATGATTGTGAAGTCACCTCTGAAGTTGATAGGTGCTTTCTTCATTGAACATGCATATATTATATGATAGTTTTGTGAGCGTATTTTCAAAAAAATATATTTTTAGCTACATTCATTCACATGTGAGAAGATTTATTATATCTGCTGTATCACAGAGGCTTTATTTTATTTATATCAAGCATAATAGTGAATGTGTTTTTGCTATGAAAAAATATGTTAACAAACTTTTCTTGCGCTTATGACCTGGCTGGATACAAGTGTATGTGGGTGAAGGTAAATCTGATGCAAACCTGGTGCATATACTACTGGTTCAGAGCTGGATTTTGAGATACCTATGCCTCAGCATGTGGTGTAAATACACTATTTTTATATGCAGCTTTTTAGAGCTTAATTTTGGACAATTATGCGGTCAACTAAGCACGATGCGGCCGCATCGCGTGTCATGTGATGTGGCCGCCTGTGTGCCCCCCGGGCTGAAATCTGCCAGCCCGCGCCTGCAACTAAGCGTCAGCCACATGGTGTTCTGCTGTGAATGATTTTTCACTGAGAAGGCTTGTTATTAGAAGTTAATTACTTTGCAATGCACATATGCAAGTGTTTTGTTTTCAATACTTATTAGAGTAATATAAACATACAGTTAGGCAATCTGAAAAGTTGTATATTTATGATACTTTTCTGAAACCAGAAGCCTATGCTTTTAGATCTATCTTTTAGTCACTCTGACAAATATTCCAATTTTGATAACTTTTCATCACCATCTATTCTTTCTAGTTGCACTAGACCTTTCATTCCCTTGTACTCCCTCTTTAGTGGTAATATTATCTGCTTTAAAAAAAGTGTAAGCAATAAACTTGCCTACTTGTTTAAAGAGAATTCCAGCCAGAACAATGTTTTACTGTTCTACTGTTTGCCCTTCAACTAGTAGAACCAGCTGAAGTTCACAGACTGTATGTATCTAATGATTGGTGGGTGTTCAGGGGCAGGACCTACGTGAGTTCTACTATTGGATAAGGGGGGTAAAGATGTTGACTATAGCAACCAATCAGATTCTAGTTATCATTATTTAATACATTCTAAAAAATGACAGCTAGAATCTGATTGGTTGCTATAGACACCATCTCCCCTTTTTCAAACCCGAAGCTTTATGCATTTTCCCTTATAAGTCATTGTAAATATATTTAACACAACAAAACTTGATTTTCAACACATTGTTGTTTTAAATTTTGCTGTCAAAGTCACCGACTATCATCAAAAATCGGAGCATAATAAATTTACCCCTGGTAGTGGATTCAGTTTAAGTAGAGTCTTGCAACAAATGGCTGGACTCACCAAGAGAACTGAATCGGATCCAATACACTCATTCTACAGGTGTGATTGTTGCCACTGTGACTAAAAGATCTTCACAGACAGCGACAATACTATTTACAGAGCAGGATTCCCAGACAATACTATTTATAATTAAAACTATGAAGATTTTGTAATTAAATAAATTGATACTAGACTAATTTTTTACACAACATTAAAAAAAATTGTTTTTGTTTTGAATTAACAATAGTACTGTTTGGTTTGGTCATCATCAAAGTATTGTCATGCGAATATATAAACAATCATTTAGTTTACAATGTACACTGTAGATGCCAGAGAGACTCAGACTGAAAGCACTGTACTCTAATGAGAGTAAAACGATGCTTAATCAATTGGACCAATTAGTACTACTTCCATGAAGAACAACTGTACTTACTTGTGGGCTGCACAATATTGTGGCCTATTCCTGAAATAGTAGCTGTGTTGAAGTGGTGTAGTTCTCTAACATTTTGTCCTGAGATTGTTGATTACACCAAGCTATTTTTTATTTTATTTTTTTCTGTACTTCTTTTGAACAGATTAGAAATGTGAAGTGGTCCTATAGCACTTGAGTGGCTGTAGACTGTGATAAATTGGGCCACTAAAATGTTTAGCAACCTACAAATCAATAACAATAGAGAACAATTTGGGGAGAAAATAAAGGGTTAAAATAATTTAAAATTGGTCCCTTAAGAAAACGCAGACTGTAATGTGGTGTATAGGGAAAATCCTGTTTTCAACAACTGAAAAAATACCATTATCTCCGAAAAGGCTTTGTTCATACTTGTGTCTGATAGATCACTAACACAAGCCAGCATAATTTTTATATTGTTTTTGCTACTGTAATGCCAAATGAAGAGTAGGCTCTAGAAATGTTTTTTGCTGCTGACATAAGTAAAATATTTGATATGTCTAAAAAGTTGAGACAGCTAATATTTCAAGTATAAAAGTGTCCCCTCATCTGTATCATGTAATAACTCAGGACAAATACAGACTTAGTATGAGCTTGTATTCCATTTCTAAAAGCAAAATTATTTGTAATATTTTGTGCAAATAATCGTTGTATAAATAAATATGTATTGTTGTTTTCTTTGCCTTCACACAACATATGACACAATTGTGTTGAATTTCTTTATCAATTCCACAATTACTTTCAATTATAGTTACATAGTTACCAAACTTTCATAATTTATTTACGAACAGTGCATTAATCACCATATGCAGCAACGGTTTTTAGTTTTGTCCCTGTGTGCATCACTGACAATATTCCTTATCATTATAACGATGAGCGACATTTTTAAAACTGTTCTGAGAAATATTTACCTAGTTTTCCGCTTGGACTTAAAATTTTGCAGGTTTCATTAAGGGAACTTGGCCTTACGTGATCACAGTCCTGCCCTCACCACACCACACAGAATAATCAATTATCCACGTCACTTTATGTAATTCATAGTCCATAAGTTCTGCAAAATGAGAATTTGCAATACAGTGTGAAATGATATACTGTGAAATGGCAAAGCACGAAATGGAACAAGACCATTGTATAGCTGGCACTTGACCTGAGAAAAAGTCTGGTTTGTCACAAAGCTCGATTCATGTGAAATTTTGCTACAATACTCATCATCTCAATATTTAGCCTCACTTCTCTTATTCTTTATGCTGAGTTAATTCTCTGTTTTTATTTTAATACTATATGTATAGACATCTCATTTGGTACAATTAACTTAATTCTCAGTATTTGTTTTCATTAATGTTTTTTATTCTGTAATATGTTGTTGGGATCTGACCTCACTGGTGAATTGTAAAGTAGTTCACATGCTATTGTATTTTATTGTAAGGATTCTATTTTTTGTAGACTGTATCAAATATTCTGGGCACGAAAAGTAAACTATTATCTTTACTGCACTAGTGATTGAGTAATGTTCCATTGGCCTTTCCTGTAGCCATGACAAAGAGAGCCTTAATATTAGATCAAAAAATCTCCACCCAACCTCCTTCCTAGTCTAGCAGGATGTATGTTCAGTATGAGCAGAAAGGAGGTGGGCAATAACTATTCTATGTCTGTATTATTAAAAATAAGTGTTCTTGTTTTCATACCACACATTTGCAGGTTACTGTATATCAATTGATATTTTTTTAAGAGCCAGTATAAAATTTCCAGTACAAAAGCACTGTAAACAATATTGATTATGAATACAATTATTTAGCTGTTTTGAGTCTTTCAGTACAGTTATTACTTAAAAGCACACTGTGGGGAAACAAGGTATTCATATCACCTCAACCTGTCAACTGTGGACTATAAAAACATATACTTTTTCTAGCCCTCTGGTTCCCCATATTTCTCAGTCCTATTTAGACTTGTGTATATTCTTTTTTGAAAGTAGTAAAAGGTCTGCCAGCATGTATCGTTATCTTGCAGACTATTCCATTGTTTCAGTCTAGGCAAAAGGGTTATTGTCACCAGTCCTGTATGAATGTACAGCACACCTGGGGGTCTCTTGTCTTTGTTTAGATGTGAGTTCGATGTTTAATTACAGAGGACTGCATTGTGTATTTAAATGTAAATGTGTCTGGATAGTGATCTCTCCCATACTCTGCTGTATAGCCACAGAACAATACCTGTCCCTGATTAAATCAGGAGTGACTCATCTGCTATCCCTTTGGCTGTATGTTTACCTGTAAAAAAGTAAACACAGAAAAGGACCAATCAAGCAGGTCGTGAAATTGCTGATGAGGTAATTTTTGGGCTTAAACGAGAGCTCTATAGGACAGTAAATTGGCATTCACTTCCAAGTGATAGCTGAAGTCAGGCAGGCGTTGAGATATAGATCTCTGCACTGACAGGAAAGGGACAGTCGGTCCCTGGAGTACTGCCGTTGCCCTGATCTACCTCTTCAGGTCTTGGGGAGCTGTGTGTCTGCCGAAAGCGGAGTGACAGTGTCTTAAAGGAGAGAGGGGATAAGCTTGGATTTATAGACAGCAGTCCCTGAAAGTGACACGGATGCTGGCGAGGTGTTTTCACTATACCCTGTATGTTGTCTGTGCCAGACTGTAGTGTTATTTGTTGCAAGTTATTATTTAAATACGTTTATTGCTGTTTTGGCTACCATTCTGTTAAATAAACTTTTCTGGGTGGTTTTGAACCTTGGGTAGGTACCGGTTAGGCCAGCTTTGTGGTGCAGAAGGTTAAGTTAAACCCGGTATCCTCACACACACAACTTAAAAATTTTAGTATTTGATTTCTCTATTGGAAATAAAATGTACATGAAGATGTGTACAGAAAGGCAAACAACAGCACTAACATGGTTCTTGTTGTCTTCCCAGAAAAGCCAATTTCTCATATTCTCATTCTCATATTCTCATATTTCCCAAATTCTGATTTATGTGTCGAAACTTCCTTTTCACCACTATCCACACCATTCTTTTCCAACTGTAGGTGGAAGTGATTCATTTACTTATAAAACATTCCTTTAGAGGGGGATGGAGGGAGATGAAAGGAGAAGGGAATGAGGAAGAAGGGAAGGGGGAAGAAGGGAAGAAGGGAAGGGAGAAGAAGGGACCACCATGTATCACCATTTACCACGCAATGCTCCCTGCTGTGTGCACATTCTTCTGTAGAAAGTTATTTATCCAAAGACAAAACATCTAGGAAGGTGACACAGATGAGGTAGCAATAAACTATAGTGACTATACTAAACAAATAGAAAAGTTTTAGATCTAAAAATAAAATAAGCTAAATTCAGTGGGGTATTAAAACTACACTAGACTGGACACTTAAACTTGGAACAGCATGCAAACACCATTTATCGGCTATTATAATTGTCTCTCTGGTTTCTATATATAATGAGCCATACTTGCCAACTTTTTAAACCTGTCGTCCAGGAGGACAGGTCATATGACAAGTGAAGTGGGGGCATGCACAATAGCCACCCCTATAGAAACGAAATTCGGGAACCTCACGGAAATTCTGGGAGTGTAGTCAAGTATGCAATAAACTGTAATTGTATCCACCCTGTGGAGTCTTCACTATGTCCACAAAAATAAATTAGTCTTTTAACCCAGATTTTCCCTGCAGTCTCCTGCTTCTCAGTACAGACTAATCATACTGTGAACTTCCAAATTTTTGTGGAACAGTACATATTAAATGAGATATTGCCTTTTGGGAAAAGAGTGTGGTATATAAATCTGAGATGCAATAAACTAGTCCTGTTTCTAAAAAGTGTGTGGTACATATAATGTACATAAGACATTGTGCAGTTGTTTGATCTACAGAAAAGTATGTATATTTGAGAATATATATATATATATATATATATATATATATATATATGTTGTTTGCAAAAATTAATTAATTATATTCTAGGTGGGTTATCTGAAACATAAATAAAATCAGCCTACCATCCTCATTCTAGAAACCTATGTCCAGAGCTTGATATGTAGCAACTGTTTGAATCTCAGTCTCGGTGCAGGATAGAAGCAAGTGACTGCTTGACATTGTTGCTGCCCTAAATAATAAACTTTATATGTGGGTCTTTCCTGGAAGTACATAGGATTTTATCATGATGTGCTTCCAGCAAAAGATCCAGTCACAGCGCCACCTCCTTTGACAGGTGATAATATAAGTCATTAAATCAGTGAAATTATTTTACAATGTTGAAGATTTGGCCATTGCTTTTTGTCCCAACTGTATTTAATGCAAACTGATACTTCTTGTGTCAGCAACATTTTTATTTTATTTCATTGTATTGTATTTATTTATTTATTTTTTACTAGGATTTATCATAAGCTGAAGCATGTTTCTTTACTGTAAAGCTCAGTACACACTACAGGATTTACGCATAATTATGGGGCCAATTACACAATAAATTACCATCAAGTCCGATATCGCATTAGTGTGTACTCTCCAACGATCATGTTTTATCGTACCAAAGCATATTGTATTGTTTCATTTGGTTTTATAAACTGACTAAAAATCACTGTAAACAATGAAACAATAAAAATGAAATGAAATCCAGGATGGCGCTAATGTATAATGGTGCAGCCCGTGGTTTATAAGGAATTCCACTAAATTCCAAAATAAATATATAAAAAACATAAATAAAACTGAAGCGCTCACTTTAAAGATCACTGCAATGAAGAATGATTTTCTCATATAGAATGGACAAATGTATTCTTCTATTTTCAGAAGACACTGTATAAAAACTCATAACACATATGCATATAATGTAGTAAAGTTAAACAAAAAGAACAATGTCATAGCAATTCTGAGAAGTGTACGTACACAAGACTGCCTGTATTATTATTATTATTATTATTATTTATATGGTGCCACAGTGCTTCGCAGCGCCGTACAGTAGGGTAAACAGTATATACATAAAACACGGACATACAAGGTAGACAACATAAATGCAGACATGAAAAAAAAGGACCCTACTCATTAGAGAGCTTACGATCTAAATGGAAGAGGGCACAGCTTAAACAAGAGGAGATAGAGTGGCTTAGAGTGGAGATTGAGATAGCTGTGAGGGTGCATTAGTGTGAATAGTGTTATCGAGGATAAGGTCACCTATAAAAAAGAGATGTGTTTTCAAAGAGCTTTTGAATTTTGTGGGAAAGTCTGATTGAGCATGGTAGGGAATTCCATATGTGGGGAGCAGCACAGGAGAAGTCTTGTAGGCTAAAGTGGTGGTTACCAGAGAGGAGACAAGGTGAAGGTCAGAGGTAGATCTAAGAGGGCGGGAAGGGAGAGTATTTTGATATGAGATTTGAGATGTATGCAGGGGTGGTGATGTTGAGGGTTTTGTAGGTAAGAGTGAATAATTTGAATTTGATTCTGGAGGACACGGGGAGCCAGTCGTGCAGCAGCATTTAGGATGGATTGAAGTGTGGATATATACCTATATGACATTCTGACGATAGTTCCTCCAACAGTGCCCCCTTTGTGGGCCTGCATATTTAAATCTAGGTTGTAGTTTCCTATGTGCTGTGTTATTTAAATATAAAACATAAAGCACATGGAATTAGTGAAATTTTATAATAAACCCTTTTTTACATGCACTTGCTGTCACCAGGTTTGTTGTCCGTATCTCCCATAGAAGCAGCATATGTGAAAATGAGTCATACCTAGTGTACAGTTGTGAACTGAGTTGCCGAACATACACTATACACTAAACAGAACCAGCTAATGATTAATGATGATGGTATTTCCTCTTTCTGGATATTTGTTTGTGGATGTTGTGTGGGCTGAGGTTCAGCCTTTTATTTAAAAGATGTTTGCACATTGATGCAGGGATGGCAGAAATCTGAACAGTGCGTACAGAGTAGAGATGCTCACTGACCCTGTGTTTTGGTTTTGGTTTTAATTTTAGATCTGGATTACCGTCGTGTTTTGGTTTAGGTTTTGGTTTTTCCAAACCGTCATTGCGTGTTTTGGTTTTGGGTTTGCTTGGTTTTGTTTTGCTATTTTGTTTAAAAATCAATGTTTTTGGGCCTAAAATAACCAAATTTAGTGCTCCACTTGTTTCTTGGATAAGTAATGTAATTGTAAAGCTAATAAATTATCCAAATAACAGTTTAATTTCTGGTAGGCCTTCATTAATTTGACACACAAACCAGATTGTCTTCCTCTCCATCTATGAATATTGGCAATGCAGCCATTGTCTTATTGTCTTTGGATGTATATTACACCCTACACTTATACTTAAATATGTAAAGAAATGGACAAAGGCAGTTTGGTTTCTGTCTCTCTAGCCCCCCCCCCCCCCCCCCCCGGTTGTAGAAAATACCAAAAAATTCAGCCATTATAGACTGTACAATATTAATTGAAATGGACAAAGGCAGTTTGGTTTCTCTCTCTCTAGGCCCCCCTCCACTTGTATAAAATACCAAAAAATTCAGCCGTTATAGACTGTACAATATCAATTGAAATGCAGAAAGCCAGTTTGGGGTCACTCTGTGTATGACACCCTACCCACTAAGGAGAAATTGCCAAAACAGCAGCCTTCCAAGATGGTACGTGATATGGAAATGCCCCAAGTCCCTTTCCTCTTTGAGGGTAGATTGCACCCTACACTTACATAGAAAGTTTTAAAAAGATGTTATCGTCATCATCTGGAGCTTCATCCTCACCCTCATCAGTGTGTACGTCATCATCACAGACTATCAATTCATCGCCGCTTGAATCCGCCATTAGAGAACAGTCAGTGCTTGGATGTCTTGGATGGTGAAGGCCTTCCTTATAGAAGATGTAGTTCATTTTTATAAACATCATTTTCTCCACATTTTTGGGAAGTAACCTTCTACGGCAATCACTGACTAAGTTCCCTGCTGTGCTGAACACTCGTTCAGAGTACACACTGGAGGGTGGGCAGCTAAAGTATTGCAAAACAAGTTTGTGCATGGGTTTCCAAATTGCCTGTTTTTCTTCCCAGTAAGGAAAGGGACTGTCTGACATTTCCATATCAATTACCTCTTGAAAATAATCCTCCACCATCCTTTGCATGTTAATACTCATATTGGATGGAGTTATGGGCAAGGTCACACCTTTTTTAGAAAAATCCTACAAACCAGCCCAGATGTTAAACTGTTCTGGTCTGCCCGCTGCATCTTCCCTGCTTCTTTTTTGAAAATTATTTTTTTTGCCAGCAGCAGCTGCTTGAGAAACTGAAGGAGGACACGTCGGCAAGCCAAGACCCAGTTCAGCGGACAACTTGCTAAGCAATAGCACCTTGCAAAAGTTCACATCTCGTTCATTTTGAAGCAAAGACTCAATGTAGGTATTAAACCTTGGATCAAGCACTGTGGCCAAAACGTACTGATCCGAGTTCAAAATCTTAATAACTCGAGGATCATTGTGAAGCAAATTAAGTACTTGATCGACAAGGCCAACATACTTTGCGGAATTGCTTTCATCTCCTCCTTCAGTTTCTCAAGCTGCTTTTCCAATAGTCTAAATAAAGGAATGACTTGGCTAAAACTAGCACAATCTGCACTCACTTCACACGTCACAACTTCAAATGGTTTCAGCACCTTGCACAGCACTGAAAGGATTCCTTACTGTGCAAGAGTGAAATACATGCCCCCTCCTTTCCATATGTCATGGTACGCTTGGATGGCTTTGCGCTGTTCCTCCATCCTCTGCAGCATGTACAGGGTGGAATTCCACCTAGTTACCACTTCTTGCTTAAGTTGGTGGCAGGGCAGGTTAAACTGCTCTTGGAGCTGCTGCAATCTCCTACATGCTGTGGCAGAATACCTGAAATGGCCTGAAATCTTACGGGCCACCGAAAGCATCTCCTGCACCTCACGGATATTTCTTAGGAAGCTCTGCACCACCAAGTTGATGGTGTGAGCAAAACAGGGTATGTGCTGGAAATCACCCAGTTCTAGTGCTTGCACTATATTGTTGGCGTTATCAGAAATGACATATCCTGGGGAGAGTCCAAGTGGTATAAGCCGTGTATCAATCACATCTCTTAGTTTCCGTAACAAATTGTCAGCTGTATGCCTGTTAGTGAAGCCGGTGAAACAAAGAGTGGCCTGCCTGTGACAATTGTTACGTAGTGATGTACATGCTGCTGCTGTTCCTGCTGGTGAAGGTGAATGACCAACCCAGTGGGCTGTCACAGTCATATAGTCTTGTCCACATATATGTGGTTAAGTGGACAGTGGGCAGAATGGCATTTTTCAGCGCAAGCTCTACATTTGTACACACATTTTGGTAGAGTTGTGGAATTGCTTTACGGGAAAAATGGTGTTGCAATGGAATTCTGTAACGCGGACACAAAACCTCAATTAACTGTGAAAAACCAGCTGTGTTTATTGTGGATATTGTACGCAGATCTAACACTAACATGGCAGCTATGGCGTCTGTGATTCGCTTGGCGACTGGGTGACTGCTGTCATATTTGCTTCCCCTAGCAAATGATTGTTTCACAGTTAATTGTTAAAATGTAGTACTGCTCTTTTTCTTGGCCTTTCTCTGGGCTGACGATTCACCCCCAGCAGCAGCAACAGCAGCAGCAGCAGCAGTGGGACTAACGCTTTCTTCAAAGAAATCAATAATGCAGGAGTCATCCAGCCTTAATAAGTGGGATGCAGGGCTAACTCCGAGCACTACTGAGGATATTGATGAGGATGGTGTGGTGGGTGTATTTTGTAGCCGTCGGAATGTCGGTGAGCGGAGGGTCCTAGCTGATGATGGAGTGCTTGTAATTTTTTTGGAAGAACTTTCAACTTTTCCCAACATTTTGCCATGAACTCTCGTCAAATGGCGTAACATAGGCGAGGTTCCAAGATGGTTAAGGTCCCTCCCTCGACTGACTGTGGCTTGACATACACTACAAATGGCTATACAGTTGTTGTCTGGAATGGGGTAGAAATAATTCCACACATAAGAAGTGCATTTTTTTGTTTTATGGCCTGGCATGACAATGGCCTTTTTCTTGTCACGTGCCAGAACTGCTGCCACTGGTGCAGGACTTACACAAACAACCTCATCCTCATCAACATCCTCATTAGCGCCCTCGTCGTCTACACAATTCTCCCCCTCATCCTCTTCTAATTCCAAAGTGGCATCCTCAATTTGTGTATCACCGGGCTGTTCAGGAACACATCAGCAGAACTGCTGAAAGGGACCCTTTTTATGGGTACACTAACAGAATGTTCACAATTAGACATTTTACTGTTGGATGGACTCTCCACAGAGATTGGTGTCATTTGTGATTCAGAGCAAACATTATCCTCTACTGCCTTACTGTTATCTTGCAGCTTGGCTTTGACGTGTAACAGTAGTTGTGCACCACTTGTAGGCTCTGTAACATTTTTTGATCTGACACAGTAAAAAAATTTTTGGTGTTTGTTATTTTGACTGATTTCAAAAGACTGTGTAGTTTGACTTCGCCTTTCCCAGATGACGTACTGGGAACATACCATCAGGACTGGTGACAGAACCTGGTTGCTGATTCTGCTCATAGGTGGACTGCTTTGAATCCATTATGAGCCCAAAGCACTTGTAGTGCTACAAATTGTTTTAGATACTGCTGACAAATATGACTTTTGACAGCCAGAAAAATTAATGCAAAAGAATGGGGGACAGCCCAAAAGCACTTGGAGAGCTAAATATTATTTTTTAGACTGCTGACAAACAGGACTTTTGACAGCCAGAAATATTAATGCAAAAGAATGGGGGACACCCCAAAAGCACTTGGGAGTGCTAAAAATTATTTTTGGAGACTGCTGACAAACAGGACTTTTGACAGCCAGAAATATTAATGCAAAAGAATGGGGGACACCCCAAAAGCACTTGGAGTGCTAAAAAATATTTTTGGAGACTGCTGACAAACAGGACTTTTGACAGCCCGACATATTAATGCAAAAAAATGGGGGACACCCCAAAAGCACTTGAAGTGCTATATATAATTTTTTTAAAACTGCTGACAAACAGGACTTTTGACAGCCAGAAATATTAATGCAAAAGAATGGGGCACAGCCCAAAAGCACTTGGAGTGCTAAATATAATTTTTTGGGCAATGCTGCAAAATAGGACTTTTTTGACAGCCAGATAAATTTCTGCAAAACAATGGGGGACACCCCAAAAGCAAATGGGAGTGCTAAATATATTATTTTGACACTGCTGCAAAATAGGACTTTTTGGACAGCTGGATAAATTTCTGAAAAAAAATGGGGGACACCTCAAAAACAAATGGGAGTGCTAAATATATTATTTTTTACACTGATGCAAAATAGGACTTTTTGGACAGCCAGATAAATTTCTGCAAAAGAATGGGGGACACCCCAACAGCACTTGGAGTACCAGAAACTGATCAAAAACCGTCCTCTCTTCTCCTCTTACTGCTGTAACAACTGATTACAATGGTATTTAATACAATCAATCACTGTCCCTGCGCTGATATAGCCAGTGTGACCTAACCCTGCTTTCTCCCTCTGTCAAATTGTCAAATGGCAATGGATTGGTGTGGAGGCTGGTATTTATGCTTTTCAAATCTCGCGAGAACCAAGTTAAGAAAAACGAATATGTCACGATGACGTTTTGCCTCGATTTCGAATCCGAATGGGTGGGAGAGTGCCGAGCGTACTCGGCTCGGTACTCGGATACCTTAAATTCGGTAGGATTCGGATCTCGGGGGAACCGAGCCCGCCCATCTCTAGTACAGAGTCACAATAATTTCAGCAGATGGTTATGAAAGCCGAAAATCACAGATCTGATGGGAAATTATGTAAGTGTATAGGTATCAATCGACATGCTGATTGGGACTTGCAGCTGTTGGAAACTCTTTGCAGATATTGCATCGGGATAAATTTTCTGTAGTGTGTAAACAGCTTAAGACTTTTATTTGTTTGTTTGTTTTTACACTTTTTTTGGTTTGAAGATTGTCAAATACAACTTAAGTTTTTTTTAGCTGTGCTTTTGTCTCCATTGCAAAATCTAGATCTCTGTCTCAACCTAGGTACACAAAATTGCATTTTACTTCAGATGCGATTTATGTAACGTTTTTTATCAACGACTGAAAGCCCCGATGATCATGCAGGATCATATACAACTACACAATTTACCTTCAGATCTGTGATCATCATCTGCTGAAAAGATAGTGACTCTGTACACTCTATAGATATATGCTTATGTGAATGCATACGAACTTACACATTGCCTGACATCGTTCCATCTTTGACCATGAATTTTAGGAAGCTAAAAAAAACAAATCAACAGATGTGATGCATTTTGGTAAGATAAAATATGATCGTGGGAGCGTACACACTCTTGAAATAGCTGACCAAACAGTTGTTTATCGCATGATCTACACGTTAGTTGCATCAGTATGTTCCCAGCTTTACTCAGCATGCAGCAGGAATACTTGAATTGCAACCTGTAAGCAAATGCTACTGGGATCAGATGCTGACATAATATTGTTACTTGTGATCTTTATGAAAATTGTGCTGTTTTTAATTTTTCAAAATTTTGGGGCTTATCATCTTATTTTCCAAAAAATTCTGCATCATTGCCATCAAGATTTTTGGATTAAATAATAGGGCATCAAAGCTCATAGATCCTTATACGTGGTAAATACTTAGTTTTGTCATAATTTCAGTAGTTTTTTGCTTGTATTATAAATGGTTGTTTAAAATGATGATGTGTGAATCACTAAGGTACTTTAATGAAATGCCATGTGTGGAATATATCGAAAATAGCTCTAAAAGCAAGATCTAAAACAAGATTCACGACTGCAGGACAACTTTTAAAAAGATCTATGTGTTTAAAATTATGTTATGTGATTCATTATGATGCTTCATATAATACCATATTTATGAATTATCTAAAATTATTACTCTGAAAAAACAGAATTTTGGATTTGTTAATAGAGTTTTTCTTCCTTTGTGAAGGAGCTTTGTCGACAGGATACTGAAATAAATTATTACGTGCATTACCACTCCAAAGAGGTTGTTTTGAACACATGACACTTTTTTCTTTAACATATATCCTTTTATTGATGTATTAAGTGGCAGTGTGGAAGTGTTTATTCCCGTTCAGATTCAGCAAAATATGTAGAGATGTGCACCGGCGACTTTTGAGGTCTCGTGTTTTGTGTTTTGGATTCAGATTTTCTCGATGTTTTGGGTTCGGGTTTGTTTCACAAAACACCTGCCGAAAGGTTTTGGTTCGGATTTAAGGTTTTGGATTCGGATTTTTTTTGAAAAAAGCATAAAAAGTAAAAAAATCAAGTTTTTGGGCTTATTTTCACTCCTACGCTATTATTGACCTCAATAACATTCAATAACAAGCATTTCCACTTATATACCGTGTATTCTGAACACCTCACAATATAGTTATTAGTCCAAAACGTTGCAACGAGGTATCTTTCTGGACTGCGTAGTGGAGTGGTCCCCACAATATAATAAGAAAACCATCAACTGGTCTTAATCGCACCAAAACATGTACCTGGACTGCGTAGAGGAGTGGGTCACCACAATATAAATTAAAAACCCTGAACTTGTATGATTCGCACCAATAATGTACCTGGACTGCGTAGAGGAGTGGGTCACCACAATATATATAATAAGAAAACCATCAACTGGTATGAATCGCACCGAATAATGTACCTGGACTGCGTAGAGGAGTGGGTCACCACAATATAAATTAAAAACCCTGAACTTGTATGATTCGCACCAATAATGTACCTGGACTGCGTAGAGGAGTGGGTCACCACAATATATATAATAAGAAAACCATCAAATAGTATGAATCGCACCGAATAATGTACCTGGACTGCGTAGAGGAGTGGGTCACCACAATATAAATTAAAAGCCCTGAACTTGTATGATTTGCACCAATAATGTACCTGGACTGCGTAGAGGAGTGGGTCACCACAATATAAATTAAAAACCCTGAACTTGTATGATTCGCACCAATAATGTACCTGGACTGCGTAGAGGAGTAAGTCACCACAATATATATATAATAAGAAAACCATCAACTGGTATGAATCGCACCGAATAATGTACCTGGACTGCGTAGAGGAGTGGGTCACCACAATATAAATTAAAAACCATGAACTTGTATGATTCGCACCAATAATGTACCTGGACTGCGTAGAGGAGTGGGTCACCACAATATAAATTAAAAACCCTGAACTTGTATGATTCGCACCAATAATGTACCTGGACTGCGTAGAGGAGTGGGTCACCACAATATATATAATAAGAAAACCATCAACTGGTATAAATCGCACCGAATAATGTACCTGGACTGCATAGAGGAGTGGGTCACCACAATATAAATTAAAAACCCTGAACTTGTATGATTCGCACCAATAATGTACCTGGACTGCGTAGAGGAGTGGGTCACCACAATATATATAATAAGAAAATCATCAACTGGTATGAATCGCACCGAATATTGTACCTGGACTGCGTAGAGGAGTGGGTCACCACAATATAAATTAAAAACCCTGAACTTGTATGATTCGCACCAATAATGTACCTGGACTGCGTAGAGGAGTGGGTCACCACAATATAAATTAAAAACCCTGAACTTGTATGATTCGCACCAAGAATGTACCTGGACTGCGTAGAGGAGTGGGTCACCACAATATATATAATAAGAAAACCATCAACTGGTATGAATCACAACGAATAATGTACCTGGACTGCGTAGAGGAGTGGGTCACCACAATATAAATTAAAAACCCTGAACTTGTATGATTCGCACCAATAATGTACCTGGACTGCGTAGAGGAGTGGGTCACCACAATATATATAATAAGAAAACCATCAACTGGTATGAATCGCAACGAATAATGTACCTGGACTGCGTAGAGGAGTGGGTCACCACAATATAAATTAAAAACCCTGAACTTGTATGATTCGCACCAATAATGTACCTGGACTGCATAGAGGAGTGGGTCACCACAATATATATAATAAGAAAACAATCAACTGGTATGAATCGCACCGAATAATGTACATGGACTGCGTTGAGGAGTGGGTCACCACAATGTAAATTAAAAACCCTGAACTTGTATGATTCGCACCAATAATGTACCTGGACTGCGTAGAGGAGTGGGTCACCACAATATAAATTAAAAACCCTGAACTTGTATGATTCGCACCTATAATGTACCTGGACTGCGTAGAGGAGTGGGTGACCACAATATATATAATAAGAAAACCATCAACTGGTATGAATCGCACCAAATATTGTACCTGGACTGCGTAGAGGAGTGGGTCACCACAATATAAATTAAAAACCCTAAACTTGTATAATTCGCACCAACAATGTACCTGGACTGCGTAGAGGAGTGGGTTACCACAATATATATGATAAGAAAACCATCAACTGGTATGAATCGCACCGAATAATGTACCTGGACTGCGTAGAGGAGTGGGTCACCACAATATAAATTAAAAACCCTGAACTTGTATGATTCGCACCAATAATGTACCTGGACTGCGTAGAGGAGTGGGTCACCACAATATAAATTAAAAACCCTGAACTTGTATTATTCGCACCAATAATGTACCTGGATTGCGTAGAGGAGTGGGTCACCACAATATATATAATAAGAAAACCATCAACTGGTATGAATCGCACCGAATAATGTACCTGGACAGCGTAGAGGAGTGGGTCACCACAATATAAATTAGAAACCCTGAACTTGTATGATTCGCACCAATAATGTACCTGGACTGCGTAGAGGAGTGGGTCACCACAATATATATGATAAGAAAACCATCAACTCGTATGAATCGCAACGAATAATGTACCTGGACTGCGTAGAGGAGTGGGTCACCACAATATAAATTAAAAACCCTGAACTTGTATGATTCGCACCAATAATGTACCTGGACTGCGTAGAGGAGTGGGTCACCACAATATATATAATAAGAAAACCATCAACTGGTATGAATCGCAACGAATAATGTACCTGGACTGCGTAGAGGAGTGGGTCACCACAATATAAATTAAAAACCCTGAACTTGTATGATTCGCACCAATAATGTACCTGGACTGCATAGAGGAGTGGGTCACCACAATATATATAATAAGAAAACAATCAACTGGTATGAATCGCACCGAATAATGTACATGGACTGCGTTGAGGAGTGGGTCACCACAATGTAAATTAAAAACCCTGAACTTGTATGATTCGCACCAATAATGTACCTGGACTGCGTAGAGGAGTGGGTCACCACAATATAAATTAAAAACCCTGAACTTGTATGATTCGCACCTATAATGTACCTGGACTGCGTAGAGGAGTGGGTGACCACAATATATATAATAAGAAAACCATCAACTGGTATGAATCGCACCGAATATTGTACCTGGACTGCGTAGAGGAGTGGGTCACCACAATATAAATTAAAAACCCTAAACTTGTATGATTCGCACCAACAATGTACCTGGACTGCGTAGAGGAGTGGGTTACCACAATATATATGATAAGAAAACCATCAACTGGTATGAATCGCACCGAATATTGTACCTGGACTGCGTAGAGGAGTGGGTCACCACAATATAAATTAAAAACCCTGAACTTGTATGATTCGCACCAATAATGTACCTGGACTGCGTAGAGGAGTGGGTCACCACAATATAAATTAAAAACCCTGAACTTGTATTATTCGCACCAATAATGTACCTGGATTGCGTAGAGGAGTGGGTCACCACAATATATATAATAAGAAAACCATCAACTGGTATGAATCGCACCGAATAATGTACCTGGACTGCGTAGAGGAGTGGGTCACCACAATATAAATTAAAAACCCTGAACTTGTATGATTCGCACCAATAATGTACCTGGACTGCGTAGAGGAGTGGGTCACCACAATATATATGATAAGAAAACCATCAACTGGTATGAATCGCAACGAATAATGTACCTGGACTGCGTAGAGGAGTGGGTCACCACAATATAAATTAAAAACCCTGAACTTGTATGATTCGCACCAATAATGTACCTGGACTGCGTAGAGGAGTGGGTCACCACAATATAAATTAAAAACCCTGAACTTGTATGATTCGCACCAATAATGTACCTGGACTGCGTAGAGGAGTGGGTCACCACAATATATATAATAAGAAAACCATCAACTGGTATGAATCACAACGAATAATGTACCTGGACTGCGTAGAGGAGTGGGTCACCACAATATAAATTAAAAACCCTGAACTTGTATGATTCGCACCAATAATGTACCTGGACTGCGTAGAGGAGTGGGTCACCACAATATATATAATAAGAAAACCATAAACTGGTATGAATCGCAACGAATAATGTACCTGGACTGCGTAGAGGAGTGGGTCACCACAATATAAATTAAAAACCCTGAACTTGTATGATTCGCACCAATAATGTACCTGGACTGCATAGAGGAGTGGGTCACCACAATATATATAATAAGAAAACAATCAACTGGTATGAATCGCACCGAATAATGTACCTGGACTGCGTAGAGGAGTGGGTCACCACAATATAAATTAAAAACCCTGAACTTGTATGATTCGCACCAATAATGTACCTGGACTGCGTAGAGGAGTGGGTCACCACAATATAAATTAAAAACCCTGAACTTGTATTATTCGCACCAATAATGTACCTGGATTGCGTAGAGGAGTGGGTCACCACAATATATATAATAAGAAAACCATCAACTGGTATGAATCGCACCGAATAATGTACCTGGACTGCGTAGAGGAGTGGGTCACCACAATATAAATTAAAAACCCTGAACTTGTATGATTCGCACCAATAATGTACCTGGACTGCGTAGAGGAGTGGGTCACCACAATATATATGATAAGAAAACCATCAACTGGTATGAATCGCAACGAATAATGTACCTGGACTGCGTAGAGGAGTGGGTCACCACAATATAAATTAAAAACCCTGAACTTGTATGATTCGCACCAATAATGTACCTGGACTGCGTAGAGGAGTGGGTCACCACAATATATATAATAAGAAAACCATCAACTGGTATGAATCGCAACGAATAATGTACCTGGACTGCGTAGAGGAGTGGGTCACCACAATATAAATTAAAAACCCTGAACTTGTATGATTCGCACCAATAATGTACCTGGACTGCATAGAGGAGTGGGTCACCACAATATATATAATAAGAAAACAATCAACTGGTATGAATCGCACCGAATAATGTACATGGACTGCGTTGAGGAGTGGGTCACCACAATGTAAATTAAAAACCCTGAACTTGTATGATTCGCACCAATAATGTACCTGGACTGCGTAGAGGAGTGGGTCACCACAATATAAATTAAAAACCCTGAACTTGTATGATTCGCACCTATAATGTACCTGGACTGCGTAGAGGAGTGGGTGACCACAATATATATAATAAGAAAACCATCAACTGGTATGAATCGCACCGAATATTGTACCTGGACTGCGTAGAGGAGTGGGTCACCACAATATAAATTAAAAACCCTAAACTTGTATGATTCGCACCAACAATGTACCTGGACTGCGTAGAGGAGTGGGTTACCACAATATATATGATAAGAAAACCATCAACTGGTATGAATCGCACCGAATATTGTACCTGGACTGCGTAGAGGAGTGGGTCACCACAATATAAATTAAAAACCCTGAACTTGTATGATTCGCACCAATAATGTACCTGGACTGCGTAGAGGAGTGGGTCACCACAATATAAATTAAAAACCCTGAACTTGTATTATTCGCACCAATAATGTACCTGGATTGCGTAGAGGAGTGGGTCACCACAATATATATAATAAGAAAACCATCAACTGGTATGAATCGCACCGAATAATGTACCTGGACTGCGTAGAGGAGTGGGTCACCACAATATAAATTAAAAACCCTGAACTTGTATGATTCGCACCAATAATGTACCTGGACTGCGTAGAGGAGTGGGTCACCACAATATATATGATAAGAAAACCATCAACTGGTATGAATCGCAACGAATAATGTACCTGGACTGCGTAGAGGAGTGGGTCACCACAATATAAATTAAAAACCCTGAACTTGTATGATTCGCACCAATAATGTACCTGGACTGCGTAGAGGAGTGGGTCACCACAATATAAATTAAAAACCCTGAACTTGTATGATTCGCACCAATAATGTACCTGGACTGCGTAGAGGAGTGGGTCACCACAATATATATAATAAGAAAACCATCAACTGGTATGAATCACAACGAATAATGTACCTGGACTGCGTAGAGGAGTGGGTCACCACAATATAAATTAAAAACCCTGAACTTGTATGATTCGCACCAATAATGTACCTGGACTGCGTAGAGGAGTGGGTCACCACAATATATATAATAAGAAAACCATAAACTGGTATGAATCGCAACGAATAATGTACCTGGACTGCGTAGAGGAGTGGGTCACCACAATATAAATTAAAAACCCTGAACTTGTATGATTCGCACCAATAATGTACCTGGACTGCATAGAGGAGTGGGTCACCACAATATATATAATAAGAAAACAATCAACTGGTATGAATCGCACCGAATAATGTACATGGACTGCGTTGAGGAGTGGGTCACCACAATGTAAATTAAAAACCCTGAACTTGTATGATTCGCACCAATAATGTACCTGGACTGCGTAGAGGAGTGGGTCACCACAATATAAATTAAAAACCCTGAACTTGTATGATTCGCACCTATAATGTACCTGGACTGCGTAGAGGAGTGGGTGACCACAATATATATAATAAGAAAACCATCAACTGGTATGAATCGCACCGAATATTGTACCTGGACTGCGTAGAGGAGTGGGTCACCACAATATAAATTAAAAACCCTAAACTTGTATGATTCGCACCAACAATGTACCTGGACTGCGTAGAGGAGTGGGTTACCACAATATATATGATAAGAAAACCATCAACTGGTATGAATCGCACCGAATAATGTACCTGGACTGCGTAGAGGAGTGGGTCACCACAATATAAATTAAAAACCCTGAACTTGTATGATTCGCACCAATAATGTACCTGGACTGCGTAGAGGAGTGGGTCACCACAATATAAATTAAAAACCCTGAACTTGTATTATTCGCACCAATAATGTACCTGGATTGCGTAGAGGAGTGGGTCACCACAATATATATAATAAGAAAACCATCAACTGGTATGAATCGCACCGAATAATGTACCTGGACTGCGTAGAGGAGTGGGTCACCACAATATAAATTAAAAACCCTGAACTTGTATGATTCGCACCAATAATGTACCTGGACTGCGTAGAGGAGTGGGTCACCACAATATATATGATAAGAAAACCATCAACTGGTATGAATCGCACCAAATAATGTACCTGGACTGCGTAGAGGAGTGGGTCACCACAATATAAATTAAAAACCCTGAACTTGTATGATTCGCACCAATAATGTACCTGGACTGTGTAGAGGAGTGGGTGACCACAATATATATAATAAGAAAACCATCAACTGGTATGAATCGCACCGAATAATGTACCTGGACTGCGTAGAGGAGTGGGTCACCACAATATAAATTAAAAACCCTGAACTTGTATGATTCGCACCAATAATGTACCTGGACTGCGTAGAGGAGTGGGTCACCACAATATAAATTAAAAACCCTTAACTTGTATGATTCGCACAAATAATGTACCTGGACTGCGTAAAGGAGTGGGTCACCACAATATATATATAATAAGAAAACCATCAACTGGTATGAATCGCACCGAATAATGTACCTGGACTGCGTAGAGGAGTGGGTCACCACAATATAAATTAAAAACCTTGAAATTGTATGATTCGCACCAATAATGTACCTGGACTGCGTAGAGGAGTGGGTCACCACAATATATATAATAAGAAAACCATCAACTGGTATAAATCGCACCGAATAATGTACCTGGACTGCGTAAAGGAGTGGGTCACCACAATATAAATTAAAAACCCTGAACTTGTATGATTCGCACCAATAATGTACCTGGACTGCGTAGAGGAGTGGGTCACCACAATATAAATTAAAAACCCTGAACTTGTATGATTCGCACCAATAATGTACCTGGACTGTGTAGAGGAGTGGGTGACCACAATATATATAATAAGAAAACCATCAACTGGTATGAATCGCACCGAATAATGTACCTGGACTGCGTAGAGGAGTGGGTCACCACAATATAAATTAAAAACCCTGAACTTGTATGATTCGCACCAATAATGTACCTGGACTGCGTAGAGGAGTGGGTCACCACAATATAAATTAAAAACCCTGAACTTGTATGATTCGCACAAATAATGTACCTGGACTGCGTAAAGGAGTGGGTCACCACAATATATATATAATAAGAAAACCATCAACTGGTATGAATCGCACCGAATAATGTACCTGGACTGCGTAGAGGAGTGGGTCACCACAATATAAATTAAAAACCTTGAAATTGTATGATTCGCACCAATAATGTACCTGGACTGCGTAGAGGAGTGGGTCACCACAATATATATAATAAGAAAACCATCAACTGGTATAAATCGCACCGAATAATGTACCTGGACTGCGTAAAGGAGTGGGTCACCACAATATAAATTAAAAACCCTGAACTTGTATGATTTGCACCAATAATGTACCTGGACTGCGTAGAGGAGTGGGTTACCACAATATAAATTAAAAACCCTGAACTTGTATGATTCGCACCAATAATGTACCTGGACTGCGTAGAGGAGTGGGTCACCACAATATATATATTAAGAAAACCATCAACTGGTATGAATCGCACCGAATAATGTACATGGACTGCGTTGAGGAGTGGGTCACCACAATGTAAATTAAAAACCCTGAACTTGTATGATTCGCACCAATAATGTACCTGGACTGCATAGAGGAGTGGGTCACCACAATATATATAATAAGAAAACCATCAACTGGTATGAATCGCACCGAATATTGTACCTGGACTGCGTAGAGGAGTGGGTCACCACAATATAAATTAAAAACCCTAAACTTGTATGATTCGCACCAATAATGTACCTGGACTGCGTAGAGGAGTGGGTCACCACAATATAAATTAAAAACCCTGAACTTGTATGATTCGCACCTATAATGTACCTGGACTGCGTAGAGGAGTGGGTGACCACAATATATATAATAAGAAAACCATCAACTGGTATGAATCGCACCGAATATTGTACCTGGACTGCGTAGAGGAGTGGGTCACCACAATATAAATTAAAAACCCTAAACTTGTATGATTCGCACCAACAATGTACCTGGACTGCGTAGAGGAGTGGGTTACCACAATATATATGATAAGAAAACCATCAACTGGTATGAATCGCACCGAATAATGTACCTGGACTGCGTAGAGGAGTGGGTCACCACAATATAAATTAAAAACCCTGAACTTGTATGATTCGCACCAATAATGTACCTGGACTGCGTAGAGGAGTGGGTCACCACAATATATATATTAAGAAAACCATCAACTGGTATGAATCGCACCGAATAATGTACATGGACTGCGTTGAGGAGTGGGTCACCACAATGTAAATTAAAAACCCTGAACTTGTATGATTCGCACCAATAATGTACCTGGACTGCATAGAGGAGTGGGTCACAACAATATATATAATAAGAAAACCATCAACTGGTATGAATCGCACCGAATATTGTACCTGGACTGCGTAGAGGAGTGGGTCACCACAATATAAATTAAAAACCCTAAACTTGTATGATTCGCACCAATAATGTACCTGGACTGCGTAGAGGAGTGGGTGACCACAATATATATAATAAGAAAACCATCAACTGGTATGAATCGCACCGAATATTGTACCTGGACTGCGTAGAGGAGTGGGTCACCACAATATAAATTAAAAACCCTAAACTTGTATGATTCGCACCAACAATGTACCTGGACTGCGTAGAGGAGTGGGTTACCACAATATATATGATAAGAAAACCATCAACTGGTATGAATCGCACCGAATAATGTACCTGGACTGCGTAGAGGAGTGGGTCACCACAATATAAATTAAAAACCCTGAACTTGTATGATTCGCACCAATAATGTACCTGGACTGCGTAGAGGAGTGGGTCACCACAATATAAATTAAAAACCCTGAACTTGTATGATTCGCCCAAATAATGTACCTGGACTGCGTAAAGGAGTGGGTCACCACAATATATATATAATAAGAAAACCATCAACTGGTATGAATCGCACCGAATAATGTACCTGGACTGCGTAGAGGAGTGGGTCACCACAATATAAATTAAAAACCTTGAAATTGTATGATTCGCACCAATAATGTACCTGGACTGCGTAGAGGAGTGGGTCACCACAATATATATAATAAGAAAACCATCAACTGGTTTAAATCGCACCGAATAATGTACCTGGACTGCGTAAAGCAGTTGGTCACCACAATATAAATTAAAAACCCTGAACTTGTATGATTTGCACCAATAATGTACCTGGACTGCGTAGAGGAGTGGGTCACCACAATATAAATTAAAAACCCTGAACTTGTATGATTCGCACCAATAATGTACCTGGACTGCGTAGAGGAGTGGGTCACCACAATATATATATTAAGAAAACCATCAACTGGTATGAATCGCACCGAATAATGTACATGGACTGCGTTGAGGAGTGGGTCACCACAATGTAAATTAAAAACCCTGAACTTGTATGATTCGCACCAATAATGTACCTGGACTGCATAGAGGAGTGGGTCACCACAATATATATAATAAGAAAACCATCAACTGGTATGAATCGCACCGAATATTGTACCTGGACTGCGTAGAGGAGTGGGTCACCACAATATAAATTAAAAACCCTAAACTTGTATGATTCGCACCAATAATGTACCTGGACTGCGTAGAGGAGTGGGTTACCACAATATATATGATAAGAAAACCATCAACTGGTATGAATCGCACCGAATAATGTACCTGGACTGCTTAGAGGAGTGGGTCACCACAATATAAATTAAAAACCCTGAACTTGTATGATTCGCACCAATAATGTACCTGGACTGCGTAGAGGAGTGGGTCACCACAATATAAATTAAAAACCCTGAACTTGTATTATTCGCACCAATAATGTACCTGGATTGCGTAGAGGAGTGGGTCACCACAATATATATAATAAGAAAACCATCAACTGGTATGAATCGCACCGAATAATGTACCTGGACTGCGTAGAGGAGTGGGTCACCACAATATAAATTAAAAACCCTGAACTTGTATGATTCGCACCAATAATGTACCTGGACTGCGTAGAGGAGTGGGTCACCACAATATAAATTACAAACCCTGAACTTGTATGATTCGCACGAATCATGTACCTGGACTGCGTAGAGGAGTGGGTCACCACAATATATATAATAAGAAAACCATCAACTGGTATGAATCGCACCGAATAATGTACCTGGACTGCGTAGAGGACTGGGTCACCACAATATTATTAAAAAACCCTACACGGGTCTGAATTCCACCCAAAAAGTTTATGGACTGCGTAATGTAGTGTTCCCACAATTTTATTTAAAAATTTTGCAGCATCAGTCAACGTTGTTTAATATCTAATACACCTCTATCTGGACTGCATAGTGGAGTGGCCCCGGTACCACAATACCTCCTCCAACCATGGTACAGACCATTCGTCATTGAGATCCCATCAAGTATGTTAAAGACAGACGGGGTCGAAGTGTTATTGGTTGACTTTGTAAACCAAAAAACTGTCCCTGTTGCACATAGTCGTGCAATGAAGACTTACTTTTTCATTTAAAGGCACCATCTTTCAAGTGTAGTGTTTATAAGTCATATTATACTTTTGGTAAAATTTGTTTATTTTGTTCCTCTTTATGGTAACTACTAATAGAATTAAAGTATTAAATAGAAGCGGCAGTTCCTCTTTATGGCAATTAGTAATAGAATTAAAGTATTAAATAGAGTGGTATAGAGTGGTAGTTTGGTATAGAGTGGTCCCCACAATATAATAATAAAACCCTCAACTGGTCTGAATTCCACCAAACAAGTATCTGGACTGCGTAGTGGGGTGGCCCCGGTACCCAATTTGATACCGGGGCCACAATAAAATAAATACATCCTGAACTGGTCTGAATTCCACCAAACAAGTATCTGGACTGCGTAGTGGGGTGGCCCCGGTACCCAATTTGATACCGGGGCCACAATAAAATAAATACACCCTCAACTGGTCTGAATTCCACCAAACAAGTATCTGGACTGCGTAGTGGAGTGGCCCCGGTACTAAATTTGATACCGGGGCCACAATAAAATAAATACACCCTCAACTGGTCTGAATTCCACCAAACAAGTATCTGGACTGCGTAGTGGAGTGGCCCCGGTACCCAATTTGATACCGGGGCCACAATAAAATAAATACACCCTCAACTGGTCTGAATTCCACCAAACAAGTATCTGGACTGCGTAGTGGGGTGGCCCCGGTACCCAATTTGATACTGGGGCCACAATAAAATAAATACACCCTCAACTGGTCTGAATTCCACCAAACAAGTATCTGGACTGCGTAGTGGGGTGGCCCCGGTACCCAATTTGATACCGGGGCCACAATACCGCCTCCAAGTTCCAAGTGTAGTGTTTATAACATCTTAACACTACACTAATTCTAGCACGTCAAAACCTCTTGTTTTAAATAATGACAGGGCATTTAACTTTTGATTTAAATTATTGAATTTGTTGGCATTTTCTTTTACTTTTTGAACATGGCAAACGACTGTTGAATGGTCACATAATGCCAAAAAAATAGTTGCAAGATGGAATTGTCCTTGGGCCCTCCCACCCACCCTTATGTTGTTGAAATAGGACATGCACACTTTAACAAACCAATCATTTCAGCGACAGGGCCTACCAAACAACTGTGGCTGAAATGATTGGTTTGTTTGGGCCCCCACACCAATAAAACAATTCATCTCTCCCTGTACAAACTAAACAGGCTCTACTGAGGAAAGATGTCGTCCTCATCCTCAACCTCTGATTCCTCTCCCCCTACAGTGTGTACTTCCTCGTCCTCACACATTATCAATTCGTCCCCGCTGGACTCCACAACCACAGGTCCCTCTGTACTGTCTGGAGGGCAGTGCTGTACTTCATTGAGGAATTGATTATTCATTTTTATAAACATCATTTTTTCAACGTTGTGAGGAAGCAACCTCCTTCGCCGCTCACTGACCAGGTTCCCCGCTGCACTAAAAACTCTTTCCGAGTACACACTGGAGGGGGGACAACTCTGTTAAAAAATAGAGCCAGTTTGTACAGGGGCTTCCAAACTGCCTTTTGGAGTTCTACCACGTCACTACCTCTAGTTAATTTAGATTGCAAGGCTTGTAAATATAAATACTTTGAAGATAAATAAAGCAGGCTGCACAGACTGTGGAGCTAGAAAGTGAATGGACCACGTTACTTTGGTGGCTATCTATGCCCCCCCCCGCGCCCTACACTTGTAGTTGAATATAAATAAAGCAGCCTGCATAGACTGTAGAACTAGAAATTCAAATAAACAAAGAAATGGACAAAGGCAGTTTGGTATCTGTCTGCATCAGATCCCCTCTCCACTAGGAGTAAAACAGAAAACTTTTCAGCCGTTATATAATCTAGAATATAAATAGAAATTGAGAAAGGCAATTTGGTATCTGTCTGTTAGGAACCCCTCCAGCCGGCACAACACAACCCGGAATCTACTCTGCCAGTCAGGTGTTCACTGGAGCCCCTGATGGTGGGGACAGACTGGGCCGCAGACTGACAGAGGGTCGTGAAGTGCGTACCAGCTGGGGAGAACCCAGGCAAGAGGAGTCAGGTCCACGCAGAGGTCAAGGGCCGACAGCAGACAAGAGTATAGATGAACAAGCTGAGGTCAGGGGTCACAGGCAAATAGCAGAACGGGTAAACAGGCCAGAGATCAGGGTCACAGGAAACACGAGCAAGGTCCAAATCAAAGCCAAGGGTCATACACGGGGAGTCAAATAGCGATATCAGGATACAGGACAGGAACTAGCAGGTTAGCAGACTGGAACACAGGAGCTATAACCGGCAATGAGGCAGCAGACCTCATTGCCTTAAATACCCAGCTGAACCAATCACAGGTTGAACACACTCCTGCAGGTTAATAAAGCAGTCACTAACAGAGCCAATCAGGGCTTGCCCCTGGCCTGCACAGTTGCAGGCTAATGCCTGTAATTGCCTCCTATAATCTGCCCATATTAATTAGCCCACAGGCTGTAGAACGCTGCGCCCGGCCTCCTCCTATTGCCGGGACGCAGCTCTGAAGCGTCTACTGGTTGCCCCGGCAACGGCCGGGTTATGGCCGGAAATGACGTCCCGGTCGTCATGGCGACGGCCGGGACGCGGGTGAGTGAGTCGCGGCGGCTGGGCACCGCCGTGGCTCGTAACACTGTCTGCATCATAATCATCAACATCCTCCTCAGCACCAGCTACATCAATATCCTCCTCCCGGTGTACAACATTCACACCTTCATTAGCCAAATCTGTAACTGGACTGTGGGTGATCCTTCCAGCATATGCAGAGGGCATGCTGCAAATGCTGGATGGAGTCACCTCTTCCCGTACAGTGATGGGAAGGTCAGGGTTCACAACCAACAACACTCTTGGACTCGCCTTGGGGATTTGTGATGTCATCTGTTTAGAAGGCAGAGTTCTTTGCTGTTTTGTTGTTGTTGCTGACAGCATAACTCTCTTAAATTTTTTGTAGGGGGGATGAGGAGGAGGGCTTAGATCCTTGGGTGAAGCTGGACCACTAGTCATGAACACGGGCCAGGGCCTAAGCCGTTCCTTGCCACTACGTGTCGTAAATGGCATATTGCCAACTTTACGTTTCTCCTCAGATGATTTTAAGTTTCTCTTTTTGCTAATTTTTGAGAACTTGGGCTTTTTGGATTTTACATGCCCTGTACTAGGAGATTGGGCATCGGGCTTGCCAGACGACGTTGATGGCATTTCATCGTCTATGTCATGACTAGTGGCAGCAGCTTCAGCATTAGGAGGAAGTGGGTATTGATCTTTCCCTACTTTATCCTCCAAATTTTGGTTTTCCATTATATGTAGCACAAGAGAGCATACCCCTAAGCCACACACACTCGGCAAAGCCTTTAAAAATTATATGCGGCACAGGAGAGTAGCACTGGACTTATACTGCTGAATCAGTGAACTTTGTAATAGCAGTACCACTGGACTTATACACTGCTGAATCAGTGAACTTTGTAATAGCAGTACCACTGGACTTATACTGCTGAATCAGTGAACTTTGTAATAGCAGTACCACTGGACTTATACACTGCTGAATCAGTGAACTTTGTAATAGCAGTACCACTGGACTTTTACTGCTGAATGTGTGAACTTGGTAATATTGCAGTACCAATGGGCTTATATACTGCTGGATTGGTTTTGCAAATTTGGTTATAATTATTATTTTTTTTAATTTTTTATTTTAATTTTTTTTATAACTTTTTTTTTATTTTTTAAAAACTTGGGAATAATGGGGAAATAACTATGCCCTTAGAAGCACAGAGCACAGGACACAGCACCACTGGACTGAACAGGACACAGCACAGGACCCAGCAGCACTACTGAACTCAGCAGGACAGAGCACAGGACACAGCACCACTGGACTCATACTGCAGAATGTGTGAACTTTGTAATATTGCAGAACCACTGAACTTTTACTGCTGAATGTGTGAACTTGGTAATATTGCAGTACCAATGGGCTTATACTGCAGGATTGGTTGTGCAAATTTTGTTGTAATTAAAAAAAAATGTAATTCGTTTTTTGTATTTTTTTTAAATAACTTTTTTTTATTTTTTTAAACACTTGGGAATATTGGGGAAATAACTATGCCCTTAGAAGCACAGAGCACAGGACACAGCACCACTGGACTGAACAGGACACAGCACAGGACCCAGCAACACCACTGACCTCAGAAGGACAGAGCACATGACACAGCACCACTGGACTGAGCACAGCACAGCACAGCACAGAACTTAACTGAACAGCACAGAACTTAACTGAACAGCACGAGATATAGCAGGACAGAGGACCACCTAACACAACCTCCCTCTACCCTGATCAATGCCCGAGTGAAGATGGCGGCGACTAGCGGGGAATTTATAGGATCCGAGTATCGCGAGATCCGACAACGGGATTATGAGTCAGAGCCTCAGTTTCAGATTTGAATTTGGCGCCAATACCCGGATCTGTCTCGGATCCGACTCGGATCGGCAACGTTCGGGTGGGCTCGGATTTCAAAAATCCGAGTGCGCTCATCTCTAAAAATATGTGCCCATTTTTATCTTGTAGCAATTTAACAAATATATCGGTAGATATCTGTTGGCAAATATTCCATATTACCTCTGACTTTAAAGATAGAACTTTTACTGGAAACATACCTTCACAATGAAAGTCACTATCTCTTGTGCCTAGGTTCTGACCACAGACAATAGGACAGAAAAATGAGACCTTGTTTCTCGCTCTCTCTGTCTGTTCTTCTGATTGATATTGATAGATGTGATAGATAATGTTGAAGTTGATGTAATGTATAGATTATTGGGAGAAATGTGATGTGATTACTGGGAGAAGTGCTAATTACATAATGTGATATGGGACAGTGGCTGTGACTTGGATAAGGATTGCAAATTGGTGTAATGGTTATTTTATATTGTGATAGGGATATAGATTTTATATGGGGCAAAGATTCAGCAGTGATTTTTAAGGGAGCAAAGTAATAAAGAAAGATATTGTTACATTATAATGGTAGGATGTTGTTGCTATTGAGTACATGCTGAGATTTATAAAATGTATGCATATTGTGAGAACAGTGATAATTGGAAACAGTGTGCAATGGGTGCTTTTGGAAATAGAGTGATATGGATACTGAGAACAGAGAAGTTGCATTATTCACAGAAAAGTTATACTCTGCACACTGGAGTTGCACTGTGCGCAGTGGAGTCACAGTGTGCCCAGTGGAGTCGCAGTGTGCCCAGTGGAGTTGCAGTGTGCCCAGTGGAGTTGCACTGGGTACAGTGGAGTTGCGCTATATGTAGTGAAGTTGTACCATACAATGAAGTTATACTGTGTAGTGAAGTTATACTAGGAAGTTGTACAGGGAATTTGTACTGGAGGGATTTAAGTTGAACTATGCACAGTAGTTTTGTTCGTATTGTATCGGATGATGATTATTATAAGAAAGATAAACACTAGGAATGTTATTGGTAATATAATTGTATCTTTATATAGTGCTGTTATATACAAAGACATGATTACCAAGTACTTCCATCTTAAGTCACAATGAGGAGCTACACAAGGGTAGCCAAGCAGTGCAGGGCATTAATGTGTTGTTGGCAGATGCATTTTTTGGTGTGAAAAGTGGTGTAGTGTGTATCCAGTATCTCAGCAAGGTTTAGGAAATGCAAAGGATCGATCAAGTCCCATGCATTTTGACTAACAGTAATTTTAATTATTGTAAATGTTGCCACTGCGACTAAATTTATACACACACACACATATATATATATATATATATATATATATATATATATATATATATATATATACATACATATATATATATATATATATATATATATATATATATATATATATACACACATTCACTGAGAGCCTGATTCATTAAGGAAAGCAAAAAAAAACAAATGAGCAACCTGGCAAAACCATGTTGCATTGGAGGAGGAGGTAAATTTAAAATGTGATGGCAGATTTATATTTGGGGTAAGACATGTTCTAGAACAACTTTATACTTCAGTGTAAAATAAGGCTATCAAGTATTTGTGTGCTACATGAAAAAACAGACAGTATTTACCTGTAAAAATAAAAAACTAATTTGCTTTGTAACATGGTTTTGTCCAGGGGAAAACATACTCATTTTTTGCCTTAATGAATCAGGCCCACTGAGTTTAATTTCAACCAGTTTGTAATGTTCTTTCAATACACATAAATGTACTTGTATCATATTAGAAAAAAAGACTCTTTAAAAATAAATTTCATATCTAACTCTGCAAGTCACATCACATATGTACAGATGTAGAACATCTGAAGTAAACATTACATTACATGTGATTGAGTTTGTGAAGTCTCTGAATTCATTACATATCTTTGGTGTCTATTGACAATCCATAGCACCTGCTTCTAATACAAATCTAGGGGTAAATGTATCAAAGTGTGAGTTTGCCAGCGTGTTTAAATCGCGGAAAATCGCGGGTAAACCCGCGAGTTTTTTTTAAAAAAACTGGAAATGTATCAAGCTGCGATTTTGACACTCATGTTCAAAATCGCTGGTCAACTCTGGCGATTTTGAGCGATGTAAACACTCCCGAGTTTAGCTAAATCTCCTGTGTTTGGCAAACTCTCCTGTGTTGTAACAGTGAGTTGTCAACACATCACTGTTACACTGGCCCTGTCATACAGCTGCCGGAGCTCCGGCAGCTGTTAAAATGTTAAAGAACAGATAAAAGTTTAAAAAAAAAAGCGTGAGGTCCCCCCACTATTCATGCTTAACCCTAGTGCTGCCTGACTAGTGCTGGTCCCATGAAAATCGGGGAAAAATTTTGCGTGGGGTCCCCCCGATTTTCAGTAAATACAGTAAATACAGCTTACGCAAGTAGCGTTGCGCATGCGCAATGAGCTACGTTACTTGCGTAAGCTCTAGGTACAGTATTAGGTGATTCCCCGACTAGTGTGGGAAAATCACATTATACTGTAGTTTTAGCTTACGCAATGAACGTAAGTTCATTGCGGTTCGGACCTCCTACATAGTAGGAGGTGTTTGCGGCGAATAAAGACTTTTATTATTCTTCTACAATGAAGAACAAAGATTCAGGATGTTACAAAGTGTTGCTGAATTTCTTCAAGCCATTTTGGAAGTACAAATTTGCTGGGACTGGGGCAAGCCTGGAACTTTGGAAGAAGAAAGAAGACATCTTTGGTGAGTATTTGGGGTGTTTTTATTTTTAATAAATAGATGTGGTTTTAATGAGGGTGGTTAGTGTATTTATTGTGGGGTTTTTATTTTTAATAAATATGTGTGGTATTTACAAGGGTGTTGTTATTTATTTAACTTTTTTTTGTGGTACTACAGGTCCCAGCAAGCCAGGGATGTCAGGGCATGTTGGCACTTGTGGTTCTCCAAGTGCCAACATGCCCTGGCTGCCGTGGATATGCTGGTGCTTGTAGTTATACAAGCACCAGCATGGCCACACTGTTTTTGGCAACCTGGCAGGCTCGGACTTGTATTTTCACAAAACAAAATGGCGTCCGTTTATTTTTTCATACTTTTTCGCCGTATTACCTTACTACCCACAGTCCAGGGGTAGTAGGAAGAGCCCTAGTGCTATCAGCACTGGGCTGGTTCTTTCTAGGGGGGGGGGGGGTCCGCTCGTTTTTTTCAGCGGACCCCACTCCCTAGGGAATCCAGCCCAGCGCTGAACAGTCTAGGGTTGGTTAGTCATTATGGCAGGGGGACCCCTGCCGCGCGTCCCCCTGCTATAGTGCCGCCAACCCTGGCTGGTTTGTCTAGTGCTGGTAAAGTGAAAATCGGGGGGACCCCACGCAAAATTTTTCCCTGATTTTCACGGGACCAGCACTAGTCAGTTAGCATTAGGGTTAAGCATGAATAGTGGGGGGACCTCACGCTTTTTTTTTTTAAACTTTTATCTATTCTTTAACATTTTAACACTGCCAGGGCAGTGTAACAGTGATGTGTTTCTACAACACGCTGCTTTCAAGCAGCGTGTTGTATCTGGCGTGTTTTGAAGCAAACTCTCCTGAGTTTGCTAACTCGCAGCTTCATACATTTGAGAGCTGTATAGCTGCAGTGGCAAACAGTTGGGAGTTTGATCTCTGACGAATTTGCAAGTAGCAATTTTGACAGAAGCAGAACTCTGGCGATTTTGCATGAAATCTCAGCTTCATACATCGGCGAGTTTCAACTCTCCCGATAAAATCGCTGGAGTTGCAAAATCGCACTTTGATACATTTACCCCCTAGTGTCTTATAAGATTAAGTTACAACTCACTGGCAAGCTGTTGCCTCAATCAATATTATATGAAGATTCTAAATGGTGCAATACGAAATAGATCACTTGATTGTGTTTAAAATACTAATTTTCCTCTGCAAATATTTTTCACTTATGTGATGTGTATATATTTTAGGAAACACATGTGAGAGCTTGGGATCCTTTAAGACTCATTAACCAACATGGCACTTAGGTGCAAAATTTGCACTAAACTTTAGCTACCAACCAGACACTTGCTTTCATTTTTACCTTTCAATAGACAGATACAGCTAATTGTTGAATGGTTTGATGTGGTCCAGAACAACTGTTGCACCCTTTTACATTACTTTATTTTAGTAAATTATATCTATTGTACAGTATGTTAGACAGTAATGCATAGTGAATTGCATGGGTTCAATTGAATAAAAAATTCTAAAACGAATCCACAGATAGCTTTAATCTACAAACTCAAAGTAGTTTTAGACAGAAATGTTAGAATGCTGTTTTTTATATGTATATTTTTATTTGGACATTCTGAATGCAGGGATCATTCTTATAGCCCAGGGTTTCCCAAACCCAGTCCTCAGGGCTCCCTAACAGTGCAGGTTTTCCATATCGCCTTGCTGGAGCACAGGTGTATTCATTACTGACTGACACATTGTAACAGATCCACAGGTGGTCCCAATTATGTCACATGTGATCCAGAAAACCTGCACTGTTAGGGAGCCCTGAGGACTGGGTTTGGGAAACCCTGTTATAGCCTATTTTCCACATTGTGGTAGGTATCTATAATACTACTACTCTTCTTCTGCAGAATTTACCATTATCCCCCAGTTCCCCTCTGAGTCATTCTGCCTACATGCAACTGAGTGGGTAAATACACTGCGTTGATTAATGTGAGTGTAATTGAGTGAAATGTTACCTGTTCCGTCTGTATGAGATATAACATATTGTTATTAAGATGTGGGGTCTCAATTTAGCTGTCTGTGTGTAAAATAATACTGTATAAAAATATACTTTTAAAAGAGCTGCAATGGAATAACAGTGTAACATTGAACAATATAATTTACATGCATGCATCATATATGAAACTTACAGACATATCCCAGATTTCTCATATGCCCCCCCATGTAGCAAATAGGGGAAGTCCCATGGAAAGGATCACTTGTTACTTAAAGTTACAGAGCTCGATAAAGTATTTTTATTGTGCTCTATGAGACAGTCATGGACGGTGTAACGAAATGTATTATATCTAATGATTAATTGTTATTTTTTGGTGTATTTATGTATCACACTGTGAATATTTTATGTAACCTTTCAAAGTGCATTTTGTTAACTGACCTGAGTTTGAATCTTTTGAAAGTAGCCAGGCCCAGAGACAGATAAACTCTCTGAGTAGGTTGTGTATGCAAAGGAGTTAGACTTAGCCAGGCAGAAAGAGCAGAGGTGAGAGATTCTCTGAGGTGACCAAACATATATCTTAGTGATAGATAATTTACTTCGGGGAGGGACTCCGTGTCATTTTGGGAATCATTCTGACTTAATTGTAAGTGAAATTCCTAAGGTAGGGGTGAAGAGCCAACAAGAAATGGTTTAAAAATCCCTTGTATCATTAGTACAGAGTGCATTTCATGAGGGGGTCTATCAAGACTGAAATATTCCATACTTTTCAATTGTGTTCCCTCACACACAACCAGTCTACCTCATAAGTAGTACTCTGATTTTATTTCCTATTTTATTTTCTGAAACTATTTTGTGCAACATATTGTATGTCTTTGTTATTCATTTTTGTAAATAAGCTTTGGAATCATTTTTCTGATTAAATAATTTAATCTAGCGTATTCTCCGGTAGTCTTTGTGAATTTACGAAGCCCAGGGAGGCTCATGCTACATGTGTATGTGATTTAAGTGTGAAACATTAATAAGTGGTTCTGGTGAATGTAAGGGGAACCATATAAAATCCTTTGTGATGGCAGAAAAGGTATCATCATCATCATTTATTTATATAGCGCCACTAATTCCGCAGCGCTGTACAGAGAACTCATTCACATCAGTCCCTGCCACATTGAAGCTTTCAGTCTAAATTTCCTAATATAGACACACACTCACACACAGACAGACAGGGAGGGGGAGACTAGGGTCAATTTTGAAAGCAGCCAATTAACCTAACAGTATGTTTTTGGAGTGTGGGAGGAAACCGGAGCACCCGGAGGAAACCCACGCAAACACAGGGAGAACATACAAACTCCACACAGCGCTGTGAGGCAGAACCACTAGGCCACTGTGCTGCCCTATATATTATATATATAGTATATTTATTGTTAATTAACTAGGGTAACACTAGTCATGACCAGCTGTTCAGATTGCTGTATCTGAGACAGGCTGGGGTGTTCGTGACATACGGCTTCACTTGCACAAAACTGTGAGGATATACACTAACACACATGACAAACTGGTTGGCAGCGGTGGGATTGATAATATTTTACTTTTTATTTAAGTGAATTAGTGGTGTGTAATTCTAGAGAGAGTCAGCATCCTAATTGACCAGAGATTGCGCTCAAGGGTTACAAAATTTTAAAGAACATACTGCATATATAGTTTCTGTCCCCCTTACCCATTTCCTTGTTTGACTTTCTATTTTTTATTTGGTGGAAGTGTGAGGTCCAGGATGGCCACTGACTATACGCAGATGAAAAAGGACGAGCTTTTGGCTTTTTGTGTTGAAAGAGGAATTGCTTTCGTCCCCAGCAACTGATTCAAGCGCTTGTGGAGACTGATCAGAAGCTAAGTGTCAGAGGAGGAAGTGGATAAAATCCCTCTACTTCAGGAGAGCAGTCAGCACTGGACATTACCACAAATACCTCTATTCAATCAGGTGAGGAGTTTACCCTGGTCAATTGCTCTTAAACAACTGAAGGATGCTGATCCAGCAACCTCACTGCGGGTGATCCAGCAAATCCAAGAGGTTGCAGAACGCCGTGCAGACAGGGATGCTGCCGAATGCCGCGCTGCTGTAGACAGAGAAGCTGCAGAGTGACAAGCCGAATGTGAACACCAGCTGGGAATAACCAGGCTCAACACTCAGTTGACGGACAGAGGTCTGAGAAGGAAAAAACCCAGGCATGACCAATTCCCTGTGTTGGAAAAAGACGGCGACCTTGATTATTTCCTTAGGGGATTTGAAAGGACTTGCCAACAGATTGAGCTGGACCCCAGTGAGTGGGCCAGCTATTTAACTCCTGGACTAAGAGGGAAAGCTTTGGAAGTGTTTGTAGGCCTTCCCCAGGAACTGGACGGCGATTATGTCACAATTAAGAAAGCCTTGTTACTTCATTTCAACATAATTTCTGAGGCTTACCGGTGGAAATTCCGAAACTCAAGATGCAGTCCCTATGATACTTATGCTGGACCGTTAGTTCAATTGTCATCCATGATACATCAATGGATTGATGGATTGCAGCTACTGGATTATGATAAGCTAAATGATCTTATTCTCCAAGAGCCGTCCTCACACTGTGCCCAGCTGAGGTGAGGGAATGGGCTGTGGATTGTGACCCTAAGACAGCGCAAGAGGCTGCTAGCCTGGCCGATAAGTACACAGTTACCAGGGCTCCTATAATAAAGAAGAGTTGTGCAGTGCCAGTGCAAACTACATGTAAAGAGAGGCAACCTGGAGGATTATCCCTGAGTTGCTGCACCTTTTGGGGGGGCGGGGGGAAAAACTGTTTTGGCAAGGTCAATTGCCCCAAAAAGAAGAAAACATCTCTTTCTCCTGTGGGGGGCCCGGCAGGAAAGCCAGTGCTGGCCATCCTGTTTGCAGCAGGAGCCCAAGAACGCCCCAGAGACAATCTGCAGGAGGTTAAGGTAGGACACCAAGTCGCACTTGGGTTGTTAGACACTGGTGCAGACCTGACTCATCCAGCTCTAGTGAGCTCAGAGAACATTATTCCCGGGAAGACTATTTTTGTGCGAGGAGTAGGGGACCTACATTCTGCAGAACCCCTAGCCACAATGTATCTAGATTGGGGATCTGGCAGAGGAATACGAGATATTGGGGTACTAGATAATTTACCTGCCACGGTATTGTTGGGGACTGATTTGGGAAGGATGAACGTTGCTCATATAAATGAAAGTGATGTCATTTTTGATGCACGGATGCAAACTAAGCTTAATCTTTCCCAGGTGAACTCTGCTGACCAGCATAAAATTGATGCAAAAATAGGTAATGTAATTTCTTGTGCTGCTGAGAATACTCAAGGAGATTTGCAGGTACCTGTGATGCAGAGCGAGGGCTTATGTGTTTTTCGTGAAAAAGCTCTTGTTTGAGAGACTAACCATTTAAATCCCTGAGGTTGTGGATTTGATCCGCGCAAAGTGTGTGAGATTGTGCCTAAATGTGATACCATGTCTGCTAATGTTTTAGGTAAGCAGGTCAATTTACATGTACCCAATTCTGAAGGTGTCCCAAAGTGTGAACATGTATCAAATGTATTATCAATAGTGACCCAGAGAGCAGCACAGAGGAGCTGTGCATTAACCCCAGAAAGTGTGGAGGGAAGTTCACTAGAAACAAATCCCCCTTTACACCTCCCCCTCACTCAGTGTAGGAGCTGCAGATTCAAGCAGTGATTTAAATGAGCCACCTCATGCTGTGTTCCACACTGACAAACTTGGAAGTGATACCTTCAAATTGGAACAAAACACTGATCCCAGCTTACCAACTGTAAGGGGGAGGGTCAGTCAAGACTGTTTGGGAAGTAAGGAACATAGAATTTTTGGGAAAATGACCTTTTGTACAGAGAGAAAAATCTCACGAGTATGCATCCAGATGGAATTGCTGACAGGCAGCTAGTTGTACCTCAAACCTATAGGGAAGGGTTGCTGAAAGTAGCCCATGAAATACCCCTAGTAGGACACTTGGGTGTTGCCAGAACTAAAGCTTATTTGGTACATAATGTTTACTGGCCTGGCATGCTGACTGACATAGCCAAGTACTATTGCTCGTGCCATGTTTGCTAGGTCATTGGGAAGTTTGGTGATGTGGGGAGGGCCTCTATCATTCCCCTGCCAGTCATATCAGTACCCTTTGAGCGGGTTGCTGTGGATATTGTGGGTCCCCTAGACATTCCCAGTAGCTCAGGGAAAGAGTACATTCTGACTGTAGAGGATTATGCAACTAGGTACCCAGAAACAGTAGCTCTTTCCTCCATTCGCTCAGACAAATTAGCAGATGCCCTTATAACTATTTTCTCCAGGGTGGGGATTCCAAAGGAAATGTTAACTGATCAAGGTACCCAGTTCATATCTAACCTCATGCAGAGTCTGTGTAAAAAGATGCAGGTGAATAATTGAATTACTTCCCCATATCACCAACGGGCTGTGCAAGCGCCTTACTGGCACCCTAGAACAAATGCTTAGGACTTTTGCAGAGTAATAGGGAAGAAACTGGGAGAGGTTCCTGCCACATCTCCTCTTTGCATACCGCGAGGTACCGCAGAAATCCACTGGCTTCTCACCCTTTGAACTCCTGTTCAGGCGCCGGGTGCGCGGCCCGTTAGATTTGATTAGGGAAGAGTGGGAAGGGAAATTGATCACTCCAGAAGCGTCAGTAGTACACTATGTAGTGCAGTTCAGGGAAAAATTGCAGTCCCCAATGGGGATGGCACAGAGCAACCTGAAAGCTGGGAAAGCAAAACAGAAGCTGTGGTATTACCGTGAGAGAACGCATATTTGAGGTGGGGCAAAAGGTTCTGGGTCTGATCACTATGCGGCAGAACAAGTTGCAGGCTACCTGGGAGGGCCCCTACACCATAGTACAGCACATTAATGATGTCAATTATGTAGTGGCAAAAGATGAAGCCCAAAAGAAGCAGAAGGTATATCACATCAACATGCTTAAAGCTTATCATGACAGGGAAGCTTGTGTACTAGCTGTATGTAGCTTGCCTGAAAGTGATGAGGAGTCTGACCCCTTGGTGGATTTAGCAGCTGTTGCTAGAGAGGGGGTGTCCCTAGCAGATGCTAAATACAGTGTTGAGCTGTCTGATGATCAATTAGAGCAGCTCGCTAACACACTAAGGCCTTATCAGTCTCATTTCACAGGGAAACCTGGAAAAACACACTTAGTCACACATCATGTAGACACAGGCAACCAGACCCCCCTCAGACAGCCAGCATATTGTACTTCCCTAGAAGTGCTTCAAGCCATTAAAAGGGAGATAGATGAGATGCTGCAGCTAGGGTTAATTCAAAAGTCTCGCAGTTCTTGGTCTGTCCCGGTGGTACTGGTCCCCAAGAAATGTGGGGGCACCTGGTTCTGTGTAGAATATAGGAGGTTGAATGACGCCACAGTGTTTGATGCTCATCCTATGCCTAGAATAGATGAATTGTTAGATCAGCTTGCACGCTACATCAGTATCATCGATCTCAGTAGAGAGTACTGGCAGATCACATTGTCAACCGAGGCCAGTGAGCGGTCCACATTTATCACCCCATTTGGGCTATTTGAGTTTTTGTTCATGCCCTTTGGAATGAAAAATGCCCCTGCGTCCTTTCAGTTCCTGGTCAATGACCTGCTAGAGGGCCAGGAGGGACATGCGGTTGCCTACCTGGATGATATTGCGGTGTTCAGAAAGACCTGGGAGGAGCACCTGATCCATCTGAATAGTGTGTTAGGCCGAATTACTGAGGCAGGTCTGACTATCAAGCCAGAGAAATGCCAGCTTGACATGTGTGAAGTGCAGTACTTGGGGCACCGTGTTGGGGGAGGTACCCTCTGCCCAGAGCCAGGCAAGGTAGAGGCTATCACGGCGTGGCTGACCCCTACCACGAAAAAACAGGTCTTGTCTTTCTTAGGTACAGCTGGGTATTATCGAAAATTCATGCCCCATTAGAGTACCCTGGTTAATTGGACAGAGGATTGTGAAAATGCATTTAGAGCTTTGAAATCTGCTATGGCCCAATCCCCTGTTCTACAGGCCCCAGTTTTCAAACGGAAGTTTATAGTACTGACCGACGCATCTAACTATGGACTAGGAGCTGTCCTTAGCCAGGTGACAGTGCAGGGGGAGGAGAGCTCTATCATTTTCCTAAGTAGAAAACTACTCACCTGTGAGGTGGCGTATGCTACCATTGAACGAGAGAGCCTAGCCATTGTATGGGCACTTCAAAAGCTACAGCCCTATCTGTATGGATGGGATTTCACCATTATTACAGACCATAATCCTCTAAGCTGGCTGAAAAGAGTTTTTGGGGATAATGGAAAGCTATTAAGATGGAGTATACTTTTGCAGCAATATAACTTCACCATTCAGCACCGGAAGGGTGCAGAACATGGAAACACAGATGGCCTCTTGCACCAAGGGGCAGAAGTGGTGAATGGGCAGGAGAGACAGTGACAGGTCACAGGTCTCCGTGCCCTAGGTTAGGGGGAGGTGTGACGAAATGTAGTATATCTAATGACTAATTATTTTTTCGGTTGATTTTATGTATCACACTGTGAATATTTTATGTAACCTTTCAAAGTGCATTTCATTTACTGACCAAAGTCTGTCCTAGGCAAGTGTCAATGGTCTTTTGAAAGTAGCCAGGCCCAGAGACCGATAAACTCTCTGAGTAGTTTGTGTATGTAGAGGAGTTTGACTTAGCCAGGCAGGAAGATCAGAGGTGAGAGATTCTCTGAGTTACCCAAACATATATCTCAGTGATAGATAATTTACTTCGGGAGGGGGAAAATCTGTGTCATTTTTGGAATCAATCTGACTTAATTGAAAGTGAAATTCTTAAGGTGGGGGCTAAAGAGCCAACAAAAAATGGTTTAAAAATCCCTTGTATCAGTTGTACAGAGTACATTTCATGAGGGGTCTATCAAGACTGAAATGTTCATCCTTTTCCCTCACACACTTCCAGTCTTCCTCGTAAGTAGTACTTTGATTTTATTTCCTATTTTATTTTCTGAAACTCTTTTGTGCAGCATATTGTTTGTCTTTATTATTCATTTTTGTAAATAAGCTTTGGAAACATTTTTCTGATTAAATAATTTAATCTAGCGTATTCTCTGATATTATTTGTGAATTTATGAAGCCCAGGGAGACTCATGCTACATGTGTATGTGATTTAAGTGTGAAACATTAATAAGTGGTTCTGGTAAACGTAAGGGCACCATAATAAATCCTTTGTAGTGGCAGAAAATGTGTATTCATTGTTAATTATCTATGGTAACAGTAGTCATGACCAGCTGTTCAGATTGCTGTATCTGAGACAGGCTGGGGTGTTCGTGACAGATGGCTTCACGTCCACAAAACTGTCATACCCTAACACACAGCTTCAGGTAAGAGGGAGGAAGGAAACACCTATGTAGTACATGGGGACAGGAGAACAGAGGGGAGTTGTTCAAAAGTGGATTTGCCTTTAAGGCATAAATTAATTTCTAACAAACCAGGAGAAAATGGAAATGTTGTGTCACACATTAGAGTCAGGCTGTTACTTTTCAAACCTGCTCTCCAACATGCTCCTTGTATCCTTCCCTCAGCTCCAGGTACAGAATCTTGTGCCATAATAATACTTTGTCCAATAGAAGGCGCATGGCCCTATAAGAGCTCTAAACATGTGATCATGTGTTCTGACCTGAGACCTGCCCTATTTATCAGCTCAGTTATTTAAACCTGCACAGTGCACAGTCCTGTGTCAGCATATTAGGCTCCAACCCTTTTCTCCAGCGTTCTAGTACTTCTTGTGTGTAATCCCTGTGAATTCTGACCCATATCGTTCTTGACCTCTCTGCTGCCTGTCCTTTGGTGCTCTTTATGCTCCTGATTGTTGCTTACCCAGCTTGTTCTGACACTGCTTTCATTTCCTGATTTGGTACCCTGCAGTCCGTTTGCGTACCAGTACCAGCTACAGTGATCAATCTCTTGTTACAGTTTGATACCATGTTATGCCTGGAGGCAGCACAAAGGGCTGTGACCTGCAAACCTACCTGTAGTGAAGCCCAAAGTATGAACTGGTCCTATTTCCCAACAGGTCATAAAACTCCACCACAAGGCAATTCTAATGCCTTACCTCATCTGTGCAAATTAATGTTATTAGAAAGCCTCTCATTTTTCATGAGATAAAGAGATTTTATAGACATGACCTTTGCCCTGGATAACCACATTTAACTGAGGTCTAAGAAAGTTACTGCACAATATATATTTGTATGGAAACTGTCAATGGATCTTCTTTGTCTTCTGAGCCAGTAAACAATTAAATAATTAAACACCAAATGAACATTCAAGACATGATGTCATGATAAGCTTTCCACAAGTTCTTCATCATTTGCTGATATCCTGGCTCTCAACTCATAATCTTTTATTCACCTGGGAAATTTACACTAGATATTTTCCTTCTGAGCACTGGAATATAAATTGTTATCAAAGGACTCCAATTTCTGAACCCATGTAGATTTTGGAACTTTCTGTAAAAGATTTACAAAGTTGCTTGAAAAATAGGGACATTTCTAGGATGTTTGTTGTAAAAAGGCTGATCAATTGCGGGCAATGCTATTCCCAAATTCATAAATATAATTTGGTCAGATTTGTTCTCTCTCTGAGCCAGAGGCAAACATCATTAGATAATAGTTGGATGAGAATTTAAAGAAGGACTTTAGAAGGACTTTATTCATCACTACACTTCCCCGTTGGAGCAGCCATATTCTTAGCCATATATTTGTTAAAAAAATGGATATTACTTTACACTAATGTATTGTTTTAAGGAAGTTAGATAAGGTTACAGTAAAAAACTTCTGTCATGCACTCACATACCAGTCTGCTGCCTTTTCTTCAAAGTACCATGCAGGAATGCAATGCAACCTGATAGAGGTTTTTTGTTTCTTTAGTAAAATATAGTAGCAAATCTCAGCCAAGAAAATTACTTGAAGTTCATGTGCTTAGTGAATGCAATTCATTTTAGTATTGCTAGGATGGCTGATCTTCCATCTCCCTGGGGGAGTGGGGGAATCCTGATTTGGAGACTCTGCCTCACTGTCCCACCCACAGACAGCTTTGTCCCATGGAGGTAAAGTTGGTAGGTTTGAGTGGAGGTATTGATTCTGGTAGGAGGGATAATAGGCTCTGTTTTGGATATGTTAAGCTTTCTGTAGCATTGGTGCATCCATGTGGAGATAGCTGAAAGACAGTTGGTTGCACAAGATAGTACAGAAGGGGAGAGGAACAGGGGAAGAGATATGGATTTGGGTGTTATCAGCGTAAAGGTGGTACTGGAAGCCAAATGAGCGAATTAGTGCCCCAAGATAAGAAGTTGAGAATGAAAAAAAGAAAAGTCAAGTAAACAAAGCCTTATGGGAGTAGAGGAAGGATGTACCAGAGGTAGAAACATTAAAGGAGTGGTTTGATAAGTAGGAAGTGAACCAGGAAAAAATTGTGTCACGTAGGCCTATGGAGTGAAGGGTGTATAGGAGAAGAGGGTGATCAACAGTGTCAAAAGCAGCAAAGAGGTCCAGAAGAATGAATATGAAGAAATGACCCTTACTTTGCAATAAGTAGATCAGATTGTGAGAGTAGTTTCAGTGGAATGTTGGGGTGAAATCCTGATTGTAGAGAGTCGAGAATGAAGGAAGAGGAGGGAAAGTGAAAAAAATGTTTGTATCACTCAAGTAGTTTGGAGGCAAAGGGGACTAAAGAAAAAGGGTGGTATTTCGAGAGAGAGGCTGTATAGAGAGATAGTTTCTTTAGAATTGGTGAGATAAGCACATGTTTAAAGGAGGATGGAAATGTGCCAGTGAAAAGAGACAGGTTAAAGAGGTGAGTTAGAAGTGGGCATGCAGTGGAGGAGAGGGAACAGAGAAATTGGGAGGGAATAGGGTTGATGGGACAGGTTGTAAGGCGAAATGATGAGATAAGTGTAGAGACTTCATCTTCAGTTACTGGAGAGAATGAATTAAGGGTGGATTGGGAAGTGTAGATAAAGGTGCGTAGAGTGGGTGGAGTGGTGGAATTTGGCATGACTAAATATCTTTGCAATGATCTCGATTTTTTCTGTGAAGTAGGTGGCAAAATCATGGGCTGTGAAGGAAGAAGGGGGAAGAGGTGCAGGGGGGCAGAGAAGTGAGTTAAATGTAGCACAGAGGCGAGTGGGTTAGAAGACAGGGTGGATATTATAGATTTAAAGAATGAACAATCAGAGGATGTGAGCCAAACAATTGGCAATTGAAATAGCAGTGGGATTATCAATAGGAATTTTGAGTAGGCAGGTCAAAGGATAGGAAATAAGTGAGTCAGGCTGTAAAGTTGCCAAGAAATTGAGAAACTGGACCTGGGGGGCGACGAAAAATTACAGAGACGCAAAGGTGGAGACGGTAAAATACCGTATATACTCGAGTATAAGCCAACTTTTTCAGCACATTATTTATGCTGAAAAAGCCCCCCTTGGCTTATTCTCGAGTGAGTCCCGTTCTCTCAGCTCTTAACTTCCGCAGTGAAACACATGTGCGTTCCACTGACAGGAAGTTTGGCATTTGCGTTCCAAATGCCCAACTACCTGTTAGTGGAACGCACATGCGTTCCACTGCGGAAGTTAAGAGCTGAAGAAAATCCCTCCCTCCCTACCAGGCACAGAGGAGAGTAAACACAGGGGGACACATCCAGAGCTCCTCGTCAATGAGACAGAGATGCAAGATGTGTGTACTGTCCTAAAGACAGCCTAATAGGAGACGGGCGCAGTACCTGGGGTGAGCAGTTTATCTAGTAATTATTAATGACAAACATATCCTCTCCAATATTTTCCAAATTGTGGCATCTGCTATCCCATGTGAACGCTATATACACTATATATACACCTTACTAATATGGTTGCTGATTTTTTGGTACATTTGGAGACATTTTTGGAGCCTGAGCTTATTAAAAGAAGCAAGTCATTTCCCACCCTAGGCTTATACTCGAGTCAATAAGTTTTCTCATTTTTTTGTGGTAAAATTAGGTGCCTCAGCTTATATTCGGGTCGGCTTATACTCGAGTATATACGGTAGATCGATAGTGTGTACGTCAAAGGATGCGAATGAGAGTTAGGGTTCAGAGAGTATGACTTGGAAGGTGCAGAACAATGCCTACGTCACCACCATGTCTGTTTCCAGGTTTGGGGGAATGGCTAGGGGAGAGTACCCCATAGGAGAAAGATGCAGGGAATGTAGTGTCAGAGGATGTGAGCCAAGTTTCTGTAATGGCAAGAAGGTTGAGGTATTTAGAAATAAATAGTTTGTGAATGGATGCAAGTTTGTTACAAACATATTGTCACAGTTTGGTATTCTGGACTCTGAATCTACCCAACAGATGTTACCCCCTAGGAGGGCGTGGAGTCTAACGGGCGAATAGTGTTCACCAGCGGTCACCGCAGGTGACTTTGATTTAGCGGCGTTCACCCACAGGTTGCGGTTCCTACTAGGGGTGTTGGGCAGAGTTCTGGGGAAGTGATAATGACTGATACTAGGTAGGCACACTGGAATTGACAGTTCTAAACCCAGTCAGCGGACAAACAACAGATGCAGGATAAAAGTACAATCAGCGATTTAATGATGATTAGAAGACCAACAGGAGAGTCTCAGTATATGATACAAGGGACGTGGAAACAAGATGAGCAGTACCACTGGCAATATAGTATAAATGATTACAATGTTAATATAACTGATATCTTCAGATATGGCAGTAGCATGAACAGTCCAGCAGCACAGTAGATATGGAAATGCAGCAAATATATACGGGACCACAGTAGGGCAGCACCACATCGGAGGTATAGGTAACAGTCCAGGCAGCAATGTAGTTACAATGGGTGCAGCAACAGCGGGATACTCTGTAGTGCCATATATGCTTGAAAAGACAATAAGGACAGTTCAGCCAGCGAAAGTAGAAGAAAAAGCAGTGAGATGATATGACCTGTAATGTCACTGAACCACAAGGGCAAATGCGAAGTGGATGAGACTTGAGTGATGCAGTCCAGGACAATATTATTATTATTATCCTTTATTTGTTAGGCGCCACAAGGTTTCCGCGGCGCCATACACAGTACAAAACAGTCGACTATACAGGGTGAAACAGTACAAAACAATAAACAAAAATACCAATACTTCAGAGACTCCAGGCAGGCTGATGCAAAAAACGGAGCAGAAGAACAGGTAGGGAGACATGAGGGAAGAGGGCCCTGTTCAAGTGAGCTTACATCCTAAGGGAGGGAGAACAGAACAGGCACAGGGGGAGCCAGAAAGGTAAGGGGGAGAGCGAGTTGAGAGCGAGTGGCGGGGTTATGTGGATGGTTGGTATGCTTTGAGGAAGAGGTGGGTTTTCAGCGCACGTTTGAAGGAGCACAGAGTAGGAGAGAGACGGATGGAACGAGGGAGTTCATTCCAGTGAAGGGGGGCAGCACGGGGCGCAGCGCGCCCAATAACACAATAAGGTCAGCAGCACGGCCCATGTAGCAACAGCACAATAACGATCAATGTAGATTAAGCGATCCAACCCGTGGAGCAGCGATACAACAGAGGCAGGTGCAGCTTGAATAATATGACCCGTGGAATCAGCAACACAGCGGAGACAAGTGCAGCTTGAGCAGTATAGCCTGTGGAACAGCAACACAGCGGAGACAGGTGCAGCTTGAGCGATATAGCCCATGGAACAGCAACACAGCATAGACAGGTGCAGCTTGAGCGGTATAGCCAGTGGAACAACAACACAGTGGAGACAGGTGCAGCTTGAGCGGTATACCCCGTGGAACAGCAACACAGTGGAGACAGGTGCAGCTTGAGCGGTATAGCCCTTGAAACAGTAACACAGCAGAGGCACTGACGATCCAGGTGAGAGCTCACAGAATAGGTGGGAACCTAATCAGACCGGTTACTCGATCAACAGGCTCAGAGGAAAGGGAGGAAGTGCCTTTTCAAGTTTAGAGCCAGAACCAGGAACCAATAGGAATCTTTGCCAGCAACAGACAGGTGTTCAGTCTGCACATGTGCAGATAAAGACTAAAGGTTTAGGAACTGCTAATGAGGCACAGGTGAGTGTCTCAGTCTCTGTTTATGGAAGCCCAATAAGCGCCGTGTGACACATATCTGGCGTTCCATAGTGCACTGGATAAGGGAAGAGAGGGTAATGGAGCTATGTGGGTAAGGTTCACAGAATTGCAAGTACAGAGTGGACATAAAGGTTTGGGATGGAAAGAGGAGTGTGAGCAGAGAGTGGGTATTGTACAGGGCACAGCGTTTGATTAAATGTCACCTGCAGCTATGTGAAGGAGCAGGGTGAGGAAGAGAAAATGCAAGGAGGATTTGTGTGTGTGAGGTTATTCTTTTTATGTAGGCCGATGAGTGTGGCGTGTGCAGGAGACAAAACAATTCATGTGGACTAATGAGGAGGGAAGTAGTAAAGGGGAAATCATAATAGAGGAGGGAGAAATAGTATGATGGAGAAAGAAGAGAAGTTTGAAGAGAAGTTTTGTGATAGTAAATAGGGGAGAGTGTAAATTCAGTAAGTGCATGATGGAGAGATGTGAATGAATGTGTAATAGCTAGGGAAGGTCTTGAGAGAGAGTGGAAATGAACAATTGATCCGAATAGTGCAGGTCAATGGAAACAGTTAAAGATACTTTACCACCCCCTGGCAGGGGTTAATGGAGTAGGCAGTCTCTGTTGTTCTGATATGACGAAGTCCAGAATGCTAACAGTTAGATGGAGAGGATCCAGCAGCCATAAAGCGGTGGCAACAGCAATGACAATTGAGGTCAGTGGGTAGCTGAACAGATGTTGAAACACCAATTACAATTGAGCTCTGAGTCCCACAGCTGAACAGAGTTGGTAGTTCAGTAGATCCTAAAACAGGCTTGTTTTCTAGTATGAAGTCGATCCTCAGTGCTTTTGTGACGTTTGGCCAACGTGTTCAGAAATATCCAATGCTTTATATTTGTGAGACTAAGGAAAAATGGGAGCCTGGGCAAAGAGCTGAGCCAGTGCAAAGCTTACTAGAACTGCCGTCGGCATACCACTTGATGATTGGAAGTACTGCACTCCAGGTTTCAATAAAAAATGTGTTTTTTTTGTAAGTGATTGACAGTTACCTTAATTTAGGCTACAGATGCTTCAGATTCATTCAATTAAGTCTGGATGTGAAAATAGCTATTTGAATCACAATCAAAATATACGGCATACTTTTTCTTCATCTGAAATATAGTATGATTTTATCAAAGTGCCATCTGGTGGCAGAAAAATGGATTGCAGGGAATTTTAATATGCTTTGGGAATAACACTTGACAATGCAATGTAAAATGGTGGAGAATAATAAAACAACTTGTCATTAGAAGACAATAAACTGTGATAATTTGAACCTTATTTCTAAATAAATCTTAAGTTAAAAGTATAAGCATAAAATATATAAATTCTTTTGCACATCTGTATTTATTTGTATAAGCTGGAGCTTTGGCAATTAAAATATATACATTATTATAATTACACTTTCATTTTCCCTACAAAAGCTTTAGTATTAAATGTTCAAATTGTATGTCTACAGAATCCCATTCCCGAAATCTCTCTCCCCAGCTATCATCATCATTATCATTTATTTATATAGCACCACTAATTCCGCTGCGCTGTACAGAGAACTCACTCACATCAGTTCCTGCTCCATGGAGCTACAATCTAAATTACCAAACATACACACACAGAGAGAGCCGAGAGTCAATTTTGATAGCAGCCAGTCTACCTACTAGTATGATTTTGGAGTGTGGGAGGATTCTCCACAGAGATAAGGCCATGGTCGGGAATCAAACTCATGACCCCAGTGCTGAGAGGCTGAAGCGCTAACCACTGCGCCACCATGCTGCCCCAACCAGAGCCGTAACGAGGCATGTGCGGGAGGTGCCGTCACCCAGAGCGCAAGTCCAAGGGGTCACAGCAGTCACTCGCTACCTGCCTCTATATATTCATCCTTTAAATTTTGCAGTGGAACGTTTGTTCCACTGACAGGAAGTTCGGCATTTGAAAAGCAGACTTGCATTCCAAATGCCGAACTTTCTGTCAGTGGAACGCATGCGGAAGTAAATAAAAGTCTCTCTCTCTCTCTCTCAAATATCCTTTGATCTAACTTTGCACACTTCAACTTTCATTTACAGTTTGCACCTGCTTTCTAACTTACTTTATAGAACCCAGCACGAGTTCATATAAGTATTACTTTATTTTACAAAAAGTCATAACTGCATCAATCACCAGCAGCTTTCTGTCTCAATTCTTCTATCTAAAAGATATGGTTTACACAGTGCCCAAGTACTTCACTTATAATATTTAATATACCTACTGCAGTCTGCTAGGCTATATTAATGTCAATGCACCCACAGTGGGAAATGCAGATAGGTATGCAGCAAGTGGGAGAAGAGATCAAAAATTTTAAGTGCCTGTACACTTTGTCTCATCCCTGCAAAATGAACTAAACTATGAAAGCAAATACTAAATAAACAGGATTTATTTTCCTATACCTGTCCAAAGCCAGCCTTCATTTTACTACAACAAATCCTTGCTTCATTGAAGCGATTCAGATACTGCTTTCATAGTTTGGTAAAGAGGTGTAGCTTCTATAACTGTTACATTCATGTTTCACCCTCAAAACTGTAGTCTAACTCTCTAAACTTTGTTAGGGGACATGACCAGTGCAAATGGGAAGAACACCAAAACAAATAATACCTTGTGCTTTCTGATACATTTGATTCAGTGTGCCACAGACCCATCATTTCACATTTTACGAGACTAAAACATAAATATTGCAGAACATCCATTCTTTTTCACAAGGTCCATGCAGAAAAAAAATCATAAAATAAAATAAAAACTCCAGATACATGATATTGGAAAAGTAAAAAAAAAAAAGTTAAAAAAAATCCAGCATGAAAGTTCGCAACATACAAGTGTTCTGAGCATGAGTCCATATTCTTCTGGAATCTGGAGAAGAAAAATAAATTGGCACTAATATCTGATCTTCCCAGTTTGACTGGTCACAACTTTATTCGGGCATGTAAGGGCGGAGGTGATCCTCAATGGTGCCAACCGCCCAATGGGTGAGCTGTTCCTGTGGCAGGTAGAGGCAGACGCTGCATAACTTGAGGAGATATATATATATATATATATATATATATATATATATATATATATATCATTCATTTGCAAATATGTGTAACAGAATTCTTTCAGTAAAGTGCTAGCCACACCCCCACATTAGGTTGGCCACACCCACTTGGCAAATATCACTCCCACGTAGATGGGGGGCGCCATTGCCCTGTCTCACCCAGGGCACTAAAATGTATGTTACGGCACTAGCCCCAACTAGTAGAAACACAATGAAACAAAACACATAATAAAATGCATTAAGTAGCAAAACAATTGGTCAAATAAATTACTTTCTGTCTTTTCAATCAAACTCACCAAACATTAGGTTAAACATCATCTTAGGTCAATCCAGATTCATTTAAGTGCTTTGTGTATAAACACAACACAGAAAGGCAACTCAATCAAAAAGCATGTTATCAGTGGTCTACTGTGCTTTATTTTTTAAAATTATAATGCCATTTTAACTGTTGATGTGAAAAGACTAACCACTGGAAGGCTTTATGTTACTTTGTCACTTATGTCAAATATGACAAATAACAATATGCTTTTCTTCCATGATGGCGGATGAAAATTTTTATATCCCCAACATACGAGGTAAAATTAGAGACTTTCAAAGAAATTTCAATCTTCTACTGAAATTATGGAAAAAGCTGTGGTTTAACCTGGGCATCTTTTTGATACCTTATCACTAATTGAGGGATGATTATATCACACTCCATATATACATTTATATGTTAGCAATTTATGCTTGCTATGGATGGCAATAGACTGAGGCCACAACATTCTTGGAGGCCCCAACACCATAAGGTAATATTTTCTTTTATTTTCCACTAACAGCTAGCAGACACCAGGTGTGTGTGTGTGTGTGTGTGTGTGTGTGTGTGTGTGTGTGTGTGTGTGTGTATATATATATATATATATATATATATATATATATATATATATATAATTTCAACATGTTATCTTTATACCACACTCCACTCTCCTCTTCTTCTTTGCAGCAGAAACATTATGGATATTCCTCCCCCAGAAACTTCCCATTCACATGACTGAGAAGCTCACTGGAAATTAACATTAGCAAACACCAAGCTGGTATTAAAAATACAGAGGAATATATGCTGTCATGAATAGCCCCCTCTAGCTACTCCCTGATTTAATATCTTATCATATATTCACACAATCAAACAATATATCACCTCTATTTTGTCAGTAAACCTCTCCGAACTGCCTTTACCAGTCACAACCCGCACTCTGCGCACTTGTGACATGGAAGTGTTTACTGTATGGGGTTACACATGGTTCCAGCACTCAATCTTCCTCTCGCCTATCGCACAGGTTACATATTTGCTGAATCGCTCCAAACAGCGTTCACACAACTACACCCACTTTGGTTTGCCACCACCTATTGAATAAGTACAGTTTTAGCGCATTAGAAGAAACTGTTTGGATAAGGAAATTTTTTTGAATCAGGGCACAGAAATTAAAAGATATTTTATTAAGAAAGGTTATCACTCTGAGAAGGCCAATCAATTCCTATCAAAAGTGACCAATATTGATAGAGAATAATTATTTAAGCCTAAGGTTAACAACAAAATAAATAAACAAAAATGTATCCATCCATTTATTTTGGAGTATAGTTAGCAACATAGATGGTTAGAAAACATTGGGGCCTACTAAGGAAGGTCCCCCGTTCCTGAAAGGCCCACATTTCTTTATCGAAAAACTATGAATTTAAAAGATATTTTGATGAAGACTGTTACTTTTCATCCACCTAGATTAAAGTCTTTGAATTTTAAATGTTTTTATCAGTGTAGCTTTTGTACACCATGCAAGTCATGGAAAAGTATGGAGACTAAAATAGTGGGCTGCAAATCCAAATTAAAGGTTAAAAGTACCAGATAAAAAAATGTATTGCTTGTAACTCAAAAAACTTTATTTCTTGGTTTGCAATTGCAGCAATAAGTCTGGAGAACTTGAAGATCGTTAAAAGATAGCTTAGCAGGGAATATTTGAAACATCAAAAAGGGATTTCACAAAAATTGGGTCTCCCGTCATTTTAGAATGGTACATAATTGCTCTACCAATGCCGGCAAAATTTTCTGTGGCATCACCATTTACAAGCGTCACCGGAGGAAAAATGACGTTGAATCCACATTAAACAGAACAGAAATGGAAAGGATTTTTAAACTAGTAGCTTTAATTCCCAAAGGACTAAATGTGGGCTTTAAGTTAAAGTGTTTTTAGAATAATAATACATACTTAATATTTATTTTTTATTAGGCACTACTTTATTGTAATATGTTTTTACTTTTTTCCCCCTTACATCTAAGTCATGATTTCCAAAACCCAGTTCTTATGGCTCCCTAACAGTGCATGTTTTCCATATTTTCTGGCTGGAGCACAGGTGTAATCATTACTAACAGACAAATTGTAACAGATCCAGAGGTTCTACTAATTATTTCACTTGTCACCTGGAAAACCTGCACTGTTAGGGGGCCAATAGGACTGTGTTTGGAAAACTCTGATGTAAGTTAATAAGAAGTCAGTGTCATGTTATCATGTAATATTGGCAATTATCTGATGAGGGGTAGATTATCCTGGCTAAACACTATGTATACGATTTGTCTTGTATCACTATAGTAACTTGGCATTTTCGATAATTAACTAAATCACATATGCAAAGCATACTGGCCCCTCCCATTATTGGCTGAAGTCTCCCATGTGAATTACGCTTGTCATGTTGGATGATTGATTGATATCTCCCATGTTAAGGATCTCTGGGTCACGTCAGTGTAATAGTCTGTTTACTTTTGCCAATAGGTAAACATTCCAATGCAAGGGATTGTGGGTGTTTGGGTACGATGTGTCACCATGGCAAAGCGGAAACAACACATGGAACTGTATGCATGATTTTTAGGATTGCAGATATCTCATATTTGAGAGGAGAGTGAACTTCAGTGTCTCAGCGATGTTTGTTTATATGTATTTGTTTGGATTAGTGCCAATTTCTATTATAAAGTTTTCATGGTTATGTGTTGCACATATATGATATAGTTAACAATTTCAGAAATCTTTTTATTAGCTTGAACAATTTTTATTTTTTTTTTACTTGAAATAAGGATATTGAAATTAATATGTAATTATATGAATTATTATATTAATTTCAATGTATTTCATGGCAAGAAACTATGCTGTGATTTTATTTGTGCATAGCAAATAAGTTGGAATGTGTACTAAAATGTCTATACAAATGTGATAAATTACTATGGTGGCCACAGAGAATGGGTCTCATAATGTATTAGAGTGTGCTCTCTTATAAAGATGGAGAGACTACTGGAGCTATAACGGAACAAACTCAGTTGTGCAATCATTTATTACAAGATGACTAAATATCTCAGTGCCTTTCTCTGCTTAGTATGAATCTGAAAAATATTATTTAGATACATGTTTATGTCCCTTGGAGGACTGAACATTGGTCTTTGCCATTTCATTATTAAAGTATGTGGTGTGAAACCTACGACATTCATGAAAGTCAATGGATATACATGCCTGCATAAAAGGAATGAAGAAAAAGACACAGAATAGCACCAATAGCGATGCATTAAACTTGTCTTGCAAAACCAGCTTGTCATTGTACAGGAAAATAAACTTTATTTATAAAATATCATATGATAAATTGCACTTTAAAAAGGCTACATCTCTTTTGTTTATATAGTTGATAAATGTTTGTTACAATATTTCTATGTGATATATCTTCATTCTGTTCTCTTATATCATTAAGAATTCGCCAAAGCTGTCAGATGGATGGAAATTAATATTGGCTATACGTTAATTATTCTTTGGGATTCATAATAGTGATGCATGAACTACGGTGGTTTATACGTAAAAATAGCCTGTTATATATGGGCTTATTATTTGTTTACTTATTGTCGTAAAAAAACAGCACCTGGAATGACTGTAAATTGGATCCTCAGGGCCTGAATTTGCGTACAGTGTGTCTCCCAAGTGGACATAAAAAACTTACATAGCGCACTAAGCACTGTATGAACCCCAAACAAACCCAAAAGTTACAGGGTCTCTTTAATGTAATAGGCCTACAGCCAACAAAAACATGTACCTTAGAGATGTCCAGAGCTTGAAACAGACAAATGTGCATTCGCTCAGCCTTGGCACCCCTCTTACTGTACATTGCCTAAATGCATCCGCCCCCTGCCACCCCTGTTCCGCTCTTCAAATCATAATAAGTCAGAAGTGTCACTTGTGTTTGGACTTGAATTGGATGCAATTACTGATGCTTGAAGATGAATCAGGCCCTCAGTGTCACTGTTTTATTTTTCTCAATTTTTCGTTGCTGTGCAAATAAAATGGCAGCTTTCACATGTGTTAAACATAAATGCAAAGTTTGAATCCTGGTAATGCTGCCTGTTACAGTAATGGGCAATAATGGGTAACAGGCAGTTGTACTAAGCTGTGGTTCCACCTGCGGCTAGATTTTCTCCATCTATGACTCCCAGCTCTGTGCCCCCTTTATACTCTTACTTTAACTTAGTCTCAGCTTCATGCTCCAATGAACTTAACCAGCAGCCCAAGCTTTTATTGAATAATTGGCATGTGGGTGTAATTACAGGGTTTGAGTGACTTGTGGGTAAATCAGTAGACACTAGAAATTCAGATTTAGATGGCTCACTGTGCAATAGTGATATTGATCACTCACAGAGTCTGGGATCTTAAGGAAACAGTCGGTACAAAAGAGGAGTATAAGAATACAATCTTAATTCCTCTAAAATTACCAATATTCTGGCTTAGTACAACAGTGGAAAAGAGGTCTCATCATTCATGACAAGTTCTACTTTCTTGTATCCCTCCAGATGACATGGTGGTTGAACTTGAATTGGGGTTAAGAATTTGCTCATGAAAAACTTATTTTCAATAAAATCCATGGTTATTTAGACGTTACTTCAGTATCTTATACTTATACTTGAATTTGTTTAAAAGTAAGTTTGAAGTTGTTCCTCAGGGAATTATACAAATAGCTGGTAGATTATTAACTACTATCAAATTCTATGTTCTATATTCTAGTCCTGAGTAGATTCCACATAATGCATGTAAATTCAGACCAACTCACAGTCACAGTTTGTTTTAACTCTTGAACTAATCAGTTGTACAGTGCTACCAAATCTCTTACCACACCTTAATTTCAGGTCCAGTTCCATTCCTCTGTTCTCATTCTGGGCCTCTCACACCAATGTCTGTTCTGTCCAAAAGGCCTTGCTGCCTGCGTTTAGTTTCAAAATAAAATTATTAGGGTTGAGTGTTATTTAAACTGATACTGAACCCAAAGCTAATCCCAATTAACCTTAATGTTGCCCAATAACCTCACCCACAACTATATCCAAAATCTCACAGTGTAACCAGTTGATGTCCTACTCAACATTCTAATTAAAACACTAGCCCTAGAAATTAGGCAGGCTACTGGCTGATAGGCTGAAGCAAAATGGTTATGCCACAATGGTGGAACACGCTATTGACTTAACGCGAAACCTTTATGAGTGTGCCAATTACCTAGAGGTTCTAGGTCTGTTTCGATAAGAGTAATTTTGCACCTTGGCAAAACTATATTACATTGGAGGGGGAGGCAAATTTAAAATGTGATGGCAGATTTATAGTTGGAGTAGGGAATGTCCAGTTTAAATTTCAGTGTACAAATAAGCTATCAAGTATTTGTGTGCTACATGTAAAAACAGACAGTATTTAACTTATGTGCAAAAGAAAAAACTAATTTGCACCCCTTGCATTGCAACATGGTCTTGTCCAGGAGAAAAACTCACTTATTTTACTTCCTTACTTAACTTAATGAATCTGGCCCCCTGTGTTTAGCTACTATTATGAGCACATCTCTCCATTTGTGTGCAAACAAGAGAGGAACTAATGGCAAAGGCTGTCTCAATCACTTGTGTGGTCTGTGAAATATGGGGAAATTGGCTGTGTAGTGTTCTACAGGTGGCTGTGCATTGTGGGGCAATGGACGGTGCTGTGTTTTGGAGGCTGGTTGAGCAAAATGGGTATGTGGAGCAGAGGACTATCGAATGAGGGACATGATAGATGTGGATATGGGTTGTCTGATCTCAAAATTTGGCAATGGAACAGAGTAATATCATGTTATGCTCATTGTATAAAAGCGAAGGCATTGTTGGAGCAGGACTTAAAATACAACTGTAAAAATTATGGAAACAGATTATTACGTGAAGAGGTTTTATGCATATTTTCAAGCTCTAAATAGTATGTGAACCTGTGTAGTATAAAATAAGAATAAGTTAATATTCTAAAGGATTCTGTTTGAATCATCCAGTTTAAATTATACTCAACATACTTAATATTGATTTCTGTAGTTTTAGTACAGTTATTTATAAGATGCCAATTACTCTATGGTATAATGCAATATCAAAGACATGTCTCACTGTGGTATAATTTCCCATAAAAAAGGCACGAAACTCTGTCTCTATCCAACGATACCAAATTACACAAAGGCCTGCAATTCACTTTATCATCAAAGCCTTTCTTTTCAGCTGGATGAAGGCTCTACGTCATTTGAAATCAGTACCTTTTCCTGTTACTCAACATGAGTTTAAATGATTGTATCGATATCAGCATATGATGTTATACTGATAATAATTAAATTTTTTGGTTCGGTGGCATGTTCAACGCTATCTCTATAGCTGGTGCTTTGGCTTATAAGTTATTAAACATGACCCTATAATTTTCCTTCTTTTTCACTGGAAAATTTGCTCTGCAATTCACTGAAAAGTCAACTTATTATGAGAGTGCAGTGCTTTTTGTTATGCTATTTCAACAGGATTTATGCAGTTCTCTTTGATTTACAGTGAATAGCCATCACTAGGGAGCACATAGGATTTCTTACATCTTATGTAAAGACAAAAGTTCACTGTACATTAGTAAAGTATTGCAGTTTAAGCTATTAAAGTGATATACTTTATTGGTTAACTGTATAGATTTTAGCTGAAAATTTGCAAGACTACTTATAACTACAAACTCACATAGACTTTTTTCTTAAACAGCAGGTTTCACTCTCCCCGCCTCTGCAGTTTTTACAGTGATCACTTGTTTGGGCTCTGAAGCTTGCTAGTGTTCTCAGCCCTAATCACACATGCTTTGCAGTATTTTCACCACTTACTTGTTTTCTGTGTCTCTCATTCATACTGCTATATTAAGAGGTAATGCGGTACATTTTCCCTGACTCAGGGCTGTCTCTTCCATTGGGCACAATGAGCAGGTGCCCGGGGGCCCTGCGGGCAAGGGGGCCCGTCCAAGGCAGCGCTGAAAAAAAAAAATACTGCAAAAAAATAAATAAATGAAAATACTTACCTTGTGGTCACGTCAGCTGGCGATCCGGCTCCCTCCCTGGTCCTCTCTTCCGTGCTGTGCTCGCAGTGATGGGCGTGATGTCATGCCCAACATTCACTGCAAGCACAGCATGGAGGAGCGCAGAAGAAGAGACTCAGTGGCGCAGAAAAAAAAAGAGAAGGGGATCGGACTTAAAGTAAGGTAAGGGGACACCTATATATATATAAAAAGTGATTATATCTATAATATAAATGTCTAGTGGCGTGTGTTAGTCTGTCTGTGTGTGTGTGGAAAAAATAAAACCAAGCTGCAGCGCCACCTGCTGGTCGGAGTTATACACTGACCTACTAAATTCTTAGTGTGTGTGTGGAAAAAAAATCAGAAAGGGCTGAAATTTGGTATACTAAGATGTTTTTAATTTGTTAAATTTCATTTGTTAATTGTTAAAAGTGTTTATAGAGATTTAAAAAAATATATATATATATTTCTTGAAGGAGAAGTGACAGTTGGGAGTGGTTGGTGGTTGCCGGCGGTGACAGTGGGGAGTGGTTGGTGGTTGAGGCCTGGGCTATGGCCCAAATGCATGACAAGAACCTTTTTAACACCTTAAGTAGCTTGATTTGACTAGAATGCATGAGTATCATGCACGGGTTAACTTGTACATATATATATAATCACTTTTTTTACATACATATATTTTTTTTTACACACACACACACTATTTATATATATATATATATATATATATATATATATATATATATATATATATATATTTATATTTAGGGGCCCCGGTGCACCGCATTGCCCAGGGGCCCATAATGTAGTTAAGGTGGCACTGCCCTGACTGAGCTCCCCTCTCCATCATACAGCCAGATTCAGAGGTAAATTTCTCCCTAATATCTCTTTCATTTCACACATGCTCTCCTGTCATGATATACTTTGGCCTCTCGTGGCAGCAGACCATGCCCCAAATTGCTAGGATATTCAGGGACCTCTTCCCATATGTCCACGTCTCTTGTTGTCAGTCTCTCACCACGCAGGGTCTGATCAGCTCATACCATCCTTGTCTTGCTAAGCAACCATTTCTTGTTCGACTACTGTGAATTTAGTGCCGGACGCAAAAATTTAGCCATCGGGATGTGTGAATAACAATACCAGAGAGGGGAGTTACATATGGAAATGTACTGAATAGAAGGCTGTGCAAGCAGGTTTACTAACATCATGAGAAAAACTAGGTTAATTCCTATAAAATAAATATATTCATATAGTCATTTCTTAATATTTATTTTAGAGAGTACAAGGAGAAAATTAAAAATATAGTGTGGAAATTATTTTAACATAAAGTTCCCAAGGAGAATAGTGCATAGGATGGGCTTATAAAACAAAATGCAACCAATAGAGTTGATGATTTAACTACATACATTTTCTCTTATGTATTGTATATTGGTCTGCATTGGTGAATCACAGAGGAAGGCAATAGTAGAAAATAATAAGACTGGCATTAATACCCATGGGTCATAATTACACTAGTAGCACACCTCACCATAAACTATAATACCAACCATGCTTTCAGCTAAAATGGTAAGGAAAAACAGTACAATCACACCCAGAAACTGAATTTTTCCTTTAAATATTTAATAATTATGATCATATAAAATCTAATAATATATAATATCTATGTAAATGTCATTTTCTTGTGTATTTAAACAAAAAAGATGAAAAAATGCAGCAATCAACAGTAAAGTACATAAAGAATCATATGAATGTTGAGTCAATTTGACATTTTCTCCTATGACAGTCACACACTGGTGTTGATCCATATTACTTTCATCCCTGATTAAAGCTTCTGAATAGAACACCTGGGGCTATTAACAAATTTGGCACTGTATTGTTATTCACATGCATTGAAAAGTCACCCAGTGGTAATTGTTAAATAATGAACCAAACCATTTGTAGCCGTAACTGATGATTAATGCTAATGCTGCTAACTTGTAGCAATAAAGTTTAATATGTTAAGTCTATTTTATTAATGAATTTGACATACATTTAAATATTCTAAGAGCAATTACATCTCTATATAATTGTCAGGTTCATCTATTATGTAAATTACATTTTAAGTAAAACCGCGATTTTATCTCATTATTTTGAGTATTGGTGTTAGCACCATGAGATGTGAAGATATGAAGCTTTCTACTTATCTTAAATCATGAAATACTGATGACAAAGATAAACATTCTGGACCTCATTTAGAGTCGGACATAAATACGTCTGTTGAGTGCAAAAAGCACTTTTGGCCACTCCAACTGAGATGGATCTCTCCGTTGCACTTCTCTGCGCTTAGAGAGGTGGAACGGAGTAGGTAGTGGGTGAGCATAGCAATGTAAAGGCGTGTTCACGCACTTTACATGTTATTTTGAGTTGAAAGCAAGCGCAAATAGGTCTTTAGGGCACATATTTTTTGCAGGTGCTTTCAGCTGGTGCAAGAGACCTTGATGTATTAAAAAACTAAGTAAAAACAATTAAATTAAAAAAGGTGTGCATCCTCTCCCAAACAGCATAACCAACCCTTGTGCTGTTTGGGGGGAAGGGAAATAATGTTTATATTTTTTTTAAAAAAATTAACTTAATTATCTGCTTTACAGGGTGCTGGGCATGATACACTTGCATACAGGCCATAAGACAGATAAATAGGCGTGTTTGTGCAATTTGCACAGAATTCTAAGTGGCACAGATCACTCTAAATATTGTGGGATGCAATTCACACTTACGATTTAAGTGTAAATTGCATGCAACTGTAACTGAGACCCTCTGTGATCAGCCTTTGGACAAGCTTAAATATACAGAATAATGTTAACTGAAAACACATAGGGGGCTCACACATTTTATTTTGGGTGCCTGTTTACATGCAACAGATAATTCAAATAAAATACATTTTACTCACATTGGTAGACAAAATGAAAAAAAATTGCAAACATAATTTTTCATATTGTATGAAAAAGAACACTGACAGCAATGTAATTCTACTTATAGTTATACAAGAAATTTTCTTTTTTTTATACTTTAAAAACTTTAAAGAGATATCAAATTCACAAAATATAAAAAATGATGTGATATAATACTCAGAATGCTTAGGACTTTGTGTTTTGGAAGTTTTTTCTCCCATAACTTAGAGCAACATATCCTAATTATACCAAGTTAGCTTTAAAAACTGTCTTTGTTTTTACCCACATTGCTAATGACACACTCCAACTCATGAAATTGTTAAGCAGTGCTCCTTATAGTATCTGTTTGCACAAGCATTAGGTTTTTATGTCTACATTATAACCAAACATCAGCTATTATTTACTTTATTTTATTACATTTCTGGTTTTCGCAACTCTTTGTAATAGGTTCTATAACTGCATTTGTACGTATCTCAATTGAATATTAGAGCAATGAATAACTGTGGTCCAGATCAATAGCATAGAAGAATAAAATCAGCTTAGAGTTGCTTCATTAACCAATAATGAACCAATGGGTCAATAATAAATTAAGGAACCCTGGGGAATACTCAACCCATGCCTGATCAGTCACTGGACCACTCATGAATCCTTAGTATCCCTCAGAATTTAGTATAACTTTATTATAAACTTACTTATTAGTTTACATTTTATTTTTGACAGAGCAAGGATCTTACCTGAATACACCAAGCAAAGTAAACTACAATAACCTAGTCTTTAAGGGTATTACTGGCTATAAATTATAATGCAGATTGTTGCACTACTTTTGCCTCAATTTATGGTGATAACTTCAAATACTTTACAATACAGAATATGTTTATACAGTATACGAAATCCTTTGCTTTAAGATTTTATTCTAAATATGGATAGGATCATTTTCATGCAGCTGACTTCTGTGTGAAATATCAATTTTAAAGGAGCCCATAACTTTTGATAGCTGTAATATTTCCTTGCTTTCAACATAATGAAGTGATGTGCCAATTGTAAGAAATATTGGAGTAATAAATTTGTATTCTGATAACTAAGTAAGTAAAAACAGCCATTGAAAAAGATAGAATACATATTGTCAAGAATCCTTGGCAGGTTAAAATAATTATATCATTAATCAATGTAATGTTGTCTCAGAGTAACACACCCATCATTTTAATGGAACCTAACATAAAGGCGAGACTGTCTTCAATCATGGTGCAAGATTTTCTGGCACATTTCAGTCCTAAGAGCTGCACAGTACTAGGAATTTAAAGATAAAACGTACAGCTTTTTTCAAATGGCACTAAAACAGTATTGTTTATAGCATGCATTAAATTTTTCATCTTTGTATTCATCATTTATACATATTTATATAAGCTGTTGTTTAAGTTTTTAGAATTTTAATAGGTTCAAATAGAAGAACCAATAACAGAAACTGTGCCACAAAACATTCTCAGAAATTTCCAAAATTGCTTTTCAGATGGAAATGTAGTTAAACAAAGTAAGGAAACAATATTTGTGGAAATGCAATTCCTCACTATCCGAATGTCCTTGTGTAACTATTTTTTTTAAGTTGAGTATTGGCTAGGATGACCTATGGCAAATAAGATTTTGCAGAAACAATACCATATCTTTGGGGTAGATCCAATTACTGGCGAAGTGCTGCAGTAGCATCATGTGGTGTATTACCATGTGGTATTTTGCTAAAAATATTCACTCTTTTTTTTGGTCACAAAAAAGAGAAATTTTCATTACTGTAATAGACAGTAATGCATGCATAATCATACGCGGATGTCATAACAGAATCTCATGCCTAAATGAATCTCCCCCTATATTTGAGATTATGCACGTGAGGACCGGACTGAATATTACACTGCTGACATTTCTGGGTTTCAGAAGTTCTCACCTATCCTTAAACTCTTGCATGAGTATTGTGGTGCCAAACGCACCTTTTTCTGAAAGTTCATACATTTAACCTACTCTTCTCAACTGCCATTTGGCTCTTTAATTTACCATTGTTTGAACACTGGCAGTACAATTTACACAGAATTCAGGGAATTCTTCACAATTGCACTATTATGTAATAAAAATAGTATAGCTTGACATAGTATAGGTAGCTGTTACCAATTGTAACTACTGTACACATACCCATATGATCAATTGTACATATAGTAGCTAGTTACAACAATATAACTCAATATGCATACAGGAACAAAATACATTTTATTTGTATTTTTTCATTTTTGGGATTGTGGTTGATGACACATGGTGATATGTATGTGTTTGTTATTGTATAGCCTAAAGCTGCTCAGACATTACGAACACACTACACAGACATTGCTTTATGAGTGGCTCTAAAACAAACTTAAAAATTAATGATTTAAAATAGTCAAATTTAAATAACTAAGATTTTGCCCAGTAAATGCTTCTCATGTTTGTAATAATCATCCAACCTCTTAATCAGACACTGTGTGAACGTGTTGTATAAGACAACCAGTGTCGTACTGGGACATGAAGGGCCCACCGGGGGACGCAATGGTATAGGCCCACCAGAGGGGGTGTGGAAAGCCCCCTGAATGTGTGACTAGCGGGCCAGCCTGGAGAGGACAAGACTAATGCCATATTGTCCATAGATGCCGTATCTCTATTGTGTGATGAAGCAAGAAGTATTTTGACTGGCCCTCTCTCTATTTACACTTACCTTCGTTCATCCAACACTGCACAAGCCGTGACTTCTTACCTCTTTTCTCCGCTTCTGCACATGCAGTGGCGGATCCAGGAGGGGGGGGGGCGATCGCCCCCCCCCCCCTAGCAGGGGCTTGCTGCCGACAGCTGCACACTGTGCAGGTCCGTTCGGCAGTGACAGTGTGCTGCCCAACTGCTCTGATTGTGTTTTAAACACAAGCAGCCGGGCAGCACACTGTCACTGCCGAGCGGACCTTCAAATACTGTGCAGCCGCTGGCAGCCTTAGAAATCAGAAAGGGGGGCGGGTCCTAAATTGCCCCGCCCCTAAAATCGGCCCGGGTAGAGCAATTGCCTAGATCCGCCCCTTGCACATGTGAGCTGGTGCGTGATGAGCCAACACATGATGAGATTACTTGAAAATCCAGATCATTACAATCTGCAGCGGCAAAACAATAGGATGATTGGTCCCGTTGAAGGGACCAGCCTGTCCATCAACCAATGTGTAGGAGGCGGGTCCATCTAGCATTGGGGCCCTCCTGGTGGGCCAGTCCAACCCACACTAATACATTTCTACTGCACCCTGACACACACTAATGCAGGTGTCATACATACTAATGCGGGTCTCATACACACTGGCACACACTAATGCCAGTCTCATACATACTGGCACACACTAATGCAGGTCTCATACACACTGACAGAGACTATTGATAATGCTGAAATGAACATTAGAAACTATAATAATCACCATGAAATATCATGCAAAATGACAATTGTAAACATTAAATCTGACAGGATCATACCACATATTTGCTTTTATAAAAATGATTATGGATATAAGATTGTGCACCAGCTTCTCCTGACCACAGATGTTAATGATAGCCATCTGGGGCAGCAATGGGGCCAGGAGCAATTTTGTAACATTTTCTAGGCCCAAGATGTGAATAAATAGTATTCAAAACTGAATACTGTTTCTACATTGCAGAAGATCTGGGAGTAAATGTATGAACATGCGGGTTCTTCAACACCCGCGTGTTCGGCGATTAAATTTCAAGCGGCGCTGCATTGTAAAGGGAAGTTTCCCTTTACAATGCAGCGCCGCTTGAAATTTAATCGCCGAACACGCTGAACACGCGGGTGTTGAAGAACCCGCATGTTCATACATTTACCCCCTGGAGTACTTTCATATTGTCAAAGGAAATAACAGTGCAGGCAAGTAACATTTCAAATTTAATCTAACTTAATTCAACCAAAAACTAAATTTTGTAGAGTCAAAGATAAGCACCGCTAGCTACTCCCTGAGTTAATATCTTATCATATATTCCAATAGTCATACAATATATCACCTCTATTTTGTCAGGAAACAGCTCCTGAACCCTTTATGTGTCAAAACCCAACCTCTGCACACTTGTGACTTGGAAACTTACTGTAAGGGAACAGACAGGATTCTAGCCTAAACCTCACACTTACCTCTCTTTCAGGCTACAGATTTCGCTGGTCCCTTTCCCAACACAGACGCACGCTTCACACCTCTCAGCAACTGCCACCAGCTTCGTATAAGGCCCATAGAAAACCTATGACTTAATCACTCAATTGCACACACTCTGTGCTCTAGTAACTAAACAGTTAACCCTTCACACACTGGTTTCTAAAGAATTAATCCAGCCAAGCAATCTGTCTCATCTAAACAGGCAATGGATTTATTTAGAGCAATAAGGACAGAACTATTAAATTGTTATATTTAATATACAAAAGGTACAATGCTTACAGATTATAAAATTAGATAAAGATTTGACATATAAATAAAAAATTGCAAGCAGTTATAAAAATAAATGGAATGAAAATACAGAGCATCACTTACGTATAATAATCTGCATGCCTGGGGGTAGGCAGAAAAGATGGACAGTCCTTCAATTAGATTGATCCCCAAGAAACTGACAATTTGCCCCTTCCCAACACAGGTTTTATAAGCAAAATGAAATGGGATGGCCTTCACAGGGGTAGCGTTATTGCTGCTAGGGGGGCAAGTTTTGACCTTTGGTAACTGTCCACAGATATATCACAGAGACATATCTCCCCCTTCAATAAACCGGTCATAATCTCCCACACATTTAAATACCAAACATGATGGAATACTAGCAATGTGACATACCTTTCCCAAAAACATGTGATTATAGGTTTTCCCTGATACCGCTAGTACCTGTAATTCACAACCCTGGTCTGATTTCTGCTCCTCAGTATGGAGTGGTGCACAGATTTCCCAAAATATGAAATTTGAAGACATCTTCTTTGAAGTTCATATTTCTATATACCTGTATATACTGCCTTAAAATGCTGTCTTTGTCTACAAGATTCTCACCTAGGCTTATGACTCTCTCTATTTTACACCTAGTGGTTCTTTTGTGTTTACTACCTATTGAAAGGAAGTCAAATTGGAAGTGGAATCAGGATCAAAACAATGGATGTCTAGGATCTGCATATCTTAAGCTAGTCTCCTCACAAAGGGTCTGATCAACCTAATTACCTCCTTCTGGGCTAATTGACCAAATGTTTAAAAAAGGAAACAAGCTATTATCTGAGGAGAAAATCATGTTCACTTCTATGTTTCAATGTAATATTTTATTTGGGCCCTGACATTTAATATTCTATTTCATCCTGTCATATTTATGCCCTCATCCTGACATGTAGAATCCATCTCCTGTAAAGTTGAGTAATGACTGAAAACTCCCAACCAACCATACATTAGATTAACAGGGTATTTTGTGTAATAAATAGTCTTTAATAGCATTCAAATTGAATAAAGTTGCCCCAAAATTCAAGCGATAGTGTTTATATTTAATAAATAAGCCTACTTCCCTGCAGCAAGCCCCAACAGTAAATTTATAGCATTCCCATTCAAAGTTTGTCTCATTTTGAGAATAGGTGATAATAGGGTGTGGTAAATCTATTTTAGTTTTGTTTAATTATATTGAATTTCTATGCTAAATATTAGATATTAATACTCATATTTGATATCTGGTGAAACCACAGATGCGGAGAAACGTGTATGACTGGTGGTCACTCGTTAATGCAGGACTTCACTTATCAGCACTGGCAATTAATTGCAACATACAATTCCAAAGACCCGGTCCTAAAAAGCGGTGATAAACACACAGAGGAAAAGCCCATAAAATTGAATGCTGCCATAAAGAAACCAGAATTTAATTACTGGAAGGGACAGATATTGATTGTCTGCAGCCGGTGGTATGTTTAACGCTGACACAGACTCTGTTAACCCCGATCCTAACAGGCTGACTTAAAGGTGGACTTATGTATTTTCACTAATGGGAGCAAGTTTATTTCCTCGATCTATGGTAATGTAAGTTGTTTTGATTATCCTCTTTCATCATACAGTTTGTGACCAACGATTCATTGTAAGCAGCAGCACTTTAACAACTAATCTTCCTCTTATTTTGCATGAGAAAGGAGGAGATGTGGAACATTGAGTTAGAGTCCTGATATACATATAGAAAGTGTGATCATTGATACACACATCATTGATTGTTCTATTATGTGGAGTTTTTTAAATGTTTTTACTGCATTTTATTTGTTATTAAATTTGTTTATTAAGGAAAAGGTGTGAATTGTTATCATATGGTGGCATCCCATTATGGTATATTGATTGATCGCGCTTCTTAAATTTGGATAAAAAATGTTTTTATGTATTAATGGGTTGTCACACAAACAACCCCCTAATGAGCAGCAACTAATCAAGTAATTGGTCCTTTATTAATTATTAGGTATAAATAGTTTAACTTTTAATATAAAGTACAGATTTAAGAGTCGAAGTTGGGTCAGCGCCTGTTAGCAGTCCGTTTAGGCGGATAGCAATAAATGAAAATATTTGATATATTATTGACTGTATTTGGGTAACTATTTCCTATTTTTGCTGTTGATAAACTAGTTAACTGATAATATATGTTCAGTATTTCTGTATCTCCAAGGAGATATTTGCTCTCAATTGTTAACAGCAATGTATTCCAAATTACTGAAGAACCCTATTTGGTTAATGATTAGTGGCTTTGCTGCTTCAACATATTTGTTTTTGTTGTTTTAATTCTTTTTCATTTATATTTTTTTTCAGCTTTCAATTAGTAGGCACACTACCCACAATAGCATTCACAACTGTGTTTTGCTAACTATTCAAATAATTGTAGCCTGTGCGTCATTCAATTCGGAATCATGGGGTGTGACTATTTAAATCAGAAAGGGTCTCATATTTGAAATACATTCTAAAATTACAGATGTGACAGATAGATATAATTTCATAAAAATAACAAAAGGGAATATGAGATATGTAATTTGCCTGAAAGATCTAATAGCCTATTCTCTCTAGCAGATGGCTATGACATCCACTTGGGCTTATGCCCTGTCAGCCTCATAATGTTTATGTGTTTGCGCTGTATGCTTGTTTTTTTTTTTTTACACTTTTCTATTTTCTAAGCTTTCTGAAAGCCCAAATTATATTGTTGCCAAAGGATAGCAGATAGTGTGCTTGCATGTAGCATGATAGTCATTATGGTATACCCTTGCACAACAATCAAAACCAAGTACAGTTGTGTGTGACCAAACAGATGCTAGAACCGTCAAAAAATTGCTTTACATGTAAATACCCTAATCATGACTGTATAGGTAACGAAGGTGCCTCCCACCCACATGCCCTAACCCACTAGTTCTCAACATATGGCTATGGGGAAATATGATCAATACAGGGAGACCCTGGACACTGTGACAGAAACACTATTGTAGTATTTCTCTCCATGTTCCCCTGGTATCGGACTTTGTATCAGGGCTCACTGGACCTAACTGTCATTCATCAGAACGAATGAACTTCACTTTTATTCTCTGCAAGATCATCTCTGTACTGCAGCAGAGCTTAGTCTGATCATGCAGGGGAATGTTTTGTTGTAGGGGGATCCATTGCTGTGTGTGGGGATGATTTGATGGAGAAGAATTTACATGGCAGACCTATCAAAAAACTCAAAAACTAAGAACTAAGATTATATGAATGTGAGTTCCCTTTTACTTTATATCATGAGATGTCTGAACTTAAAGGGCCTGATTTATCTTGGTACGCAATGTGAACACAATTTGAATTTTTAAAATCAGATATAAATTGCACCTCGCCCGTATTCAAGTACAACCAGATCTCAAGAAATATTTCCGTTTAAATATGGGTATAAGTTAGAGATGCTCAATGACCCCCATGTTTTGGTTTTGGTTTTGGATCTGGATTACCTTCGTGTTTTGGTTTTGGCAAAACCGCCCTTGCGTGTTTTGGTTTTGTTTGGTTTTGTTTTGCAATTTGTTAAAAAAATTTATTTTTTTGGGCTAAAATAACATAATTTAGTGCTCCACCTGTTTCTTGGATAAGTGAGGTAATTCTAAAGCTAATAAATGTCAACGAGTGCTGACCGCCCCGGGATGTGTGCTTTTATCAGACACACACCAATCCAGGGTGCCAGACAATGCACTAAGAAGAGCCATTGAAATTCATAGCAAAAAGCCAGTTCATCAGTGAGTTTTGAATCGGCCCCATTTCCCACAAACTTATAATCTTATAAACTTAAAATAGGTACCTATTATGTAAAGTGCTGATAACAAACACTGCAAAACACGTGTGGGAGAATGTGACCTCTAAGAAGCTGATTACTACACACAAAGACATTGCATGGATGTGTCACGGTCTGGAGACTAGATAGGAGTCCAGTGGCAGGGAGGAAGGCTGGCTAACAGGAGATATGATGGAAGAAAGGTCAAACAAGCCAGGTTTGGTACACAGAGAGGCGTAGCGGTCCAAAGGTTGAGGCAGAAGTGTAGTGGAGGGCAATACGAGGTCGGTACACGTGTAGTATATGCAGGTAGACAGGAACAGCAACAGGAGCAGGCGCAAGATCACAGGCACAGAGCACAATAATCAGGCACTGGAGACAGGAACTGGCCAGGCTTTTATAGGAAGTCAAGGGGTGGAGCTAAGGCATGCTGGAAGATCAGGAGATCACTGGAACTGATCTAGAACACTGAATAAAGACAAGTAACTGTCCAGCAGCCAGAATAACTCAGTCAGCAGAGCAGCAGTCCACGGAGGCAGAAGCCCTGGGTTCGAATCCTGACAGTACTCCCCTCCTTCCAGTACGTCTCTGGATGTCTCAGGAGCTGGCTTACCACGATGTCTATGGTGCGGTCAATCTGGAGGCATGGACATTTTCTGCAGGCTACCATGAATTTTCTTCTGGACCATATCCCCTCCATTTTACCAAATATTGTAATTTATTTCTGTGCATTCTGGAGTCCAGGATCTGTTCAACAATAAATTCTTATTCTCCTTCCACCATGACTGGTGGTGGTGGGGCAGAAATACAGCCAGAGAAGGGGTTGTCTCGAAAGGGTTTGAGCAGGGAAGTATGGAATACCGGATGTATTTTCATAGAGGTAGGAAGATCTAAGCGGAAGGCAACTTGACCAATTTGGGATAGAATTTTGAATGGCCCAATAAACTTTTGACCCAATTTTGGTGAGGGTATCCGCTGTTTAAGGTTTTTAGTGGATAGCCAGACCTTGTCTCCAACATGAAAATTGGGTGCAGCTCTACGGTGTCTGTTGGCAGCTTGTCTGTAATGTTCCTGGGCTTCTCTCAAATTTTCAATAAGCCTTTTTTGAACTTCTTGTAATGTTCTGATTCTATCAGTTACTGTTGGAATTGGTGTGGAAATCGGGAGATTTGGAATAAACGTTGGATGGAGTCCAAAGTTGGCAAATAAAGGTGTCTGGGAAATTGAACTGTGTTCAGAATTATTATAAGAAAATTCAGCAGTGGGAAGAAAATTCATCCAATCATCTTGAAGGTAACTAATAAAACATCTCAAATATTGTTCAAGTGTCTGATTAGTCCTTTCAGTCTGTCCATTAGACTGTGGGTGGAAAGCGGAGGACAGATTAATTTTTATTCCCAAAGCAGTGCAAAAACTTTTCCAGAGCTTAGAAATGAACTGAACACCACGATCAGAGACTATGTCATCAGGGATGCCATGAAGCTTAAATATTTCCTGAATTAGAAGCTCTGCAGTCTGTTCAGCAGTAGCTAGTCCTCTAGCAGGAATAAAATGAGCCATCTTAGTTAGACGGTCCACTACCACCAGAATTGTTGTCATTCCTTTCGAAGGAGGTAGATCAACTATGAAATCTACCGAGATAGCGCTCCAGGGACGAGATGGAATGGGAAGAGGTTGTAGCAAACCTAGTGGTGAGGAAGGAGGAGTCTTGTTTCTGGCTCATGTCAGACATGATGAAACATATCTTTTAACATCGCTTTTACACTTTGGCCACCAGAAGGAACGTGTCAACAATTCTTGAGTCCTGTATACTCCTTAATGTCCAGCGGGATTGGAATCATGGTCTAATATCAGTACTTCAATTCGTACTGACTCTGGTACATAAAGGCGATGAAGCTGAGTCCAGTAGCCATTATTAAAAGTTAAATTAACATCTGAAGTAGGACTTCTGAGGAAAGGATCAGTGTCATAACCTTTCTTCAAAAGAGAGAGTAAATCCGTAGGAACAGTTGCCCCTAAGAAGTTGTGCTTAGGTAGGATAGTCTTTCCAGAATCCTTTTCTAGATGCGGATCGGAGAACATTCTTGAGAGTGCATCTGCTTTGCCATTTCTGGATCTGAGTCGGTAAGAAATTATGAAGTTAAAGCGAGAGAAGAATAAAGTCCATCTGGCCTGTCTAGGAGACAATTGTTTAGCGGTGCGTAAAAATCCAAGATTTCTGTGATCAGTAAGGACTGTCACAGGGTGGATAGTACCCTCAAGAAGCTGTCTCCATTCTGAGAAAGCACACTTAATGGCCAGTAATTCCTTGTTCCCAATATCATAGTTTTTCTCAGCGGATGTCATCTGGCGAGAAAAATAAGAACAAGGATGCAACAACATCTTCTCACCGGCACGTTGAGAAAGAATTGCTCCCACTGCAGAATCAGAGGCATCAACTTTGACAATAAAGGGTAATTCAGGATTTGGATGTATCAGGATTGGTGCTGATGTGAAAAGAGTCTTAAGTTGGGTAAAGGCTTCTTGAGCTTCAGGTGACCATTCAAAAGGAATGCCCTTCTTTGTAAGTTGCATAATAGGATAAACGATTCCAGAAAAGTTTCTTACGAATTTTCGGTAAAAATTGGCAAAACCAATAAACCGTTGTACTTGTTTTTTGTTCTTAGGTACAGGCCAGTTAATGACTGCATCGATCTTACTGGGATCCATGCTCAGACCATCAGGGGAAATTATGTATCCTAAGAATTGAATCTTGGCTTGTTCAAATTCACACTTTTCCAATTTAATATACAATTGGTTCCTCCGAAGTCTTTCGAATACAGTACAGACATGTTTGCGATGTTCCTCCAGATTATCAGAGAATATAAGAATGTCGTCCAGATAGGCAACAACAAATTGATCTAATAAGTCTCTTAAGACATCATTGATGAAATGCTAAAAAGTTGCAGGGGCATTACATAGGCCAAAAGGCATGACCAAAGACTCAAAATGTCCATATCTTGTCCGGAAGGTGGTTTTCCACTCATCCCCGGGTCGAATACGAACAAGATTGTATGCCCCACGCAAATCAAGCTTTGTAAAGATCTTTGCCTTCTGTAGCCTCTCCAACAATTCAGGAATTAACGGGAGTGGATAACGATTCTTAACTGTAATCTTATTAAGTTCCTTATAATCGATACAGGGGCGTAATGTAGAATCTTTCTTTTCAACGAAGAATAAGGCGGCACCAGCAGATGAAGTAGAATGGCGAATGAAGCCTTTGTTTAAGTTTTCATCCAGAAATTCCCGAAGGAATTTTAACTCCGGTTCGGATAGAGAATAAAGTCGCCCAAAAGGTATGGATGATCCTGGTAGCAGCTCAATAGGACAGTCATAAGGGCGATGTGGAGGTAATATATCTGCATTCTTTTTTATCACAGACATCTGAAAATTCACTGTATTGCGGAGGCAATTTCAAATCTTTAGAAGGAAGTTCGGTGACCTGCTGGTCTACAGATACCACAGTTCTAGATGGGCAGTTTAGTTTGCAGTGCTCAGAAGGAAAGGATAAAGTGCGAGTATCCCAGTTGACAGAAGGATTATGGGTAGACAGCCAGGGGATTCCCAGTATTATGGGAAATTTAGGTGAAACAATTAAATGAAAGCTTATAGCCTCCTGATGCCCTGGTTCAATAGTCATTTGTAGCTGGATTGTTTCGTGAGTTACTGGCCCAGAAGACAAAGGGGATCCATCTACAGTCTCCAAATTTACAGGAGCTTGTGTACTCTTTGATTCAATGCAGTTTTCCTGTGCAAAGGTGATATTCATGAAATTGCCACCAGCACCCGAGTCAAGCATAGCCAAACTGCAAATTAAAAGAGACCCGGATGAAAGTGTTATTGGGATAACAAAATGTGATTGTTGAGGCAGAGGATCTCCGTTTTCATGAGCCAAGGGATTAAGTGATTGTGAGATGGAAGTGGATTGACTAGACTCTTTGGAGTCCATTTGCTTTAAGTCAGTCATAGCGATGGTCTGGCGAATCTTATTTGGGCAAGTGAAGGCATAGTGTCCTTGCTCACCACAATATAAAGAAAGATTCTCCTCCCGACGTCTCTGTTTCTCATTAAAACTGAGTGGTTTCCTAATTGCTTCAATTTGCATTGGTTCGGAAGAGATGCTTGGATTGTCTGATGGTGCAGCTTTGAACACTGTAGGTCTATTAAACTGATGCAAATTACTGCTCATACCGAAGGCTCTTAATCTTTCATTTTTCCTCTCACTTAGCCTTTGATCAATACGAATGCACAGCTGGATAAAATCGTCCAGATCATGAGGGGTGTCTACTCTGGCCAGTTCATCCTTTACTTGCTCAGAAAGGCCGCGACAGAACTGACTTTTTTTTGCAGAATCGTTCCATGTAGTGTCTGCAACCAAGCATCGGAATTCAGCGGTATACTCAGCCACTGAGCGTCTTTCTTGTTGCAGTCTATGGAGTTTAGCTTCAGCGGTGTCACATCGGTTAGGATCATCAAAGACTTGCCCCATGGCGGACGTAAACAAATCCAGATCTTGCAGAATAGCACTGTCTTGCTCAATGTAAGGAGAGACCCAGGCTAGGGCTTCCCCTATCAGGAGATTGATTATGAAGAAGATCTTCATCTTATCATCTTTGAACTGTGTAGGTAGCATGTGAAAATAAATGTTGCACTGATTTAAGAAGCCTCTGTATAACCGACGATCGCCACAGAATTTTGTAGGCAATGGTGGACGCGAAACTTGTGCAGCAGTGGCATCATAATCTTTTAATTCTTTCTGCAATTGAGCGATTTGTTTCTGCTGAGCTTCAGCAAGGGCTTCTAGTTCTCTGATCTTGTTATGAGAAATGCAGGCAAACTCTTGCAACTCCTTTACTTGTTTTTTTAGAGTATTTAGCGCAGCTACTCCCACGGGATCCATTTTTGGGGCCTGATTATTCTGTCACGGTCCGGAGACTGGATAGGAGCCCAGTGGCAGGGAGGAAGGCTGGCTAACAGGAGATAAGATGGAAGAAAGGTCAAACAAGCCGGGTTCGGTACACAGAGAGGCATAGCCTCCAAAGGTTGAGGCAGAAGCGTAGTGGAGGGCAATACGAGGTCGGTACACGTGTAGTATATGCAGGTAGACAGGAACAACAGGAGCAGGAGCTAGATCACAGGCACAGAGCACAATAATCAGGCACTGGAGACAGGAACTGGCCAGGCTTTTATAGGAAGTCAAAGGGTGGAGCTAAGGCATGCTGGAAGATCAGGAGATCACTTGAACTGATCTAGAACACTGAATAAAGACAAGGAACTGTCCAGTAGCCAGAATAGCAGAGCAGCAGTCCACGGAGGCTAAAGCCATGGGTTCGATTCCTGACAGGATGGCTATCCGGGGATGTCTGCCTCTCAGGACATTCATACTACCCAGAACCTGTAGCAATACGTCCACTTCCCCCTCTGCATCACCAAAAGGGAAACAGCACATAGTTTTGTTTGGGACTTCCTCACTGCACAGGCTCTGTTGGATGCCTTATAACATGAACATAAGGACAGTGTGCCCAGAACTTACCTTTCTTACCATTCAGTATTTTATGGATTATTTCCTGGGACCCACATCATTGGGGCAATCCAGGAGGCCTGGAGCCTAATGAAATGCTTTAAGGACACTATTTGGCTTGCCAGGAATCGCCTCATCTTGAAAAAGGGAGATCCACAGCCTACTAAGAGACTATAACACCATTGACAGTCCTGAGTAAGAGGAAGATGATTCATTTTCTGTCTCCCTCTTCTCCATATCCCCCGATGTATCTTATTTATTCAATGTAATGTAACACTTGCCTGCAAATTCTACAGACAAGCCTGCTTGTCTTCCTCTCCATCTTTGACTATTGGCAATGGAGCCATCGTCTTTGGGTGTATATTACACCCTACACTTATAGTTAAATAGAGAAAGAAGCAGCCTGAAAAGACTATTTTATAAATAGAAATGCCCAAAGCAGATGTTCTGTTTGGGTCTAGATAATTCCCAGAGATTAAAATTGAAATATCATCATCATCATCATTTATTTATATAGCGCCACTAATTCCGCAGCGCTGTACAGAGAACTCATTCACATCAGTCCCTGCCCCATTGGAGCTTACAGTCTAAATTCCCTAATATATACACACACTCACACAAAGACAGACAGAGAGGGAGACAGACAGAGACTAGGGTCAATTTTTGATTGCAGCCAATTAACCTACCAGTATGTTTTTGGAGTGTGGGAGGAAACCGGAGCACCCGGAGGAAACCCACGCAAACACAGGGAGAACATACAAACTCCACACAGATAAGGCCATGGTCGGGAATCGAACTCATGACCCCAGTGCTGTGAGGCAGACGTGCTAACCACTAGGCCACTGTGCTGCCCAATAGAAGAAGAAGCAGCCTGCAAGGACTGTACAATAAAATAGAAAGGCCCAAAGCATATGTTCTGTTTAGGTCTAGATGATTCACATAGATTAAATTTGAAATAGAAAAAGAAGCAGCCTGCAACGACTGTACAATAAAAGAGAAATGCCCAAGCAGATGTTCTGTTTAGGTCTAGTTGATTCCCATAGATTAAAATTGAAATAGAAGAAGAAGCAGCCTGCAAAGACTGTGCAGTAGAATAGAAATGCCCAAAGCAGATGTTCTGTTTGGGTGTATATTATTCCCAAACCTTTTTAGTGCAAATAATGACAAATACTGTTTAATCCCTGCTAGGACCTCCTTAATTTTACGGCTACACACAACAATCCAGGGTGGCAGGCAACGGTCTAAAAAGAGCTTTTGAAATTCATAGCAAAAAAGGCAGTTGGGTGTCTTCCTGTATTTTACACCCTACACTTATAGTTAAATAGAAAAAAATCAGCCTGCAAATACTGGACAATCAATAGAAATGCCCAAAGCAGATGTTCTGTTTGGGTCTATATTATTCCCATAGATTAAAACTGAAATAGAAAAAGAAGCAGCCTTCAAAGACTGTTTTATAAATAGCAATGCCCAAAGCATATTTTCTGTTTGGGTCTAGATTACACCCTACACTTATCCTCCACCATTCTTTGCATGTTAACAGTAAGATTGGATGGAGTTATGGGCAAGGTCACACATTTTTTTGGTAAAATCTTTCAAACCAGCCCAGGGGGTAAATGTATCAAGCTGAGAGTTTTCCGGCGGGTTTGAAAAGTGGAGATGTTGCCTATAGCAACCAATCAGATTCTAGCTATTATTTTGTAGAATGCACTAAATCAATGATAGCTAGAATCTGATTGGTTTTTCAAACCCGCCGAAAAACTCTCAGCTTGATGCATTTACCCCCAGATGTCAAACTGTTGTAGTCTGCCAGCTGCGTCATCCATGCTTCTCTTTGGAAAGTGCAATTTGGTGCCAGAACCTCACGTGTCAGAACTGCTGCCACTGATGCCACAGTGCTGCCACTGGTGCAGGACTTACACAAACAACCTCATCCTCATCAACATCCTCATTAGCACCCTCGTCGGCTACACAAATGCCCCTCATTCTCTTCTAATTCCAAAGTGTCATCCTCACTTGGTGTATCACCGGCTACACTCGGGCTGTTCAGGTACACATCAGCAGAAATGCAGATTATGGGTACACTATCAGAATGGTCACGATTACACTTACCACTCGTGGATGGGCTCTCCTCAGAGATTGGTGTCATTTCTGATTCTGAGCATACATTTTCCTCTAAGGCCTTACTGTTTTCTTGCAACTCGGCTTTCACACTATTTAGAAGTTTTAGTCGACAAAATAATGTAAAGTTCAGGCACATTCACCATATACATACATAAATATATATTTATATAAGTCAATTCTCCTTTACATTATTCAATTTACTTTTTTTCTGAAACAATGTCATTGGTTCAACTTCAACATGACTACACTATGATCTTGACCACTGGTCAAGCTTTGATTGGGAATATAGTGTTTTCTGTACTACAAATGACATCTTACTTTGGCTTCAGTGCTTATGGAAACATTGCTCTTATTTTATTTAGACTGAAATTTTTTTCTTTTGCAATACAGACAAGCACATATGCACAATGAGAGACTTTCACATATAAATGATTGTAAAAATAAAAAAAACAACATATAAAGCTATACACTGTCAAGCACTTAAATGTGCTAAAATACACAAGATTATGAGTTTATTGGTACACAAAACTATTTGTTCTGGGTTTGAAACTCTAACATGGTGGTGAGGGTGAGCTGCATGTGCTTAATACACATTATGAAAATTCACAGGAGAAACATTTGAAGATTAGGTGAACATCAGATACAATACTGTGCATCTAAGAATTTAAGTTGATAGATAGCGAGTTTATTTCTAAAATGATAAAGATATTGGGCAAAGGCAAAAGGGTGGTCTGTAACCACTATTCTCAAGTTTATACCAGGCGGTGATTCTTTCTCAAATTTTGGATTGGACCAGACCTACACAAGTCAAACACTGGGGGGTAAATGTATCAATCTCCGGTTTTGTCAACTCGCGGGAGTTTGATCCCAGATAAACCTGTGTTTATTTTTAAAAAGGCACCCAATATCAAGGACAGCATACTGAGAAGCTGTTTGGAAGAAGACAATGGAAAATCTATTAGGACAGTGGGATTCCACAGATGTGGGTTATGTACAGCCTGTCAGACGTGCAAATCTTCCATTTCCAAAACCACAGAGTTAGTTGTTAATGGATATGAATTTTGGATTAATCAATTCATCACGTGTAACACAAGAAATGTTATATATCTGTTGAGGTGCACATGTGGTAAGGTTTACGTTGGTAAAACCACTCGCCCACTGAAGATTAGGATGCGGGAGCACAAATACAATATTAAAAAAGGTATGGAGACTCACTCCATCTCACAACATTTCAAACAATATCATTCATGTGAACCCCGTCATATAGAACAATTTTGGGGCATTCAATCTCTAGAAACCTCATGGAAGAATAGAGATTTGACTGGGAATCTAGCGAGGGCGGAGATGCGCTGGATTTTCAATTTACAGGCTTTAACACCTACAGGCTTAAATGCGGACTTTGAGATTAAATGGTTTTTATAATCCGCCTTTTTTTACATACTTTGGTCCATATATTTCCAAAATAATATGTGGGTAGGTCCTGTGTTCCATTCAAAAGCCAGACCCACCACAAAATATTTTTGCTCCATGGTTATCTACTTATCTGAAAGGCATATATGGTCCATAAGATGGGCTTTCTGTCCAATAGGTGCTTATGTTTAGTGTATATCATTACTTGATTATTTGTTTTTATGCAATTTTACATATACCCACATTATTTGTATGATGTATACCGATCATTTGTATATGACGTTTGCATGATGTTTTATTGTTTTTATTGTTTTTAATTCGTATTACCATTATTGTCTTTTTACATGTATATATCATCGTCAATCCCCCATGTTCTGATGCCCGCTTCCGATAAAGCTATCTTCCACCAGACTTCAGTCTGAATAGAGGGCGGACACAATTCAATATTATACTTGGATACCGCTTTGTCCGGATGTCCGTTGCTGATAAAGTTATTTTCAACCAGACCTCGATCTGGAAAGAGGGCGTATCGAACCAGTGATGCACACTGTGAGAGATCCGTGAGTGCTTCATTGTGATCAGCTGTGTAGTGAAGACTATTTAAACTTGGATTTGGAGCGGAAGAGTCATGCCTTGAGAAAGACCCAGGATCGTGGGTTGAAACGCGTTGGCCGGTGTCCCGTTTACTGAGTGCCCAGGTGACAGTGCTGTTTACATTAGATCTGAGTTGCAGCAGTGTTTGACTGTATACATGCGCTTTTATGAAGGACATTCTGGTACGGGACCACACATATTTGACTCTGTTTTTAGTTTGTTTTTATTAGAAATAAATATATTGTGGGATAATGCACCATCGTGGTTGCCTTGCCTTTTTTTCTTTGTATGTCCATGCATTGGAAGTGGAGTGAGGAAGCTGATATACTGAAATACTGTTATGGCAACAGAGAAATACCCTACAGGCGCATATTGAATTTCCTGAATGTAAGCATATACCCTAAGGGGGAGAAAGATTGAAGGAAGGATCACGGGTGCTATATTGAAAGTTTTTACCATCACTACCTTTTGAGGATCAACATATGCCCCATAGTGGTGGTGAACTTTATTCGGTGTTTAATGTTATTATGCCATGTTTGTTCTTTTTTTCTGTTTATATCATGTACCGCATATGATGAGAAGATTGAGGGGTACATTTCTCTGATTCAGAGCTTCTCTGTGATTTAAAGACGGAAGCGCCAGTGTATGTACCATTTTGTGTATTATTAAACATATTATTAATTTACTATTGGACAAAAAGTACTGTGACCAGACAATTTCTCAGCTTCTTTATTTAGATATCTATATCGTCACATATTGTGGTGCTGCCAACAAATTCTAATAGGTACAGTTTATCAACATATACAGACAGTCATAAAATATACAATGGTACAGTAGTCAAGTCATTGTTTTTTTGTTTTTTTTAATGAAATTATGAATTTTCTTCCTGGGTGATCTTTTGCCAATAGGCTCTTTCACCCATAGCTACTTTTTACTATGTTACGTGTCTGATCATTTGCTAACTGTTATGGTGCAAGACCCACTTAATGCCATCTTTTTCTAGTTAAGATTCTCAGCAACACCACAGTAAAAAAAAAATCTCCTTCAGCTAGTTCCTAAAACAACACAATAAAGCTCAATTGTGAAAGTGCAAACTTGTAATCCCTCAGCACAAAGGCTCTTTCCGGACATCATGCACCTATTTACGGGGACGTTCATGGACAAATGAGAGGATTTGCATGGATAAAAAAGAAGTAAGGATCCACACTAATTGCAGTTCGCAAATTACCCCTAATAGCACCCTCAAATTTAACTTTAATACAGAAAGAAAACCCACTTACATATAGCAATTTGGGATAAAGTATTCTAACCTTATTATATATTGCTTCCACATATGTTTTTAAAGAGTCTAGGAATCAATAAAAAGTAATTTTTTTTGTTAATAAATCAGGTTACAGTGCAACACTTCCCCACTGAAATCTCACTAAATGTAATATATGTTCCCAGTAGGAAACATGATGCAAATTTCATTTTATCTGGCACTATTTTTTTTTAGTGCTAGAAGCTAATGATTGACAGTCCCAGACCGGTGTTATGACAATCCATTAATTAAGTGTCAATTTTTTTTATGTTCAGTTTAAAATATTTCTCAATATAGATCTGACATGATAAGCGAGAGGCAGAACAGCATCTTAATAAAAAATATAGAAGTTAATGATTGCAAAAATAGCTAACACCCACATGTTATATCTAGAAATGCAATCTGCTTCCAGAAGGCTCATAGTTTATTAGAGCTGTGTATAAAATATTTACAATAAAACTTGTAACATGCAGTAGAAGTACTCTCTACAGTTCCCATTTCTTGACAATGACAAGTGGCACTCAATTGCATCTAGTTATCTAGAGACCTGAATCACCATAATTGTTACATCCAAGCACTATTGTTTGTAAGTATACTTGAACAGCCATAGATCATAGTAGCCTACTCTCCTTGGAACGTCCAGGAGATTTCCAAGTTTTTGGTAGACCTCTGCACCTCCAAGAGTGGAAATTAAAGTCCTATTGTACACCTTGACTTGCCCAGCCCATTTGATGATGAAAATGGCAACATTTTGCATCTTGGCCCAGCCAGACTGCAAAGGCAAAAGGGACTCATAAGCTAAATGATCCCGTCACACAACAATGTTGGTCAGGGGGTAGTTGTCATGTGTGAAATTGTGTAACAGGCTAAAGGTAGCGAGGTTAAGAGGGTGGCTGAGGAATATTATAAGCTTGTCTGAAGAGGTAGGTTTTCAGAGAACGCTTGAAAGTTTGTAGACCAGAGGAGAGTCTTACTGTGCGAGGAAGAGCATTCCATAGAGTGGGTGCAGCCCAAAAAAAGTCCTGTAACCGGGAATGGGAGGATGTAATGAGGGTGGATGAGAGAGGCAGATCTTGTGTAGAACGGAGTTGCCGAGTTGGGAGATATTTTGAGACAAGAGAGGAGATGTATGTTGGTGCAGCTTTGTTGATGGCCTTGTAGGTTAGTAAAAGTATTTTATATTGGATTCGGTACAAAACAGGCAGCCAGTGTAGAGACATACAGAGTGATTCAACAAGAAGAACGATTTGCAAGAAAAATCCATCTTGCCACAGCATGCAAAATAGATTGTAGAGGTTTGAGTCTGTTCTTGGGAAAGACCAGTAAGGAGGGAATTGCAATAGTCAATGCGGGAGATGATGAGTGCATGAATTAAGGTTTTTGCAGTATCTTGCGTGAGATATGTGCGAATTCTGGAAATGTTCTTTAGATATATGTAGCAGGATTTAGATATAGAGTCAATGTGGGGAACAAAGAATAGGTGTGAGTCAAGGATTACACCTAGGCAGCGAGCTTGTGGGGTGGGATTTATGGTCATGTTATCAACAGAGATAGAAATGTCAGGTTTGCTCTTGTTGGTGGGTGGGAATATTATTAACTCTGTTTTAAAAAGATTAAGTTTGAGTTGGCGAGAGGACATCCAAGATGATATGGCAGAAAGACAGTCAGTTACACGGGACAACACAGATGTTGAGAGATCAGGAGAGGATAGATAAATTTGGGTATCATCCGCATAGAGATGATACTGAAAGCCAAAGGAACTTATTAGATTTCCAAGAGAAGCGGTATAGATAGAGAACAGCAGAGGACCTAGGACCGAGCCTTGTGGTACTCCAACTGATAGGGGAAGCGGAGCAGAGGTGGCTCCAGAGAAATTAAAAGTGAAAGAGCGGTTACAAAGGTTAGATGAGAACCAGGATAAAACAGTGTCTTGAAGACCTAGGGATTGCAGCGCTTGTAGGAGAAGAGAGTGGTCAACGGTGTCAAATGCAGCCGAGAGATCCAGGAGAATTAGGAAAGAGTAATGGTATTCAGTTTTAGCAGTGATCAGATCATTGACAACCTTGGTCAACGCAGTCTCTGTGGAGTGTTGAGAACGAAAGCCCGACTGAAGAGGATCCAACAGGTTGTTAGCGGAAAGGAAGCGTGTGAGGCGAGTGTAGGCAAGTCTCTCTAGAAGCTTGGAGGGACACGGCAGCTGAGAGATGGGATGGTAATTTGATAGAGAGTTTGGGTCAGAGTTTTGTTTTTTTAGAATAGGAGTAATCACTGCATGCTTGTATAGTGATGGAAAGATGCCAGTAGAGAGTGAGAGATTACAGATTTGAGTTAGAGGTGAAATGAGTACAGGAGACAGGGATCTACCAATTTGCGAGGGAATAGGATCAAGAGGACAGGAGGTAGAGTAGGAAGATAAGAAGAGCGTAGACATTTCCTCTTCATTTGTGGGGTCAAATGAAGAGAGGGTGTCAGAGGGTAGTGGGAAGGAATTGATCTGATTGCTTGTCGAGGAAGAGAATATAATTTCTAGTCTGATCTTGTCAATCTTGTCCTTGAAGTAGGAAGCAAGATCCTGAGCACTGATAGTAGATGGAGGGTTCAGGGTGGGAGGATTGAGAAGATATTTAAATGTATTGAAAAGGCGTTTGGGGTTAGAAGCCTGAGCATAGATAAGAGATTGGAAGTATGTTTGTTTTGCAGTGTCCAGAGCATTTCGATTGGAGCGGTAGACAGAAGTATGTGAAGAAGTCATTAGAGGTGCGAGATTCTGCTTTACGGGACAGTTTTTGAAGATTTCGTGTTGCTTTAGTGTGCCACGGCTGACATCGAAGTCGACGTGTAGTATGTAGTGTAGCTGGAGCCACTTTATCAAAGGCTGTTGCTAAGGTTTGGTGAAAATGGGGTACTGCCATCTCAGGGGATGAGAATGTAGAGATAGGGGATAGAAGGTGTTGGAGAGAGTTGGAAAATTGTTGACGATCAATAGAATTCAGATTTCTGCGGGTATGAGGAGGCTTGGTAGAGTTAGACAGTAGAGAGGTTAGAGCAGTGGGGGTGAGTGAGTAGCTGATAAGGTGATGATCAGAGACGGGGGAGGGTATGTTAAGAAAATTAGAAACTGAGCATAGTCTAGAGAAAACAAGATCAAGCAGTGGCCATCCTTTTGAGTAGCAGATTCAATCCACTGGGAGAGGTCAAGTGAGGAGGTTAGAGAGAGTAGTTTGGAAGCAGCTTTGGATGGTGGGTTATCAATGGGGATGTTTAAATCTCCCATGATGATGGTGGGGATGTCTGAAGATAAGACGTGAGGGAGCCATGCAGAGAAATCCTCAATAAATTGTTGGTGTGCTCCAGGGGGACGATAGATCACCGCAACACGTAGAGAGAGTGGATTAAAGATGCGAATAGCATGTACTTCAAAAGATGTGAACATGAGTGATGGGACATTTGGTAGAACTGTAAACGTGCACTGTGGGGAGAGAAGTAGTCCAACCCCACCTCCTTGTCTGCCTTCAGGTCTGGAGGTGTGGGTGAGATGGAGGCCACCATGTGAAAGTGCTGCAGGTGAGGCAGTGTCTGATTGCATGAGCCATGTTTCTGTTATTGCCAGAAGGTTGAGGTTTTTTGAGAGGAAGAGATCATGAATGGAGGTAAGTTTGTTACAAACAGAGCATGCATTCCAAAGGGCACATTTAAATTACTTTGGAAGAGATGGGAGACAGGTGATGTGTTTGAGGTTTGCTATAGAATGGTAGTGCTCTGATGTATGTGTGTGTGTGAGGAGTGTGGGGGACCTGGATTAGGTGATATATCACCAGCTAATAAGGCAAGGGGATTGTAAGATTTGTGACTTTTTATTTTCTGGCGATAGGTGGAGGTTGTGCTTGTTAGAGATAATAAATAGGACAGCAGTTCATGGGTGTTCACTAGAGGTGAGTGGAGTAATGCAGGTGCAATATGAACAAATGTTTGTGTTGGTGGAGGGGTGAAAGATGACACAGTTCTAAAGATCATGCCATGAAAAGAGACCAAGAAAAGCAATTTGTTCCACATTGTGATAAAAGGAGTTAAAGTCAAATATTTAGGGGATTTTAAAGAATTACCTCTTTGCACTGTTCCATATAGAAAGACAAGTAATGCAGAAATAGGCTGTGTCAGATGTTGCTTATTGCTGGAAGTGAAATCCAGTCAAATGTAGTCCAATGTTTGTCCAACTGTGTTGACTAACTGTGCATTTTCATACACTTTGTGAAGAAATCACACACGTCTACCCCTACATACGTCTCCCCATAGACTGAAGCTAAGTCAGGGTAATTTAGGAATACTCTACAGATGTGCTAATTTGTCAGCTAATCAGAGGAAAGAAAACATTTGTTTAAAAGGCTAGAGGAGGCCAGATACCCATCATAAATTAGGCATTAATAAAAAACTGGGCCAACCTAAGTTTAAACAGATAACAATTTCCTATAACATACTTTTTTACACACAGTTGCAGAGATGAGATACAGAAATTAATGTAGTTCTGAGTAGTAGAATCTGGACATACTTTTTTACACACAGTTGCAGAGATGAGATACAGAAATTAATGTAGTTCTGAGTAGTAGAATCTGGACATACCTGGAGCTGAAAAGAGAAGAGAAGGATGAGGGTTAGTTGCTGTGTTGTCTAACTGTGCATTTTCATCCACTTTGTGAGAAAATCCCACTTCGTGAAGAAATCACACACGTCTACTCCTACATACGTTGATAATATATATATATATATATATATATATATATATATATATATATATATATATATATATATATATATATATAAATTGAGGCGGCATTTCAGAGAATTTATCAGGCCGATAAATACTTATTGGAATTGCCTTATCACCATTAAATATTTCAACATTTCAGTTTTTTGAGCTGAGCCACTAGTAGGTAAAAAGGTAGTAATAGTACACCAGGAAAAAATAGTAGATTATGTAGAGTAATACATCCCAAATAGGCATATTTTATATGTCCCTCGCTTTGCAGATTTCTCTGTACACATAGTTTGGTAGGGCATGTATTAAACATGTCCACTTCCTGATATAATGCATATGCTAAGACTTAAGACAGTCAGCAACAGTTATCCATTAATTGTCCACATAGTATTTTAAGTTGATCGTATAACTAACCCTGATTTTATGTATTGTCGAAGTCAGCAAATTGGATAAAGTCATTTCAATTAATATCGAGCAAACTTGGTTGTCTTTGTCTGAAAAGATGCGTAGAGCACGCTACGGTGTGGAAGGGCGTATCCAGCCGCAACACGTGGCAATAACATTTTTTACACTTTTACACACATTTGTGCAAACACAGCCACTTGTAATTAGTACACATTAATTGTAGTTGCAACACAGTTATTTATGTCAAAATATAATAGTATTTATGTTTAATATTATAAGTTTTATGCATGTTAGTAAAACATATGGTTCAGGTTATAGGAAATATTCATCAGCAGTTGTCCGGTTCTTTTGCCGAAGAGATCGCACATTGCATACTCTAGTTAGCGATGTTAGGGAATAAATGTTTAAAGTGATAGTTACTATAAAATGCTAATAGACTAGTTGAAACTGGATTCTTGGCGGGAAAGTCGGATGCACATATCCTGGAGAGATGACCCCCACCTTTGGATATTTTGGTTTGAACTGGCCTATGATCTGCAACATCCTGGACCTTCCTGAAACCTGGACCAATAGAAGCAAGCCACATCATCTGCATTGTTTTACTGTATTTCTGACTGCATATAAGCAAGAGCTCTTGATCTAGTGACCAGTTTTCTTTGACCACAGACTTCAGACCTGAATGACTGTTGACTGGATCCAGGGCGCCTGCGATAAGTAACAGCTGTACTTATTTTATTTCGCTTGAATTATTCTGCTACTTTTGGATAATAAAGATCTTTGTGCGTTGGAAACACAAATCGAGGTTCGACAATTGTTATTGGATAGCAACAAAACGTGCATAACAGTATAGTGACATGCACATGGCAATACCGGTTTGTGTACAGTCTCAGTTTATTGTATAGTTTGTTTCTCTATAGCTTGGTTCATGCAGACCGTACTTTAAGCTGACTCAATCTGTTCTTCATCCCTCTATAATTTATTCAGAAATTTTAACTTTGTTGTAGCATGCTTTAATAAGCTGTAAACATTTTTCAACTTATACACAGTACTTAGGTATCATCCGCTCTATGGGCTTAACTTGCACTACTCATTGCTCTACTATATATATATCTTTGCCTTAGGACCAACCACCGGAACCATTGTACCTGGTCTTCAAAGAAAATTGGGGATGTGAAAACATTATTTTAGTAGCTAGATATATCTTATGCCTTCTCCACCACAACATTATTAATAATGTATGCATTTTGACATACAGAGAAATACACAGATACAATATGGTGCTTAACTCAATATTCTGTAAATGATTGTACTGATCATTTGCTGTGCCTAGTTGCCAGACCAACACATTTCAATGGGCACACTAATTTCCTGGTCTTTGTAAACACCCTACATTTGTGGATTCTCCAGGCTTTCAGCAATACCAAGAGGCACAGCAGGGTCCAGGCTAACTCATACTTGCCAACTCTCCCGGAATGTCCGGGAGACTCCCGCATTTTGCGAGAGTCTCCCGGACTCCCAGGAGAGTGTGGCAATCCCCCGCATCTGGCATAATTCTGCCCACTTCCTAGTGAAGTGGGCAGAATTAGTTTAAAAACGCAGCGATTCACCGGGAATCGCGGCGTTTGGCTCCATCCCTACTGTCAAATGATGCGATTTGCGTCATTACGTATTGGGGCGGGGCCAAAATGACGCGCCTTTTGGAGCCCTGACCTCATCACGCCCACCTCCCCTGGCAGGCTCCCGGAGCAAGACTTCAAGAAGTTGGTAAGTATGGGCTAACTACAAATAAGAGCAATCTTTATTTACATCTGGTATACTTAAGCACAATTAGTTGGGAACGGTGTGTACATGTATATACTACTGATATCCTTAAATGATAATACACTATCTCTGGTTATTTCTATCTCTTCCACTTTATGTCACGGAGTCTATTAACCGAAAAGTTTGGGAGCTCTGTATCACAGCACAGACGTGCTTTACTAATCTATATATCTGATATGCATAACCTCATATTTTGGGATTACCGTATATACTCGAGTATAAGCCGAGTTTTTCAGCACATTTTTTGTGCTGAAAAAGCCCCCCCTTGGCTTATACTCGAGTGATGCTCCAGGACCACACTTTTTTACTCTCTATCCCCGAGTTTCACATACCGCGCATGCGCGGCCAGCAGCGCTCATCGGAAACAGGCAGCAGGGAGGTCACACAATGCCCAGCGTCCAACCACGCAGCCTGACTGGAACACCAGCGCCCGCCTGACCACATCATCAGCAGTCGTCCACGGGCAGACCGGTTCACACGCCCCTATATCTCTGACGTCATCCGGAAGTAGCGTGCGTTCCTGCTGTCGGCAACACACTATCATCAAGGAGTCAATGCGTGAGCGCGGTTAGCGCTGTGCAACATAACGGGGATCCCTGTATCGTAAGTTAGTTAGGAGACACCGCTGGACTCCATTTATATTGCTGGATTGTTGAGGTTTGATTTAAACTGTTGATTGGACTCTGTTCCCTTTTGTGACTTGTTTGGACGATAAGGACCCACCAGCTCCATACAGTACAATTTGCAGTAGCCTCTACTGCCTATATATAATTGTACTTCCTTAACCTGTTTGCGTGATCTTTTATCACCTTTTGCTATGCCATTTTTTCATTACGTGCTCAACAATTTTTATTTGTTGTTTTAATAAATGTATTGTATTTTTACTCCGTGATATCCTCAATATGTCAGTACCGATTGGTACACTATTTCTAACCCATTGTAAGACAATTGAGCGCAATTATTTTACCATTATACTAGACCGGTTCATACCGCACACAGCCTCTACGGGACCCTTCACAGCATCCAAGGCATCCTGCATGATGGTAGCTTAAGTGCATTTACTACCATCTAAAGGTAATAGCACAATATCGCCACACCTGCAAGACTGGAAGTCACTACCTTTTGAACATTATTCCACTGTGCACCTATAACGCCTACCTTGCAGACACAACTACTGCAGATCCATCTGTTTATCGGCACATCCAATTACTATTTCAGTAGCAGTATTACTTGTTTGTTTTCACACACTGTTTTACTGTATAGCACTGCATTTATCCAGTGTACTATCCATTCCCTTGCCCATCTCCTTAACCCCCAATCCCGCTGCTTCTAATGAATGTGCTTCCACTGTAGTGGAAGCATGGGGTCTCAGCTGAACGTATAAAAGTAAAGTAAAAAAAATTACCAGTAGCTGCTGCATTTCCCACTGTAGGCTTATACTCGAGTCAATAAGTTTTTCCAGTTTTTTATGGTAAAATTAGGTGCCTCGGCTTATATTCGGGTCGACTTATACTCGAGTTTATACGGTACATCAAATTACTACACTATTAGTTGCACTATTTCTTCCTTTTTTTTATAGATTTTAAAAAATATGGAAATAAACACAAAACAGACTTTTTCTGTAAAGTATATGCACTGCCCCCTGCCCAAACTTTTAATTGTATTATTTAATGCAGTTAACTAAAATATAGTTAAAAGTAGGTGTATCTGATTGAGGAGAACATAAATGGATGGGAGGCAATCAGGTCATGCTCGCATGCAATCCTTTTCTGCCCTCTCCGGTGAAGGCTAGCTTTGGAATAGAGTGTTCCAGTGCAGGAAGCGCCAATGGGGTCCTATGCTGCTACAATGTAGCATATGGAACATGAAAATAAGTACTTTGCAGTTATCAAAACATTTAAGGTAAGAAAATATATTGAGAAGAATTTCATCCAGTATATATATAGAGCAAAAGAACTAGGATTCTGCTGTTGTTGTCTATACATATAGGATAGGAAAATAGTCTCAGAATTTCTCCCAGAGAAGTAATTGCACACTTGTACATAGTCATATACAGGACTAGGATTAGCACTGTAAAATGTGCAGTATATATACATAATAAAATGTGTTATTAAGTAAAAGAATGAGACATAACATAAATGGCACTATATTGAAAAAGTAAAACGTGCTGGACCACAGAGCTATTTGCACAACTGCACCTCTTTATTCACTTAACTTAATGCAAGCCTTCATTCCAGTTTTGGAAACTCTCCCATAAAATTTATTATTTCTTCCAAGTCTAAATTATTTCCAATTGAGGACAAATATCCTAATTAATATGACCATTTCTAAAATACTGCTCCTTTTAGCTTTTTTTTAATGAATCTTTAGCAGACATTATGGTTTCTTTTATTACACAATCCAATATTGTTTTGCATGGATTGAAAGGAGCCTGTCAATGTGCTTTCCTGTAAAGCCATTGAAGGGACAATGTGTAAGATGCAAGTCCTTTTAAGGGAAGATAAAGTCTCTACAGCCTTTCAGTAGGGAACAACTTCCTAACTGTGTCATATTAACCCATTCAATCTCATTTAAATAATGTTGTCTTGCAACTCAATATTTAATTTTTGTCAGTGGCTAAATGAGCCTTTCCTGCACTTAGCAATGACCATCCCAATCCAGACATTCCTGGATTGGAATGGTCATTGCTGAGTGCAGGAAAGGCTCATTTCGCCACTGCCCTTGCTATTACCTGCAATATTTTATCTAGTATAAATATAAAGAATATTGCCATACTGTGTGAAAATAACAGGACAGCAGCAGTCATTTTGCTTGTGTTAGCTAATGTAATTACCATTTGTCTCAAAAGTCCATTATTATGAGGTGCAGCTTAGATTTGGTTTGTAATCAGAACAATGTCTGATTTAACTAGCTGGCAGCCCATGTTAATTAGCAAGGTCAACAGGTAATCTGAGAGGTAATGAGATTATAACTTCTAAATGATATGCAATGTGCCTCCACAGTAATATATTGACTGAAATAGCATTGGGAAATGTATCAATATGTATCAATGTAAATGTAATTATATCAAAATGTATCACAGATTTAGATGGCGTAACACTGCTGTTACAATGTGCCAAAAGTCTTATTGTTTCATGTAAGCGTGCAGTGTCATTCCCTGCTGTAATATTGTATCCCCATGTTTAGTGTTACCAGCCAAAATAGATAACTGAGTCAAGCCATTACATTCTATAATCAAGGTAGCAGAGACTACTGCCCTGCTGTAAGGGGGAGGTTTGAGACATTTGACCCTACTTCCTATGTATACAGCAAAGAATATAGGGAGAGGAGAATGCCAGAGGAGCTATTGTAGCTTGGAGGATTCTGGTGTATAGGAGATCAGCGAAAAGGACTCTGGGCCAGGCATTGTGGTGCCGCTGGAGGAAATCCTACCAGAATAGGGTTTGTGTGAGCCAGTATCCCAAGCTGGGCGACACCATAACTGTTTTGCAATATTACCACTACCATAACGGTATCATACTTTTTAGACAAAGACGATCAAGTTTGCTAGATATTAATTGAAATTACTTTATCCAATTATCTGACTTCGACAGAAAGTAGTTAAGATGATATCATTAAATTGCACCATCAGTGAACTAATTAATTAACCAGGCAATGCATCTGTGGCTTCAATTCACTGTTATTTCCTAGTTTTAAAAAAGAAACAAATAATTTCTACTAGTGAATTTGTTGTGAAAAGTTTCACCAAGGATATGATTTATACAGTAAATAAAACTAACATCATTATCAAATTAACAAAGAACTCAATGCACTCATATTTTGTCATGAATGCTAGTATATTACAGTGCACTCACAAGGAGCTTCAATGAAACCCGAGGCACCAAACAATTGCCCTATTTGCACTGACCAAACACAATATCTGCCTATAGCTCCTGCTGATTCATATTGTTCCAGATGATCAATGAAGGGTATTAGCGGGGGATGGACCATCCCATTCAATATCACAGTATGCTTCTGTAAAGACTTGCATAAAACATAACATTAAAATATATAAAAAAATACATAGTTGCCAAAGTGTCAAATAATTTCCAGGAACAATTTGCTGATGGGCAGATGCCTCTAAGCACATTGAGCCTCATTTAGATTTTACGGATGAGTAAATATTTTGTTGCAAATAGTACATAATTATGTATATATGTTGAGTTGCAGATATCTTAAAATATGTCAAACTCAAAAAACGCAACATTTCTGCATCAAATGTGTATGTTTTCACCATGCAATATTATAGAGATGTGGCTTAAATATGTTAGTAGTAAATGCAAAAGGCACATTAATCAGTTTGTACACAATATAATGTAATAAAGTGTCATATATACAGAAAATAGTGTCTTCTATTATTACTATGAATAAATGAAAAAGTCGTATTTTCCATATAAAATATAGAAAATCACTGTTTATTTACTACATTAGTCCACTGGGAATCTTCTTTCCAACAGAGGACCAAATGGAAATTACACATATGAAGTACATTTAGCTAGAAGGTTCTATACGCAAGAAGCAGGCACAAACAACTAGATTGTGCTGCGTTATCATCATCATCATCACCATCATCATCATCACATATCTTTACATCAGGCCTCCAGTGCCTGCAAAAAAAGTCTTGCTATGGTCGACTCTTCAGGCATAAGGGTCCACAAGTCAAAGATACGCTCAAATCTAGATATAGATGAATTTTGGTAAACACGCACAGTATGATATGCATATATTTAGACCAAACAGCCACAGAACTGGGCACACGTCAAGCTCTAATTGAGTCCCATTATGCACAATAATGTCTCAGTGGAACACTGTAATCTCCATCATGTCACCTATACTGGAATTTGTAATAACATAGCTTTTTTGTTTTTTATATCCTTTTTTTCAATAAATATTTTTAAAGCCCATATAATAAGAATAAATGGTAAAATTTTGCATTTACCAGGCAGAAAAAAATGGAATTTTATATGGAATTTGCCAATATCATAAAATAGGGACATTTTCCAGAGACAGATCTTTAAAACCTGGAAAATAAGGGACAAATATAAGTTAATGTCTATGTGTATTACTCATGTGTTTTTCATTTACATTTGTAAGCTTTTAAAATTGCTTTTGTTATTCAATATTTGTGCTTTGTGTTCTGTTAAAAAAAATATTTTCTCAATTTATTTTGATAAATGTATTTATTCAGTTCAAGTACCTGCCTCTCATGTAATTTTAACTTGCCCAGGGAAAATAAACCATTCACTAATCTGTTCAGTGTTAACAACTTTCTACCCACCTATAAACCCCAATATGTTTTCAGAGCCTAAACTTCTAAGCTGCCTTTGTTTAAGGAGCATATTATATGATTCTATTTGCTTTATTAGATATAAGTTATACTATGTTTAGCTGCAAGCAAATAGCCCATGTGACATGGACCTTATTTCCTTTTTGAGCTAAGCCTCTCCTAATCTCCCTTTTACACCTTATCCACTTTCCCTACTTCTTAGGCAAGGATCACACTGGAGCATTTCGTCCAATAATTGGGCAAATCAGTCGACATACGACAGTTTGGAGTTTGGGTTATTGTGTATAGTGACACGATGGTCAAAAGTTGTTCCAAACTGTCGACTGTCAGCTTATTTGGTTGGTCGTACTTCTTAATATTTTCTGATCAATCATGTAGTGTGTATAAGTTTCTGATCGATACACGAGCAGCTGCCGATAGTTCCTTGTTAGGTTCTTCTAGCGGTAAAGCAATAGCAGGTGTCTAATGCATTAATGTGTACAGCATATGTCTGCCAGTTTAATTATAAACCTTTGCCAGTGTAATCTTATTTATGTAGACATATATATATATATATATATATATATATATATATATATATATATATATATATAGAGGCATTTAGCTGGCAATATGCAGAGAAAGCAGGGAAGTAGAGTAAAACATTTGTGCAATAATGCACCTAGGTTAAATGTAAAGACTTATGTATGAAAAGCAAAAGTTTAAGTTTGGTTAAACTTACATGATTTGAAATCCTTCCTCTCAGCAAACAGACAGGGTGTGTCTGTTAGTGCAAACAGAGCCAGGGATGGGTGTTTCCTCTTAAAGAGAAGGTGGGTGTGTCACCTGTCCATCAAGCTAAGGCAGGGGGAGGAGTATCAGGTATAAAAGCTTGTTTGTATCATTTGTGCACGGAGACCAACGCTGGGGAAGCTGGCTGGTCTTGAAAGAGCTGAGCTATGTCTAGCTAGCGTTTAGGGTCTCCAAGAATTGCTGTGAAGTCTGTACGGTGTCAAAACATTTACCATCCTGACAATAAAACTACATAAAAAGGAAGAAGTTGTTCGAGTGTGCTTCTGCAGTAGCGGGCTCTTGCCACTATATATATATATATATATATATATATATATATATATATATATATATATACACATATATATATATATATATATATATATATATATATATATATATATATATATATACACACACATACACACATACACACACACATATATATATTGCTTATGTCTGCCTCCATAATTACAACTACTTGTCACTTTATTGCATTCTCAATACACATTCATAAAAGTGCAAAATATGTGTACATTTGTCTGCCTGCATAATTATATACATTTTTGTATATAACACATTCTTGTGTTTCCTACAGATGTGTATAGATGTGTATTTGTGTATTTTATTTATGTCTGGTTGTATATTAGTATACCTGTGTAAATGGTAATGCATCTTGCCTCTGTGTTCTGTAACCCTTTACAGGTACATTCAATATGTTTTATAATCAAACCTTTATTTACTTGTTAATACATATATTTGTAAAATACACAGAATAAACAACACATTATAATTACAACAGATTTATTGTTGAATTCTGTAAAAAAAAATTAACAGTTGAAAAATATAAAATTTCAACATATTTATATTAGCACTATAACATTTGGACTTTTTAATGGTTAAACTGGCTAGTGCTTTGTGGCATAACCTTCTGAAAAAACTGAAACATCTCCATGAAGATTGTTTTCTATTTTTTTTTAAAAAAAATTTTTACATCACTGATGTTAGCCCTTAATTCTTGAAAATATTCGTCAAGCTTTCCCATCTTCTCATTCGTCAAGCTTTCCCATCTTCTTGACCACACCCTTCAAAGAACTACAAACATCCTTTTCTGAGCTACCAAGGATTTGTACTCAAATATAATTATAACACCATCAAACTACAGGTAGACACCATCGCACACATTTTGGCATACACAGATGCAGCTTGGTAGTATAGGAGAACAATATGTAATGCCAAAACTATACATGACTTCTATTCCTATATCAAGCTCAAACATGCAACAGTTCAGTGCATCACAAATGGATAATTGCGAAGTGTTGCAATATGAACAACTAGAAACTGATTATTTGGCTGCTTTTATTGGACTGCACTTTATTTACTTAATGTATATTGTAAATTTTATGTATGCTAATAAAAATATACATTTTTTTCTAAAGAAAACTAATTATGTTTACCAATCTTTATATACTGTTCATTTAGAACTTCAATGATAGCATCACAGGTCTTAGGTATTATCAAACCCAGAGCTTGCGGTGAAATTGCTGTGCGGTATTTCAGATCAGCCAGTGTCCTTCATTTTGCCAAAAGTATTATGGTAGTAATCTGTCAAATCATCTGAATCTAGTGCAGGCTTGGCTAACCGGTGGTACTCCAGGTGTTGTGAAACACCTGGAGTATACAGTGACGGACTGGGGCTTGAAGGGCCCACCAGGTGATGCAACACTAGGGGCCCACCAAAGGGGGTGTGGTCAGCCTTCATAGAGGCGGGACCAGACACTAGAGGGGGAGTGGTCAGTTCACGAAGGACAGCTAACACCTTAGTGCATTACATAAAGAATGCAGTATGTGTATAAAGAATACACAGTCTTGACCTGCCCCTTAGATTGGGCAGAACAGTCACCAAAAATCACGATTGTCCCACTAGACCAGGATTGGCTAACCTGTGGCACTCCAGGTGTTGTGAAACTACAAGCCCCAAAATGCTTTGCCAATATATAGCAGCTTATTGCTGGAAGGGTATGCTGGAACTTATAGTTTCACAACACCTGAAGTACCACCGGTTAGCCAAGCCTGCACTAGACTCAGATCATTTGACAGACTGTCCTACCTGTTGTTGTCACTTTTACCACCTGTGGCTGCTGGATTCTTTACTTGCGGCTTGTCTGGATCCTGGAATGTTGAGGGCCCTATTTGAAAAAAATAATGGGTACATTTAGAAATGTCAACCATCCCTGCCATTAACAGCACCCACATTTAATAATTAGGCCTCTCTTCAGCCTCAACATTAAAGTAATAGTTCTCACATTTGATGAATAGATCTATTTCCCTCCAACCAACCCCAACATTAAATGAATAGTATTCCTATTTAATAAATAAACCTATTACCCTCCCTCTAAACAGTCCCAGCAATAAATTATTAGCATTTACGTTTAATAAATCCATTTCCCACGACCATTCCTAGCATTAAATAATTAAGAAATAAATATACAAACAGAAATTCCCCGTCGCTAAGTATAAATATGCAATGCAGAGACCAATCTGTAAATCAGATTGAATATGTATTGTAATATACTTGAAACAGATACATGAATAAACAATGATGCTGTTAAAACAAACACAGTGTAAATTTAAAAACTAAGTCTGCAGACAGAAACAGAAAAATCAAAAAAATATATGCATATATAAAAATATAAAAATACAAAAGGAAAAGAAAAGAAAAAACAAAATCCAAAATAAGAACAGGTAGAAAATAAATAAATATCCAACACAAAAAAAGGATATGCAAAAATGAAAATTGAAATTTAAAAATAAAATAAAAATAGGCTGGTGAGCTAGTGTGTACACATGGTTGTATGTGCTATTATCCTCCAAGTAGAGAGAATAGTGTCCTCCACCCTATAGGGCTTCCAGATGAAAATGGTTAAAGGAGAGCAAACTGTCAAAAGAAATCTACCACTCAATACTGCGCTACATATGCTGTCCCATGCAGCGCTTAACATCTAGTATATAGATCAAAGTCCACATATGCCAGTTACTCACTGAACCAGTCCCCGAAAATGTCCAGAGGCAGCGCTCTCTGCCGTCCGTCCGAAAAGGTTCTATAGTATCCTCAAGTATGCGCGTGTCGGAAATCCGTAGGTCCTTACAGCTGGATAGTGAAAAAACCTCAACAATATATATAAGAAAAACGGAAGTACCTAAGGTCCAAACAGCCAATAGGGACTGCCAAAGTTAAAAGACCTGCCCACATAAAGAACAGAGGGAACACCCCTTGTGTACTGGTGGTTTAACCGGTAGCCCGCTGGGCCAGTCCGACGCTGGATATGGGTCTCCTTAAACGGTGTCCTACTTCTGTGTGATGGGGGTGAGTAGTTGGAGCAGTTCCTGGAATGTGGGTTCATTCATTCTCAGGAAATTCCTGAAGTCATCGGGGTTGTTGACCCCTATCTCCTGTAACAGGGACATATGAGAGGACGAGTCTCTCCTCTTGAGCCACTCTTTGGTCCAAAAAGATCTATACTTTCTCCTTCCTTACCTTCAGGTCTGTACTTGCAGTTTTTTGCCACAGCGCATTGAAAAGAGCACTTGCTTGTTGTTCTTCAACAGTATCCATATTAGTAAAAAATGTTGTTGATGTGCGGTTGCGAATGAACGTACACTGTACAAGTGCTAAGAATGTATGAAGAAAATGTGTTACTGTTGCATTTTTTATGAGGTTTGGGGTGGTTACTATTGAACATACTCTGACCTTTATTCCTTTATTTAAATTTCTTGGAGATTTCGTTAGATGGACCTCATAAGTCATTTCAGTGTGTAGAAATTACAAATCTTTGCTCACGACAATATGGCAGTGAAATGTCACAGCCAGAACGGTCAGTCTTTTGTTAATCATCTAAAACGTGACTAGTGTGTATGCATTAATCATCCAAGCGATCGAACCTTCGTAGATAATACCTTGGTTGGAAAATTCTCCAGTGTGTATCTAGCTTTACTCTGTTAGCCGCAGCAGACATGGGCACCGCCGTGACTCTCCGCCTCTCCTCTATGGCGTCCCGGCCGTTGTTATGATGACCGGGACGTCCCTTCTGGCCCGACGTCCCGTTTGCCTAGGCAACAACGGGGATGCCTGCATTTACCTGTCGCAGACCAGCTATCATATAGCCGGGTGCGTGCGCACAGGACTGGCTCATCTTAGCCAATATTGGCTAATCTAGGGGAGCTTTTCCTGCATTACTGGCTGTATGCCAGTAATTTCTTATGCAGCCACCTGGTTGATTTGCACTGGCTGTGTGCCTTTACTCTCATTGGTCACTTGCGATCTAATCAATTAAGCTACTCCTGTGGATTGTTGTAGGGTTCTGTTCTGATTGGCTCTTTGTACTATTTAAGGCAGTGAGCACTGAACCTCACTGCTGGTTAAAGCGTTCTGTTCCAGTACTGCTGCCTGCTCCTGTTCCTGTCTTTGGTGTTGTAACCTATGATTGATTACCCGGGTATGACCTTTGCCTGTTCATGGATTCCGAACCTCTGCTAGTGATCCTGACCTATCGCCTGTCCCTGGATCCTGAACCTGTGCCTGTGACCTTGACCCTTCTGCCTGTACCTGATATATCCTCTGGTGCTCTGTCCCGTCCGCTGGTCCTGTCGCTGTTCCGTGTGCAACCTCCTGTACCTGTGTGCTGCTGTGCCAGCATAAACTCATATTACTCTGAGCATAAGACCTGGGGGCATCTGAGTACCTGTGAGCATAACCAGTCTCTACAGGAAAGGCGGCTGCTAAAGGTGAAGACCTCTTCTACCTGTTCTATGAGTTTATGCCGCGCTAGTGGCCATAACATACTCTAAAGCATCCAATTCCATTATTATTTAACAATGCATGAATGGTAATGTGTAATAATACTGTAACACATATCTGTGTTTTAAAGTATGTTGTATTTTATATGGCAATGGATTTGTTTTGGCCGAAGCTTATATCTACAGTAATTATCCTTATCACCAGATAAAGGTGCAGTAAAATGTACTGATTCTATTATATGTCACTATTTAATGACTCCATACGTTCTTACAAGCGTTAAAAACATCTCTGTGGACCTTCCCAACACATTTACCCACTGTAAATGTAAAAAATAGACCAAGAAAAATGCAATAGAACGTAAGTAAACACACTATTGGGTCTTTTCATGTTAGAAATAATGTTGTAAAGTGCATTTGAAAAACACCAGTGATTATGACGGTAAACTGATGGTATAAAGGAGGAGCTTTATGCAGCACATTTGTTGCTCAATTGAAATAAAACACAAATGACTGTTACAGGTTCATATTAAATTTAATACACAAAACGTGACTTTTTTTTTTTGGAATGGGTCATCTGAAACCTAAAGAAAAATAGAATAAGTTAAGAGTAAAGCCAGATTACAGGATGATTCATTAAGAGCTGGCTAATAGCAGTAACATTTTTCTCTGACCTATATTAATTTATACCTCAAGAAAATAATATACATGCTCAACTTGATAGAATGCATCACAAAATATTTATGCCATGAGATAAAAACCACCACACACTTGTGAGAATGGTCTTAATTTGATCATTTTGCAGAATTGCAGTCTTCACACTAATGTTGAAGAAAAAACTTGAGAAATTCATGCTGACATGTATCATGTTCATAATTTTGTTGTACTCATCAGAAAGCCATTTTATGTGCTTAGGAAAACTAAGGTAGTTAAGATGATATCATTAAATTGCACCATCAGTGAACTAATTTTCACTCAGCATATTTCATTAGCGAGGCAAATTATTTACGGCTTTTATTGACTGACTTGAAAGCTGGTTTAAAATAAAAAAAATCTACTTTCTACTACTGTATTTTTTTGTGAAAACTTTCACCTGAATCTTATGGTACAAAACATTTCTTTTGTTTTTTCTGTTAACTATAATAGACATAACTAACATTTTTAGGATTATGTTCCATATTGCAAAAAAGTCCATCTTATTTTGGCTAATAAGGGCATACTTATAATTGGTCAAAAAGCTGTATAACTGATGAAGACTGTGAATAAAGTATTTTTTAAATATTTTTTGAGATAACTTTTTTTTTAACTAAATGAAACTGAAAGCCAAAAGCCGAGTATCACTCAGCTTACTTGGAAAGATATTGATGATACAATGCAACAGTTTTTTTTGAAGTGCACAGTGTGGACTATCTATGTTCAGCGGTGTAAAACCAAGTAAATTTACAGTGCGCAGCTACTGAACTTCGCAAATGAGGTACATTGGTCTGTCCCAGTGACTATTGCGTTTTTGTTACCTTTCTGGCTGGTAAGTGCAACTGCCTCTCATGCATCCTCCTGTGTTTCTGAGTTTCTCAAGAACACGCTGAAGCAATGTGATGGAGATGATTCAAGCAGACCTTATGTCATCGATGGAGGCAGCAGTATGGCCCTTTACCAATGAGCATTGCATTTTCAAAAAAAAATGCAAGCACAAACTGCATGTGAAAATAAATAGAAATGCTGTGTTTGCACCTGTGTCCAATAAACAATTGATATGCGGTTCATACTAGAGATGAGCGCACTCGGATTTCTGAAATCCGAGCCCACCCGAACGTTGCCGATCCGAGTCGGATCCGAGACAGATCCGGGTATTGGCGCCAAATTCAAATCTGAAACTGAGGCTCTGACTCATAATCCCGTTGTCGGATCTCGCGATACTCGGATCCTATAAATTCCCCGCTAGTGGCTGCCATCTTCACTCGGGCTTTGATCAGGGTAGAGGGAGGGTGTGTTAGGTGGTCCTCTGTCCTGCTATATCTCGTGCTGTTCAGTTAAATTCTGTGCTGTGCTCAGTCCAGTGGTGCTGTGTCCTGTGCTCTGTCCTTCTGAGGTCAGTGGTGCTGCTGGGTCCTGTGCTGTGTCCTGTTCAGTCCAGTGGTGCTGTGTCCTGTGCTCTGTGCTTCTAAGGGCATAGTTATTTCCCCAATATTCCAAAGTGTTTCAAAAAATAAAAAAAAAACAGTTATTTAAAAAAAAATACAAAAAATTAATTACATTTTTTTTTCATTACAACAAAATTTGCACAACCAATCCTGCAGTATAAGCCCATTGGTACTGCAATATTACCAAGTTCACACATTCAGCAGTAAAAGTCCAGTGGTACTGCAATATTACAAAGTTCACACATTCTGCAGTATCAGTCCAGTGGTGCTGTGTCATGTGCTCTGTCCTTCTGAGGTCAGTGGTGCTGCTGGGTCCTGTGCTGTGTCCTGTTCAGTCCAGTGGTGCTGTGTCCTGTGCTCTGTGCTTCTAAGGGCATAGTTATTTCCCCAATATTCCAAAGTGTTTCAAAAAATAAAAAAAACAGTTATTTAAAAAAAAATACAAAAAATTAATTACATTTTTTTTTCATTACAACAAAATTTGCACAACCAATCCTGCAGTATAAGCCCATTGGTACTGCAATATTACCAAGTTCACACATTCAGCAGTAAAAGTCCAGTGGTACTGCAATATTACAAAGTTCACACATTCTGCAGTATCAGTCCAGTGGTGCTGTGTCCTGTGCTCTGTGCTTCTACGGGCATAGTTATTTCCCCATTATTCCCAAGTTTTTAAAAAATAAAAAAAAAGTTATAAAAAAATATTAAAATAAAAAAGTAATTATAACCAAATTTGCAAAACCAATCCAGCAGTATAAGTCCATTGGTACTGCAATATTACCAAGTTCACACATTCTGCAGTATCTTGTGCTACATATAATGGAGACCAAAAATTTGGAGGATAAAGTAGGGAAAGATCAAGACCCACTTCCTCCTAATGCTGAAGGCTGCTGCCACTAGTCATGACATAGACGATGAAATGCCATCAACGTCGTCTTCCAAGCCCGATGCCCAATCTCGTAGTACCGGGCATGTAAAATCCAAAAAGCCCAAGTTAAGAAAAAGTAGCAAAAAGAGAAACTTAAAATCATCTGAGGAGAAACGTAAAGTTGCCAATATGCCATTTACGACACTGAGTGGCAAGGAACGGCTTAGGCCCTGGCCCGTGTTCATGACTAGTGGTTAAGCTTCACCCACGGATCTTATCCCTCCTCCTCCTCCCCCCCTCCAAAAAATTGAAAGAGAGTTATGCTGTCAGCAACAAAACAGCAAACAACTCTGCCTTCTAAAGAGAAATTATCACAAATCCTCAAGGCGAGTCCAAGGGTGTTGGTGGTTGTCAAGCCTGACCTTCCCATCACTGTACGGGAAGAAGTGGCTCGGGAGGAGCCTATTGATGATGTAGCTGGCGCTGTGGAGGAACTTGATGATGAGGATGGTGACGTGGTTATTGTAAATGAGGCACAAGGGGGGGAAACAGCTGATGTCCATGGGATGAAAAAGCCCATCGTCATGCCTGGTCAGAAGACCAAAAAATGCATCTCTTCGGTCTGGAGTTATTTTTATCCAAATCCAGACAACCAATGTATGGCCATATGTAGCTTATGTAAAGCTCAAATAAGCAGGGGTAAGGATCTTGCCCACCTAGGAACATCCTCCCTTATACGTCACCTGAATAACCTTCATAGTTCAGTGGTTAGTTCAGGAACTGGGGCTAGGACCCTCATCGGTACAGGGACACCTAAATCCCGTGGTCCAGTTGGATACACACCAGCAACACCCTCCTCGTCAACTTCCTCCACAATCTCCATCAGATTCAGTCCTGCAGCCCAAGTCAGCAGCCAGACTGAGTCCTCCTCAATACGGGATTCATCCGAGGAATCCTGCAGCGGTACGCCTACTACTGCCACTGCTGCTGTTGCTGCTGTTAGTCGGTCATCTTCCCAGAGGGGAAGTCGTAAGACCGCTAAGTCTTTCACAAAACAATTGACCGTCCAACAGTCGTTTGCCATGACCATAAAATACGATAGTAGTCACATTATTGCAAAGCGTATAACTGCGGCTGTAACTGCAATGTTTGTGTTAGACGTGCGCCCGGTGTCCGCCATCAGTGGAGTGGGATTTAGAGGGTTGATGGAGGTATTGTGTCCCCGGTACCAAATCCCGTCGAGATTCCACTTCACTAGGCAGGCGATACCAAAAATGTACAGAGAAGTACGATCAAGTGTCCTCAGTGCTCTAAAAAATGCGGTTGTACCCACTGTCCACTTAACCACGGACATGTGGACAAGTGATTCTGGGCAAACGAAGGACTATATGACTGACAGCCCACTGGGTAGATGCATCCCCTTCCGCAGCAACAGCTGCATTAGTAGCAGCATCTACAAAATGGCTGCTCGTGCAAAGGCAGGCAACATTGTGTATTACAGGCTTTAATAAGAGGCACAACGCTGACAACATATTAGAGAAACTGAGGGAAATTATCTCCCAGTGGCTTACCCCACTTAGACTCTCATGGGGATTTGTGGTGTCAGACAATGCCAGTAACATTGTGCGGGCATTAAATATGGGCAATTTCCAGCACGTCCCATGTTTTGCCCACACCATTAATTTGGTGGTGCAGCATTACCTCAAGAGTGATAGGGGTGTGCAGGAGATGCTTGCGGTGGCGCGCAAAATTGCTGGACACTTTCGGCATTCAGCCAGTGCCTACCGCAGACTAGAGGCACATCAAAAAAGCATGAACCTGCCCTGCCATCACCTCAAACAAGAGGTTGTGACGCGCTGGAACTCCACCCTCTATATGCTGCAGAGGATGGAGGAGCAGCAAAAGGCCATTCAGGCCTACACAGCCACCTACGACATAGGCAAAGGAGTGGGGATGCGCCTCAGTCAAGCGCAGTGGAGACTGATTTCCGTGTTGTGCAAGGTTCTGCAGCCATTTGAACTTGCCACACGAGAAGTCAGTTCCGACACTGCCAGCTTGAGTCAGGTCATTCCCCTGATCAGGCTGTTGCAGAAGCAGCTGGAGAAAGTGAGGGAGGAGCTGGTAAGCCACTGCGATTACACCAAGGAGGGAAGCTCTTGTGGATGAAGCCCTTTGTACGCTTTGCCAGGATCAGAGGGTGGTCACTCTTTTAAAGTCAGAGGAATACATTCTGGCCACCGTGCTCGATCCTCGGTTTAAAGCAAATGTTGTGTCTCTGTTTCGGGCGGACACAAGTCTACAGCGGTGCAAAGACCTGCTGGTCAGGAGATTGTCCTCTGAAGAGGACCGTGACATGCCAACAGCTCCACCCTCATTTTCTTCCACATCTATGGCTGCGAGGAAAAAGCTCAGTTTTCCCAAAAGAGGCGCTGGCAGGGATGCTGATAACATCTGGTCCGGACTGAAGGACCTGCCAACCATTGCAGACATGTCTACTCTCACTGCATTGGATGCTGTCACAATAGAAAAAATTGTGGATGATTACTTTGCTGACACCATCCAAGTAGACATGTCAGACAGTCCATATTGTTACTGGCAGGAAAAAAAGGCAGTTTGGAAGCCCCTTATAATGATGTTTATAAAAATGAATAATCAATTCCTTAATGAAGTACAGCACTGCCCTCCAGATAGTACAGAGGGACCTGTGGTTGTGGATTCCAGCGGGGACGAATTGATAATGTGTGATGAGGAGGAAGTACACACTGAAGGGGGAGAGGAATCAGAGGTTGAGGATGAGGATGACATCTTGCCTCAGTAGAGCCTGTTTAGTTTGTACAGGGAGAGATGAATTGTTTTTTTGGTGTGGTGGCCCAAACAAACCAATCATTTCAGCCAAAGTTGTTTGGTAGGCCCTGTCGCTGAAATGATTGGTTTGTTAAAGTGTGCATGTCCTATTTCAACAACATAAGGGTGGGTGTGAGGGCCCAAGGACAATTCCATCTTGGAACTTTTTTTTTTGCATTATATGACCAATCAACAGTCGTTTGCCATGTTCAAAAAATAAAACCAAATTTAAACAAATTCAAGAAATTAAACCAAAAGTAAAATGGATACAAAAAACTGTAAGGCGCTGCAAACACCCTTCCAACAACTTGGGCTACTGCTCTTCAGAGACAGAATCTAGATCTGTCAAATATTCAAATAAAACTTGCCAACAAAGAGAGGAGCGCAAAGCACCAAGTACATAAAATTACAATTTTTATTAGCATGTACAAATAAAATATGAGATAAGCAATTAGCTAAATAAGCTATTGACACATTGGACAAAAAGCTAAATATATAGTAAAACTGACCAATGGTTATAACAAGATGTGGCCAAATTGATTAGCATATGGTACCATATGACGCTAAATTAACTTATAGCCGTTGGATATCCAATCTCAGTTTGATAGTGAATATTGAGATTATAATCTTAATGAGCTGAATCCGGGAATGGAATGGTGCACAACAAATAGTTATTCTGAATCAATTCCACCAATGAGGTACAATGGACCCCGATATCAGTCCAGATGATAGAAGGATAGTGTATCAGTTTACGCTAACAGACAAGGCTGTTAGTTGCATCATGATTATAGGAGAATCCACTAAAAATGTTATGCGCCCCAAAAAGCAGGAATAATTGCTTATATCTTCTACTGCCGATATTTAGTTGATCAGATATTTAGTCGGCAATGGCAATATTCGCTGACTTAGGCAAAGTCCAAGGTTCAAACACAAATGCGGTAAGCACTGTAGAACTGAAAATTGGATACTTAGCTTTGCTATGCTCATCCGTGGATCTCAAGCTCCCATCATGAAAATATTCTGGTAACTCCGATGAAAATGGAAACAGCAACCCACGTAAGTATGGTCCCGGAAAGAATCCAAAAACAACTATTGGTTTGGGCTGGCCAGCACCTGGTGAAATTTGCAATATGTAACACTGCTAACGCGTTTCTCGGCGTCCCGCCGCTTCTTCAGAGGTAAGTAAGCTTTTTGTCCAATGTGTCAATAGCTTATTTAGCTAATTGCTTATCTCATATTTTATTTGTACATGCTAATAAAAATTGTAATTTTATGTACTTGGTGCTTTGCGCTCCTCTCTTTGTTGGCAAAAGTAAAATGCCCTGTCATAATTTAAAACAAGAGGTATTGACGTGCTCTAAAACTACTGTATTGTTGTTAATATTTTATAAACACTACACTTGAAAGCTTGAGTCTTTCAATGAAAAAGTAACTGTCCATTACATGAATATTTGCAACAGGGACATTTTTAGGGTTAAGAAAGTCAACTAATAACACTTCGACGCTCTCTGTCCTTATAAACACTACACTTGGAAGTTGGAGGAGGTATTGTGGCCCCGGCACCAAATTTACTTCCGGGGCCACTCCACTGTGCAGTCCATATTTCGGTGTATCAGATATTAAACAACGGTGACAGTTGATGCCCAATTTTTTAATTATATTTTTGGCGCTGTAAAAAATTGTGTTCCGGGCACACCACACTACGCAGTCCATACCCTTTTTTGGTTGAATTCTGACCCGTGGAGGGTTTTTTAATTATATTGTGGCCTCGGTACCAAATTGTGTACCGGGGCCACCACACTACGCAGTCAAGATAGATAGATGCGTATCATAGATAAAGTACATTCAGTGGTGTGGGGCAAATTGAAAAATATTCTAAATGCTGTGACATTATCAAAAACAAGAGGTTTTCACACGCTGAAACTCCAACATGTGTATGATGGAGAGGATGGAGGAGCAGCCGTATGTGTAGTGTAATGCAGACCTGTTGAAGGTTTTTTTATATATTTTATTGTGGTGCCCAGTGCCCACTACTCTACGCAGTCCAGATACTATTTTTGGGTGTAATTCTGACCTGTTGAAGGTTTTCTATATATTTTTTATTGTGGTGCCCAGTGCCCACTACTCTACGCAGTCCAGATACTATTTTTGGGTGTAATTCTGACCTGTTGAAGGTTTTCTATATATTATATTGTGGTGGCCAGTGGCCAGTCCTCTATGCAGTCCAGATACTATTTTTGGGTTTAATTCGGACCTATTGAAGGTTTTCTATATATTTTTTATTGTGGTGCCCAGTGCCCACTACTCTATGCAGTCCAGATACTATTTTTGGGTGTAATTCTGACCTGTTGAAGGTTTTCTATATATTATATTGTGGTGGCCAGTGGCCAGTCCTCTATGCAGTCCAGATACTTGTTTGGTGGAATTCAGACCAGTTGAGGGTTTTATTATTATATTTTGGGGACCACTCTATACCACTCTATTTAATACTTTAATTCTATTACTAATTCCCATAAAGAGGAACTGCCGCTTCTATTTAATACTTTAATTCTATTGGTAGTTACCATAAAGAGGAACAAAATAAACCAATTTTACCAAAAGTATAATATGACTTACAAACACTACATTTGAAAGATGGTGCCTTTAAATGAAAAAGTCAGTCTTCATTGCATGACTATGTGCAACAGGGACAGTTTTTTGGTTTACAAAGTCAACCAATAACACTTCGACCCTGTCTGTCTTTAACATACTTGATGGGATCTCAATGACGAATGGTCTGTACCATGTTTGGAGGAGGTATTGTGGCCCCGGTACCAAATTGGGTACCGGGGCCACTCCACTATGCAGTCCAGATAGAGGTGTATCAGATATAAAACAACAATGACTGTTGCTGCAAAAATTTTAAATAATATTGTGGGGAACACTACACTACGCAGTCCATAAACTTTTTGGGTGGAATTCAGACCTGTGTAGGGTTTTTTAATAATATTGTGGTGACCCACTCCTCTACGCAGTCCAGGTACATTATTGGAGCGAATCATACAAGTTGATGGTTTTCTTATTATATATATTGTGGTGACCCACTCCTCTACGCAGTCCAGGTACATTATTGGAGCGAATCATACAAGTTCAGGGTTTTTAATTTATATTGTGGTGACCCACTCCTCTACGCAGTCCAGGTACATTATTGGTGCGAATCATACAAGTTCAGGGTTTTTAATTTATATTGTGGTGACCCACTCCTCTACGCAGTCCAGGTACATTATTGGAGCGAATCATACAAGTTCAGGGTTTTTAATTTATATTGTGGTGACCCACTCCTCTACGCAGTCCAGGTACATTATTGGTGCGAATCATACAAGTTGATGGTTTTCTTATTATATATATTGTGGTGACCCACTCCTCTACGCAGTCCAGGTACATTATTGGAGCGAATCATACAAGTTCAGGGTTTTTAATTTATATTGTGGTGACCCACTCCTCTACGCAGTCCAGGTACATTATTGGTGCGAATCATACAAGTTCAGGGTTTTTAATTTATATTGTGGTGACCCACTCCTCTACGCAGTCCAGGTAGATTATTGGAGCGAATCATACAAGTTCAGGGTTTTTAATTTATATTGTGGTGACCCACTCCTCTACGCAGTCCAGGTACATTATTGGTGCGAATCATACAAGTTCAGGGTTTTTAATTTATATTGTGGTGACCCACTCCTCTACGCAGTCCAGGTACATTATTGGTGCGAATCATACAAGTTCAGGGTTTTTAATTTATATTGTGGTGACCCACTCCTCTACGCAGTCCAGGTACATTATTCGGTGCGATTCATACCAGTTGATGGTTTTCTTATTATATATATTGTGGTGACCCACTCCTCTACGCAGTCCAGGTACATGTTTTGGTGCGATTAAGACCAGTTGATGGTTTTCTTATTATATTGTGGGGACCACTTCACTACGCAGTCCAGAAAGATAGCTCGTTGCTACGTTTTGGACTAAGAACTATATTGTGAGGTGTTCAGAATACACGGTAAGTTAGTGGAAATGCTTGTTATTGAATGTTATTGAGGTCAATAATTGCGTAGGAGTGAAAATAAGCCCAAAAAAATTGATTTTTTTACTTTTTTATGCTTTTTTCAAAAAAAATCCGAATCCAAAACCTTAAATCCGAACCAAAACCTTTCGGCAGGTGTTTTGCGAAACAAATCCGAACCCAAAACATCGAGAAAATCCGGATCCAAAACACAACACACGAGACCTCAAAAGTCGCCCGTGCACATCCCTAGTTTATACACAGTTGATATGCTGTATTTAAGTTTTATTATAATCATATCGTCCTGTGGTTATGTTATGCTGAATATGTATACTAACATATACATGTGTAGTGTGCATTGTGTTGCATTATAATCATTTCCAGCGGTTGGGTCATGCTAACATCATAAAATAATTCTATTATACTCTATACACATAGAGAAAACTAGAATACCTAAGTATTCTAGTTTTCTCTATACTCTGTACACATAGAGAAAACTAGAATACCTAAATATTCTAGTTTTCTCTATGTGTAGAGAGTATAATAGAATTGTTTTATGATTATGTCCAATGGTTATGTCAAGTTGGGAAGGTGTAGTGTCCTAAAATAAAATACAGCCAGAAAAGGCAGCGCTATTGATTGTGTACCAGACATTCCACTCAGAAACCAATGATTACGAAACCATTAATATTTTAATTGTTAACTCTAAATCTAAAGACATAGGAAATGTAATCAATCATAAGTAATATAATAAATTGACAAACGACTGCTTGTAGATCATAATTAGTGTATAACAAGGATAATGCATAAATATAAATCTGCCTTTAAAAATTAGTTGGTATTAGAGCCATCATCCAAAATTTAGTCTATAGTTTATGACCCATAATATGTTAGGTAGATAAGAAAATTTCTCAACAGTCTGTAGAATGGAGCAAATCCTAAGCACAGTCTGTATAAATCGCTGCAAGATTTTAATACTGACATTTCCATTTGGGGAAAGAAAACCTCTCTCTTGACATTTAACACTTTGGACTACTTCAAGTAATAAAATTCCCATTTGACATTTAATGGGGAAAAAACAGATTTGGGGGTGTTTGTATTTAATTATATTTTAGTGAAAATGTGACTTTATGTTGCATATTCATTTAGCTGCATACATTTTCAGGTACTATGGTACCTCAACATTGCAAATTTTTCCTCGCACCTCTATGGGGGGGGGGGGGGGCTAAAAAAAAATCTGCAATGTTACATAACCGTGGAGTGCCTTTGCCACTGTTACAAAGGCACTCTGCGGCTAACTGAATACGCCCCTAAGTGTTTTTATTGAAAATTTGTATCCATGTTATTTTTTAACAATCGCAACTAACTTACAAACATCAGCAGAGAGTTAATCAGTCTCAGAAATATTGAGAGGTGCCTCTTGAATAAATCAGCAAACATCTTATCATAATATAGCAAGTCAGTAGGAAAAGCATAGTGAACTTTTGCAAATAAGTATTCACAAATATCATTACAAAAATTATGTAGTCTGCTCATTAAATGTGCTAGAATAACTGATATTGTAACGCCTGCGGGGAACAGGACAGACGCACAAAAATATTTTACCTTACAAACGATGGCCACCTCTTGCCTGATTAACCCAGCCACTCTCCTATCCCAGCAGACCAGCAGCTGAACCTTTGTCACTTCACTCCACGTCCCTCTAAAGAAGAAACAGAAATTAAGGCTGTGTCTACCAGGAAAGGACTGTCCGAGATCACGGCAATGAGCAGAGACACTCAAGTCAATCTCGCTTGCCTCCACCTCGATTTGCCCTTGCCAAGGGCGTGGGAGTACGAGTATTTGGGACCAGGAACAGTCCCGCCCAAATACTCTACTCACCCTTCGGTGAGGGCCTAGAAGTAGGAATTGAGCGTTATACTCACCAGGCGATCCAATTTCCGGTCCATGCTCTCCTGCTCCTCTCCGTCACCTGTGGAAGACAGACACAACACAGCCTACCTCTACTCTACAAGTGAGGCTATTATGTACAACCCACACAACTGGTACTTACTAAAAACAGGTGGCCCGACCCTAAAACAAACTAACTAACTAATGGTCAGGAACGCAACTTTACTATAAACTGGGTGTATGGTACTCCCTAAACCTCCTCCCTCTGCCTATGAGGAACACCAGCCGGTGTTCACGTTCTACTGCGGAGGGCTGATCCTAAAACCCTCACCCAGGTCATACCGAGAAGACTATCTCCTCATTATAGGGTCACTCATGGAATCCCAAGGGCCAGTTCCCACCTGCATGACTGAGACTCACAGGAGCAGCGTGCCACCGGAGTGGCAGCTTCCACACAGAACCGCCAGTCATCACTACAAGAACTCAAAACGGTCTCCTTCACCCAAGTGCTACACTGCCCAATCTGGAACCGCCAGGGACCCTGCCGGAACTCAGATGGACGCCCAATTGGAACCAAGGGACTGAGTGCTGGATTTCAAGAGGTCTGTGCTGTACTGCCCAATCACTGCCTCAGGAAACCAGTGTAAACCCAGGAACCTACGGGACGGGAAGTCTACCGTGTGTCCTTCCCTAACTGTGTGTGTGCTCCTAACTACCCCTTGACCCCACAGATAAAGGTTATCACAGGAAATCAGTAAGGAAACAAGAGCCTATCTTTAATGAGGGACTGACGCTTTGCACCTGTAAATAAACACACACAGCACAATCAAATACAATGCACAATACAGCACTACACCACACAGGCGGAATAAGACTTTGCTGCTGTATCTGTATTCTACTATCTAACCAGACGGTTTAGTATAGCCCTAACAGGAGCTTTCTGCTCTACTGTTGCCTAGGACTATCACCTAGATTCACACGACACAACTCTGGGACTGCACTTTATTCTAAATCAGGGTTCTCACACCCTCTGCCTACAGGGCCTGGTGCCCTCTTTACCAGGGGCCTTATGCCCTACACCATGGGCTCTCTGCTCAGCTACTAAGGGCCTTGTGCACTGACTGTAGGCCTTATGCCCCCTTTGCCTTAGGTTCTTTGCCCAGCTAACTAGAGCCTTGTGCCCTTCTAACTATGGGCTTCAAGCCCCACTAACTAGGCATTGTGGCCTACCTGACTATGGGCTCTAGCCCACTAAGGCCTTGTGCCCTTTGCTGACACCGGGCTTAAAGCCCACTAACTACCTACATGTGCCCCTAACTGTAGCCACGGGCCTAGTGCCCGACAGTGCCCACGTGCCTTGTGCCCGACCTAACTGCGGAGAGTATACTTACCTGCTCTGCGCAGGATACTCAACTTATTCCCGCCGCCTTCTTTTCCGGGTCTTCCAGACCCTCCAGCCGGTGGCGCCTCTTCTCCTGTTTGGCGGTTGGCGCGGGGCTTCTGGCTGCTCTCTGGGCGGGAGCGCTCTCAGCCCTTACAAGGGCTGCCCATCGATGGCTCTGGCACTGGTCTCCTGCTGTTTTCTGGGCTGGGGTGCTCTTAGCCCTTACAAGGGCTCCCCACCGACGTCTCTGGCGCTGTTCTTCATTGGCAGGGTAGCTCCTTGCCCTGACCAGGGCACTCTGCCACTTCCGAAGTCTTCCACTGTCTTCTTCTCTCCGGATGTCCCACGACGTCCTCTCTTCTCTCTGTCGGCAAACTTCTGGCAAATAAATTAACTTAACTTAATAATAATTTAAACGGCTGGAGGTGAGCCACTGCTGGTTGGACCTGCGGAAAAAGAAAAATACTCACCAGCGCTGGATAGCAGAGACAGTAAGTTTTCTTTTTTTTCTTCACTCTCTTCACGGGCACAGCAGCAGGATCCATCTTCGCCATCTTCATGGGCACAGCAGCAGGATCCATCTTCACCCTCTTCCTGCTGGGCGCTGCTCCTGGGCACATCTCCACAATATCATACAACAACACATATATATCATCATTTATTTATATAGTGCCAACAATTCCACAGTGCTGAACAGAGAATATTTGTCGTTCACATTTGCCCCTGCCCCATTGGAGCTTAGAGTCTAAATTCCCTAATGCATACACACAGACTAGGGGTAGTTTTGTCAGCAGCAATAGACATACTGGCATGTTTTTGGAGTGTGGGAGGAAACACATGCAAACATGTGGAGATTATACAAACTCCACACAGATAAAGCCTTGTTTGGAAATCAAACTCATGACCCCAGCACTGTGAGACAGAATTGTTAATCACTGTGCCAGTGTGCTGCCCCAATGCTACCCAGAAATAAAAGCCCCACGCAGTGCACTGACACACATCATAAAACATTGCAATAATGCAAATACAGGAACAGAAATATAGCATTAACCATAAACATATGGATAAGATAAGCCAAAACAAACATATCTTAAACCCTCTCCTCCTACCCTTCCCAACCTGTATAACCATCTCAACAGTGTAATACTTACAAATTCCTAATACTCTGTTAAACTTTTCTTATAAACTAGCTTAATATGCTATCTAGTATGCTCTCCCTTTAGTCCAGTGGGTACCAAACTTTTTCCGTTCAAGGCACCCTTAAGGTCTCCATAATTTTTTCAAGGCAGCCCCAAGCCAAAATAATTGCTAAGTAGTCCCCGCCTTGCTTACCACTGGCCCTGGCCGAGGCACCCCTGTGAGATCTCCGAGGCACCTCAGGGAGCCTAGGCGCACAGTTTGGGGACCACTGCTTTAGTCAAATATATCACATATACCGTTGTTAGTATAAAACATCCTCTTCTATAATGAAATGTAAGTGAAAGTATGCGTGATATATGACCCCTGCCATCCACAGCGACTCATAGTCTACCAGGGAATTTCATAGTTGTGAGGCAACACCGACTGCTTTCCAGTCCTCCGCATGAACAGTCCCTTCACTGGAGGCAGCATGGTGTCTAAGTGGTTAGCACTTCTGCCTCACAGCACCGAGGTCATGAGTTCAATTCCCAACCATATATTTAACTGTGTGGAGTTTGTATGTTCTCCCCGTGTTTACGTGGATTTCCTTTGGGTTTCCTCTCCGGTTTCCTCCCACACTCTAAATACATACTAGAAGTAGGCTGCTATGAAATTGACCCTAGTGCCTTTGATTGTGTGTATTTTAGGGAATTTAGATTGTAAGCTCCAATGGGGGCAGGGACTGATGTGAGTGAGCTCTCTGTACAGCTATGCAGAATTAGTGGCGCTATATAAATAGCGGATGATGATGATGACTGCTGTGTATCAGGGTATCTTCTTAGGACGTTGGAGATTATAACCAGGAATGCCAGCAGCAAGGAGGTAGTAAGCAAATTAGGGGCTTTTTAGTGACTCAAACCAGGTGCAACACACTCCAGATGATGAAGGATGGTGTTTATGAAAAAAATATTTACAAGTCAAATAAGCAACAAATGTTAAAATACAGATTATATTTAGGATTTTGCAGGGAGGTAAGAACCTCCATGCTAAGCCAAGCCACATCCCTGTGACTTTTGTGTTAATTAATAACTGTGAAGACGCTAATCGCTCTTGTGCATATGACACTTCATTACATTATTATATTGTGGTTAAATAGGGTGATGTGACTTTAGCATTTACTATTAACACTGTTAAGTCACATCTCTTCACTATTGTGGGGATCATATATACATACTTGCTATATGAGATGTTCATCTGACACAAATATTACTGTTTATGAGCTGGGCGCATGTTAAAGAGCATACAACTCAACATATGCATGCAAGTATACTTTTTTACAAGCATCTTTTCCAAAGTCTGTTTGTAGTACTAATATATCCATCTCTAAAGATGCCCCTTAGCCCTTAGGCATTGTGCATCGTTCACTGCAATAGTAGAACAGAGTTTAATTGAGAGCATGTTCAATGGCCAGGTCACATTGGGAGAGCGTAGTGTTCAATCTAGATCAATCTGCAAAGCAAAGCGTTCCATGTCCTTGGTCAATAGAAGATGAGTGAAATTAGGATATTAATTGTGTATTAATCGTTCCCTTAATAATTGTTTGAAACTTGACTGTGTGTGTAATTTCCTAAATACCAATGTACAGTAACTTACTATAGCCAATGGGAAAATATGTCTTTATATGTTACACCACTTTATTGGAAGATCATCCATTCCTGGTGATTTCTTATTGGAAAGAAGAAATTGCCATTTCTATCACTTTAGGAAAGATATCAACTTTCTGCTGTATTTTATCATTCTCAAACCTCTGAAATTGGATCTTGGATAAGTAGTTATCTAACATTTCCCTTGAAACGGAAGCAGCATACAAGTCTTGATAGAATTCGGCAAACCTGTCATTGCTCAACCTTTGCAACACCAGCATTTCATCTATATTGCTTTTAATCTCTTACTTTACACCATGGAATGAGCAATGTTTATGGAGAACAATGCTGAAGCTGTCCACTTTTTTCCTTAGGTAGAGTGCCTGAGATGTTTTTATTAAAATATAATTTCATTAAAGTTCATTATAAGTTATACCACACTTTAAACATGTGTAGTTATTATATCTAATTTTTTTTTAGATCTACACAATAAAAGTCTTCCAATATTTATTTACTAAAACAACATAAAAAGCTGATAAATCCCTTGCACAAAATGATAACAGATTGTAGGCAAAATCACACAACATTTAAATACAATTAAGTATAACATATTTTTGGTTTATTGGTTTATTTTGTCCTCTGAACACTGAACACCCCCAACCAACCTGCTGGAACCAAAAGTTGCCATCAGTGGTGGTAATATAGAGGGTGCAGGGAGTTTCGGAGGCTAGAGTGGCATCACCGGGCCTCAACACAAATTTCTCTATGGGGCGGACGATGCCTGTTCTATCTCTCTGCTGTCAATGATAGCAGCAGTACAGGAACGGGCAGTTTAATATACATCCTGCAAAGCGAATTGCTGATAGATGCTGTAGCTTAATGTAAACTGTGCAACTAAATGTAAACTCCTACAGTAAATGTAAACTCCTTAAGTGTGACACTTAACGCATACTAGCCCCATATCTTTTCTTCTTTTAATTTTTTTATTTGCTTCATCTTCTTTCTATATTCTTACATTTTCTGTTCCCCCCACCTATCTCTCCTACAAAGTGCTTTTTCAGCATTCCAGTTCTCCTTGCAAATTGTGACCAATTAATAGTCAACTTGAAACTATATATTTCTGAATGTGCCATTTGTGACTGCATATTTCCTATCTTAGCTTTCTGTTTAGCTCCTATAATAAAAGCTAAAAACAAAACTGACTGTAAACCTCATACACATATATGCAAAACTTTCACGAGCCTATTAGAACTAAAGATGAGATGCATTAGATACGTCTGTTGTCATAACTATAGCAAAAGCACATCAACAGAAAGCTACACACAAGGCTGAAAATTTCAAATATCGTTATTGCTATTGTGGTATGGATGAGTTTACATATAAAGTATGTTTGAGAACATTGCAAAAAATATTTTTATATTAAATTGACTGGTACTTTTCATTCACTGGTCCTTTAACGTGATATTGTGTAAACACAATGCACAGTAAATACTGTCACACATTGTTTAAAGTTTAATACTTATCTCCACAGTGTCCACATACTGTAGCTCACTTGCTTTTTATTGCCATTTTTTTCTAAGTTAAAAAGGGAAATCTGTTCAGCCGAGCATATTATTTTTGCAAACCAAGCAACTGGTATTTTATCACGTTAAGAAATCCAAACAAGATGGTTGGATTTATTGCAATTGTTTAGAAAGTAATTTCCTACAAAATACAACATTATCAAATTTTCTTCCTCAACATATTTCTGCACATTTTGTTAGCGTTTGGTTTGCCAAACAAATCCAGTTCATTTGTGAAACAAATTATATCATCATTTTCAAATGAGCCTTTTGCAAGAAAAGGATATATTATTAGAATACATATTTTCGTCACGTTTTTGCATTTGCATACGCATTGATTTTAGCCTGAGGTCTTTTATTTTGATATTTCAAAAAGTTGTATTATTTTCCTAACATTAATTTATCAGCTCCATAATCCTTTTACATCAAAGGTCTATCAGAAAAGTGATTAAATATGTAATAGTTGAAATATGTCTCTTTAGAAAAGACAAGTTAATATAAATTTGATCTTTGAAGGCAATTTAATTTGTGCCAGCTATTATATCTATAATACATTATATTGAATTATTATCAGAAATTATTTTTATGCTGGGCTTTTAGAAATAGCAAGTGGGTGAAAGTTATGTAATAAAACAGTTTAGAGATTGTAATTAATTATGTTCATGAAAAAACACCATCTTATTGCAGAATATAAAGCTGCAAACCACATATGCAATTGTCAAAGCTAGAAATAAGTCCATCACACATGTGGCCAGTTTTTAAATATGTCCATTTTTCTTAATGAATTGATCATCACTACAACTTACTGATTAAATTTTAAAGTAATTGCGCTCAAAATTGTCTTTATGGGTATATATCAATATTATAAGATACAAATGGTGATTGCAGTACAGTGATAGTAAAAGGTGAAACAAATACATTTAATAATACATCAACTAATGATACAATGGATAAACACTGCAGAGGTAAATGCATAAAACCATAAAAACACTTAAAAAACGGATAGTTATCAAAGAACCAGGGTCTGGTAGGCAATAAGGGCTGCTACAATGCGAGCTGTTGCAGAGATGGTATGTCCTTATAGGTCCAACCAAGTCACCGATTAATATAGGGTGCAGCAAAGTCCAGTAAACAATCTTTAGACCAACCTTACATAATCCAGTACATTGGAAAGAGTCTAAAAGGTCCCAGCGATGGTAAGATGCAGGGATCCCTGTCCTGATGGTCAGCGTTAACCGCGCTGACGAGCTAAATCCTCAGTTTTAGTAAGGTGGCGATGTCGAGAAGGAAAGATGGTGTGCGTTCCACAGTGCAACGCACGCTACTTCCAGATGACGTCAGAGGTATGGGGGCGTGTCTGAGAAATACTATCCCAATTTGGAGAGGACTGGTCAATGGCGGACATGTGAAATACTGGACATGATGTTAATGCAACCAATATACATGCTTCCTTAATGGTTCTTAGGAACCCTAGGTAGACCCAGTCATTATATGTGATCCTTCACTAATTTTAGTATGTACATGTCTGTACGATACCTCGGATGTTAAGAGGAACCTTTTAAACTTGACCAGGTTTTATCATTGAGCCTCCATTATTAACCGAGGGCAAGTGCCCTCATGTTTGTACTATTTAAACCCCTATATTTAATTTTACAGTGTCCACCCCTCTCTTTTTTATTATATTTTGTTTATTTTTAGCTTGATCTATTCCTATGTATGTGACATTATTATTATTATATTATTTACTTGCGTATATGGTCATTTTAATTTTACCAAATTTCTATCAACCTTATATGTTAATTTTATATTATAATAACTGATTAGGTAGAATGATCATTCATTATTACTGCTCCCTATGCTATTTATGTACCCATATATGGATCCAAACATGTTCCCCCTTTATATTTATGCGAATGAGGGTAGTTCATTAACCCATTGACCATTCTAAATCTTGATTGCAGGTTGTGTATTACCACTAGAGTTCATAGATGTTTTCTTGATATATACCTTGGTGTATTTATATTTATTTATATGATTTATATGATATCCCCCATGTAACAATAATTTATGCTTGGACCCCTTTATCAATTCATGTATCACAAGTCCGCAAATACTGGAAACTTTTCACTACACCGATTACCAGCAGCTATAAAAGGACACTGGAATAGACTCATTCCCATTCACCCCTGAGGAAATTCGCCGTAGCGAATGAAACGCGTTGGGTCACGCCCCCATACCTCTGACGTCATCCGGAAGTAGCGTGCGTTCCACTGTGGAACGCACACCATCTTTCCCTCTCGACATTGCCACCTTACTAACACTGAGGATTTAGCTCGTCAGCGCGGTTAACGCTGACCACCAGGACAGGGATCCCTGCATCTTACCATCGCTGGGACCTATTAGACTCCTTCCAATGTACTGGATTATGTAAGGTTGATCTAAAGATTGTTTACTGGACTTTGCTGCACCCTATATTAATCGGTGACTTGGTTGGACCTATAAGGACATACCATCTCTGCAACAGCTCGCATTGTAGCAGCTCTTATTGCCTACCAGACCCTGGTTCTTTGATCACTACCCGTTTTTTAAGTGTTTTTATGGTTTTATGCATTTACCTCTGCAGTGTTTATCCATTGTATCATTAGTTGATGTATTATTAAATGTATTTGTTTCACCTTTTACTATCACTGTACTGCAATCACCATTTTTATCTGATGATATTGATATATACCCTTAAAGACAATTTTGAGTGCAATAACTTAAAAATTTAACCAGATTCTTAAAGGGATAGGATATTCCCTTTTAGTAATAGCTGCTCTTGTCTTGTAATAGAGTTGAGCGCTACCTATACCTACCACTGTTCAACTTGCTGATTAGCTAGTTGAATGTGTAAGGTGATTAATTACCGTAGTTAACCACAAATGTCAAAAATGACTTGTTTTAGAAAACTTGGATAAGCAGGTTGCTCCATTTTGGTCCCTGTGTGTAGTTGCCAGTAGGTCTCTCTGTGGAGCTTCTCCGTGAATGGAGCTAAGATGATCGCCGCGCATGTGCGTGTTCGCGGCTTGGGGAACAATAACGTTTTACATAGTCAAGCAAATGCAAGACAGTTTTATTACACGTATACAGGCTACACTTACAATCTTATAGACGAAATGATAGCCCACTCATTGAGGTGTAATGCTGGAACAGGTAGTCAGATTCTGCGTGTATGATGTCACTGACGTGTTTCATCCATAGCTGTTCTTTCTCAAGGAATGAGTGAAGGGTGTGTGTTTGCTGATACTAATAGTGCCCACTCAGTTATGATTGGATGCACCAGAACATGATGTGCTGCTTGGATTCAAATACATTATGCAGCACCTGATGTAGCTGTCTGGGGAGGGCTGGGGTCTGTGTGAATTATATTAGATAAAGGACCTACCATTAGGTGTAAATGGCTGAACGGGTACTTGTGTGGTTGATGAGATGAGGTATGAAAAAATGGGGTATTCAAGGAAGGGGAAAGGGGGAGGTGAGCCTGTGGTCTGAATGGGTGGCTATGGATTGGGGACTTGCATTGTTAATTCCGATCAGTCACAAGGGCTGGATGTAATAATATTGATTTGTTGAGTAATTACTTAGTATGATGCAAGTACCAGAAAACGGGTGGGCTGGAGGAGTGATGATGGCCGATGGGTATAAATAATAATCTTGATTGGAATCCTAAATGGGTGATATCAGGGTTAGAATAATCCCTATAATGGCTGGTCTGGGATGATTGGATTAGGGGTCTAAAATAGAGAGAGGGTGGATTGATTGGATTGATTGGATTTAATGGAGAGATGACACTCTAACTGTGATGGTGAAGGGAATGGGTACAGATTGTAATGGATCAAAGGGTGGAAAAATTAATGGAGCAGGTGTGATCGGTATGAACAAGGAGCATTCTGTTTCTCAGATGGGGAGAAAATGAGTGGTTATGATCTAGTGTGTGTGTGGCCAATGTTGTTAATGAAACTTGGTGAGAAGCTTAGGAAAAGGGGCAAATTCAATATTAAGTCCCGTGGGCTTCAGAGTTTTGAGGTTGTACATCCAACTGAATTCTTCCCTGTTTAATTTCTTTATGAACCCCCACCCCCCCCCCAATTTCTCTCAAGTTTTCTTATTGCTAAGAACTTCAGGCCTGATGGATTGCAATTGTGTACCATATGATAGTGGTCAGATAAGCTGTGTGATGAATATCCCTTCTTTATGTTGTGGATATGTTCGCTAATCCTGGTTTTAAGGGGTTTGGTGGTCCTACCCACATACTGAAAGTGGAATGTGCATTCGAGAAGGTAGATCACGTTATAACAGTCACATGACAGGAATTGGTTGATCTTATAGGTACGCTTGGTGATATTGGATTGATAATGAAATATTGGTTTAGTGCTGCTGTAGCCCTGACCCTATTGGTTCTTTTGTGTTGTTAATGCATGTTTGTCTTATTGCTGAGGAAGGATGTGGTTCCGTACCAAAGTGGTGTTCAGGCTGGGTACTCTCTTGAACACCACTTTGGGTCTTTCTGGTAGAATTTTTTTGGCGGGTAGGATCCCTTCTTAGTAGATTTCAATTTTTCTTTAACAAACCCTGTGATACTGTTGACAGCAGTGGAGTATTGTGTATAAAGTAGATCTCATTATTGCCCTATTTATCAGATGTTTTATCTTTGTATGTGAGTAATACATCCCTGTCCATACCACATGCTTGTTTAAAGGCCACCTCTACTGTGTCCTGTTTGTAAGGAATTTGGACTGTAGTGCCTTACTATGTATGTCATAATCTGAGAGGTTGGTGCAATTTTTCAGCATTCTGGTGAATTGTCCCAGTTGAATATTGGAGAGCCAGCTTGGATGGTGATGGCTTGTGGCCAGGATGTAGCTGTTGACGTCTACCGGTTTCTGAAAGGTTTTGGTGATTATAGTGTTATTGATTCTGGAGATGTCTAGATCCAGAAATTCGATGCGCTGCTGGCTGGTCTATGTTGTAAATTTGATGTTCCTGTTGTTGTGGTTCATATATTGGAGGAAATTGTTGAGTAATTCTTTGGCCCCTATTCAAATGAAGTGTACATCATCAATGTATCTCTTCCAGAGCAGCAGATTTGCACCGAGGTCTGCCCTAATCCAGATGTAATCTTCCTCCCACTTAGCAATGAAGAGGTTGGCATAGCTCGGTACGAATCTGGTGTCCAAGTGATGGCAATGGGATTGTTTGCATGCCATATCTTGCTTGATATAGCTATGCCCATGCTCTGAATAGGACATTATGCCAAGAAACACAATTGGATTCAATTCTTGCCTGAACTAAATAATTGGTATTCACAATTAATAAATAGCCCTCTTTGTCCCTAAACTCAGCCACACATTAATTAATGCCCAAACCACTCTAGCACTTATTAAATAATGCCGTTACACCACCTTAAATTAATAGTCATTGCTATGACCCACTATTAAATTAAATAGAACCCACCATCAACTAAATAGCCCAACCACTGAATTAATATTTACCACCCACTATTAAATGATAATCACCCACCCTCACCATTAAATTAATACCCAGCCTTCATCCCTTTAACAGTAAGAGCCCTCCCTCCACACTTGTCTTCTACCATCTGGCTATGTAGATTTCAGAGGCGGACTCTTCTGTCTGTTTCTCTTATTTCCTGCACACATCATGTGCTACTCAACCCACCTAAGATGGGTAGAAGTGATGATCTGTAAATCGGAGGGGGTAAAGTCAATGAGTCCTGGACGGTGGGCAATTTCCAGGGAATTGGAATCCCTCCCTAAGTGCCCACTTGCCTGGCAGCCATCCAAATGCCTGGCTTGCATCTGTCCATGATGGGCATGAGCCTGTGGGAGGAGAGGACTCAACACCTATCTCTGCTCCTGCAGCCACCAATGCTCAGGTCACATGGAGACAGGTGCGGAGGCCAACATCGAACATCAGTCCTGGGAAAAAGACTAAAAGAAAAGAAAACTACAAAGCTATATTATTATTACTATTTTTTTTTAAAAAAGAAAAATTAAGTTTTACTCACATTCTGACAGTCTTGTTTTATTCCCTACATAGGGAATAGATGAAACTGAACATATACTGTTTTTATTAAACTTGGCCAATATATTTGGTTGAGTAGAAAATTTATGAACACATAGCAGACACATTTTCATGCGTCATGTATACATAATGGTGTAAAAGTATAATTTCAATTTATAGTTGTTTAGGTCATCAATTATTATATTTCTATAGGCAAATATAGAATGGGTCAAAATTAATTATTTGTGTTTCATGACATGTTTTATTATGAGGCAAGGAGGAGAAAATCGAGAGGGAACTCCCTTCCATCCAGCGGTAGCGGGACTTGTGGTTGAAACAGCCGGCGGTCCGGTAATCGGACATTTTACATCTAAACTACAAGCCTGCTATTTCCTGAGTGGGGGTAAGAGTCCACCCTTCTCAAGCGGTCTTGATTTTAAGTTTTATCTGTTGCATTGCGGCTGATGCCGATTATTTAAATAAATGTATGTACGTTTTTACACATGGGAGCGTATATTTTGTCTTTTATATTGCATCGGAGTGCATTTCGATTTTAAAGGAATGGAAGTGGACCACTTTATGATACTGCAGATGATTCATGCATTTGCTCTTATGTAAGTGTTTATCCTAAAAGGGAAACAGAGCATTTCTTTCACGTGGTGCTGCATGCTATATATTATCTCACTGGCTAATAGGGGATTCATAGAATTTACCCGTTAGTTGCCAGATATAAATGACACTAAGATATCTCTCTGGATGTTTTTTTACATGGAACCTACACTAAATGGATTTGGGAGAATATCAGGATGGATCATCCAAGCATGAAAATTTAACTGTTTGAAGTGAACATTTTATGGGACTGTGATTTTGATCGTTGTTTACCATTTATGTATGTTTGTTGTATACACCAATAGCGCCATCTGATTCCTTTTGTATTGTATGGTGATGTTTTATTATATTGTACTTACTGAAGTATGGTTAAATCACATAATGTCATACATTTGTATTTTCATGAGAGGGCACAGGATCGAGATCTATGTCATCTTCCTCCTGGCCAGAAACGTTAACCTCCTCCTCATATGGCACCGAAGTCCTAAAAGCATTGTTATGAAAATGGTCCAAAGCGCAGTAATGTTGCACACAGCATTCGGCGGATACGTGGGGACTCCCCCAGACTAGTCGAGGCAATGAAAATGGACTTTGAGAAGCCCAAAAGTCTGTTTAGTGAACGACTTGGTGGAGGCATGTGTGGAATTGTATGCGACCTGTTGCTCTGTGGCTGGATTTAATATCTCTGATACAGGTCCTGATAGGCTTATATGCATTTCCACACTCGACTGCCTAAGACGCGTTTGTGTGATCACTGCACACTGTACCCGGCCTACGTCAGACTGTCCCTTCTTTCCCTTGTTCCACCTCTCCAGATAAAAGGAGTCGCAAGTGGTCAGATGTCTGCAAGTCACGTTGTTCTCTTCCTGAGCAGAGCAGATTCACACAAGTTACTCATTCTGCATCCATTACATGTACCTTAGGTCCAAAGAATATAGCAAGCACTTATTTTATCATTGGGGTAGTTGCCTTATCTACACTTCTTATAGTACATACTATATAGGTATAGATAGGTATTGGGTACATACCTATGGAATGAAGAAAAGAGACAGGGCTGCTTAAGAGTGCAATGTGATTATTTGTTTTGTGTGTCCTACAATGTAGATGTAAGCATTCAAAATAGTTTATCTGTGCGGGTCCTTTTCCTCTGCATTGTGCCTGCAATGTTTTATATCAGTTTCGCAAAGGGTGGGCTGAGCAGATTACTGGACAGTGTTAATCTATTTTTCAATAGTTTCTCTAAGTCCACATACATCCGGTAGTTAACACAGGTGTCACAAAAGTGGTGATTAGTGTTTTACTAAATTGTAAAATGCATTATATTGTAACAGACAAGACACACGCTTAATACGAATAATTTTCAAGATAAAAAAATAGGTAGGCTGACACAAAAATGTCCCCAAGTTAGCTTCACTTATACAGAAGCTCTGTATCTTGCTCAACACTGGTTGGCAGTGTCTCATGGTATAACTGGTTAGAAGCTGTATGAATCTGAATGAACATCCTGCACCACTCCACTGACAGTTTGGTCCACTCTTCATGTGCACACTGCTCCAATTCTCCCAATTTCTGATCTCTCCACAGGTGTTCTATGGTATTTAGATCTGGACCCACTTCTGTGAATCATTGCTGTCTTTTTGCAGTCCAGCATCTAGGGCCTGATTTATTAAGGATCTTAACTTAAAAAACGTCTTATATCAGTCTCCTGGACAAAACCATGTTACAATGCAAGGGGTGCAAACTAGTATTCTGTTTTGCATGTAGCACACAAATATCAACTTTAAATTTCAGTGTACAAATAAGCTATCAAGTATTTGTGTGCTACATGAAAAAACAGTCAGTATTTAACTTATGTGCAAAACAGAATACTAATTTGCACCCCTTGCATTGTAACATTGTCCAGGAGACTGAAATAAGAAGTTTCTTAAGTTAAGATCCTTAATGAATCAGGCCCCTAGTTTTTAACCATTTGTGGGTGTTTATGGAAATGTATTTGGGGACAATGTCCTGTTGCAAAACACATAAACTTTTATGGAGACACAGCTTTCTTACACTGGGATCAACATAACGCCCAAAATACCCTGGTAATCCCCAGATTTCATGAAATTATGCACATGTTCAAGACACCCAGTGCTAGATGCAAACCAAAAAATGAGTGCACCTCCTCTATGTTTGACTTTAGGGAAGGTGCTCTTCTCATTTTGCTTTTTCTGACATAGGTATGATATGATTTACCAAAAAGCTTTAATTTGGTCTCATCTGACAAGCTCCATCTCTCTCTCTCGCCCCCTCCCCCCCCCCCCCCTTCCTGGGCCTTCTTCCATATATCCCCTGTTCATTGAGTTGGCAATGGATGGTGTAAGTTGAAACTGTTGTACCTTGTGTTTGAATGTCAGCTTCAATCTGTTTGGCAGTTAATCAAGATGCTGTCTCCACCTTTCCAACAATCCTGTACTGCAACCTGCAGCCAAGTTTACTCTTTCCAGGGAGGTTGGCTGCAGTGCCATTTGTATTAAATTTCCTAATAACATTATGTATGGTGGAAATGGGAACATGAAGGTCTCTGGAGATTGATTTGTAACCCTAAGATTGGCCATGCTTGGCTGCAATCTTCTGTCCGAACTCCTCATTCAGTTCTTTGTCTTTCTTTCCTTCCTCCATGCTCATTGCAGTACACACAATGACACAAAACAGAAGAATTATCCCCTTTTCTCTATTCAAACTAATTTAGTACTTTTTATATTGCAGACACCTGCTACTCACCACAAATGAGATCAGTTATATAATGAATAAGAGTTTGAAATGTAATTGCTTCTAACTATGTCTAAAAAATGCCAATAATTTTGTCTGGTCCATTCAAGGATTTCTATGTGGAATAAGCTGCAACTTAGTAAATGTTTCTGATTTTTTTTTCTCTGTTTTATCTTACTGCAAATGAAAAAAAATCATATGTGGATATCAAAATATTTAAGTTCAACAACTTTCTGGAAGAAATGGTGCTTTCCTAAAAAAATGCATAGATGACAATATTTTTGGTCACGACTGCATAAATATCTCCAGGAAACGTGTCTGTGTTTTTAATTAAATTATTGTTGTGACCCCAGAAATACCTTTTCTCTGGGCGTCTGTGAGTCAAAGTAGGAGCAGCCTATATTAACATAAAAACACTGAATGACTGTGGTGGAAAGCTACACCTTTATTGATGCCTTGAATATATTTCTGCAGCACAAATCAATATGGTGTACTCCCGTTTGACATCATCAACAGCTGCCTATAGCATGGTTTGAACGGCCAGTATCTGAATCTTACCATCGCAGAGCTATCTGTTGCGGATAAGGTAACACACACATTTTCATTGGGAAGGGGCCGGTTAGAACAACCTAAGGGCTGTATGTACCACTACTAGCACATTATGTAAATCAGCAAGGAGACATATTGGTTGTCTTTATTGAAGTGACACAAATTTATATTTTTATAACTCTTTGAAATTCTCATAGCTAGTTCAAAAGGTCGTGGTCAAACACTGATTATTGTCATCTCTAAATTTGTGAAAACATCTGGCCATTTTGTAAAGCTACAAAAGCTCTGCAGACTTCTACTAAAATGGTAGTACCTTCAAATATGCTCAGTCTCTGCCCTTTGAAGCCCATTATATCCCATTCCACAAAACAACAACTTGTTTTTAGAGTGCACATAATTATTGCAGACATATTTAATTCCTTCCACCCATCTCTTGCTAATTTTTTAGTTAGATAAATTGAAATGATCACATTTAATGTGAAACAAAAGTCAAAATAAGAGCTTGACTCTAGTCTTCCATTGGCTACACTTGGATATTTTGGAATATTCATTTTAGGTAAAGTTGCTGCTAAGCATTAGCAAGCTATAAAACTACAATGAGTTTGATTGCACATTATTTGAACACACAGCATCACTTGCTCTCATTAGAAAACAGTCATTGTTGACATTTCATTCAGCTAAATGGCTAGTGTAGCTTGGATATTTTCAAAGGACACATCAATATCACTGAAACTCCAATGCCGGAGGGCTTTAACATTTATTAAAGTTTTCAAATATTGCATTTGCTAGCCAGCAGTGTATGATATATATTGCCAGTCAACCAGAAAAAAAACCTGAGCATTGGATTCCTCTCTTAGGAATCTAACCAATATTGCTCCATCTAATAGGTATAAACTAGATGATTGCAAATGTCATACAGAACATTGCATACTTACAGCAATAGAATCAAGGTTGCAAAACAAACATACATTTCTCCAACAAATGTGTGGTTCTGCTAATATAAATTACAGTACATGATGCTTTAGTTAAACTGCTGATAAGATCTGCTCTCTCAAATTAGGTTGTAAATAGAAAACTATAATCAAAACACAGCTCAATGAAACAAATCACTTGTGCAAATTAATCTATTTTAGCTCACTAGATACAGCAATGTGAGCAGATAAAGAAATGGCAAAATTAGAGTGTACAGTATTGTAAGATACATGGTTTCTCATTTGCTTGACCAAAATGGATCGGCAAGTTTCCCACAGTCAGCAGTTTCTTATTATTTTCTTAAGGTCACTATTATCTTGCACTCTCTATATTCTAGGGAATGGGAAGATTTGATGTGAAGTGAAGGAAATAAGTAGAAATTGGACGATAGATAGTAAAGCGTTTACTTTTGCAGCCAACTGCAAGACTCTGTAGATGACAAAGCAATTGAAAACTGTGTGAATTTTCAAGGGTGGAAATTCCAATGCAGTTCATGGATAGGTTTTATGAAATGTTTAGCTTATAAGAATATCAGCAACATTGATTTCATAATATTGGCTAACTTAACATTCCACTAATACTGTATATGGATAATGTAAATATATCCCAGTTATCCACATAGCTGCTGACAGTTTTATTCTTGATTTATTTCTTTATAGATACATACAATATTGAGGAATATTAGCATAAAAATACATATATACATAATTTTAGATTCTTAAACTATAAAAATGGGTGAGAATTAAAAGTAATATATAAAAGTAAACATATTTCTCTCTACATGGTAATTCACGTTTTATTTAGATCAGACATTCTCAATTAGTGGGCTGAGACACAAAAACGGGTGACCTTCTTTACCTGTGGTGTTTTTCCATAATATTTTTATCAAAGTAAATTGTATACTACTAAATAATATATTAACATGAATTATTTTTCATTAGGATTTTATGTACCTAATTGTTAGCACTTAAATTGTAGAAAAATATTGTTCATTTGGTTGTATCTTTGATATTATGTATAATTAACATGCATTCCATGTTATTTGCTTCAATAAAAATATTTTTAAAAAGTTAATTTAAAGCAAATACATAATTAGCTGACAAATGATTTGTGGATTTCAATGCTGGAATTTCTTGGTTTCTTTGCTTGAAAAAAAGGATAGGAATCCGCTGTTTATCTATTATTGATGTATTACATATATGTATTTAAATATGACAAACTAGTGTTAAATTGTGACATTTTTTCTATGCTTTGTTATACTGTATTTTGATATCACATCTTTTTAACTAAGGCTTTAAACTGTATCCCAAACTAGTCCCATTTCATTCAGTTCTGTAAATATCAATACAATTAGGATAATTTTTTGTACTCTTTTGAAATTTTACATCCAATACCATGAACACTTTATCTGTTGAACATTATACAATTGAGATACAGATAAGGGCATAACTGTAATATCGATAATAGTGGTATACATTATTTTTTTTGCAATTCCTGTAGTGCGCAAAGGTAAAAGTATCACAGTATATCGCATTTACTAATCCCATTTCTTTTAACAAAAAATGGTGATAATTACCCTAATTATTATGCATGGGGATGAAAAGCGTCCTAATGATGGTTTTCATTGCTTCCTTCAGAATAGCTTACAATATCTACTTATTTCCCTATATAATAATACCTTACTGTTTCAGGATAAAGATGGGATAGGACCAGGAGTACATGGAGGAAATCTTAAATGCCCCCTGCTCTCAACCACACCAAGGCATGCAGACAAAGGCATTGGAACGCTTAAATTAGGGTGGGCCCCATAAATCCCCACACAGCTTCAGGTGGAGAACAGCAAAACACCCATAGGTAACTGGCCGTAGATAAAATGCTAAATATACACTATAAAATATATCCTTTTATTTGGAGAATGAGAATGCCATTCCTGAAACATATTACTTTGCAGAGTTGTAATGTCACTTGGGTCCCATGATGCATTTTGAAAGGTTTCTATAATTAACTGCACATCTGTCACTGACTATAAAACTCATCTGGATGTAAGGATCACCTTATACACTTGCTCTGTTTCAAACTATTATAAGGAGTAATATACCAGATTACTTTAAAATAAAGTGAATATTAATCACCTTGGAGTTTTGTGGCCTGTATAGAACCACAAAACTATATGGTTCCTTCTAATCATTATAAACAGTGGGTACATTATATATATCCAGGGTTGGACTGGGCCACCGGGGGACTGGGCTATCCTCCTGCAGGCCCCGACCCTGATCGCTCCCCTCCTTGTTGATGGGGGGAGCGTAAAATGTAAAAAAAAATAATACTCACATGACCGCGACGTTCCCCGTCTCCTCTCTGCTCCATTTGCACTGAATGTTGGGCATGACGTCATCACACCCGACATTCAGTGAGGAGCACGAAAGAAAAAAAGAAAGAAACCGATAGAAAAGGTAAGTGAAGGAATGGAAGCAAGAGGGGGGAGCAGAATGAAGGGTGAGCATGGCGCAGAGTGAAGGGGAAGCATGGCACAAAGTGAAAAGGGGCTAAGAGAGCATGGTAGAGAGTGAAAAGGGGCAAAGCCAGCATGGCAGAATGTGAAGGGGGCCAAACCAGCATGGCAGAGTGTGAAGGGGGGCCAAATCAGCATGACACAGTGTGAAGGGGACCAAAGCAGCATGGCACAAGGTGAAGGGGAGCCAAAGCAGCATGGCACAGGGTGATTGGGAGCAAAAGCATGGCACAGGGTGATGAAGGTGGGCCAGGAGAAGGGGAGGGGGCAAAAGTAGCATGGAGGGTGCAGTGTGATCATAAGGAGGCACAGCATGGCGATGTGTGTTTGATGGCACAGCGGGCAATGTAATGTGTGTGCGGTAGGTGGTGGCTAAATAATGGGTGCTATTTTGTTTGTATGGTGAAGGTGGGGCAATTTAATTTTATAGTGGGGACTATTAATTTAAGATGGGGTGGTTTTGGGGCTATTAATTGAATGTGGGGCTGAGATTGAGGAGCATGAGGTCTATTTATTATAATTTAATATAAATTATTTACTGGCAGTGACAGTTGCTGGAAATAGGTATATTTATTATACGTAAATGCGATTCATTTATTGCAGGGGCTGTCTGGAGGGAGGGAAATAGGTTTATTAAATGGGAATACTTTTACATTAATGTTGGGGCTGGAGGAAGGTCTAAGTATTAATTGTGGGTCCTATTGATTTAACGCCAAGGCTGGTTGGAATTTTGTAAATGTACCCATTATTTTTTCCAAATAGGACCCCCAACATTCCAGGACCCAGTGAAGCCGCAACTAAAGAAACCAGCAGCCACAGGTGGTAAAAGTGACAAGAACAGGTAGTACAGTCTGTCAAATGTTCTGAGTCTAGTGCAGGCTAGGCTAACCTGTGGCACTCCAGGTGTTGTGAAACTACAAGTTCCAGCATACCCTTACAGCAATAAGCTGCTATATATTGGCAAAGCATTTTGGGGCTTGTAGTTTCACAACACCTGGAGTGCCACAGGTTAGCCAATCCTGGTCTAGTGGGACAATCCTGATTTGTGGTGACTGTTCTGCCCAATCTAAGGGGCAGGTCAAGACTGTGTACTCTTTATATACACACTGCATTCTTTAAATACTACATTATGGTACTAGCTGTCCTTTGTGGGCTGACCCCTCCCCCTCTAGTGTCTGGTCTCGCCTCTATGATGGCTGGCCACACCCCCACTGGTGGACCCCTAGTGTTGTAGTCCCCCGGTGGGCTCTTCATGCCCCAGTCCGACACTGCATATATCAACTATCAACTGATAATTTGCGTGCATCTTGCATTTGTATAACCCTGCACTCTTCACTCAGTGAACCAATTAATTAAATACTAACTTTCTGTTAGTTTGTGGATTGGTGTAATCACACATTATTCTCATTTATCTGTATGTAATTAAAAATAAACTTGCAAAACAAATTTATCCGTAACCCGTTCTACAGCTTCAGTATATATGTGTGGAACGGATGTTATTACACTTAGAGATATCTTTTAAAACTATAAAAAAAAACAATGTGAGGCTGTGCTCAATCAAAAGCTCGCTCATTAAGGTTTCTTAACTTTACTTATTACTAAAGATAAAGCTTTTTACTGAAAACATGTAAATTTTTTAGCAATTGAGAAATCTTTAGTGAAGTCTTATATAAAGTTTATATAGTCTTTATCTTGAGGACTGCTTATGTATATAATATATTACACTTCCCAAAGCTCTAATCGGGCAATAATGAAAATGCTAATCAAATTTTCTACTGTAGACATGTATTTTTTTCAGATTTCCGGTATATCACAATGGGTAATATTTTGCATAATACTTTAATAAATGCTGCAAAAAATATTCTGTATTCAGGTTTCAAAAATGTCATAGACGTTGTGTCCATGAAAAAGATCCATTAATCAGCATATTCATGACTTCCACTGTTTGGGAGAAAATCAAATCTGCTATTGTCTGAAGTACATTTATATTCCAGAGTTCACATCCAACAAATTCAATGTCAATAGACTTTAATAGTTGGGGTACAAAATATAATATAATATGGTTAAGTCCGCGCTGATTGTAAATAGCAGCCCCATATTAACTTACATACATTCCATCCAAGTATCCTTATGTCAAATAAGTAATCTCAACACACAATTATAATGTATAGTTCATAAGTCCCAAAAAATATCTTTTTCTTTAGGACTAGTTGAAAAAAGTGTTGAATGTTGGATTTCCACAGTACATATAGTGGTATGTCCTTGCACTTTTCCAAGGAATATATCCAAGGATTTCTCTCTCACAAGATTTCATTTACATATAAGAGATCATAAGAAAAAACACATTTTAGGATGATCTAAAAAAATAGGAACTCCATACACCAAAAGGATATCAATGTAAGTGGTTCTATCGTTGATAATAACACGACGTGAGTAATAAACACCCACTTAGGGTACACACTTACATAAAGGAGTTTTTCCAGAAGTTGCCAATTTTTACATCAGGGATAAATTATAACGTCTTTTCAATGTGTCACGTTATTCCTTTCGGTATAACACCTTATCATGAGTGCCAGACAGAAAAATAAAGGCAATAGAGTGCACTATCCCAATAAAAACCTTGTATTTAATGACAACCAGTAAAACATTAAAACATAGACGTTGCTTCTCCTTCACATAAAAAGCAAACAGCGGGACACCACCTCTGTGAGGTTGGACTCTTACCCCGTTAAGAATAAAAACAGGCACGTAGGAATAAACTTTTACACCTTCACAAACGATCAGGAACCAGCTGAGTAAATCCACATGACACTGTTATTCGAACAGTGTCTAATCCATCAAACTAAACAGAATTAACCTCTGGTTTTATATACATAATGCACATGTATTAAAGGAGAGATTTCAATCATGTATAAAGCATTTCTTTTCTAAATTAACCTACTTGTTAACCACCCAATATCACTTTTGATCCGTCCTCCTTCTACCCACTTCTAACCAATCGGACTATTCAAGGAAACCGCTTTAGACGTGGGATATTCAGACTAGAGATGGGCGGGTCCGGTTCTCCGAGAACCGAACCCACCCGAACTTTGGGTATCCGAGTACCGAGCTGAGCAGCTCGGTACTCTCCCGCCCATTCCGAATCCAAATCGAGGCCGAACGTCATTGTGACGTCGTCGGATCTCGGGACTCGGTTCTCGCGATACTTCAACTTTATAAATACACGCCTCCACAGCAATCCATCGCCATTTGACAGAGGGAGAGAGCAGGGTGTAGTCATAGGCTAATTAGAGCAGGGACAGAGAATACCATATTGTTCTTGCAATTGCTCTAACCAAAATCGCTAGTGCAGAGAGGAGGATAGAGGTTTATTATTTTTTCTTCATATTTGGCACTCCCCAGCGCTTTTGGGGTGTCCCCCATAATTGTGCATTAATATTTCTGGCTGTCAAAAGTCATATCTGTCAGCAGTATCTACTAAATAATTTGTAGCACACCTCAGTGTTTTTGGGGTGTCCTCCCTAATTGTGCATTAATATTTCTGGCTGTCAAAAGTCATATCTGTCAGCAGTATCTACTCAATAATTTTTAGCACTCCTCAGTGTTTTTGGGGTGTCCTCCCTAATTGTGCATTAATATTTCTGGCTGTCAAAAGTCATATCTGTCAGCAGTATCTACTAAATAATTTGTAGCACACCTCAGTGTTTTTGGGGTGTCCTCCCTAATTGTGCATTAATATTTCTGGCTGTCAAAAGTCATATCTGTCAGCAGTATCTACTCAATAATTTTTAGCACTCCTCAGTGTTTTTGGGGTGTCCTCCCTAATTGTGCATTAATATTTCTGGCTGTCAAAAGTCATATCTGTCAGCAGTATCTACTCAATAATTTTTAGCACTCCTCAGTGTTTTTGGGGTGTCCTCCCTAATTGTGCATTAATATTTCTGGCTGTCAAAAGTCATATCTGTCAGCAGTATCTACTCAATAATTTGTAGCACACCTCAGTGTTTTTGGGGTGTCCTCCCTAATTGTGCATTAATATTTCTGGCTGTCAAAAGTCATATCTGTCAGCAGTATCTACTCAATAATTTTTAGCACTCCTCAGTGTTTTTGGGGTGTCCTCCCTAATTGTGCATTAATATTTCTGGCTGTCAAAAGTCATATCTGTCAGCAGTATCTACTCAATAATTTTTAGCACTCCTCAGTGTTTTTGGGGTGTCCTCCCTAATTGTGCATTAATATTTCTGGCTGTCAAAAGTCATATCTGTCAGCAGTATCTACTCAATAATTTTTAGCACTCCTCAGTGTTTTTGGGGTGTCCTCCCTAATTGTGCATTAATATTTCTGGCTGTCAAAAGTCATATCTGTCAGCAGTATCTACTCAATAATTTTTAGCACTCCTCAGTGTTTTTGGGGTGTCCTCCCTAATTGTGCATTAATATTTCTGGCTGTCAAAAGTCATATCTGTCAGCAGTATCTACTCAATAATTTTTAGCACTCCTCAGTGTTTTTGGGGTGTCCTCCCTAATTGTGCATTAATATTTCTGGCTGTCAAAAGTCATATCTGTCAGCAGTATCTACTCAATAATTTTTAGCACTCCTCAGTGTTTTTGGGGTGTCCTCCCTAATTGTGCATTAATATTTCTGGCTGTCAAAAGTCATATCTGTCAGCAGTATCTACTCAATAATTTTTAGCACTCCTCAGTGTTTTTGGGGTGTCCTCCCTAATTGTGCATTAATATTTCTGGCTGTCAAAAGTCATATCTGTCAGCAGTATCTACTCAATAATTTTTAGCACTCCTCAGTGTTTTTGGGGTGTCCTCCCTAATTGTGCATTAATATTTCTGGCTGTCAAAAGTCATATCTGTCAGCAGTATCTACTCAATAATTTTTAGCACTCCTCAGTGGTTTGCGCTCAGAATGGATTCAAAGCAGTCCACATATGATCTAAATGAGCAACCAGGTTCTGTCACCAGTCCTGATGTTAGTGTTCCCAGTACGTCATCTGGCCAAGGCGATGTCAAACAACAGAGTGTTTTCAAATTAGTGCAAAAAACAAAAACCAAAAAAAAATTTACTGTTTTGAAGCGAAAAAGAAGTGTAACTGAGCAAAAGTTAAGTGACGATAAAAAAAAAATTGCAAGCATGCCATTCTACACACGCAGTGGCAAAGAGAGAATGAGGCCTTCACCTTTGGCTATTAGTGGCAGATCCCAAAAAGTTACCCAGGCTACAATTGGTGCACAACTACTGTTACGCGTCAAAGCTGAGCTGCAAGATACCAGTGAGGCATTACAGGAGAATATTTGCTCTGATTCACAAATGACAACAATCCCTGTGGAGAGTCCATCCAACAGTGGGATGTCTAATCGTGAGCATTCTGCTGATGTGTGCCTTAATAGCCCGAGTGTAGCCGGTGATACCCAAATTGAGGATGCCACTTTGGAATTAGAAGAGGATGAGGGGGAGATTTGTGTAGGCGACGAGGGCGCTAATGAGGATGTTGATGAGGATGAGGTTGTTTGTGTAAGTCCTGCACCAGTGGCAGCAGTTCTGGCACGTGACAAGAAAAAGGCCATTGTCATGCCTGGGCATAAAACAAAAAAATCCACTTCTTATGTGTGGAATTATTTCTACCCAAATCCAGACAACAATTGTATAGCCATTTGTAGTGTATGTGAAGCCACAGTCAGTCGAGGGAGGGACCTTAACCATCTTGGAACCTCGTCTATGTTACGCCATCTAACGAGAGTTCATGGCAAAGTGTTGGGAAAAGCTGAAAGTTCTTCCCAAAAGAATACAAGCACTCCCTCATCAGCTAAGACCCTCCGCTCACCGACATACCGACGGCTACAAAATACACCCACCACACCATCCTCATCAATATCCTCAGTAGCGCTCGGAGTTAGCCCGGCATCCCACTTAAGGCTGGATGACTCCGGCACTATTATTGATTCCTCTGAAGAAAGCGTTAGTCCTGCTGCTGCTGTTGCTGCTGCTGGGGGTGAATCGTCATCCCAGAGGCAGGTGAATAAAATGAGCAGTCCTACATTTCAGCAATTAACTGTGAAACAATCATTTGCGAGGGGAAGCAAATATGACAGCAGTCACCCAGTCGCCAAGCGAATCACAGACGCCATGGCTGCAATGTTAGTGTTAGATCTGCGTCCAATCTCCACAATAAACGCAGCTGGTTTTTCACAGTTAATTGAGGTTTTGTGTCCGCGTTACAGAATTCCATCGCGACACCATTTCTCCCGTAAAGCTATTCCACAACTATACCAAAAAGTGTGTAAAAATGTAGAGATTGCGCTGAAAAATGCCATTCTGCCCACTGTTCACTTAACCACAGATATGTGGACAAGTGGAAGTGGCCAAACCAAAGACTATATGACTGTGACAGCCCACTGGGTTGGTCATTCACCTTCACCAGCAGGAACAGCAGCAGCATGTACACCACTACGTAACATTTGTCACAGGCAGGCCACTCTTTGTATCACCGGCTTCACTAACAGGCATACGGCTGACAATTTGTTACGCAAACTGAGAGATGTGATTGATGCATGGCTTATACCACTCGGACTCTCCCCAGGGTATGTCATTTCAGATAACGCCAACAATATAGTGCGAGCATTACAGCTGGGTGATTTCCAACATATTCCCTGTTTTGCTCACACCATCAACTTGGTGGTGCAGAGCTTCCTACGAAATAACCGTGAGGTGCAGGAGATGCTTTCGGTGGCCCGTAAAATTTCAGGCCATTTCAGGCATTCAGCCACAGCATGTAGGAGATTACAGCAGCTCCAAGAGCAGTTTAACTTGCCCTGCCACCAACTTAAGCAAGAGGTGGTAACTCGGTGGAATTCCACCCTGTACATGCTTCAGAGGATGGAGGAACAGCGCAAAGCCATCCAAGCATATTGCACAAGTCATGACATTGGGAAAGGAGGGGGGATGTATTTCACTCTTGCACAGTGGGGAATCCTTTCAGTGCTGTGCAAGGTGCTGAAACCATTTGAAGTTGTGACATGTGAGGTCAGTGCAGACTCTGCTAGTTTGAGCCAAGTCATTCCTTTAATTAGACTATTGGAAAAGCAGCTTGAGAAAATGAAGGAGGAGCTGAAAGCAAGCAATTCAGCAAAGTATGTTGGCCTTGTCGATCAAGTACTTAATTCGCTTCACAATGATCCTCGAGTTATTAAGATCTTGAACTCGGATCAGTACGTTTTGGCCACTGTGCTTGATCCAAGGTTTAAAACCTACATTGAGTCTTTACTTGTAAATGAGCGAGATGTGAACTTTTGCAAGGAGCTATTGCTCAGCAAGTTGGCCGCTGAACTGGGCCTCGGCTTGACGACGTGTCCTCCTTCACTTTCTCAAGCTGTTGCTCGTAAAAAATTAAATTTCCAAAAAAGAAGCAGGGAAGACACAGGGGGCAGACGAGAACAATTTAACATCTGGGCTGGTTTGAAGGATTTTTCAAAAAAATGTGTCACTTTGCCCATAAGTCCATCCAATATGAGTATAAACATGCAAAGGATGGTGGAGGATTACTTTCAAGAGGTAGTTGATATGGAAATGTCAGACAGTCCCTTTCCTTACTGGGAAGAAAAGCAGGCCATTTGGAAACCCATGTACAAACTTGCTTTGCAATACCTAAGCTGCCCACCCTCCAGTGTGTACTCTGAACGAGTGTTCAGCACAGCAGGGAACTTAGTCAGTGATCGCCGTAGAAGGTTACTTCCCAAAAATGTGGAGAAAATGATGTTTATAAAAATGAACTACATCTTCCACGAGGAAGGCCTTCACCATCCAAGACATCCAAGCACTGACTGTTCTCTAATGGCGGATTCAAGCGGCGATGAATTGATAGTCTGTGATGATGACGTACACACTGATGAGGGTGAGGATGAAGCTGAAGATGATGCCGATAACATCTTTTTAAAACTTTCTATGTAAGTGTAGGGTGCAATCTACCCCCAAAGAGGAAAGGGACTTGTGGCATTTCCATATCACATACCATCTTGAAAGGCTGCTGTTAGGGCAATTTATCCTTAAGGGTAGGGTGTCATAGACAGAGTGACCCTAAACTGGCTTTGTCCATTTTTCATAATATTGTACAGTCTATAATGGCTGAATTTTTTAGTATTTTATACAAGTGGAGGGGGGCCTAGAGAGACAGAAACCAAACTGGCTTTCTCCATGTCAATTAATATTGTACAGTCTATAATGGCTGAATTTTTTGGTATTTTATACAAGTGGAGGGGGGCCTAGAGAGACAGAGTGACCCCAAACTGTCTTTCTCCATGTCAATTAATATTGTACAGTCTATAATGGCTGAATTTTTTAGTATTTTATACAAGTGGAGGGGGGCCTAGAGAGACAGAAACCAAACTGGCTTTCTCCATGTCAATTAATATTGTACAGTCTATAATGGCTGAATTTTTTGCTATTTTATACAAGTGGAGGGGGGCCTTGAGAGACAGAAACCAAACTGGCTTTTTCCATTTCTTTACATATTTAACTATAAGTGTAGGGTGTAATATACATTCAAAGACGATGGCTGCATTGCCAATATGCATAGATGGAGAGGAAGACAATCTGTTTTGTGTGTAGAATAGGCCTACCAACGAAGAATTAAACTGTTTTTTTGGATGATTTATTACCTCAACAATTAGATTACTTGTCTCTAAAACAGTTGGAGCACTAAATTGGGTTAATTTAGGCCCAAAAACATGGATTTTCCCAAAAAATAGCAAAACAAAACCAAAACCAAAACACGCAATGGCGGTTTTGCAAAACCAAAACCAAAACCAAAACACGACGGTAATCCAGATCCAAAACCGAATCCAAAACCAAAACACGGGGGTCAGTGACCATCTCTAATTCAGACACACATAGCGCTACTCAAATACAGATAAACATACTTAAAAGTACAGAACAAATCTCCAGAATTGTTTCCTCTATAACATGAATGTATATTATTAACCAGTGGAGCAAAAGTTCTGCATGCAATGTATCATATCTCCAAGAATGCATTTCTTTCCTTCTTACCTACAGTATAGTATCAAAATGGATATTCTTATAATGCACTTACATTCAATTAGGATATTAAAGGGCTCTATTATTGCCAAACTCAGATTTAAAAATACAGTAAAACATACTTGGATGGATTAAATTGACATTAAAATCCACACAGCACTCATTATAAATGTATCTTATTGCTGAATGTGGTACAAATAGTGGATGAACACATTCACTTTTTCTTTCATGTGTCATCCTATTCTTTAGGTTTATCACAGGCACTAGGAGTCTTGCCCAGGATTTCACCAGTTGACTATGCTTACCAGAGAGGCGGAGTTTGCACAGCGGTCCTCTGGCTGCAGGGTGAATAGTGGAAAGTATATAACAGCAGATGGAGAGAGGATGCCAACGGAAATGATGATAGTCAGTGACTTGCAGCTATACTGGTAAATGAGTCAGCGACTTGCAGCTATATTGGTAGATGAGTCAGCGACTTGCATCTATAGTGGAAAGACAGGTTTGAATCACGGAGACCAGGTTGGACATGAGCAGGTGAAGGAAGGTAACTGGAGAGTCAGTGGTCTGCGTACAGCAAGTTGTACCACTGCTATGGTGAGAAGACTTGTCCAGGTGCAGGTAGGTAGCGGGGAAGTCAGTGGTCTGCGTACAGCAAGTTGTACCACTGCTATGGTGAGGAGAGTTCAGGTGCGGATGAGTAGAGGCATGCAAAGAGTCAATAACGGTATGAAGACACTGAGAGCACAGAGGAACTTGTTCCAAACAGATATGCAGCGATTACAGCTAATAGTCTATAACGGTATGTATACCGCTGCTGAGTAGAGAGGCTTGCACAGAGTGGATATGCGGGATAATAACTGATAGTCATTTATAAGTATGCATATCACTGCTGAGTAGAGAAGCTTGTTCCAAACAGATATGCAGTGTAACAACAAATAGTCTATAGCGGGTACGGATACCGCTGCTGAGTAGAGAGGCTTGTCCTAAGCGGATATGCAAGGTAACAGTTCATAGTCAATAACAAGTAAGCATACCGCTGATGAGTAGAGAAGCTTGTCCACGAGAATATGCAGGCACAGCAGGGACACTGAACGGCTGTAGCGGGTATGGGAACCACAGGTGAGCAGAGCAGGTAATCAGAAGCCAGCTGAGGACACGAGCAGGATACAGGAGTCTGTAGTGGGTATGAGAACCGCTGATGAGCAGAGCAGGTAATCCAGAAGCCAGCTGAGGTCACGAGTAGGATACAGGAATCAGTAGCGGGTATGGAAACCACCGATGAGTAGCACAGGTAATCAGCAGGAAGCTGAAGACACTAGTAGTACACAGGAGATACCTTCAGAGACTCACGGAATGAGACTCAAGATCAGGCAACGAGGTAATGAGCACAGGTGCTTTAAATAGGGAGAGGTGCCTGATCCACCAATGAGATTAAGAGCAAAGGTCATAAGTTCTTGGATGCTGCGCATGCGCAGTGCATAAAGATGGCGGGTGGCCGCAGCTCAGCACAGGCACCAGCAGGAAGGCTAGGGAACCAGCACCAGCGCACCACGCACCAGCGCAGAGGCACTCGGTCCGGTGAGTGACAGTATCCCCCCTTTTAAAGGTGGGCACAGAACACTTGGAGCCGGGTTTGCCCGGAAACTTGGAGTAGAACTTTTTTAGAAGAGCTGGGGCGTTGAGATCATCTGCGCGGATCCAAGAACGCTCCTCTGGACCAAAGCCCTTCCAATGCACAAGGAAGCGAAGAACTCCTCGCAAAATTTTAGCATCTAAAATATGAGTAATTTCAAACTCTTCCTCTTGATGAACTTGTACTGGCTGAGGTGCTGAAGGAGGAACAGAGAAACGGTTGATGATAAGAGGCTTGAGTAATGACACATGGAAGGCGTTGGAGGTTCTTAGGTAACAGTAGTTTGAAGCACACCGGATTTATCACTTGAGTGATCCTATATGGACCAATGAAACGAAGAGCGAACTTCATAGACGGAACCTTCAAGTGAATATTTTTGGTAGAAAGCCATACGCGGTCTCCAATCTTAAGTGGTGGAATAGCTCGCCTCTTTTTATCCGCAAAACACTTGTATCAGGCAGATGTCTTCTTTAGGCAGGATTTAACTTGAGACCAGATATTTTTGAAACTCTGACATACACTCTCCACTGCAGGAACTTGGGTGGGAGGGAGGGCAGGAGATTCTGGGGAAGACGGATGGTGACCATATACCACAAAGAATGGACTTTTTGAAGATGACTCGTGATACATGTTGTTATGGGCGAATTCAGCCCATGGAAGTAAATCTACCCAGTTGTCTTGGTTGGCTGAGGAGAACATCCTTATGAAAGTCTCAAGATCTTGGTTGACTCTCTCGGTCTGTCCATTTGATTGAGGATGGTAGGAGGATGATAGTGATAATCGAATACCCAAGGTCTTGCAAAGGGCTCGCCAGAATCTGGAAACTAATTGCACTCCTCTATCCGAGACAATCTCAGATGGACATCCATGAATTCGGAACATCTCCTTGATAAAATGGTCAGCCAGAGTAGATGAGGAAGGTAAACCGGTCAAAGGAACGAAATGTGCCATTTTCGAAAATCTATCCACCACTACCCAGATGGTATTGCACTTTTTACTTGGTGGAAGATCGGTGACAAAGTCCATACTAATATGGGTCCAAGGTTTGGATGGAATGGGTAGTGGTTGAAGTAATCCTGCAGGTGTTCTGCGGGGAGTTTTAAACTGGGAACACACCTCACACGCGGCCACAAATTCTTTGACATCCCTCCTCATAGAGGGCCACCAGTAGCTTCGAGAAAGGACTTCTAAGGTCTTGCGTTCACCCGAATGTCCAGAAAAGCGTGAGGAATGATACCAGGACAATGTTTTCCTCCGTAGAGACGGAGGCACGAGGGTTCTCCCAAATGGTAGCACTTTGGTGGAAGAAGAGGCCAGAGTCACACATTTGGGATCTAATATAGGATGGTTAGGACCATCTTCAACGTCTGAGGACGCCACAAACGCCCGAGACAAGGCATCTGCTTTTCTATTCTTGGAAGCTGGTTTGAAGGTTATGATAAACTCAAAACGGGAAAAGAAAAGAGACCATCTTGCTTGACGAGGATTCAAACATTGGGCTGACTGTAAATATGACAGGTTTTTGTGATCCGTAAAAATAGTTACAGGATGACGAGCTCCCTCCAGCAGATATCTCCACTCCTATAATGCTGCTTTTATGGCAAACAACTCCTTGTCCCCGATAGTGTAATTTCTCTCCGCAGGTAGAAGACCTCGAGAGTAGAAGGCACAAGGATGGAATTTTTGTTGCTCCGATCTTTGGGATAGTATGGCCCCTAGGCCAACATTAGAGGCGTCTACCTCTGGGAAGAATGAAAGAGTCACGTCAGGCTGTCGAAGAACAGGAGCGGAAGAGAAGGACTCCTTGAGGAACTGGAAAGCTTGAAGGGCCTCGGAGGACCATTGTTTAGTGTTAGCTCCCATCCGGGTCAGAGCCACTATTGGAGAAGCGATGGAAGAAAAACCTTGAATGAAACGTCTGTAGTAGTTTGCAAAACCTAAAAAACGTTGGATTGCTCGGATAGTAGTTGGCTGGGGCCAACGTAGTACAGCGTTCACCTTATCAGGATCCATCTTGAGGCCAACTCCGGACACAATATATCCCAAGAATGGAATCTGGGATAACTCAAAGGAACATTTTTCCAGTTTGCAAAATAAAGAGTTTCTTCGGAGTCTGGAAAGGACCTCTGCCACATGTTGGTGATGAGTGGGCAGATCCTGGGAAAAGATTAATATGTCGTCCAGGTAGACAACGACACATACATACAAGTCCCGGAAGATCTCATTCACGAAACCCTGGAAGACAGCGGGGGCATTACACAACCCGAAGGGCATAACTAGATATTCATAATGGCCATCCCTGGTGTTAAAAGCTGTCTTCCATTCATCTCCAGACTTGATCCGGATTAAGTTATAAGCGCCTCGAAGATCAAGCTTGGTGAAGATCCGGGCTCCCTTAATGCGATCAAATAGTTTGGTAATTAGTGGAATAGGATACCGATTTTTGATGGTAATGGCATTGAGTCCACGATAATCTATACAGGGTCATAATGATCCATCCTTCTTCTTCACGAAAAAGAACCCCGCTACAGCGGGATAGGTGGATGGTCGGATAAATCCTCGCTGGAGGTTCTCCTTGATATACTCAGATGTTGCTTGAGTTTCCGGTAGCGAGAGTGGATACACACGACCCCTAGGAGGGTTCTTGCCAGGTTGTAAATCAATCAGACAATCCCACGCCCGAGGGGGAGGAAGGCGTTCAGACTGAACCTTATCGAATACATCCGCGAAGGAAGCATATTGTGGAGGGAGACCCGGCGGGCAAGGTGAAATGGAAGACTGATGTATTTTGAGTGGAACAACTTGAGAGAGACATCTATGACGACAATCAGAACCCCAGGAAGTGACTTTAGGAGTGTTCCAGTCAATCTGAGGGGAATGAAGTTGAAGCCATGGAAGGCCAAGTACAATGGGACTGGTGGTAACAGGAAGGACCAGTAAAGAAATTTTCTCTTGGTGTAAGGCTGCAATTTGAAGAGTCAATGGAGACGTACTTTGAGTAATGAGTCCATTAATTATTTGTGATCCATCGATAGCAGTAACAGCTATAGGTGCTTTTAAAGGAATCACTGGTAGGGACCATTGATTCACTAGGGAACTAGAGATAAAATTTCCGGCAGCTCCAGAATCTAGAAGTGCTTGAGACATAAATGATTTGGTAGCAAAGGAAACGGTAACATCAAAAGCACAGACTTTAGTATCTGTAGAACATGGAGAGGACTCCAGGGACCCTAACCTTACCTCTCCAGAACTGGTTAGGGCCTGGCATTTTCTGACCTTCTAGGGCATGAGTTCAGCATGTGAGTAGAGTCAGCGCAATAGATACAGAGTCTATTCTTCACTCGTCGCTCACTCTCTTCAGATGTTAATTTAGAGCGATCTACCTCCATGGGTTCTACTAGAGGTGGAAGATGACGAACTTGGGATACTGAACGAACAGGCTCTTTGGAGGAAGTTACTCTTTTGGAATCTTTCTCACGAAACCTCATGTCTACACGATGGCATAGAGAAATCAAATCGTCCAAGGAGGTGGGTAACTCTTGTGAGGTCAGTGCTTCTTTGATCTTGTCGGCAAGCCCCTGCCAGAATGCAGCTATCAGCACCTCAGTGTTCCACTGAAGCACAGAGGCGAGAATCCGAAATTGTATGACGTACTGAGCTACTGACTGAGATCCTTGGCGTAGTCGGAGAATACTGGAAGCTGCAGAGATAACACGACCAGGTTCGTCAAAAATTCTTCGAAACGTAGAAATAAACAGGGCACTATCTTCCAATAAGGGGTCATTTCTTTCCCACAGAGAGGAGGCCCATGCGAGAGCCTGTCTGGAAAACAAAGATGTGAGATAGGCAACTTTGGAACGATGAGTAGAAAAGTTATGAGGTTGGAGTTCGAAATAAATGGAACATTGGTTAAGAAAACCCCTACAGGTTTTGGGGTCTCCATCATACTTAGAAGGAGTAGGCAGGTGTAGCGTGGAAGCGGTAGACACCTGGGATGGCACTGGGGAAGAAGATGGAGGTACTGGAGGATCAATAGTAGCTGCAACATTTTGCTCAGGGATTCCTCGGGCGGCTAAAGCCTGACAACATTGAAACAACTGTTGCTGTCGAACATCCTGTTGTTCAATCCGAGTAACCAGGTACTGCAGCATCTCTTTAGCTGTTGGTTCTGATCCTGGGTCTGTCATGGCCTGATCTTACTGTCACGGGCACTAGGAGTCTTGCCCAGGATTTCACCAGTTGACTATGCTTACCAGAGAGGCGGAGTTTGCACAGCGGTCCTCTGGCAGCAGGGTGAATAGTGGAACGTATATAACAGCAGATGGAGAGAGGATGCCAATGGAAATGATGAAAGTCAGTGACTTGCAGCTATACTGGTAAATGAGTCAGCGACTTGCAGCTATATTGGTAGATGAGTCAGCGACTTGCAGCTATAGTGGAAAGACAGGTTTGAACCACGGAGACCAGGTTGTACGTGAGCAGGTGAAGGAAGGTAACAGGAGAGTCAGTGGTCTGTGTACAGCAAGTTGTACCACTGCTATGGGAAAAGACTTGTCCAGGTGCAGGTAGGTAGCGGGGAAGTCAGTGGTCTGCGTACAGCAAGTTGTACCACTGCTATGGTGAGGAGAGTTCAGGTGCGGATGAGTGGAGGCATGCAAAGAGTCAATAACGGTATAAAGACACAGAGCACAGAGGAACTTGTTCCAAACAGATATGCAGCGATTACAGCTAATAGTCTATAACAGAGTGTATACCGCTGCTGAGTAGAGAGGCTTGCACAGAGTGGATATGCGGGATAATAACTAATAGTCAATCACAAGTATGCATATCACTGCTGAGTAGAGAAGCTTGTTCCAAACAGATATGTAGCGTAACAACAAATAGTCTATAGCGGGTACGGATACCGCTGCTGAGTAGAGAGGCTTGTCCTAAGCGGATATGCAAGGTAACAGTTGATAGTCAATAACAAGTAAGCATACCGCTGATGAGTAGAGAAGCTTGTCCACGAGAATATGCAGGCACAGCAGGGACGCTGAACGGCTGTAGCGGGTATGGGAACCACAGGTGAGCAGAACAGGTAATCAGAAGCCATCTGAGGTCACGAGTAGGATACAGGAATCAGTAGCGGGTATGGAAACCACCGATGAGTAGCACAGGTAATCAGCAGGAAGCTGACACTAGTAGTACACAGGAGATACCTTCAGAGACTCACAGGGAATGAGACTCAAGATCAGGCAACGAGGTAATGAGCACAGGTGCCTTAAATAGGGAGAGGTGCCTGATCCACCAATGAGATTAAAAGCAAAGGTCATAAGTTCTTGGATGCTGCGCATGCGCAGTGCATCAAGATGGCGGGCGGCCACGGCTTAGGACAGGCGCCGGCAGGAAGGCTAGGGAACCACGCACCAGCGCAGAGGCACTCACAGTCCGGTGAGTGACAAGGTTATAGACAGATCCCATAAAATAAAATAAAAATCTTCTTAAATTCACTACCCCTAAAAATAGGAGAAACCCCTCTTATATGATATTCTTGTACTACATAACATAATAGAGAGAAAAGAGAACAATGAATATATGGATCATAAAAACCACTTAACCTCAAAGTCTGATTTAAGACCATTGTGCATTAGAGTTCCCATTGAATAGATTAACTTCATCTCTGCTCTCGCAAGATCAGATTTAGGGTCTTTCTTCCACCAATCCCCCCACACTTATTTAATACCATAAAAGTATTTTATAGATGAAATATCACATTTATGTTCAGTTTTACAATGTGATGACAATGAATGCAATTCGAAACACTTTTTGATATTCCGAACATGCTCTCCCCAACGATCTTTTAGTTTACGTCCCGTTCTGCCGATGTATTGTTTTCCACATTCGCATTCGACTAAATATATACAATTCTTTGTGTTGCAAGTAATAAAATCTTCTATTATACACCAATCCTGTGGTATTAGATTTGATTTCCACCTGTTTGGTATTTTTAAATCTAACATTTTTGCACGCAACACATGATCCACATCTATGGAAGCCTTTTGATTTGATACTTTCTTTAGTTGGTACAGAACTTACACTTTTTACTAAGATATCTTTCAAGGTAGTGGCTCTCCTATATATTAAACGTGGATATTTAGATATCACCTCTCCTAAATCTGGATCACACATTAGGAGAGGCCAATGTTTTTTTTATAATCTTTTCTACTTCCTTATAATGTGTGTTATATTTAATAATAAATTTAGTAATAAAGGGGATATTTTCCTTCTTTCCCACTGGATATTCTTCCAAAACTTTCCTACTAGATGTAGGTATCAGTAAACTGCCCCTTTCCATATTCTGAACCTTATCAATTGTATGTTCTAAATGAGTTTCTCCATAAATTGATGTTTAAGTTTTTGAGCCTGTTCTCTATATGTCTACACTTGGGTGCAGTTGCGTCTTATCCTCTGAAATTGTCCCACAGGAATGTTTTCAAGCCATTTCTCATAATGGTTGTTATTCACTGAAATGAAGGAATTTGAATCAGTCAGTTTACTGTAGTTTTTAGTACTCAATTTCCCTTGTTCTATATAGATACATAGGTCCAAAAAGTGTACCTTCTGATTACTGACATCAAAGGTGAGTTGAATATTATATTCATTGGTATTTAGATGGTATTTAGATCATTACAAAAATCTGTCAAAGAGGTATTATCCCCTCGCAAAATAAAAAAGATGTCATTGATAAATCTATACCAGGGAACCAGATTTGCTCCATGCTTAGGGTTATTGTGGATGATGTTTTCCTCCCACCACCCCATAAACATATTCGCATAGCACGGAGCGAACCTGGTTCCCATGGCTGTTCCCTTCAATTGTAGATAGAAGTTATCAGAATACCAGAAAAAGTTGTTGTTAAGGATAAACATGATCCCTTCCACTAGAAAGAGTGATTCAAAAAATATAGAACAGCTTCCTTCCCTTGATTGTGGTCTATGATGGTATACAGAGAGCTGACGTCTGCTGTAACCAGTATGTAATCTTTCTCCCAAGTAACACTACTTAATTTATTGAGCATATCCATTGTGTCAATTTAATCCATCCAAGTATGTTTTACTGTATTTTTAAATCTGAGTTTGGCAATAATAGAGCCCTTTAATATCCTAATTGAATGTAAGTGCATTATAAGAATATCCATTTTGATACTATACTGTAGGTAAGAAGGAATGAAATGCATTCTTGGAGATATGATACATTGCATGCAGAACTTTTGCTTTTACATTCATGTTATAGAGGAAACCATTCTGGAGATTTGTTCTGTACTTTTAAGTACGTTTATCTGTATTTGAGTAGTGCTATGTATGTTTGAATATCCCACGTCTAAAGCGGTTTCCTTGAATAGTCTGATTGGTTAGAAGTGGGTAGAAGGAGGACGGATCAAAAGTGATATTGGGTGGTTAACAAGTAGGTTAATTTAGAAAAGAAATGCTTTATACATGATTTAAATCTCTCCTTTAATACATGTGCATTATGTATATATAACCAGAGGTTAATTCTGTTTAGTTTGATGGATTAGACACTATAACGATGTCATTCTGATTGTGCCATATCCGGAGTGGTCTCCATAGTAACAACATGTTAATTTGAACATCCCGATTGGACGGAAGGAGCTTAAAATGGTTGAACTGTGTATGTAACTGTATTGCCTTGATAAAGATTTACAAAATTGAAACGCGTCAGCAGGGGGCGGTTACCAACAAAGAGACACTTTTCTGGGAGTGTTTGGACTTGGTTCGAATAACAGTGTCATGTGGATTCACTCAGCTGGCTCCTGATCATTTGTGAAGGTGTAAAAGTTTATTCCTACGTGCCTGTTTTTATTCTGAATGGGGTAAGTGTCCAACCTCACAGAGGTGGTGTCCCGCTGTTTGTTTTTTATGTGAAGGAGAAGCAACATCTATGTTTTAATGTTTTACTGGTTGTCATTAAATACAAGGTTATTTAGGTTTATTGGGATAATGCACTATATTGCCTTTATTTTTCTGTCTGGCACTCATGATAAGGTGTTATACCGAGAGGAATAACGTGACACATTGAAAAGATGTTATAATTTATCCCTGATGTAAAAATTGGCAACTTCTGGAAAAACTCCTTTATGTAAGTGTGTACCCTAAGTGGGTGTTTATTACTCACGTGGTGTTATTATCAACGATAGAACCACTTACATCGATATCCTGTTGGTGTATGGAGTTCCTATATATATATATATATATATATATATATATATATATATAATTTTAGATCATCCTAAAATGTGTTTTTGCTTATGATCTCTTATATGTAAATGGAATCTTGTGAGAGGGAAATCATTGGATATATTCCTCCAAAAAAATGGATTATGAAGACAAGAAAACAAGACACACTGTAAGGTCAAAATGACAAATAGACACACAAGGTAGACAGCTGTCCGTGTGGACTCTGCATGTTCTACCTGTGTTTGTGTGTTCTTCCTCCAGGGGCTCTTGTTTTTTCCCATGATCTAAAATCATACTGGTAAAACCAAGAGGCTGATTCTTCTTCTTTGTGAAATTGCTCTGCACATGCTCAGAAATGGACTTTACAAGCGGGTTCCAGACACTCGACTCACCAAAAAAGATTTAAAAAGTCCAAATCATAGTCCAGTGTTGGGGACCTGGTAGAGAAGTCCTCGTCTAAGGGCGGAAAGGGAAAAGAGGCTTCTCTAAAATTGGATAACAGGAATAGTACCTGCCTTTTTTGATTGTTGACAAGACTTGGTTCGGAGGTAAAATATGAAAAACAAAACCACAGAACTGCACTAAGTTGAGAAAGGTTGCCATCAAACAGGAGCGCATGCAGGGGGAGGTTTCTGGTTGTCCAGAAACCCCCTTCATAGATGACAAACAGATAACAGCATGCAGAGCATAGAGGAGCCTGCACAGAGAAAAGAAGCAGGAAGATGACTGACAGACAGAAGAAGAGAACAACAGAGCAAGAAAATTACAGAGCAAGGTGAAGACCGAACAAGAAGATGCAGTGAAATTGGTTATTTTATTAAATGTGAATGTTATTAATTTAATGTCAGGGTTGGTGAGGAGGGATATGTCTGTTAAATGGGAATGCTATTACTTTAATGTTAGGAATGATGAGGACTGAAATAAGACTGTTAAATAAATGTGAATACAATTCATTTAATGTTGGAATTGGTTGGGAAGAAATCAGTCAGTTTATGTAATGTGAATGCTTTTAATATATTCGGACTGGTTTGGGGTAAGGAGGCTTATTTATTAAATATAAACACTAATGTTAGGCTGGTTAAGGGGAAGTTGACCTAATTATTAAATGCAGGTGCTATTTAATTTAATGTTGGGGCTATATGGGGAGAAAATAAGCATAGTCATTAAATGTGATTACTATTAATTCAATTCTGGATCTGATTGGGTACAAGGAGACCTGTTTATTGAACAGGAGATGAATAATAACCTTTCCAAATAGGGCCCAACACTCCAGGATTCGGCCAAGCAGAACCTGGTTTTAAGACATCGGCAGCAGCACCAAGTAGAAATGTCCACTCCAGCTGTACATTCCCAAATGTGTAGGGGGAGAGGAGGGTGCCAGTACTCTGCCTTGCCCAGGGCACTAAAATGTTTAGTTATGACACTGAAAGCATGCATTAACATACTAAACACGGGCCCGATGTACAGCACCGTGGAAGTTTATCTGAACTGCTTTGCTGTCCCAAAGAGTTACCAGGATGTATGTATATATATATATATATATATATATATATTATATATATATATATATATATATATATATATATATATATATATATATACACACACACACACACATATACGCACACATACACGCACACGCACACACATACACACACGTGCACAGTGAAAGCTACCTTGTAATTTTGGGAAGAGTTAGGAAACCCCCCTTTAATAATCCTGCATTTGCCTCTGATCAAAGGTAGGTGACGGGTCGGACTGGACACCTTCGGCAGAAGACGGCTTGGACTGGACAACCTCAACAGGAGACTGCTCAGACTGGATTCCCTTGGCAGGAGATGGCTCGGACTGGACACCTTCGGTAGGAGACAGCTTGGACTGGACAGCCTCAGCAGGAGATGGGCAGGACTGGACATCCTCACCCAAAGACAGCCCAGACTGGGTACCCTTGGAGGAAGGCCCAGAATGGGAACATTTGGAATGAAGGCCCGAACTGGGCACACTTAAAGGACGGCCTGGTCTGGGCACATGACTTGGACTGTATAGCACTGGGAGAAGTCTCAGACCGGACAGTACTGGGAGAAACCTCAGACTGGACAACACTTATATGCAGGCATACGTGTGTGCAAGTTATGTCTGATTTTTGGGGTTTACATTGTGTTAGAAGATGAATCAGGCCCTAAATGTGGATTGAGTTATCAAAATTTTATAGCAAGGGATGTATACTACCATTTTAAAATGCCTTTTATATGGGCAGCACGGTGACTAAATGGTTAGTACTTCTGCCTTTCAGCACTGGTGTTCAATTCCCGACCATGGCCTTATCTGTGAGGAGTTTGTATGTTCTCCCCGTGTTTGCGTGGGTTTCCTTCGAGTGCTCCAGTTTACTCCTACACTCCAATAGCATACTAGCAGGTTAATTGGCTGCTAACAAATTGATCCTAGTCTGTGTGTGTTTGTGTGTGTGTGTGTCTGTGTATGTGTGTGTGTGTGTTAACGCATTTAGATTGTAAGCTCCAATGGGGCAGGGACTGATGTGAGTGAGTTCTCTGTACGGCGCTGCGGAATTAGTGGCGCTGTACAAACAAATGGTGATGATGATGATGTGTTTATGATCATATTGTTAATTTAGGGGTAGGGCCACATATTTCATCTCACATTTTTGCTCCACATTGGCTCTAGATACTCTTGAGAAATCACTGAAGAAAAACATAAGCTGGTGCTGTATTTCACTTGTTTTGTAAAAGCTAAAAAAGGACACAACCCAAAAAGGAAAATTTAGTTTGGGGTAGAGGTTAATTAGCTCCACTCCAACTACGAAAAAAGATTACATTATTCTCAATCATCCAAGTGGGATTTACATAATAACATTTCTCACCAACATATTTCGGAAAATATAGTAGTTCATTTTTAGGATATGTTACAATGTATTCATGTGATAAATTTTTATAATAATAAGTAAACTTATTTTGAAATGTATAAAAGTTTTGCCAATTATCGTAAATTCACTTGACATGGCACAGGAAATTCACTATATAAAGAGGCCACCATTTGGTCAAAACATGTTCCTCTGTATTTTATGAAATGTGAGTATTCATGTCTGGGGATTGAAAACTGTTTAATATGAAGATAATTAAACAAGGTTAAGGATAATGTGCCTGTTACAACCTTTTGGAAGTAAAAAGAACTACAAAGGGAGAGTGTTCTGAGTGTTTGGAAGTTCCCCCCAAAAAGTCAAGTGGATTTTAACTTTAAGGACTACTTTAAATATATTTGATGTAAGCAAATACACACAGGGATTGGATAAGCTGATTGTAGATTCTATGTAATACTGCTATGTACTACCATATTTCTTTCATTGTCTCTGTTTGAAGTACTATACTGTTATACTTTTTTGGCTTTGGTATTTTTTCATTTTACATATACCTCTGGAGTTTACTACACCAGCAATTCTTGGTTGTGGCTGGAACATCATACACGGAAGAAAATATAAGGATTTTCATAATGGTATTTAAATATGAGCTGTAAGCTAGAGACTTACTGTTGGGTCATTTTCAGTCAGTAGCCTTCATTTGTGAATACAACCATTTTAGGTAGACAGGTATCGCTAGGTGCTAGAATTGTTGGTGCATATTATTCACATAGTATTGATTGTATAAGTGTGGTTGCACTTTCTTTTATGCATTTTGAGGCAGCATGTTATTATTATTATTATTATTATTATTATTATTTTTATTATCACAGATTTGTAAGGCGCCACAGTGCTCCGCAGAGCCAGACAATAGGGAAAACAGTATATGCATAAAACAGGGACATACAAGGGAGACAAAACAAATGCAAACATGAAAACAAGGGGTATAAAGGATCCTGCTCATTAGAGGGCTTGCATTCTAAGTGGAAGATGGCACAGCTGAAACAAAAGGGGTACATGTGTCTCAGAGTGGATTTTACTTTACTTCAGCTGTTTTACCTAATTATTGAAAGAAATTTGACATTGAGAAGATAGTGAGGTGATCACCAGTTAAACCCATTGAAAGTGAACTGATTGGCTGTTGAATGTCTTTGAGATGCTCTGGTTTTCATTCTCCCTTACATATTTTGTTTGTTGAACTCTTATTATATGATGTATATTGTATCTTGTGGCAATGTTTCTATTGGCCGTGTTTACGTTTTTGTTTTCTTTTATGTTATGTTATCTTGTTAGAATAAATTAAATAAAAACATTTAACAAGGGGACCCGATGCCGCATCCTTAATTATGGGCCGAGGTCTCTTTCCACACCACCTCTCACATCTCAGGAACAGCTGCTGCCTGCAACTTTTCTTAATTTACAGCGGATGCCCCTTCCCTTAAAAAAAATGTTTGGGCTCAGGGCTGGTGGGGCTCTATACTGCAGTACTCGCAGTAACCCCCTGATGGCAGCCCTGCACACACACGCACACACACACACACACACACACTAATGTTATACCATACTGTTGTAACAGATTCTGGATACTATATTACTAATCTTGATTAGCGCTGGCTTACCTGAGGTGCGGAGTCTAACGATCTCCCCGGTGTTCACCAAGAACCGCCGCAAGGCGGGGTGGGCTTCGCTGCCAGGAGTCGCAGGTCGCGGTCCCCAGGTTCGCCTCAAGATGTAGTACAGCGGAGTGAAGCGGTGGTAGCGGAGTCAACAAGCCGGTTCGGTACACAGGAATGGAGTCAGGCAGAATCAGAAGGCAACTCGGAGTCAACAAGCCAGGTTCGGTACACGGGTCACAAGAATAGGAGAATGGTCAGCAAGCCGGGTCGGTACACAGGGAATAGAGAGCCAGGGAAGTCAAACAGGCAGAGATCAGCACACAGGAGACACAGGAAACAGGAAGACACTGCAATCCACGAAGAGCAGGAGCCAGGAACAGGTAAGTGTTGCTCTGACACTCAGCGAGTGTCAGAGTGAGGTTTTTATACAGAAGGGGATTCAAAATCCCCGCCTCTAGGTTGTGGTCATGTGACCGCCTCCAGGTGCGGTCACATGGTCCTGAATGCAGAAGTGCGGCTGGACGGAGCGGCGGGGATAAGGTAAGTCCGTAACAGTACCCCCTGCCATAAAGGTGGACTCCGAACACCTAATAGGGTTTCAAAGGAAATTTTTTATGGAAGGATTTAAGTAGACGGGGAGCATGTAGGTCAATGGCTCTTACCCATGAGCGCTCCTCAGGGCCGTAACTCTTCCAATCCACCAAGAACTGTATGGCACCTTGAACTTTACGAGAATCTAGGATAGTTTTAATCTCGTATTCCACTTGATCCCGATCCACAGCAGGAGGAGGAGTTCTGGATGAGGTGGAGAATCTGTTGGTTACCATCGGTTTTAACAAGGAGACATGGAAGACATTGGGTATGCGTAAGGAGGGAGGCAGACTCAATCTAAAGGCTACGGGATTAATAATCTCAGATATGGCAAATGGGCCAATAAACTTGGGAGCAAATTTTTTACTGGGAACCTTTAAACGAATGTTCTGGGTGGATAGCCATACCCTGTCACCAACTGCAAAACTTGGAGTCATTCTTCTCCTTTTATCGTAGAATTTTTTGGAACGAGTAGTTGCTTGTTTTAAGTTTGTCTTGGTTTGTTCCCAAATATCAGAGAAGTTACGAACCAGAGAGTCCACTGCTGGAACTTCAGAAGATGAGACTTGAGAGAAGGTGGGTAGTCTAGGATGGCAGCCATACAGAACAAAAAAGGGGGAGTTAGAGATGGCCTCATGAAAATGGTTGTTATGGGCGAACTCGGCCCAAGGGAGAAGGTCCACCCAGTTGTCTTGGTTACTAGAGATAAATATTCTGAGAAACTTCTCTAATTCTTGGTTGGTTCTCTCAGTAGCCCCATTGGACTGGGGATGATATGCGGAAGAGAAGTCAAGCTTGATCCCGGATTTATTGCAAAAAGACCGCCAAAATTTTGATATGAATTGTGATCCCCTATCGGAGACAATATGTTGAGGACAGCCATGGAGGCGAAATATTTCTTTAATAAAAATATCGGCTAAGGAGGAGGAAGAAGGAAGGCCTTTGAGAGCAATAAAGTGGGCTGTTTTAGAGAAGCGATCCGTGACCACAAGCACTACAGTACAGGATTTGGAAGGGGGAAGGTCCGTGATAAAATCCATGGAGATCTGTGACCAAGGGTAATCAGGAATGGGTAATGGGAGCAAGCATCCATAAGGCTTCTTCCTAGAGGTCTTGTGTTGAGCACATTTGGAACAAGCAGCAACAAATCTCTTCACATCCTCCAGCAAGGAAGGCCACCAGTAGCTTCGGGACAATAAGTCCCAGGTCTTGCGAATGCCGGCATGCCCAGAGAAGAGTGAGTGATGAGCCCAGTAAAGGAGCCGGGTGCGTAGATGTGGCAAGATGAATGTTTTGCCTGGAGGACAACCCTTTTTCAGGTGTGTAGCTGCCAATACTTGACATGGATTTACAATGAATTTCTTATCTTCCGAGGATTCCATGTCAGCTGAATCAAAAGAGCGAGATAAGGCGCCTGCCTTCGTGTTCTTAGATCCTGAGTGAAAAGTGATGTTGAAATCAAAGCGTGAGAAGAATAAGGACCACCTTGCTTGACGAGGATTTAGACATCGGGCAGTGCGTAAGTAAAGCAAATTCTTATGGTCGGTATATATGGTGATAGGGAATTGCGCTCCTTCTAGTAAATGTCTCCATTCGGAGAGAGCCAATTTGATGGCCAGGAGCTCTTTGTCGCCAATCCCATAATTCCTCTCAGCAGGTAAAAAGCGACGGGAAAAGAATCCGCAGGGATGAAGTTTTCCAGAAGGACCTCGCTGTGATAGTACGGCTCCTGTGCCAACAGAAGAGGCATCTACCTCCAGGACAAAGGGACGAGAACAATCTGGCTGTTGAAGAATGGGTGCGGATGAAAAGAGAGACTTTAATAATATAAAGGCTTGGATAGCCTCAGAGGACCAAATACCAGCATCAGCAGATTTGCGGGTCAATGCTGTGATGGGAGCCACGAGAGAGGAGTACCCCTTGATAAATTGACGATAATAGTTGGAGAATCCTAGGAAGCGTTGAGTGGCTTTAAGGCCTGAAGGTTGGGGCCAGTCAAGTATGGCTTTCAATTTTGTGGGATCCATCTGTAGACCGGTGCCCGAAATAATATATCCCAGGAAGGGAATTTGTCTCTGCTCGAAGGTGCATTTCTCTAATTTGCAAAATAACTGATTTCTTCGGATACGAGAGAGGACCTCCAATACATGAGTACGATGAGATGCTAGATCTTGAGAAAAGATGAGAATGTCGTCCAAGTAGATGACTACAGATTGGTACAAGAGGTCTTGAAACAGCTCATTCATAAAGCTCTGAAATATGGCTGGGGCATTGCATAGTCCGAAAGGCATGACCAGATATTCAAAGTGGCCGTCTCGGGTGTTAAACGCCGTCTTCCATTCATCCCCCTCCTTAATGCGTATAAGGTTATACGCTCCTCTGAGGTCAAGTTTAGAAAAGATGGTGGCACCCTTGATCCGGTCGAATAGTTTAGAAATCAGTGGCAGTGGATACCGATTTTTAACGGTAATGGCATTCAGGCCTCTGTAATCAATGCAAGGGCGGAGGCCCCCATCTTTCTTTTTTACGAAGAAGAAGCCAGCCCCAGCTGGGGAGGCAGACTTGCGGATGAAGCCCCTGTTTAGATTTTCTTGGATGTACTCCTCCATAGCCTTAGATTCCGGGAGGGAAAGGGGGTAAACACGGCCCCTGGGAATGGGTTTACCAGGTATCAGATCAATGCCACAGTCCCAGATTCTGTGAGGGGGAAGTCTAGTGGCCTCTTGTTGACAGAAAACATCAGAGAAGGTTTGGTATGGCTCGGGCAGGAGAGTCACAGGAAATTCTTGGGTACGTCTGGGACTATTCGGGGGAACCACTCTCTGTAGGCAGCGAGAGAAGCAGGACTGTCCCCAGGACAATATGTGACCAGATTTCCAGTCCAAGGTGGGAGAGTGGGCACGAAACCAAGGAAGTCCTAGGATGACTGGGTTGGTAGATCTTTGTATTACTAGAAAAGAAATCTTCTCCCGATGAAGTGCTCCTATCTGAAGTAGAAGAGGAATAGTGCGTACCCGGATGGACCCCTCAGGGATTCTTCCCCCATCAATGGCCATCAGAGAGATGGGTTGTTCCAAGGCTTGTGTGGGAATAGCGAATTGTTTAACTACTGTGGCAGAAATGAAATTTCCTGCGGCTCCGGAATCTAGAAGAGCCGACTGCGGGAAGGTCTTTTGTCCTAACTGAAGGGAAATGGGAATAGACAGGCAATCATTACTATTGGGAACTGACTGACACTGAGAAAAGAGGCCCAACGACACAGCTCCAGAACTCGTTAGGCCCTGTCGTTTCCCGAGCGTTTGGGACAAGAACTCAGAAGATGGCCACTCTCTCCACAATATAAACACAGCTTGTTCCGAAATCTCCTCTCCCTCTCTTCGGCTGATAAGCGGGTCCTCCCAAGTTGCATGGGCTCTTCAGGGGGAAGAACAGGGGTTTGGAAGTTGGGGGCCAAGCGAATCATGCTACGCCGCGACTGTTCCTTCTCAGAATTACGTTCCTTGAAACGCAAATCAACTTTGACACAGAGGGAGATAATGTCGTCCAAAGACGTAGGGAGTTCCTGGGATACCAACTCGTCTTTGATTCGGTCTGAAAGGCCCTGCCAGAATGTAGCTACTAGAGCCTCATCGTTCCAGCGAAGTTCAGAGGCCATGGTTCTGAAGAGGACCGCATACTGCCCCACAGACTGGTTTCCCTGGCGGAGACGTAGTAAGCCGGAAGCAGCATTGGACACCCTTCCTGGCTCATCAAATATTTTCTTGAAGGTGGACAAGAAGAGGTTGAAGTTATGTAGAATGGGGTCGTCCCTCTCCCACAAGGGGGAAGCCCATGCTAAAGCTTGACCGGACAATAACGAAATCACATAGGCCACTTTCGTTTTTCCGGAGGGGAAGTTCCCAGGTAGAAGCTCGAATTGTATGGAGCATTGATTTAAAAATCCTCTGCAATTTTTAGGGTCTCCATCGAACTTAGGTGGGTTAGGTAACCGTAGCTGCGAGGAAGAAGCTGCTGCTGCGGCCTGAGGTACAGGGGCCACTGCCGGCCCAGGTGATCCACCAGCCACTAGGGTGTTCTGGACAACATCCAAGCGAGTGGATAGACTATTTAGGAATTTTAAAAGTTGCTCTTGGTTAGCTTCTTGTTTATCCATCCTTCCTACTAAATGCTCCAACAGATCTTTAGCTGTGGTATCCATGGTCAGAGCAAACTGTAACAGATTCTGGATACTATATTACTAATCTTGATTAGCGCTGGCTTACCTGAGGTGCGGAGTCTAACGATCTCCCCGGTGTTCACCAAGAACCGCCGCAAGGCGGGGTGGGCTTCGCTGCCAGGAGTCGCAGGTCGCGGTCCCCAGGTTCGCCTCAAGATGTAGTACAGCGGAGTGAAGCGGTGGTAGCGGAGTCAACAAGCCGGTTCGGTACACAGGAATGGAGTCAGGCAGAATCAGAAGGCAACTCGGAGTCAACAAGCCAGGTTCGGTACACGGGTCACAAGAATAGGAGAATGGTCAGCAAGCCGGGTCGGTACACAGGGAATAGAGAGCCAGGGAAGTCAAACAGGCAGAGATCAGCACACAGGAGACACAGGAAACAGGAAGACACTGCAATCCACGAAGAGCAGGAGCCAGGAACAGGTAAGTGTTGCTCTGACACTCAGCGAGTGTCAGAGTGAGGTTTTTATACAGAAGGGGATTCAAAATCCCCGCCTCTAGGTTGTGGTCATGTGACCGCCTCCGGGTGCGGTCACATGGTCCTGAATGCGGAAGTGCGGCTGGACGGAGCGGCGGGGATAAGGTAAGTCCGTAACAACTATCAGTTTTTTCGCTTGTATGAACAAAATGTCTATTTATTCATTCTCCACTCCCGGACATCTTCTCTGTGTTCAGTGATCAGAATGTAGAGTGACAGTCATGGACAGAGCCTCAGCGCTATATTCAACCTGTCTACGATTTCTGTCAGTCACTATTTTCTCCATACCCTCCTTCCCTTTGCCCTCCTCTGTCTGTTATATCACTGGTGCCCCACCCTCCTTTCCATCCCAGTGCTGTTCCTATTGGAGGAGCTTGAATCGCTGTAAATATGACAAGGATGAAATACAGGTCAGATATGACACATTTGATGTTAAACCTTACGGTGCAGGGACTGCTGGTCACATGTAAGCTATTAACGAGGTCACTACCAGTGGTGACATGTCAGTTCAGCTGGGCATAGAGAAGCCTCATCGGATTTCTGATTGTACGAAATGCTAAAGTTTAATCTAAGAATAACATGGCAAAGCAGAATTCATAACAGAAGCAAATATATGAAGAAAGATCCTTACAGATAGACATTGATATCACATAGTTCAATTAACCCAAATTATAAATCTAGTATAGTTTGTAGCAACATTTTGGCCTTAATCAAATAGCTGTCAATCTCCCCTTCTCCACGCTGCCACAATGGAATTGTAAGTTTCCTGCCTGGACCCGCTCTCCTTCCATGCAGTCCTTGATTTCTGATCTGGCTGCAGGCTTCCCCACGGCATCATTAAGGTCCCCAACGTGCATTCTTTTTAGCAGTATTCGCTCCATAAGATGCACACACTTTTCCCCCCACTTTTTTGGGGGGAAAAAGTGTGTCTTATGGAGCGAAAAATAGGGTAAATTGCATTTGTAGTGCTAGTAAAAACAAAACCATAAGCTTGGGAGTACGGTCTGTGACACCGTGGAAAAACCATTTCAATCTTTAAAATACAAACTGTCATGTTCAAATTTGTCAATCTCCATTAAAATCTCTGAAATATATTTATGCCCTTAGTAACTTCAGAATTAGTGGTGCTATATAAATAATTAAATGATGATGATGATGATGTGATGATTCTGTATACTATTTGTGTCTGGATGTATTGATTGGTTCTATCACTTATGTAATACTAAAGTTACACTAGAATCTTAATAGACTGACATCTAAATTTGATACACGTCTATGAAACAGACATGCAATTAAGCTAATTCCATTACAGAAATTTACTTTCAGCACTCACACATATTTACTGACCGTATATTTATTTATATATATATATATATAACCAAAAAAATAAAAAGACAAACAGGCGCTTAGTGAATAATCAAAAAATTCCACGTGACAACGTGATTAATAATTCATAAATCACATACAGTAGGCTACTCAACTATAACGTCAGATTGCAGATGTAAGACCTATGTAGAAAAAACAGAAAGAGAAGCGCCAAACATAGTGTGATAACATCAATTAAAAGTCACATCTGGACACTCTAAAAATGATTTTACAATCCAATTGTTAATCTTTCAAAGGATAATTCCCCCAGGGTTTTGTTTGCCCCTTCTTAGGTAGATTCTACCTTAAAATAAATTGTAGCTTTAACATATATGGTAGTAGCATAAATACAGTGCGTTTATGAAAGATCAGGCAAGTTTTATAGGATAACATCCAATTTAATTAAAACCTAAATCCATAAAAAACAATAAAATGCCTGTACATCGGGTATAATCAAACAAGCTTATCTGCATAGGTAACGCTTGTAATGGTCCCCTCATATGCCTCTTTGGCAATGGTTAACAGGAACCTCCTCACATCAGCATTCACCGATCACAGAACTCCCTCAGAACTCCCTTGACGCGTTTCATCTCGAAGAGACTTTATCAAAAGGGTATATGCTCAGACGTTGACAATCCATCCTTTTATAGTCCACATTAACATTTGTTTGAAGCGTGTTGCCGTCCAACCGGAAATTGCATACTGAAAGTGCGGGCGAGGACTCCATTCCCCCACTTCCGCCCAAACATGTCCACATCAATTCCTGATGACATCACTTCCGCTCAAAGCTCCGGGGCAACGATCATATAAAGACCCAGTGGCAGTTCATTATACAGAAAAACATCACAAACGCACTACATTAATAAAAAACTACATTACATATGGGCAGCAGGATAATTGCACATCTCTGCCCATCAGGCCCGGCGCTCCCATTAGGCAAGGTTAGGCACTTGTCTAGGGCGCCGGGCTCTGGAGGGCGCCACAGAATGGTAAATTACTTTAAAACTGTGCGGCGACCGCTGACCATACCTGTCACGGCCGCCGCACAGCATTCAGATGCACGGGGAGGGGGGAAGAGGCTATTGCTCACCACCGCCGCCTCTCTGCTCCGTCTCCTCCCCTCCACTCACTAGTGTCAGTGAGTGGAGGGGAGGAGACGGAGCAGAGAGGCAGCGGTGGTGAGACAAGGTAAGGAAAGATGGGGTGAGGGGGGAGGAGGGTGCCGATTTTTGCGGGTGGGGGGGCGCCGCCGATTTTTGCCAGGGAGAGGGGGGGGGGGCAGATTTTGTGAAAATGCCTAGGGCGCCAAGGACCCTAGCACCGGCCCTGCTGCCCATGGTAGAATTACAGAGGATAAAATACTACTAAATAACAAAATTCATCTAGAATTAATTGGGAAGAATATCGGAGCTACACAGTATATCCTGTTCCCCAAAAAGCAGCAACAACAAAACCTCCAATAGCATCCAAAGATAAGTAAATTCTGATAAAATTATCAATCGGTACAATTTATACATCAAAACATTAAAAAAATATATATATCATACTCCAACCTCCAACGATAAGGGGGAGGAGGTACAGAACATATGACCCAAACAAGGCCGAGTAATCCACATATACTAACAATAAAATATATGCAATCACAACTCTAGACAATCTTAGGGCATATATACAGATAACCTCACATTAGATACCAGATGATGAGCATTGAAGAGACAAAAGGGAAAAAGGGGGGAAAAGAACAGAAAACACATAGTTAATACATTATATAAAGGGGGCTATTTCAAAGGCTTCATTTAGGCCCAAAGTTGCAAGTGTGCCTAATTTAAAGATTCAGTACATTTCTCTGCAAGCCAGTTTCCTGGCAAGATCTCCTCCCCTGGAACCTAACACCACGTGTTCTATCACTTTAAATTTTAAGCAACAGGGATCACCATTATGACAAAGTGCAAAGTGCTTAGAAACTGTGTGTGTATCTAATGTATTCTTAATAGCCCTCACATGCTCTTGTATCTGAATTTTCAGCATTCTCTTAGTTTTTCCAATATATTTTAACTTACATGGACATTCTAATATATATGTCACTGAAGATGAGAAAAGGATTAGACATGTTATGAATAAACATTGGAACATTATTAAAATTGATTCAATTTTGGGGACTGAAATAGCTGATAAACCAGATATTGTGTTCAGAAGAACAAAAAATTTGAAGACAATGTTGGCACCTAGTTTATTAGTAGATAAGGCAGAAATAGGGAGAAGAGAAACTTTTTTGTCCAATTTGAGTACTGGTTTTGGGAAATGCTTAAGATGTAATGTTTGTAAATGGGTTGATCCCTGTAATAGAGTCTTTTTGACTCTACCAACACTAAGGAATACAAGATAAAAGGAAAAATTAATTGTTTAACTACTTCAGTGATATATATATTAGAATGTCCATGTAAGTTAAAATATATTGGAAAAACTAAGAGAATGCTGAAAATTCAGATACAAGAGCATGTGAGGGCTATTAAGAATACATTAGATACACACACAGTTTCTAAGCACTTTGCACTTTGTCATAATGGTGATCCCTGTTGCTTAAAATTTAAAGTGATAGAACACGTGGTGTTAGGTTCCAGGGGAGGAGATCTTGCCAGGAAACTGGCTTGCAGAGAAATGTACTGAATCTTTAAATTAGGCACACTTGCAACTTTGGGCCTAAATGAAGCCTTTGAAATAGCCCCCTTTATATAATGTATTAACTATGTGTTTTCTGTTCTTTTCCCCCCTTTTTCCCTTTTGTCTCTTCAATGCTCATCATCTGGTATCTAATGTGAGGTTATCTGTATATATGCCCTAAGATTGTCTAGAGTTGTGATTGCATATATTTTATTGTTAGTATATGTGGATTACTCAGCCTTGTTTGGGTCATATGTTCTGTACCTCCTCCCCCTTATCGTTGGAGGTTGGAGTATGATATATATATTTTTTTAATGTTTTGATGTATAAATTGTACCGATTGATAATTTTATCAGAATTTACTTCTCTTTGGATGCTATTGGAGGTTTTGTTGTTGCTGCTTTTTGGGGAACAGGATATACTGTGTAGCTCCGATATTCTTCCCAATTAATTCTAGATGAATTTTGTTATTTAGTAGTATTTTATGCTCTGTAATTCTACCATGGGCGGAGATGTGCAATTATCCTGCTGCACATATGTAATGTAGATTTTTATTAATGTAGTGCGTTTGTGATGTTTTTCTGTATAATGAACTGCCACTGGGTCTTAATATGATCGTTGCCCCGGAGCTTTGAGCGGAAGTGATGTCAATCGGAAGTGATGTGGACATGTTTGGGCGGAAGTGGGGGAATGGAGTCCTCGCCCGCACTTTCAGTATGCAATTTCCGGTTGGACAGCAACACGCTTCAAACAAATGTTAATGTGGACTATAAAAGGATGGATTGTCAACGTCTGAGCATATACCCTTTTGATAAAGTCTCTTTGAGACGAAACACGTCAAGGGAGTTCTGAGGGAGTTCTGTGATCGGTGAATGCTGATGTGAGGAGGTTCCTGTTAACCATTGCCAGAGAGGTGTATGAGGGGACCATTACAAGTGTTACCTATGCAGATAAGCTTGTTTGATTATACCCGTTGTACGGGCATTTTATTGCTTTTTATGGATTTAGGTTTTAATTAAATTGGATGTTATCCTATAAAACTTGCCTGATCTTTCATAAACGCACTGTATTTATGTTACTACAATATATGTTATAGCTACAATTCATTTTAAGGTAGAATCTACCTAAGAAGGGGCAAAAAAACCCTGGGGGAATTAACCCTTGAAAGATTAACAATTGGATTGTAAAATCATTTTTAGAGTGTCCAGATGTGACTTTCAATTGATGTTATCACACTATGTTTGGCGCTCCTCTTTCTGTTTTTTCTACATATATCTATATATATATAGATAGATATATGGTCTTGCATTTGCAGTACCCAGGGGTAGGGTGCATAATTGTGATAGTGGAAATGTCAGCGCTGTTGCAAACCACACTGTGGACATTGTCAACCTGTGAGCATAATGGAAGGGTCGGCATTTTCATGTTAAGGTTAAGTGCTGACCTGATAAGCAGTACCTAGTGGAGATTATGTTAGAGAAGATATAAACAATGTGCAAGATGTTCAGTGATATCTACAGACAAGGCATAATATTGTAATACAATTCGATCTTTATTAATGCATAATATATAAAAACATACACCACTGACCAAGATAAACTATTGTAGTGTCCACCCTATAGTAACTCTTGACATGTTCCATGGCCTACCAGGAATATACCCATGGTTTCCCCTGAGAAAGTGCATGGCAGAGCATGAAAAGTGTGGGGAGTTAGGCTTGTGGGGTGGACATCTGAAAAGCTGGGGTCTTATTTATAAGTACACCACAAATCTATTTGGTTTTCCACTTCAAGGTGGACTTCTACTTTCACGTCTATGGAGATGACTCTGTAAACTAGAAGTGTGACTTGTAGGCAAAAATACTGCTCAGTTTAGCCTCATTTATCGGAACTGCCTTTATTATTTTCTTAACTATGTCTATTTTATTTTGTACTTTTTTTGCATGGGGCATAAAGCACTCAGAAAGGTGCTTTTCTGCAGAAGGGCAAATGGGAGGTGCAAAAGGCATTAATAAATACCTATATGTCCATTGTCTCTGACCTGGTGAAAATTTTTTTTTTTTTCTGTGCCTGTGTACACTTCCACAAAGCAATGAATGCCTGTTAAAATGTGCTCTGTTCACCCTTTATCTCCATAAAATCTTGTTATTGAATGAGTAAAACTAGGCTCACCAGTATGCCCACTGCGCTCCGCTCTTATCACCGGGTGCAGTTTTCTGCTCATTTGCAAATATTGCCACCTGGTAATAAGCTATGCACTTCGATGGATATCTAAGTGTCGCAGCGCAAATCAAGGCACATGATGTCACCAAAGAGGATTTTGCTCCAAACTTCTATCATTTCTAACCTCGTAAAGAAGATGCTTGAGTCACTGGTGTACATTTTCATAGATTATTTATTAATAAAGATTGGGTTTCATTAAACTACATCTCCCTGTCATTAGAAACTAAGGCAGCAGACTTTGTGAAAAATAATATTTATGTAATATTCAAAACTTTTAGCAAAGACTGTATATTTACAGCTTATACAAGTGAGCTGGAATCTTTCTTATGATATTATAATGAGGGTGGAAGTCTCACTAATTAAGAAAAAAATGAAAAAAAGGAAAGTAACAAGAACAATGTTACTAAAAACAGCAAAATTATACACAGATAAATTGTGATTAGAGTATAACCAAATGTCAACCTATGCACCACCAATACACTGATGATATTAGTGACAGAACAACCTGCAAACAAATTGTACCTTGTTTAATCAGTGGAAAAACCTGTACAAGTTATAAAAGACTACTAAAGGTTGGGCTGTTTTTAACTTACACTGACTACACTGACTACATATGTGTTGGAATAAAGTTGGTAATATTGCAGATTGTAATCTTCTCAATTTATTAGAATCATTGAGCCCTGTAAGAACAAGGTTATGCACAATAGAAACATTTTACCACTTGCTTGTTTTTCCATTTTCCTTTAAAATATTTTATGAGAAGCATGACCTGCCTCAAAGCTCCCATCATGCTTTTTTAAGTCAGTTAGTTTGTGCTACTGCAGTTCACACAAGAATTCAATGATGTTGTAGATTGCTGAATGGAGAAAACATCTTCATTTTTGTTACCTATTGTATCTTAGTAATGGATATTGGATTTTAGCTATTTCTAAAGTTGCTGGAGTGTGTAAATGTCAAAAAACACTCTGGCAACTTCTCTTGCTACCAGTGTTGTTTCTTATGTGATATTGTATATATTTAGATTGAACATCTCACATTTACAATAAGGGTACCGAGTCCTTGAATATGTTTAATATAAAACTGGGCATCCTACAGGCAGAATGGGGATCAGCCATAACTGATGCAAGCAAAGTGCAAGAACTAATACTGCTCACTTTTTACATCAATGTCTCTTCTGTCCTGCATTTACAACCATTATGGGTTCTATGTAGATATGTAATATTTGTTTGTTACCCAAAATGAATTTCGGCTAAAAAAATAGAGCAGAGTGTATAAGAATTTTAGGTGCATGGAGGGAGGGAGAGGCACTCACGCTACACTGTCATGACCAATCTCCTCCCTGACTCCACATCAGGATCAGGTCACTCTCTCCTGTGAATAGACACATAAAGTGCCCAAGTTGTAATTGTCTTGTGCAATGTATTCTGATTGAAGTAAAAGGCGGCACTTGCATTTGACGTCAGTCATCATGGGGACAGTGATAATTCTGAATTTAAAGCGGAAATGCCACCAGTCGCCACATTTACAATCTAATTTAAGGGTTAGGGATAGGGTTAGGATAAGGATTAGGGTTAGGGTTAGGGATAAAGTTAGGGTTAGAATTACAATTAGAATAAAGGCTTTTACATTATACACGCAGCGACTGGTGGCATTGCCGGCTTAAATTCAGAAATATCACTGTCCTATAATGACAGACGTCAAATGCAAGTTCCGGAATACATTGCAGGAGTGTCGGTGATGTACTGAGTCTTTTTTATGCAAAGTCTGCGTTCGCTTATTATTATTCAAATCAGAATTATTTTGTAGGTATGTACTGTGTCGGAATTTTCAGCATCGTTAACACGTACCCCACTCAAGCAGGAAACCAAAGACAGAGTTATGCTAAAGTTAGATAGTTAGATAGTGAAAGGAGCAGGGTTTCCCAACAACACAATGTAGTGGTTTGAGGCCCCTATCAAATTGAGGCTCCTATAAACTAGTGCAGGTAAATTGTGGTGTCAAACACACATTTATATGAAACAAAGTCTATACATCCAACTGTATGGTAATGCTCATAGAGAAAGATTTAGCAGGACTATGTATGCTTAACATTACTGTTTTACTAACATTCACATTGTGAGATTTATTTGCTTAATCTGTGCAGGATTGATGTGTTGTAAAACACCGTTACAAATTACCTTACATTAGTATTTCTCCTAAAAACTTAAGCCTGATAGGGTTCTGTGGGTTTCAGCACAAAATTGCTCTTTCTACCATGTAACCAAATAAATTCTTATATGTCACATACTTACACTACACTTTGTTTTAGTACATGCTCTATCGCAACCTTTGTGATTTTTCTTTCCATTTACTTTTTGTTTAACAAAGACCAATATATCCATTCACACGTCATTTAAGGTGTACAATACTGCAACTGAGATGAAATACTTACTGTCACTGCCTGTGTCATGGCTCATTTAGTAAAATACTTAAATGTAATCTACAGAAAACAACTGTAGAGACTGAAGGCAAAATGTTCTTTTTATCAAGCATAATATTGGTTAGGGAGACAAAACAAATGTATATGACTCAGTTCTATGATCATTCTGTAACTATAAATAAAGACTATTTCAATAGATTTTAATAAACCTTTCCCTATCACTATAAGATTTTTTTTAATAGTTTATGTGCAATACAATATTGCTTAAAACTATGGTTTTTTTTTTATTATTCTTAATGTCCATTCACTTTCTTTCTACAGCTCAGACATAAATATTTCGTGTTTGGCTTTTTTTTTGTAGTGTGTGTAGTGTGTTACTTATAGTTCCACATTGTCATACATACAGCTATTTCACAGTATGCCAGTTATCATCTTCTCCCCTATATAAATACTCACACTTAAAACTGATATTAGGCAGAATTATGAGCTGGCCAATGCTCAATGTTTTCTGTCAAAGGCAAAATTTCAAACCAGCAGGTGAAGGCATCCAAAGCACCAACAATTTTTTTTTCGAGATCTGGCATATATAGTCAAAGGGTCATGAATTCAAACCAATTCACCGCACAAAGGGTATCAGAAAAACATGCCTCAAGCAAGTGTGGACATCCAAGCCACCTGCCGATGATTATCAAGTCTGGAAGGTAGAGGCAGGCAACTTGCCTGAAACCTAGAAGCAGGACATCATCAGAAAGGGTGAGTTATAGTGTGGCCTAAGAGACCTCCCATAGTGATACTGCAATGGACGAACCCTAGGTTCACTGGTCTGCTCACTGTTATTACCTGCCTCTGTCAACAGTACATCACATCCTCTTTGGATGCTTACTTGACTGTTTCAGATCCTGCCTGCAAAGGGTTAATACCTCATCATTTGGTCTGGATCCCGATCACCTGTTTCTGGCCTTTTAAAGACTGACTTTTCCAAAAGACTATTGCCAATTAAATTGTCTCTGCTGATGGTCTCTCTGAGTACCTCCTGTGATCTGGTGTTGATTCGTCTCCTGGTATCTGACTCCTGTTTGTCTTATCGTATTTCATCTTTTTCAGTGACCCTGACTTCGGCTTTGTTTGACTTCACACCTCTCTATCCCCTGATACTGCTGTGGATCATCCGGCTTCTGACCTTTGCTTGCTTGACCATCCACCAGTCTGATTCTTCCCTTGATTATCCAGTGTCTCCTACTACCACAGTTAAACCTGGTATCCTGTATATGCAGCTATCCTATTGTGCCTGATCCAGAGTAATCTAAGCTTTCCAGTTAAACCTGGAGATACCACTATCCTGAACCTGCAGCTATCCTATTGTGCCTGGTCTTCAGTAACTCCTGCTTCTCAGCTAAACCTGGAGATCCTGGTATCCTGTACCTGCAGCTACCCTTTTGTGCCTATTTTCCAGTGACTCCTGTTTTTCAGCTAAACGTGATAATCTTGGCATCCTGGACCTGGAGATCTCCATTTGTTTCTGTTATTTCTAAGGTCTTGTAAATTTGGTATCCTGTATCTGCAGTTCTGCATTATCCAGGGACTCTCACTTCACAGCTAAACCTGGTAATCCTGGTATCTTGGGCCTGCAGTTCTCCATTTGTCCCTGTTATTTCTAAGGTCTTGTGCTAGCTGTTTTTCTATTGACTGCATTAAGTTTATACCTGAGTAACAAAAAGATGACTTTTTAACTGATGGGGTCCCTGCAATAAGCAGACAAAAACCATAAAGAAAAGCAGAACACAAAAATTCAGCACCCGTCCTGCTGTGGTAGCAGTCAAGTCAGAGACCTATGCTGGCAAAATTTACCGGGGATTCCACTTTAATGAGCGACAGCCACGGGGGGACTCTTATTTCTCCTACTTCTGGAGGTTTTCTCACAGGCAATAGCCCCGTCACCTTCACCACAGTGCAGACACACATGTAAGAATGTTCACACCGGTCCCCATAGACAGCGAGCGTAGTTGAAGAAGAAGCATTTACCACCCTGAGGAAAGGGCGTGTCAGGCCTCTCTCGCATTGCCTGCTGATAAGTCGGGGTGACCGAGGCCATGACTCGGCCCATCTAGGAAACCTTTAACCAAACCTTTTACATCCTTGAAACCAACAAAAAAACTTGGTTGTCCATCGCACTTTGCCTGATATTCCTCATCATATTCTAATAAAGACCCAGGCTAGGATGTCATGTACATGTCATATCATGTGTACATACTTAAACACATTTTTGTACTCACAGGTTCAGGTTTCTAAATGACAGCCTGCAAAAACATAAACATCGATCAACCAGTTATGATTCATCTTACACCTGGCCTCCCCACTGCCCCCCTCTGGAGTGAGCCATCTCCATAATGGTGTACATGTCCACCTACTGACATACACACTACTCTAAAAATGGTTGTACTAGTGCAGTGCATGATTTCGCTCAGCGATGCAGTGGCTGCTGTGAGCAGACAGTTTTTGCCGCCATGCATCTTAGCCATCCCTAGCAGCAACTCTTGAAAAGCTTACTGAGGCATGCACCAGACCCGGTCAAATCTACACTAGAACTGTGATAATCAGAAAAATCAGTTAAAACATCATGAAGAGAAAGTACATCATGCTCACCCTGCCAGATGGAGCCGTGGAAACAGACGCCAGACCCATCTCACCAGAGAACGGCCCGAGTCCAGCCCCCATGACCAATAGATCCATTGGATCATAGACTGCAGAGCTCCTGCTGGGAGAAGAGAGTTACTAACAACATCAGATGACATCCGAGTACTACACATCGACCAAGGAGGGGGCGGGAATGGCAGTGGGTCGCTGAGGAGGACAAGACCAGGCGAACTCCCAGATGCCAAACTTTTCAAGGGGGGAATATGCCCTGGATAGGGCACGTAATATGGTGGGAAGGAGAACCCCGCAAAAGTGGTATTAGAGCGGCCAAGGTTATGCCTGAGAATGTGGCCCCAACAGCAGCAAAAGACACCAGGCAAAAACAGCCAACTACCTGGTGAACAACCGAGTAATGTGCCCACTGGAGTGGGAGGGTGGAGTTGGAGCCCTAGGACCCTGGGACACAGAAGCAGAGGTGAAACCAATTAAGCTACCCGGAGACCTGATCGGATCCCAGAGCGCCTGAGTGTAGTAGTGTGAAATATTAGAACAATGGTCTGGAGAGGCAGTGCGCCGGGGGAGGAGCCCCCTACCAAGCCCGCCTCACCCGCCTTCTAAGTCTGATAGGTCAAGGTTGGAGCCAGGGCCACCTGCACGAAGACCTCTCGACTGCACAAAGGTGACTAATATAAGTCCCCTACGTTTATTCACCATGGCTCGAGGAGCAGGAGGGGCTATGCTATGGCCATGTATTATAACAGTGGTAGGAAACCTTCCTAGCCACAATGGAGCCATCCTGAGCAACATCCCAGCCGGCTCTAACAACTGCCATTATGGCCCAGGATTTACCAGTGTACCAAGAGGCACCGGCATCAGTGACTGCACAACATGCTTGGAGCAGAGCAGCGACCTTGGGGAACAGCAGCCACTGGAGTAGGTAAAGTAAATGTGGAGGGGGAGCCCCCAACAGGGAAAGAGTCCACTGAGGCATCAGAAGGGTGCTCTGCAGGACCAATGGGGACACTAAGGATTTATGGAACCATGACCAACAAGCAAGGAGGGGGATTTTGATGACCGACTAAGTGAAATAATGGGTGGGCTGGACAGCCAATGATGAAATGACTGGGAAAGTGTAGGCTTATGGATGTGATGCAAACGGAGGAAAGAAGAGGAGAAGGAGAAAATGAGAATAAAGAATAATGGAGACACAAGGTAGGGATGAAGGTAGGAAAAGGAAACAAGAGAGGCAAGTTAAAAAGAAAGCAATGAATCAAGACACAAAACAGACAGTTCTGTCTTGTGCCACATAACCTTCCAACTTGTCCTGGCAAAACATTATCAGCCAAGGTTATTTATAGTGTGGCATAAGAAACCACCCATAGTGACACTGCAATGGGCGTAACCCAGGCTCACTTGCCTGCTCACTTTACCCCTTATAGACAGACAAATAATATCAAACACAAACCTCAATTTAAATGTCCCGCAGGTTTGATTCATCCCCCAGTTATCAATTCCTTTAAAATTAGTGTTTCAGCAGTGCAAGATTTAGGTGCCTGTTGACAAGATAGTTTTGTTTCCAATTGTTACATCCAAATTGTTCATTAAAACTATACCTCTCAACACTCCTAAAAACAAACAATGAGGCAAAACCGGTCAGATTCCCAATATGACTAGGTCACATTCTGGTCTATCTAGTCATAATCTGATCTGTCCAACCACATCCCAAGTGCACCTTGACCCCACCTCTTAATAAAACATTGCCCATTTGGTAGTGGTAATTTTGAACAGTTTCATGAAAAATACCGTCTGTGGGGGGTGAAGGGTTTAAACATATCACAAACAATAAAGGTTTTTATTTACAGTTAGGCGTAAGACTAGCTGTTGTAGGGAGGATGAGAAGTGAATCCGGTTGACAGTACTTAATTCTCGCTGTGTACATATGCATTTGCGTGCATGAGGAAACATGAAGTAAGGTAAGACTGTAGGTTGGAAGGTTGTAGTCAGAGAGTGAGAAGGCTAAGTCAAAGAAACTAGAGAAAGCTAGGGAAGGAGAAAAAAATTGTGAAAAGACAAAGTCAAGGGAATGTCCATCACAATGGGCGGAAGATGAAGTCCACTGGAAGAGTACAAAGAACAAAGTAAGTGAAAGAAGTAAAACTTATCTTTATCAGTTAAAATTATTTTTTTTTCTTATTCAAATGATGTGTTTTGAGAGATGGCCTTTGCTAGGTATTATCTTGTTGTAATGGAATATGCAAACACTACTTTTCACTTCTTCCTGACTTCCAGTTCATACCTTTCCATCATATGCCTAACTAATGATTCTTAAACAGATTAGGGTTTTTTCTAGTAAATATAAGTCGCTTCAATGGTGCATAGCTAGAGGCCACTGGTAAAGTAATTATATTCTCATTTTTTCACCTGTGTAAACTTGTCTTAGTTACCAGATCATAACCTGTTTTCTAGTTACTCAATTGTATATTAGACAGCTGTAACTATCTGAATTATACATTTGTGATATAAATATATCATAAAATATTTATGAAACCTTTCTATTTATCCAAACTTTTACAGTGTCAAATAGTTTAACTTTTAAATTAACTTTCAAGTCAAATAAAGTCATATTGCCTTTACCTGTTTGTAGAATTATATAACATTGGTAAAAAACATTTTAGAAAAGATGTGTTCACATATGGAAAAAAGAATAATAATGATGTTACTCTTTTAAATAAGTATAATGATAATTTGTGATAGCTGAACAATGGTTTAACTCTATGGATTGGCATGGATGAGTTTATCATGTACATTTTTGTGAAAATATGGTTTGTTTTACCTAATGTGCTTTTGATGCATGTTAATTCTAGATTTAAGATTGTTGTTTAAATAATAAGTAAAAAGCAATTTTCATTTTTTAAAATTTCCCTCACTTGAACAAGGTTTTCCAATTGATAAGCTCAGTCCTTGGTCACTCGATCTCTCCCACGCCAGAGTTGGCTCTATTACAACAGTATACCCCTGCTCTTCCACGTTGGGATAGATATGTGATGGGCCAGGTGTTGATAGCAACCAGAGCAGCTATCGCTCAGGCATGGAAGCAATCTCTCCCCCGACCACTGTCCAAAGTGATCTCTAAAATTAACTTTAACTTTGAAATGGAAACCTTAGGTGTTCCATATTCTACGTCAACATCATCCCCGCTGGTCAAGTGGAGAGCTTGGCATATCTATGTAACTGAAAGGGAAGGAGCCCCGTCACGTTCCCCAGACTCGCCCACTAACGACACTGGTGAATGAGTCATTGTATGTAGGTTATTAGCTGGGATTACTATATTTGGCAAGTAGTCAGGAAGATAAGGCTTTGATTTTGTATGCTTTCGGTGTTATTGTGTTCCATTCCCACTATGTACCCCCCTTTTTTTTTTCTGTACCCCTTTGAAAAAAATCCATTAAAACCGATAAAAAAATGTATTTGTTAAAAAAAAATTCCTCACTCAAACTAGTAGAACTAGCGAACTGGGAGCTCTTTCTTCTGAATCCCCCCCCCTCCTCGCACTCTTGGACAATTGTGGACCAGGGCGGCTCTCAGAGTCTCAGGAAAGCTGAATGGATTTAAATTAGATTCCCAGATACACTGCCTGCAAACTTACCTAAAATAAAAATATTCCAGGTGTTCTAGCTATGTAGGCTCAGGCTCAGCAAGGGTAAGTTGACTTGGGATCCCAGTAGCACTCCCCATTTAGGAGATAATGGAGTTTTGGATTAAAATAATCTTCACAGCTTTCTCCTCTCTTCATTTGACATATGGGGGTAAATGTATCAAGCTGAGAGTTTTCCGGCAGGTTTGAAAAGCAAATCAGATTCTAGCTATCTTTTATTTAGGACATTCTACAAAATGATAACTAGACTCTGATTGGTTGCTATAGGCAACATCTCCACTTTTCAAACCTGCCAGAAAACTCTCAGCTTGATACATTTACCCCCTGATCTATTTAATTCCATGATTCCTAGGTGTTATTGCATTCAACTGTACTTGTTTGAACCCAAATTGCCATATTTCTTTTTATTCATTGTCTTACTGAGTATAAGTCAATTTTCTGCAAAGGTACACACCTTTGTACGTAAAAAAAAGTTAACAAAATAAAATAATTTTACTTATGTTTGGTTCTGAGCCAATGCGGTGTTCAATATTTGACTCCCAAGAAATTGTGGGACACAATAATGGTCCAGGAATAAAATCGATAGGGAACTTCTCATCATATCTTTATCTACGCACAATATTTCTTAGTCTGCAACAATTACATTTAATTGTGCAGTAAAAAATACATACTGATAATGAGCTTTACACATAATGCTCTAGCACTATTTGCAAGTAGATTGCACCAATACACAGATCACAACTAACTTAAGTCACTGTGTGGTTTATGCGTTGCAAAACCTGTTACAGGAAGTTTCATTAACCCTTGGCATCAGAAAAACCTTACAGTCAGCACCTACATACATCATACAGGCATGATTTACCATATGTTAACCATGTGTTGAGGACTTAAGCTCTATTTGTTAAACCTTACATTTCAACATACAAGTGTCAAATAGAATGTTGGCGCATTGCACTGAGAGGAGGCTTAGAAGCAAACCTTTTCTAAAGTTCAAGATAACATGTTTTATAGATGTACTATATATTAAATAATAATAGTATCACTTGTGGCGTGTCTTTTTTTATTTTTGGGGCCTGTATACCCCAGTCTGACACTGCTGTTAGGGTGGGTGGGGTAGGAAATAATGATCCTCATAATGATCCTCCGACACTACTTACCCCGACATGGAGAGACCGAAGGGACCAGCATGCAGAACGACTTCTTTGTAAACTGACTGGAAGTCATGGTGATCCCTGAAGAAGCCGGCGCAAGCTGATGACGTCACCGATAACTGCGACACACTCATCGGTGCTGCGACCACCTTCACAGCACCGATGACTGCTTTGCGGTTATTGGTGACGTAATTAGCTGGCGCTGGCTTCTTCAGGGTCGCCATGACTTCTAGTCACTTTACACAGAAGTCGTCCTGCAGGCTGGTCGGGGAAGGAGCCCTTCAGTCTCTCCACTTCGGGGTTAGTAGTGTCGGGGTAGTCAGCATCGATATGCTGACTAGAACTGGTTAGGGTGTGTCTTAAAACCTGAGTATTATTTTTTTTAAATTATTTTTATTTATGCAACACTAATAGAAACACAATCAACAATGTGCAATAAAAAACAATAACAATATACATTAAACTGGTACAAAACATTATAAAATAAAAGCAGAACATTTTGTACATTTCTTGTTGTAAATTTTTTAATATATTTTCTGTTATTGTGATTTTTATCTTCTCCATATTTATATCTACAACACTATTTTCAAACCTAAATATTAAACAGAGAATAAATATGAGCTTAACTAAGAAAACCCCCACAGGGGGTAAGCTTTACCAAGGAGCTATAAAAAAAGTTAAAGGTTAAGATTGGGAGGGGGTGGGGAGGGGGATACCTGATCTACTTAATCTAACCCATCCAAATAATATACAACTCAAATCTGCAGTCCAAGAACTGACACATTTTTTCAAAGATTCTTTTTAGGGTATGCTGATTTCTTATGATTATGCCTTCACTGAATTACTTCAGTTATCTGGAATATCACTACCCACCCCCATTATACTGATGTGAGGATTGCACATCCTAGTAGGTTCTTTGAAATAACCTTGTCAGATTGTTGCAAACAAAATGCAGTTTATTATGTAGATGGCAATACAGACATGTGGATATACTATCACCAGACAGATGTGATTCTTTGTAAGTACAGCATACACATGCAACAGAAACTTAGTTCCTAGTCACTAATTCAAGAACGCACCAATACAGTCTAAAAACACAGGTTATATTTTCTTCAATATTCCCCCAGAGGTGGAGCTAGTAGTGGGCAGATTAGGGGTGGTACCCAGCTTGTGATAGGTGTGAAATTGATAATGTTTAACCCTGCATGCCCTCTCCCATGGTGGTTGGGGACCATTGGCTTCTTGTGGAGAAAGTGCCTAGTAGTCTAATCCAAGCCACTAGTATACAATGACATTGTTGGCTATCCATGAAAAGGTTCATAGTATCTGCATATAGTAGTTGTTTAATCTAGACCTATTGATCTATTTACCTCTAATTAAACAGTAAACCTGGCCACATTTAAGAATAACTTGTCTAACTGATAGAACAATTGATATAAATCTGCATAGCATACGATAACATATGTTAGCAAATGCATAGGAATAACAAATGACAATAAACTGTAAGGCAGGGAGACGATGACAGCTCAGAGTACACAGAAAGGGGCGATGGATAGTAAGTGTCTTTATGTTTTATAGTAAATGTATTAATCAATAATAACCTATGTATTCAGGACTGTACCACCCATGAAAATTGTCAAACATCAACAATGCAAACATCCATCTATCAAGAATGGGTAGTAGAAATTTATATTGTGGTTAAGAGCAGAAGTAATATAGTTTAGGTTTTGCAATAATACAGATAGCAGCACATTACTAGAATGTAGTTATTTGGTGAAGAAGTGTATAAATGATGTATGCATAGAAATGGTGGCTAAAAGACTTTAAAAATATACAGTATAATATTGCTGAATTAATTATCAGCAATAATAAATAAGCCTCTCTCTCTTTTAGGTGACGCATGCACAATGACTGACTATACTCGACTCAAGAACATTCTTCTCGATCTTCAGACTAATCGGAAGAAGGAGGAAATTAGCCCTCTGAAAGATACAATATCTAAAAAGCGGGCACTGGTAGAAGATATATTTAACTGTTTGGATTTAAACATTGATGGTCATCTGGACAGCACTGAACTGGCTCAGGTGGGCATATTGGTGGCTGAAAACTGAATTATGAAGGGAATTGTATTTTTCATTCAAAGTGTAAATTGAATATAACACAGTAGAATTCTTGTGAGAAAAAAACAGTTTCCAATGCCTGCCTAACATGAGAAAAAAATAAGCAATATGTCTTGAATTACAAATTCTACCTTTTTAAATGCTTTGGGAGTCAAAATATTTTATCTAAGAACATTTTAAAATTCCCTACAATCAAATGGGCATCCTTTTTAAACCACTATAATGATTAATGTTTCTGAAAGTATCTCTGCTCTCTTAAAATGCATATTTAGCAAACATATTTTGAATTAAAATTATACAAGGCAATGCAACCACTATACAAACAAATCAGTTTAATATTCAAGTTACAGCTAAAATCTTTGTTTTATCTTGTTTTGTTCTTCAATTCCCAACTTGGCGATTCAAGCAGGAGATTTCTGAATGTTCTAATCATAGGAGAACAGGCCTACTCTAATTTGTTACCTGCCATTTCTATTAATGTAATGAATAAGTATGCAAAACAGGCATCTATGTCCTTTAAGGGAATTAAATTAAACCTAGAACTTTTTGGAAGATGAATTCTAGTTATAAAAAAAAAATACTATATAGCTATAAGCAAATTATGTTGTAAACATGGTTTCATTAAGAGTAATTTATAAAAATGCAGACCTGGGATCCTGTATATAAATGTAATTTTGTGACATTACACTGTGTTATTTGTGCAAATAAAAATGTTGATGTCTGTGGGGGTGTAAAATGTGGCTTAAGTTGAAAAGAGTTGGTAATATTGAGGTATTACCTGCTGATTGTAGGCCATTTGCAGCAAGACAGCCTCCTCTTCTGCACGCTCTCTCCTATAGGGGCATGCTGCTGTTTGGTGTGCCCTGGTTGAGGTTTGGTTCTTTGGAGACCTTTATGTGGTGACTCGAACTACATTGACTAGGGCTGTCAAATATCCTTAAACATCAGTTCAGTAGGTTAAAGCACAACTGTACCACCCAGGCCAAGTTTCAGTTGCAAGCACAGGACATATCCTGTGCTTAATTTTGCAATTAAGTTCCTAAGCAGAGGATATCCCAGGAATTTGGTGGAAGAAGCAGTTTAATCAAGGGGACGTTTTATTGATCCCCAGTAAAGATACAACTAATTTGAAAAATAAAAGTGAATTTACCATAGAAACTAGATTCATTTCCAACTACAGTACCCAATCTCATCAAACAAAACGGGTTATCTGAAAATATTATATAGATCCAGTTTTGAAATCTTTATTGCCCAAAAGTCCTTTGATTATTTTTTTTTTAAATAATATTCTAAAAAACAAACTAGCTTCAAATCATTTACAGAAACCCAAAGAATGGTTACCATCAAATCCATTGGGATGAGACTGTTGAAATAGGACAATCTGTACAACTTGTGCTTTTTTTTCAGAATGAAACATATGAAATTGTTTCCACTATTTGGGGTTAAAGATTCAAGATAAATTGTGAAACTACATATATTATTTATTTTCTGCAGTGACTGTGTTCACTGCAGTATGTTGTTCACACCACTCACTCTCTTAAAAATAGGTTCATGGAACATAGGAGGAATATCCTGACAGGGGTCAATTCACGTAGTGTTTCAAAACACTTCACTGCAGTATATAGCCATTCAGATAACAGACAGCAGAATTTAGGAGAAGAAGGTTATGCCTCAGGGAGGACTTCTGGATGTTTAGGTTGTTTAGGTTGCAAGCCAAAGGGCTTCAATGAGAGTGAATTTAGATATTTCCAATAAATATTGTGGTATATCTCTTCTCCCCTTCTTCCCTCCCTCCTCTAAATTTCCTGTTTTCCTTTCGCCTCTCCTTTTTATTTCCTCTTTTTTTTCTCTTTTATTTTGATATCTTTCATATCTTTTAAATGTATTATCAATAATATATACATACACATATACTGTGTGTATACATTATATATATATATATATATATATATATATATATATATATAGATAGATATGGATAGATAGATATATATATATATATATATATATATATATATATATATTAAAACATTATATACATATAGGGGCAAAGGGGGTAATTTACCACAGTTTGATGACAGCAGCTGGTTAAAAAGACTGGAGTAAGGAGTCACTACCAAATGCTAGCTGTCACCAAGGCCCAGATGGAGAGTAATGGACTATTACGGGTGGAGCTCAGTCAACTCTGACAGAGTGAGCATGAGTCAGTTGTCATACAAAGATGACATCCTCGGTTGATGTCGAGGCATTTCTGTTATGGTTTGAAAGGACGGCCACTCAGCTTAATTGGCCAACAGGTGAATGGGTGGCAAAAGTGGCTCCTTATTTGATGGGCAAAGCCCAGCGGGCCTATGTGGACATGCCTGAGGACTAGGAAGCCGACTTTCAGCAGCTAAAAGCTGCAATCTTGGCGCTAATAGGGGTGACAGGGCCCAGGAAGGCACAATGATTTTATGACTGGCAGTTTAGATCGGGATTCGTAAAACGTGACCAGCGGGCAGACCTGGCAAAATTAACAAAGAGTTGGTTGGAGCCCAACTGAAATACACAGGTCAGAATGTTAGAAATCCTGGCTATCGACCATTGCGAGCGGAACCTAAGTTAGGAATTACAGAGATGGGTTCTACAGACTGCCCCTCAGTTGTTTGAGGAACTTGTGACAGATATTGACAGTTGAAAGTTGTCAGATCGGACTTCAGGCTGAAACCAGCACCAGAAGCTGGAACAGAACACAAGGTGACCCCAGAATTTCTTAAAAAAGAACAACCCAGATAAGCCAATTTGGTCCAAGTCTTCGGAATTAGCCTGGAATGATTTTACTCACAGGAGCACCTCATGGGTGTGACTGCTGACGCTGAATGGCAACCAAATGATAGTTAGTTCTGGTGAGTTTAGTTAGTGTCTGGAAGCCATGGAACATTTACTGATTGTGTTACAGTATTGTGACAAAATAAAACAGCAACTGGTTAAGAAAACCGGAGTAAGGAGTAACTAATTTGGTAATTCTTACTATATATATATATATATATATATATATATATATATATATTACTTATTTATCATGAAGTGCAAGTGTTCTAAAACATTTTGGAGGCTGGAGCGGTTAAATCAGTTTACACAATAGATACAAAACAAAAAACGGAAATGCCACACAGGTTTTTTAGACCAATATCATCGGGTGTAGTGTAAAATAACCGTGTGCCAAAGCAAAATACGGTATATAGAAGACGTATCTGATATATTTGATGGAGTAGGTAGGAGTCTTCCTTATCAATTTTTCATACCATGATGATTAATCCAACAGTGGACTAGAACTCAAAAAGAGAAACAATATTGTGGTATGTTAATGTCATTACAAATTTTGTTAGCTTCTGTGACTCTGAAACTAATATTCAGTCTCCAAACGTATGAACAAATTATTTAATCTACAAGATCATGGGATAAATGTATCAAGCTCTGATTTTGAAAATCCTGCGATTTTCTCGGGAGAGTTGAAACTCACTGAGATTTGTTGTAAAACCGCCAGAGATGTGTTTCTGTCAAAATCGCTGATTCAAAAATCACCAGAGATCAAAGTCCCAACTGTCTGCAACTCTAGCTATACAAGTCTCCCGAGTTTGTTTTAAAAATCGCTAGATACAACACACTGCCTTCTAGCTGCAAAATTAATAAACATATCACTGCTACACTGCCTGCCTATAGAGCCGCAACTCCCGGAGGCTGTCAAAGGTTAAAAAACAGATAAATGTTGAAAATAAAAAATGTGTGGTGTCCCCCCCGTCCGACCACTATTATCCCTAGTGCTGCCAGCCTACTGCTGGTTGCTCAAAAATCAGGGAAAAATTTGTGTTGGGAGTTTGATACATTTACCACCTCTATGAAGATTGTAAGTGCGTACACACTACATTATCAGAAGCTGATTGCAATGAGATTATTAAGCAGCATGACCAACCAAATGAAGCGACAAACAGCAGTTTGGAACGACAGACGTTCATCGTGTAAGTATACACACTAATGCAATATGTGGTCGAGCTCTTGTTTATCGGGGGATTGGGCCTATAGTTGGCTGTAAAACCCCCAATGTGTACCTAGCCTAAGTTGGCCAGGTAGCAATGTTATCAACAAATTGGGAAACCGGACCTGGGAGGCAATAAATTACAGAAACATGAAGGTGGAGAGGAGAAAGAGAATGGATGGATAGCTTGGACTTTAGGGAGAAAGAGAGGGAGGCTTCTGATTCAAAAGGTACAATGTGGAGAAAGTAGAATGCTTACTCCACCACCTTGTCTGTTTCTGGATCTGTGAGTATGGCTGAGGGAGAGTCCTGCATAGCAGAGAGATGCAGTGAATGTAGTGTCAATGGAGGTAAGCAAAGCTTCTATAATGGCAAGAAGGCTGCAGGATTTTGAAATGAATAGGTCACGGTTGAATGCAAGTTTGTTAAAAACAGATATCACATTCCTGTCACGAGCCGCGGCGGCCGCGGGCACCGCCGCGACTCAGTTCCTGTTTCTTCTGACGTCCCGGCTGTCGCTATGGCAACCGGGACGTCACTTCCGGAAATCCGGCCCGACCGTTGCCAGGGCAACGACCGGATGCCGAGAACTTTACCCAGGCGCTCTGGGCGCAATAAACAGCTGGGCACATGCGCAGTCTAGGGCAACCTATAGGAATTAATCAGGCAGGGGCTGTGACTTGTTTCAGAGCTAGGCTCTGATTGGCTAGCAGGGGTATTTAGGGCAGTGAGGACTGAGCCTCACTGCCGGTTATAGCCTTCTGTCCTCAGTTCTGCTACCTGCTTGTGCTCCCTGTTTGGTTACTATTACCGTTTATTGACTACCCGTGTTTGACCTCTGCTTGTTCCTTGACCTTTGAACCCTCGCTTCTGACCCTGACCATTTGCCTGAACTCCGGATTTTGCTCCTTTCGCTTGTGCACCTGACCTTTCGCCTGTCCCTGGATTTCGTACCTGTGCTAGTGTCCTTTTGACCTTGGATCTCTTCCTTGCTTCGGCCTGCCAATCACTCACTCCTGGGTTCTCCTTAAAGTCAGTACACATTACTCGACCCTCGGTCGGCCCGCAGCCAAGTCTGTCCCCACCACTAGGGGCTCCAGCGAATACCGGGCTATTAAAGTAATTCTATCGTTTTAAAATAAGCATTGCCCAATCAATTGTATGTGTTTCCAAAGCACAAAGTTATTTATTGTTAGCAGATGTAAATAGTCAACAATTCAATACATTATTATATTCTAATAAAGTACAGTACAGCACAGCCAATACCAAAAGTTACATACATACATACATACCGCTGCAATCGCTGCGCTTCCATGGGTCCCAATGGAACAGTATATCTGTTAGATAACTGTGGTCAGAGTAGACTGAGAGCCAAAAGGAAGCGCAGCTATATTATATACAGTACAGTGTTACACTTGAACAATAGAGATGACGTAGATTGTTTCTATAGGTCCAGATGTTGGGTGGGTCCAGGCCAGACAGGTAATAGGTTGATTCAATCTAAGGAATCCAAAGGTGGGGGTCTTCTCTCCAGGGGGTCTGCTCCTTTCATAGCCAGTATCATACAAAGGTTTACTCTCTAATATCAATAACTAAAGTATGCAATGTGCGATCTCTTCGCCGACTGCACCGGACAGCTGCTGATGATTAGGGCTTCAATATGATATCAGGCATGACACCTTTCCTATAACCTAAACCTTTAATAACACTACACTGTACATATAATCACTATATATATATATATATATATATATCTATATATATCTATATATATGGACTAATAATAAACCGAATACTATCTGCTCCTGAATTACAGTGTAACAGAACCAATATGAAATGATATAAATAACTAACTGTTGTAATGCGAGTGTGTGCGTGCGTATTTTACCGTGCGATCGTATCACGCCACGTAACACGTGGTGTACGCTTCGCAGTACGCACGGATATCCAATATTAAACCAATATACTTTCGTTCATCCAATTATTTGACTTCAACAGTCCACCCTTTGATGATAAAATAAACTATCACCTTAAAGATGTTATATGCAGGATCTCAGTACCACGTTTCATTGTTATGTAATACAAATCCCCCTTGGTGTATGTCCACGCTGTTTGTAGATCTAAACAAGTTATCATAAGAGAAAGTCTTAATCCTCTAAATGACTTCTTCTTTTACTATAAACCGTACACTTCTGGAGCTTGGAGATAACCTTTTGTATGCCCTTCAAGGGTGCAGTAAAACACTTAATACATTATTTGGAAAGGTACAAGGTACAGTAGAACATGTATCAGCTATACAGAATTCTCTACTACAGTTCTTCAAGTTTAACAGGTTCTTCTGTCCAACGCATGTCTTTAAGCTCAGAATACATTTAAACACTTCATATTCATCAATAGCATTATCCTATGTCTATCAATAATGTCATATACAATCTCCTTCAGCTTGCATTAATATACAGACTTCTAATAATGTCATCTGTTCTTTTCATCAACACTTGTGGGCGGGCTATTGTCTGTTCGTTCTTCCCAGTCTCCCAATACTCAGATTGAACAGTGATCGGTTTGCAAAGCATTGGGAGACTTCAGACTAAGGGACCTAGGTGTCCTACTTCTTCCCCTAGTGACCTCCCACCCATAGTTCGGGTACCTCAAGAATATTTAGTGGAAAGAGAACGAATCCTACTTGATATAATCACTGAGGCACATGTGAGCACGCCCAGCACTTTGTTTGGTCTAAAACCTTACCCTCCCAAGAATGATAATCATTCTCAAGGATGCCTGCTCAAGTCCGAATATCACTGGACTGGCATCGCTGGGTGTATCTCTTTTTTAACCATGGGGTCGCCGTACTTACGGACGTAATGCTACTCAGACAATAGCGCCTCGCACTTTCTCCAAGCTCCAAGGTTTCTAAATTTTCCTTTACCCCTGAATTGAATAGAGTAATTGGCTGGACTGATTATGCTACTAACTTCTTCCTCCCCAATACCTCCTTATCATTACCTGAACCAGTCTCTGTCACCTGCTAATAATCAAAAGAATTAACCGTCCTGAGAAGAGAAGGAAATGAGAGAACACAAAACAGGAAAAACTACAACTTCATGCTGGACAACAGTCTAAGCCTTTGGCTCAGGTGCTACTAACTGCATTCGAGGCCTCTCAGAACAGATTCATGAGTGCACTTGGACCCTTCTTTGAGTGTTGGCCCCTCTGCAGTGGGTGGAATGGGCACCAGTGTGTCTCTGCTACCCTTGAAGCCGTGATGCTGGTAGCCCACACCTGGTACCTGTCTGTCAAATAACCTAAGCTTAAGATATTTCTGCTCCACAACTTACTCTCCCGATCCAACATCCTGACAGTTAGTTTGACCTTTCAGGAAACAGTGTTTTGGACGTTCTTGGTTGCTGTCTCACTATTTACCTTCTCTCAAGATCTAACCTAGCCTCCCAGTTACAATCTCATCTCACGAAGGGTCAAGAACATTTAAAAAACTGACAGGTTAGGAGTCTGCCCAAGAGTGATCTCTTGGTAGTGGGAAAGGACTAGTGGCCGAAGCTATCAGTCACTTCAATCAAGTTCCAACTCTTATTCTATTCAATTCGTTCTACCGAGTACCACTACTTTATGTTCACACTGGTTTATGGTTAATTGAAAGTATGTGATTTGTTACCACTACTCATACATTATACCTCTATTATCAATAACATGAATACCCCTATCATCTATTATAACTCTAGGACTATCACATTGAATAACAAAAGCTTTGAGTATGATACAGTAATACATTAGACACATTTCAATACACCTCTACCCAGACATATTTCATTGGTACACCAGTGTATACTTGAGGATCCTGCATGGTGGTAATTGGATGACGTGTATTTGTTTTACCTGGAGGAAAACCCATCAGCAGGGGGGATATGGGATGGCTCTATTGATCTACCTTGTCCATCTCTCCAGAGTCCGCCAGACTCCTCACCACATCTCTTCACCTTCCAGATAGTTTATCCCTCAGGTAACACAAATCTTCCTATATTAACCAATATGTGTATGCGTGCATGTGTGTGTTCACATTTTAAAACTTAAAACAATACAACGAAAAACAAAACAAAACATAGATTTGTTAACTGTAACATAAAACCCTGCTGTCTATTTGACAGCTATGTTCGCCCTGGTGTGACAGCCATGTATGGTCGTGTGTGTAAGTGTGGACCTTACTAGCAGCTACTTCAGTTGGTAACTGTGTCACTGTATAAAGTCCTCTATGTAGTGTCCTAATCATGTGCTGGTATTGCTATAAAACGATTTCTCAGTCACCTCAACATCGCCCTCTAGACTAGAAAAATGCTAAAGACCAATGTATATCAATCGATTTTCCCTCTACCAACTCACATGTCATTCTCAGTACCTCATATTCAGCTACTTGACTAGGTGGGAAAGGCAAAGGGGTCTTTTTCTATAACACTTTCTTCAAATATAACAGTATCCAGTACATGCCTGTCTAACAGTGAAAAATATAAAACATGAAAATACTATATTTTCTAGGGTTTCACATTATGTCGTATCTTGTGATAAAAATCCTACTCCAATGTTCTATACAGAGATGCATATCTGTATGCCTATGCATATCTGTATGCCTATATGCGACGCGTCCGTCAATCCACCCTTTGTTGAGGAACCGAATATCGTAAGCGTTGCATACCTGCCGGTAACGTAACTCCTAACTCACGAGCCCCCAAATTATTAAAGTAATTCTATCATTTTAAAATAAGCATTGCCCAATCAATTGTATGTGTTTCCAAAGCACAAAGTTATTTATTTTTAGCAGATGTAAATAGTCAACAATTCAATACATTATTATATTCTAATAAAGTACAGTACAGCACAGCCAATACCAAAAGTTACATACATACATACTGCTGCAATCGCTGCGCTTCCATGGACCCCAATGTTAGATAACTGTGGTCAGAGTAGACTGAGAGCCAAAAGGAAGCGCAGCTATATTATATACAGTACAGTGTTACACTTGAACAATAGAGATGACGTAGATTGTTTCTATAGGTCCAGACGTTGGGTGGGTCCAGGCCAGACAGGTAATAGGTTGATTCAATCTAAGGAATCCAAAGGTGGGGGTCTTCTCTCCAGGGGGTCTGCTCCTTTCATAGCCAGTATCATACAAAGGTTTACTCTCTAATATCAATAACTAAAGTATGCAATGTGCGATCTCTTCGCCGACTGCACCGGACAGCTGCTGATGATTAGGGCTTCAATATGATATTAGGCATGACACCTTTCCTATAACCTAAACCTTTAATAACACTACACTGTACATATAATCACTATATATATATATATATATATCTAGTCTTCGAGGCATTAGGTCTACTATATGATGACCCGGACCGTATGGCCTCCGCTAAAGATCATCTACGGGCCTTGAAACAAGGCCGGCGGTCGGCAGAGGAATACTGCGCTGAATTTCGTAGATGATCACCTGATAGTGGATGGAATGACCCCGCCTTACGTAGTCAGTTCCGTCTAGGTCTGTCGGAACAGATTAAAGACTCTTTGGTGCAATACCCGACTCCTACCTCATTGGAGGATCTGATGCACCTCGCCATTAAAATTGACAGAAGAATTAAGGAACGCAAGTCTGAGAAGGAGGCATCTTCTCTTCCATCTGCCTTGATTCCTGTTGTCACGGATGACGAGGAGCCTATGCAACTTGGAGCGTATCGTCTCTCCTCTGAGGAAAGAGACAGGAGGCGATCACAAGGCCTATGTCTTTATTGTGGCACTAAGGGCCACTTCTCCCGTTCCTGCCCAAATAAGCCGAGAAAAGAGCATGCCTAGGGAACGAGGGGAAAATTCACCTAGGTCTGCAAATTGTTTCCTCAAAAAATGCTATGTTAATTCCTGCACAACTCACGTCTAGTGCAGGTTTGGTGAAACTGTCAGCCTTCATTGACAGTGGAGCTGCAGGCAACTTCCTTGACATCGAGTTTGCCCGTTTTGCTGGAATTCCGCGGATTAAACTCAAATCTGCCATTACGGTATGTGGCTTGCCAGGGGGCAAGATTACCTGGGAGACCCCGCTACTACAATTGAACATTGGAGCTCTCCACTCGGAATCCATAGTCTTCCTCCTTATTGAATGTCCGTCAGTTCCTTTGATTCTGGGCCACCCCTGGCTATCCCGCCATAACCCTGTCATGGATTGGGTGAAAGGAGAAATTGTCCAGTGGAGCTCTTATTGTACACAGTCTTGCTTGACACTACCTCTGCGTGTGATTCAGCCTATTCCGGAGCAGCTTCCTTCACAGTATCATGACTTCTGGGATGTTTTCTCCAAAAAATCTGCTGACACTCTACCACCGCACCGGGATTTCAACTGTGCCATCGAGCTCATTCCGGGTTCTAAATTACCCAAGGGACTCTTGTACTCTCTCTCCGGTCCAGAGACCAAATCCATGCAGGAATACATTGACGAAAACCTGGAGAAAGGCTTCATCAGGCCATCCAAGTCCCCAGTAGGAGCAGGATGCTTCTTTGTATCCAAGAAGGACGGTGGACTCAGACCCTGTATCGACTACCGAGGGCTGAATCTCATTACGGTTAAGAACACCTATCCCCTTCCTCTCATCTCTGTACTTTTTGACCAACTAAGAGGGGCAACTATCTTCACAAAAATTGATCTTCGTGGTGCCCATAACCTCATACGTATTAGAGCAGGTGATGAGTGGAAAACAGCATTCAACACACTCTCGGGCCACTACGAATATCTGGTCATGCCGTTTGGCCTTAGTAATGCCCCTGCAGTATTCCAGGATTTGATTAATGAGGTATTACATGAGTTTCTTGGACACTTCGTTGTTATCTACTTAGACGACATCCTCATATATTCAGAATCATTGTCAGTGCACCAGGGTCATGTCAGACAAGTCCTACAGAAATTGCGGTAATATCATCTCTACGCTAAGCTCAAGAAATGCGAGTTCGAGGTCCAGAAGGTATCCTTCCTAGGCTATATAATCTCCTCAGAAGGTTTCTCCATGGACCCAACCAAGGTCCAAGCAATCCTGGATTGGGTACAACCAAATAACCTCAAGGCAGTCCAGAGATTCCTGGGATTCGCCAATTATTACAGGAGATTTATTGGTGGCACCTTGAGCCGCAATGGAAGTGATTCAGCTGATTGGTCACCACAGGCAATAACTGCATTTGAAACCCTGAAGAAAGCCTTTGTGTCTGCTCAGGTCCTTAGATACCCGGATCCTAAGGTACCATTTATTCTTGAAGTAGATGCCTCTGACGTCGGTGCTGGGGCCGTCTTGTCACAAAAAAATCCACATACCCACCGCTTACATCCATGTGCCTATTTTTCCCGTCAGTTCTCTTCAGCGGAAACCAACTATGATGTGGGAAACCGAGAGCTGTTGGCTATTAAATGGGCCTTTGAGGAATGGCGACATTGGTTGGAAGGCGCTGCACACCAGATCTCTGTTATCACGGATCATAAGAATCTGCAGAATATACAGTCAGCCAAACGACTGAACCCCCGACAGGCTCGTTAGTCACTGTTCTTCACTTGGTTTAACTTAATAATCACCTACCGTCCTGGTTCTAAAAATGTCCGAGCAGACGCCCTGTCCAGAAGTTTCCTGTCACATCATGCTCCGGTTACTAGTCCAGAGCCTATTGTTCCCATGCCTGTGATCCATGCTGGGTTAACCCAAGACCTAAGCTGTACCCTACAAAGGTTTCAGAAATTGGCTCCTGATAATACTCCAGTAGGAAGCTTGTTTGTCCCAGTTCATCTAAGGAAGGCAGTCCTTGCTGAAGCACACAATATTCAGACTGTTGGGCATCCTAGAGTCTTCAAAACCTTGGAATTTCTTTCCCGTACTGTATGGTGGCCATCTTTGTCTGCTGACATCAAGGATCACGTCCTGTCTTGTGAGGTTTGTGCCAGAAACAAAATTCCCAGGACTCGTCCGGTAGGTCAGTTGGTTCCTTAGGCCATTCCTGCAAAACCATGGACGCACTTGTCCATGGACTTTATAGTGGATCTGCTATTCTCTACAGGACACAATACCATTTGGGTTGTGGTAGAACGGTTTAGTAAAATGTCACATTTCATTCTGTTAACCAGACTCCCTACTGCTCGAGACTTGGCCGTCTTATTTATTCAACATATTTTCCGGCTCCATGGTCTTCCTACTGATATCGTCTCTGATCGGGGGTCTCAGTTCATAGCACAATTCTGGAAATCCTTCTGTACCCTTCTCGGAATCAAGGTCAGTTTGTCATCCGCATATCACCCTCAATCAAATGGGCAAACTGAGAGGGTTAACCAGTCCTTGGAGAAGTTTTTACGTTGCTACACATCAGAGTTCCATGACATCTGGTCCTCCTTGTTACCCTGGGTGGAATTTGCCTATAATAATTCCTGTCACTCATCTACCAAAACCTCTCAGTTTTTTTGCAATTATGGTTCTCACCCCAGGTCTAACTCTTCACTCCAGGTCTCACTCAAGTCCGTTGGTATCCAGGAGATCCGCTCCACTGCCAGGGATCTCAGAGCTATCTGGAAGAAGGTCCAGTCATCATTAAGACAAGCCTCATTTGTGGCAAAAAAAAAATCGGACCGCCATCGTACCATCTGCTCCCTCAAGGTGGGCCAGAAAGTTTGGTTGTCTACAAAAAATATCAGGCTTAGACAGCCTTGCAAGAAGTTAGGCCCGGGCCGTTTTCCATCATTAAGCAGGTAAATTCTGTGGCATTTAAGCTAAAAATTCCGGGCTCCTTGAGAATCCCCAACACGTTTCATTGTTCGCTGTTGAAACCGGTGCTATATCCTAGCCAAATTCAATCTTAAAGTATGCTTGGGGGAAATTCAAGCAAACCACGAAGATACGTGGTACAAAGAATCCTGGATTCTAAAAAAGTGCAAGGGCAGGTGCACTTCCTGGTGCAGTGGAAGGACCGCGGGTTAGAAGAGTGGTCTTGGGTTCCGCGGAGACAACTCCATGCCCCTAAACAGTTGAAGGACTTCTTCAGGAGATTCTCAAGAAAACCTGGATGTCGGGGTCCCTCGACCCCTCCTCAAGGGGGGGTACTGTTACGAGCCGCGGCGGTGCCCAGCCGCCGCGACTCACTCACCTGCGTCCCGGCCATCGCTATGGCGACTGGGATGTCACTTCCGCCTATGACCCGGCCATTGCCGGGGCAAAGGTTGGACGCTTCAGCGCTGCGTCCCGGCAATGAGAGGCCGGGCGCATGCGCTCACTGGACTTACTAGTCTGCGGGCTAATTAATATCGATGCAGGGGGCTGTGTACTATCAGAGCCAGGCTCTGATTGGCTGTGGTCAGTATTTAAGGCAATGAGGTCTGCTACCTCATTGCCGGTTATAGCTTCTTCTCTCCAGTCTGCTGACCTGCTTGTTCCCGTTCCTGTCTACTGAACTTCTGCTTATTTCCCGTCTATGACCCTTGGCTTGGAATTGGACTTCGCTTGTGTAACCTGTGACCCTGACCTCTGGCCTGTTTACCGTTTCTGCTATCTGCTTGTGACCCCTGACCCCGGCTTGTTAACTGGAATTGCTACCTGCTGCCGGCCCTTGACCTCTGCGTGGACCTCACTCTGCTTGCCTGGGTTCTCCCCAGCCGGTACACACTTCACGACCCTCTGTCAGTCTGCAGCCCAGTCTGTCTCCACCACTAGGGGCTCCAGTGAACACCTGATTGGCAGAGTAGATTCCAGGTTGTGTTGTGGCGGCTGGAGGGGTTCCTAACAGTAATATCATATTAGTAGGCAGTTTATGTTAAAATAAATAAATGTTATAAGCCATACTTGACAACTCTCCTGGAATGCCTGGGAGACTCCCGCATTTTGCGAGAGTCTCCCGGACTCCCGGGCGAGTGTGGAAATCTCCCAGATCCCAAACGCCGTGATTCCCGGTGAATCGCTGCGTTTGGCCCCGCCCCCCCGCTGTCAAATGACGCGGTTGCATCATGCCATCACATGGGGCGTGGCCAAGATGACGCCCCCCTCCACTGGCTAGCTCCCGGAAGGGAGCTGAAGAAAGTGGGCAAGTATGTTGTAAGCCATTGGTTACCAAAATTTTGCAGTTCACGGCACCCTTAGAGTCTCCATAATTTTTTCAAGGCACCCCTCCAAAATAATTATCGAAAAAAATGTAACAAGTATTTAGGTCAGGACAAAGATACTTATTTAGTTGTATGCAAAAATAATACACATAAATCCAATATTTTTCAATTATATTTCTGTCAAAGAATAATTTACAGCTAACACACACTGTGCCCCCTGCATCAACACACTCTGTGCACCCTGCATCCACACACTCTGTGCCCCTCTGCATCCACACAATCTGTGCCCCTGCATCCACACACTCTGTATCCACTGCATCTACTCACTCTGTGCCCCTCTGCATCCTTTCTGCCCCCTCTGCATCCACGCTGTGCCCCCTTGCTCTGCCCCCTCTGTATCCCACCGTGGACAGGAAGAAAAACAAAAACAAAAAAAAAAGAAAAACCTACCAATCCGGCAGTGCCCGGGACCCAGCATCCTCTCTCCTGCCGCTTCTCACTGAATATGTCGGGCGTGATGACGTCACGCCCGGCATTCAGTGAGAAGCGAGGAGGGAGGAGGTTGCTGGGTCCCGGGCGCCGCCGGATTGGTAAAAAAATTTTTGTTTTGTTTTTCTTCTTCTTCCTGGCCACCGCACCCCTGTGACAGCGCCGTGGCACTCCTGGGAGCCGCGGTGCACAGTTTGGGAACCTAGGTTATAAGCTATTACAAACAAAACTGAAGCATGAAACAGCTTGTGAAGGTCTGGAGGGTTGCTTCAATCATAGGGTCACCTTTTGCACATCACTGGTGTAAGGGATGAGAAGAGCGCCATTTTAGTTATTGTTTAAGTAGCAGAATGTCTAAGAATACCCCTGATAGGTCAGTTACATTAATTGGGTCAAGTCAGTGACATTGACGTTTAGATGATGGGAATAAGGCAAAATTCAGTTAGCAGCTTGCATTATTGAAATCATTGTTAACTTCTCTGTTAATTAGACTAGGGGGTAAATTTATCAAGCTGCACTTTTGAAAAAGTGGAGACGTTGCCTATAGCAACGAATCAGATTATAGCTGTCATTCTGTATAATGTACTAAATAAATGATAAATAGAATCTGATTGGTTGCTATAGGCAACATCCCGCAGCTTGATAAATTTACCACTAGATGTCTTGACTTTAAAAGAAATACAATCATTTCACATTCACCACTGATAAAATATAATTTTTTTTCTGGGGTGCTTATTTTGTCTTATTAAGAATTGGAAGATGCTACATTTGAGTGTCAGAATTTATTTTTTTATATTGAATCTATGTGTACATTATCATTGATGTTTTTATCTCTACATATATTTATGTAGCATAGGTTGCTTTTTTGAGCAATATAATATATTCTATTATCAAATGTTTTGTGATCAGAGAATGTGTTTTAAAGAACAGTAGCAAATATATCAGATCTTTCACTGAAAGGAACTGTGTTAGCAACAATAAAACAAACTTGATTCACAAAATGTGGCAGTGCAATGTTTCCAGCAGAGGAAGAATAGTTTCACATTACTCCTGTTAACAGCATGACTCAATCAGACGCTTACATACATGATATTTTATCATAGTTAATACTAGTCTTGAGTTTTACTTCAAAATGGATTATTCAGTAACAGGAAACATTACATGGAAATAATAAATACAATATGAACATTATATTGCACTACTAAACAAATGACAAATGCAAATGTTTAATTATAGAACGAGAGAAGTAATTAAAACAAATATTAACTGTGTTATGCCAAATTACTTGTGCTGATATTAATTTACAACATGATACAAATTAGACATTAGCATATTTAAACTTATGGTTTATTATCACATGTATTTTATTTAGATGTCCAGTAATTTGCATAGAACAGTAATTAGTTACATGCGCAAAGAATGTAAATTCTAATTTTCTTGGCATGTGTTTAAATAAGTTGGAGCTACCATTTTACTTGAGAGTCTAAAATATTAAATAAAAAAACAGTGCCACCCACAGGCTGGATTCTAAAATACCATTAACGTTTAATAAATTAGAATTTTAAAAACACAGCAACTTACATGAATAATTTCTATTCCTTGGAAGCCTTTTGTTTCTTTAGGAAGATTAGCCACTATAAAATTATTTTTGCCTGCATAATACACCTTTAATATTGTTTCACATTAAAGTTTGTAATACATTTACTGTAATGCAATATGAAACAGTGCCTTCCTTTAGCCTGTTGCTAAGTTTACCTTTAGAATGAACTTGACCAATGACTGAATTTCTTCATATAAAGTAATGGAGTCAGTGACACCCCAGATGATAAAATTATATTTATCGATAATGTATTTGAATCATGCACCATGTAACAATCATAGTACCCTTGTTGTATTCAGGGCCAGCGCCACGATTAGGTGAACCTAAATTATTTTCAAGGGCATCAATTAGTTAGCGGGTCTTTTAATGCCACCGCTGCACCCCCACATGTATTACGGAATGCAGACATGAAGAAGAAGCAGCCATCAGCTTTTTACATGTGAAGCCTCTGTATGCTGCTCCTCCATGTCACTGTTTTGCTGGGAGTGTGGCACATGGCTATGATGTCACAGCAGAGGGCCACAATCCAATCTGAGAAGCAGAGGATGATGCCCCCACCTCCCACCTGCCAAGGTGACAAGCAACAGCGGTGGGAACACCACTTCAGAGTTGAGGAGGGCCCACACTGATCTGCTTGTACATAAGCAGAAAACCATCATAGCATATTAATTTTAAAACAATGATACAACTCCTTTGAATTAACAACACTTGATGAGAACCCACTATAGTACATTTCCATTTATAATGATTGTCTATTTGTCACAAGCAACAGCGTTGCTCATGACAGCTCATCTTCTTACTCTGGCCGCGCCCGGCTGCTTCTCTGACAGCCGGGACGTCACTTTCAGCAAGGAAGTTGCAGACCTTGCCTAGGTGACCGGTACGCACCTGTCAGTTTGCTGTGTCCCACCACTAGGGCAGAGTGTTGGGGATACGTGCGCAGGATTAATTATTTATTAGTTGCCTCCTTTAGAGCTTTCTACTGGCACCATCCGATCGGTCACTAGTATTATTTAAGGCAGGGAGGGTTTAGCCTTACTGCAGATTATAGCTTCTGTGTATCAAATAGTTGACCAGCTCCAGGTTTACCTGCTAAATACTCTGCCTGAATCTGACTGGTATCTGTTGTGACTGGGCTTGTTTTGGACCCTGCTTCTTTGCTGATTGCCCCTGACCTCTTCCCGATTCTCTGATTATTTGCTTGCAACATGCCCTGACCTTTGGCCTGTTGCTGTTCATTCTATTTGCTATGGACCTACAACCCTCATACTGTTCCTGGATTGTCTCTTATATTCCAGTTATTCCTCCTACCACCAGCACTGCGGTATCAGCACATAAGCTCCTACTACGCTAGAGTTAAGACCTGGGGGCATCCGAGTACCTTTGAGTGCAACAAGCTCTACAGGAAAGGCAGCTGCACTAGGCAAAAACCTCTGTCATCTGTTCTAGGTTTTCATGTCAGTGCTGTTAGCCATAACACTATTTGTTGGTGATCCTGGTATGAAAGGTTTTCACAAACCACATGATATACCTTAAAAGGGGATGGAAACTGCTATTTGTGTCACAATTTCTATCATGATTGGGGATTGTATGTGACTGGGGTCTCCATTCAAGATTATTATTGATAGTCAAGCTCTACAATATATCTCTAACAAATACCCATACCCCCCTTCCACAATTTGTACCTAACAGAAGCCACCTTTATATTAATGTCATATTGGGGGCAGCACTGTGGCTTAGTGGTTAACACTTTTGCCTCACAGCACTGGGGCTATGAGTTTGATTCCTGAACATGGCCTTATTTGTGTGAAGTTTGCATATTCTCCCTGTGTTTACGTAGGTTTCCTCTGGGTGCTCCAGTTTCCTCCCACACTTCAAAACATTCAAGTAGGTTAACTAGCTGCTATTAAATAAATTGACCCTAGTCTCTCTCTGTCTGTGAGTGTGCATGTTAGGGAATTTAGACAGTAAGCTCCAATGGGGGCAGGGACTCATGTGAGTGAGTTCTCTGTACAGTGCCCATGATGATATACTATGTATATACCGGTTCTTCTGCTCTGTCTTTACTCCATATGTCTTCCTGGAGTTCCTGAAGCATTGGTACTTTGTGTTTATTGTTCTGTACTTTGTCACCCTGTTTTGCACTACTGCGGAAAACCTTGTGGCACCCAACAAATAAAGGATAATAATAATAATAATAATAATGTAACATAATAACTTTAAGATACAGCAAGGGTTATTTAGTTTGCTCAAAGGTACAAATGGGAAAAACCATTTCCAATCCATTGCTAGACATTTGTTGATCTCGGTCATTTTCATTGTGTGATCACAGAGGTTTACTTTTCCTTAGAGGCTTTTATTTTTTTTAAAAACTGAGTTCTGAGTTCTATTCAGTAAAAAAAAAACGTCATTAGGTTTGCACACACTCAGTATACAAACAAAAACAGCAGTATTTACAGCAAATGAGGAAGGTGCCAACACACATACCAAGCAAGGTGACTATGAGAATGAGATGGTAATGTTCCTCCCTAATTTAGAGGACATTTGCTGTTTTGTCATCCTGTTAAAATGTAAAACATTACCTTTATATTTAAACAAGCTACCCTATAACATGCCTTAAAAGGCAAAAAGTCTGATTGTTGTCATAAACTGGAATAACCTTTAAAAAGTAGAATATCATTCCAAAAAGTGTCCTCTACTACCATCTACTTTATACATAGATGACACCAAATTCTATCTCTCCTCCTCTTATCTCATGTGACACACTATTTCACTGCTATCTCCACATTGATGTCCAATGCTAACTAAAGCTCAACATGCCCACAAAACAGCTTATCATCTTCCCTATTTCTTTAGTCACCGCCTCTCCTAAATTCTCCCTCCACAGTTTTCTCAGCCTGTAAAGTCCATTGCCTTAACGTTATATTTGATCTCACCTCTGCTTTACTCCTCACGTCTGTTCTCTCTTGCAGTACTGCCACCTCCACCTTAAAAAAAATCTAAATATATACCTTTATCTGACCCAAGATGTCATACTCACTTATGGAATTCCTTAGCATTCTAAATCAGGCTCTCCCTCAGCTCTCAAATCTTGAAAAAACACCTTTTTATTAGAGCCTACTATACTCTTACCTATTCTACTCCCACTGATGCACCCTGTCTACTAACCCAACCTCTAATCTGAGCCACACTCATTTCCCTTGACTCAGGTGTACTATTGTCCTACTAAATTGGAAGCTATCATGAGCAGGGCCCCTCCATTTATTTTCACAAAATCTCTGTTTTGATGTGTATGCTAAGCGTTGACTAACCTTTTAGAAATTATTTGTTTAACAAGTATTGCATGTTAATGCCAAGCAAACAATTTACAGATAATCATTAAAATTTGACCACTAGAGGCACTGTTTCACTAAAGTTTAACTATGATATGTTATTCTAACTCAGCATAGCAATCAGTTCTTAATAATTACAGCAATGTAGACAAATAGGACATGTGCAGAATAACTTGTGCACATTTTATATTTGGTGAAAACAAACTGCATTTAAAAGTGTACAGTTAATTTTTCTCTTCTGTTAAGAAGCATACTAGAGTCATGAGATTTAAGTGAAAACTTCATATAGGCATGCCCAGGGCAACTATCAAGAATTTTGGGGCTTATTATAAAAAACAACAAGTGAAAACATCAGTTTCAATAATTAACTGTTACGGAAATAACTGAGCATATGTACATTCCTGTGCATTATTTGCACTTAAATTATCAAGTGTGAACATTTGCAATAGACATTTTTATTCTGTATATGTACAATGGTCGCAGTGGGGATGTAGGGGTGTATACAGTGCTATGCCATACCCAAACCACCACTTCTTCTACTGCCTGCATTTTAAAACTATAAAATTCCATTCACTTACATTCCAATTACATTTTTCATACTGCTACTTTCACATTTCCATACCGCTACTTCTAAATATCCACCTTGACAACTGTGTATATATCTACATATATATATATTCCATAGACAAAAAAACCTTACGGTTTAACATGTCCGATTAAGGTTCCTTACACACCATCTAAAACATAAAACTATCTCCAAAAAGCAATGAAATTACGACGATTAAGGCAGAAGCCTTAATGGACGTGTTCCTTGAGCAATACAGACATGGTATGTCATCACATACTGCGGTGAGCTGCAGATTCAGCACTATCATGTAGTGAGATTGCTGTCACTCACAAAATGGTGGATCTGCTAATTCACAGATTTGTGTGTTCACTGGAATGTATTCCAGTATACAGTACTATTACAATTTCTTAGTTTAGCTTAATCGTAGTTTAGGGTCTGGGTGTCTTAGAAAGAGACAGTAAAGCAACTTCATAAAAAATTAGACCTACAAAATCCCTACAGAGCATTTTTCCCTCCAAGACTGTGCCTGCTTATTAAAGATACCTGCAGAACATAGCTCATCACCAAACAGTATCTGCTCCCGAAAGATCCCTGCAGAGCATTCCTCTACCCAAAACACTTCCTGCAGCTGACAGACCCCTGCAGAACATCCTTACACTCAACATACTATCCTCTCCTGACAGATCCCTGCAGAGCATTCCTCCCACCAACACTGTACCTGCTCCCAGCAGATCTCTACAGAATATCCCTCCTCCTGTAAGGTTTTTTGTCTATGGAATTTCATAGCTTTTTGTAAAGTTAAAATTTTTACAAAATCTATGTATCTAAATGTGAAATCACCCACCCTCTGCCCACCAACAATTCTCTATCACATGCCACCAGCCCCCTAAATTATTACATGCCCCTCCCGATGCCAACCAGGTTCTCTCACATGACACCCACTTTTCTCACATGCCATCTTCTGCTCATCAGCCTTTCACACATATGGGCCCTTGTTGACCAGCTACTTTTTATATGCCACCACCTATCCACTAGATTTTCTCTCACATGCCACTCCCTGACCATAAACTTCTAATATCAGCCCTGCACACCAGCTATTCTATCACATGCCACCTCACAACCAACAGCTTTTCGCTCACATGCCACCCAACTCACCAGCTATTCTCTCACATTCCAACCTCTGCTCCGGCAGTGACAACTTCACAATTGAAAGAGCCTTCTCCAATCTCTGTACAAAATAGAGCCTTTTAGTGGAACCTGCAACACACGAAAAATCTTCTAGTGACCCCTACACATAATAAAGAGAATCTTCATCTGACCACTGCACAATAGGTAGCGTCTTCACTTGTCCATATACAACACAACACAGAGAGCCAACCTCTGACGCCTGCACAACACATAGAGCCATCCTCTGACGCCTGCACAACACAGAGAGCCATCCTCTGGCCCCTGCACAACACAGAGAGCCATCCTCTGGCCCCTGCACAACACAGAGAGCCATCCTCTGGCCCCTGCACAACACAGAGAGCCATCCTCTGACCTTGCACAATACATAAAGCCATCCTCTGAACCTGCACAATACATATAGCCTTCCTCTGACTCCTGCACAACACAGAGAGCCATCCTCTGACCCCTGCACAATACCTAAAGCCTTCTTTTGACCCCTGCACAACACAGAGAGCCATCCTCTGACCCCTGCGCAATACATAGAGTCATCCTCTGACCCGTGCACAACACAGAGAACCATCCGCTAAACCTGTACAATACAAAGGCCATCCTCTGACCCCTGCACAATACATAGCCATCCTCTGACCCCTGCACAATACATAGAGCCATTCTCTGACCCTGCACAATACATAGAGCCATCCTCTGACGCCTGCACAATACATAGAGCCATCCATTGACCCTGCACAATACATAGAGCCATCCTCTGACCCTGCACAATACATAGATATTGCCTATAGCAACCTAGCAGATTCTAGCTGTCATTTATTTAGAACAATCTACAAAATCATAGCTAGAATCGGATTGGTTGCTTTTGATATGCTTATTTCATTATTTTGATCCCCATAGGGTTCTCATTTTATTTTTTCCATATATATATATATATATATATATATATATATATATATATATATATATATATATATTTCATTTCTGATATATAGTTTTCTAACATATAAGATACATTTGCCCATAGGCTTACATCATGAGCTGTGGCTCAACTGATATAGGCACTATTCTGGTAACGTAGTGTTGTGGGTTCAATTCCCCTTCTGAGCTAAGCTCATTGCGATAGTTCTATTTTTAGTATTAGCGTGGGAAAATCACCTAATACTAGAAATAGACCTAGTGCAATTAGCTTAGCTTATTGCGTATCGGACCTCCTACTAGGTAGGAGGTGTTTGCGGCGGTCCTTGATTTTTTTATTTTTCTTAAATCAAGCCAAAGATTTGTGGATGCTACAAATATGGACCCCCTTGGGCGAAGAAGTGAATAGATTATAAGCATGGACATTTGGAAGTGCAAATTTATTTGGGACAATTACAAGCATGGACTTTTGGAGTACAAATGTTTTGGGGACAGAGGTAAGCCGGACTTTGGATTCAAATTTCTTTTGGACTTTGTTTACAGCCATTTTGGGATTAAAAGCTGCTTGACAACAGATGAAAACTTAATTGGTGTGTATTTTGGGGAATTTATTATTTTTAATAAAATTCTGTGGTGTAAATGAGGGTGTTTACTGTATTTATTATGGGTTTATTATTTTTATTAAAGGCTTAGTTGTAATGAGGGTGTGGTGATTTTGTAAACATTTTGCTTTGTGGAACTACAGGTCCCAGGCAGCCCTGGGTGTCAGGACATGTTGGCACTTGTGGTTTTCCAAGTGCCAACATGCCCTGACTGCTGTGGGTATGCTGGTGCTTGTAGTTATACAAGTAGCAGCATGCCCACACTATTTAGGGCAACCTGGCTGGCTGGGACTTGTAGTTCCACAAAACAAAATGGCTTCTGTTTTTTTAACCATTTAATCGCCATTATTACCCTACACCCACCGCCCAGGGGTCTAGGAAGAGCCATAGTGCTATCAGCACTGGGCTGGTTGTCCCTAGGAGGGGAGCCCGCTCGTTTTTCGGTGGACCCCAATCCCTAGGGAATCCAGCCCATCTCTGAACAGCCTGGGGTTGGTTAGTCATTATGACAGGGGGACCCCTGCCGCCTGCCCCCCTGCTATAGTGCCTCCAACCCCGGCTGGTTTGCCTAGTGCTGGTTCCGTGAAAATCAGGGGAACCCCACGCAAATTTTTTCCCCGATTTTCACGGAACCAGCAGTGGACTGGCAGCACTAGGGTAAAAAGTGAATAGAGGGGAAACCCCACGTTTTTTTTTTTTTTTAAGTCACGGCGGGAACCTCAGAGCACTTTTAAATTTCCCCCCAGGCTCAGTGCAGTGAATAAATTAACTGACATCATGGAGGGGGCGGGAAGTTTAAACAGGCTCTTTTACACAGCTCTGGCACCGCTCGGAAAGATTAATAAACTGTGAAATGAGAGCGGTGCCAGGGCTAATACTAATGTAGTGTGCCACCCCTCAGTTCCAAAACACCAACCAGCCCCCCTGCACCCAATAAAAATGGCTAAATTCTCCTGCTCACAGAAGAAAATTTCTAAGCGAGAGGGTCAGTCAGCCACGTTTGTGCTCTCAAGTGAAGCCATTTTCAGTACACCCAGCACAAGATTCTATCTGACATACGCAACATTATGAAATCCCCTATCTTTAAAATGGGGCATACTTTACCAATTTGTAAAAAAACGGTAACTTTCTCAAACTTTGGAACCCTCAAAGGCACTCCTCAGCCCTAATAGCTTTCTAACAAAACTTACAGTGTGTCTTTAAACACCCTGCACACCAGGGGAGGGCTGGCAGACTTTAGCCCGGGAAGCAGGCACAAATCACTGGCCCATAAGTAGCGACCCATCCTTAAAGGGTGGTTTTTGGTACAATATATATTTACCTATATAAAAAGAGGCTATTTGAGTGTTGCTTAATCCATATAATATTTGCCCAAGCCCAGAGCTGAATTAAGGCTCTGGGGGGCCTGTGCACTTTAGACAGGATAACCCTCTATGATGTAGCATGGTTATCATTTTAGATACACAGGCAATACTTGTGCACTACTGTTAGGTGCACACAGTTCTGCCTTCACGAGCAGTACACGGTGAAGCTGGACATACCTCCCAACTGTCCTAAGCGTAACAGTCACCCAAATTCGGGACTGTCCCACTAGATTCAGGACAGTTGGCAGACTGTCTCTCTCCTACTTGTTCTTGTCACTGTCACTACTTGTGGCTGGTGGTTACTTTAGCTCATTTGCTGGTTGTCTGGATCCTGGAATGTTGGAGGCCCTATTTGGAAAAAAAATGGGTACATGAAATTTAGAAAACTCCAACCAGTCCAGATGTTAAATCAATAGCACTCACATTTATAATTAGGCCTCCCTCCAGCCACAACATTAAAATAATATTCACATTTGCTAAATAGATCTCTTTCCCTCCAACCAACCCTGACATTAGATAGCAAACACATTTAATATATAAACCTATTTTCTTTCCTCCAAACAACCCCAAACAATAATTTAAATAACATTTACATTTAACAAATATTACCATTTCCCACAACAATCACAGGCATTAAAAATACATAATCACATTTAATAAATAGACCTCATTTTCCACAACCAGCCCACAATTAATAAATAGCTCCCAAACCACCCCAGCATTAAATAAAGGTCTAATTACCCCATTATAAATTCATAGGCCCCGCTATTAAATGAAATTGCCCCACTATCACCCCACAAATAAAATAGCACCCAATAATTAGCCCCCACCTGCACTCCACAATCAAATTAATAGCCTACCTCCCACATTATATTAAGACCCCCCTCCCTTCCACACTACATTCATTTACTGCCCCCCCCCCACACACACAGCATTCATTTACTGCCCCCCCCACACACACACACAGCATTCATTTACTCGCCCCCACACACACACACATACAGCATTCATTTACTGCCCCCCCCACACACACACACATGTACAGGATTCATTTACTGCCCCCCCCACACACACAAACAGCATTCATTTACTGCCCCCCCACACACACACACACATACAGCATTCATTTACTGCCCCCCCCCACACACACACACATACAGCATTCATTTACTGCCCCCCCCCCACACACACACATGTACAGGATTCATTTACTGCCCCCCCCACACACACAAACAGCATTCATTTACTGCCCCCCCCCCCACACACACACACATACAGCATTCATTTACTGCCCCCCCCCACACACACACACATACAGCATTCATTTACTGCCCCCCCCCCACACACACACATGTACAGGATTCATTTACTGCCCCCCCCACACACACAAACAGCATTCATTTATTGGCCCCTCACACACACACACACACAATATGCTGGCCCCATACTCATATATATATATATATATACACAACATGCTGCTGCCACACACACATACAAGATGCTGCTGACACACAGACATACAAGATGCTGCCGACACTGACACACATACATACAAGATGCTGCCGACACTGACACACATACATACAAGATGCTGACGACACTGACACACATACATACAAGATGCTGCCGACACTGACACACATACATACAAGATGCTGCCGACACTGACACACATACATACAAGATGCTGACGACACTGACACACATACATACAAGATGCTGCCGACACTGAGACACATACATACAAGATGCTGCCGACACTGAGACACATACATACAAGATGCTGCCGACACTGACACACATACAGCCAAGATGCTGCCGACACTGACACACATACATACAAGATGTTGCCGACAATGACACACATACATACAAGATGCTGCTGACACTGACACACATACATACAAGATGCTGCCGACACTGAAACACATACATACAAGATGCTGCCGACACACACACTTACAACCCCGCACTTATCTTGTTCTATCCGCGCTGCGCACTCTGCTTGGCCCGCCCCTGGTTAACATTCCTACCTCCTTTCATCCCCCTCCCTTTCCTACAGCTCTCTTCTCAGCCGCTGGCCCCATCCTAAAAATTCCCTGTCTGTTCTCAAGAAATAACTATTGATTTTCACATAATGGGCATAGGAACTTAACAGCTCTGAGGGTAGAACATAGTCGTTTGCTTAACATGGCTGGGTAATGGGTGGAGTCATGGGAAGATAAATTAAAACAAGAGCATCAACCCAGAACATATGTAAAAATATAGCACAGTATTTTCAAATCTGAGCCGTATTCACCTGCTTTTCCTATAGTGGGAGGGTGGTGAGCCTTGCGTTACTCTATTCCAATGGTGAGCAACCTGCTCAATTTTGGGGCCAAAATATGTAGGTCCCAACTCCCCCAAAGGCACCCTTCACATAAATGAATAGAGATGAACAAACTGCAGTTTATAGGGTAGAGTCATGTATCTGCCCTTGGTGCTGTCAGACAAGAGACATGACATCCCAGGTCCCTACATGTGGTCTGACACTGCCTAGTTGGGGGCCTTGTTTGGTTGCCAAGAGACTCATGGCACAGGCTAACACTGCCTGCTATAAGTGTGTGTTCCAAGTAATCAGCTGGGCACAGTTGCTGAAGGAAAAATAATGCCCATTAATAAACCAAAAGTGGTAGCATTGTCCAATAAAATATCAGCTTTAGTCATAGTGCCCAGTAATTTGCCAACATTAGCAATAATGCCAAATAATATGCCAGTAGTAGTTGTGGTCCAAAATTATATGCCAGCGGTAACAGTAATGAACCCGCTAGCAAGTCACCTGTAGTTGTAATACCCAGTAAATTATCAGTAGTAGTGTTAGTTCTGTAATATATCAACAATAATAGTAATGCTCGATAATAAGCCACCAGAAGCTGTGCCCAATAAAATGCCACCAACAGTAATGTCCACTAACAAGCCAACAAAATGCCAGCAATAGTACTAATGCCCAATAATAGGTTACACCCTCTGTTCTTTTAGCATGTTTAAATCTTAAGCATGGTCTCACCAGTTTTACTTTGTCCCAGCAGAACTGCTTCACATCACTCGTCGTGACAGGAGAATTGCCCTACTGTGCTAGTGACCAATCAGAGAATGTGCGGTGTGTATTCAGCATCCTGCAAATTTGACCTGGACAGTGAGCCCAGCTTGGGTAGTGTTAGCACCGGGTCTTATTCTTCCCCAGCCATTGTTTACACCCTTCTTCATTCTGCAGGTCGAGGTGGAAGAAGGTAAAAGAAATAAGGTAATCCCCGTCTTCTGGTGATTCTCCCTGGCCACAAGCTATAATGGCTCAGGCTACAGAGAAAGTATAGCAGGGACACATCGCGAGTGCACACACACAACACACACTTACACTTACTTTGTTCTATCCTCACCACACGCTCAGCTCTGCAGTCTTCTGACATGGGACGGCACCTATCACGTGGTGCGCGTCCCATGTCACAACAGAAGCCGGCAACAACTTTTAGTGGTAGGGACTAGGAAGGATGTGCTTTCGGCACATTTCCCTTTACAATGCAGCGCCACTTGAAATTTAATCGCCGAAGAGGCTGAACACGCGGGTGTTGAAAAACCTGCATGTTGATACATCTATCCCCTGGGGTTTGTTTTATAAGAAAGCTATTAGTGCTGAGGAATGCCTTTGAGGGTTTAAAATTTTAAGAAAGCCATAGTTTTTTTTACAAATTTGTAAAGTATGCCCCATTTGAAAGATAGGGGATTTCATAACATTGTACATGTTGGTTAGAGGTTTGTGCTGGGTGTACTCAGACTGGCTTCACTTGAGAGCACAAACATGGGTGATTATCTGGCTAAGGGATTTTCATCTCTGAGCTGAAGAAATTACCCCATACTTACCTACTTTTGAGACCAGCTGTCCGGGAGGAAGGCCGTCGAGGGGGCGTGGCCACGCGCAATACGCTGTTAGGCTCCGCAGGGAGCGGGGCCACAATGCCGCGGTTAGCCCTGCCCCCACCATCTACAATAACCGGGAGATGCTGGTTCCGGGATTTTTACCTGCTCTCTCGGGAGTCCGGGAGAACTCCCAAAAATTCGGGAGTCTCCCGGACATTCCGGGAGAGTAGGCAACTATGAATTACCCACATTTCTAGACACATGGGGGCATCCATTGTAAAACTCCCGCCCCTCAGTGACATTAGTTAATTTATTCAAAAGTGCTTTGTGGTACTTGTACTAATCACAGCGGGGAGTAGATGTGAGGTATCTGGACACTAGCATTTGACATGTCCCTCTTTACAAGTGACATGTACTTGAGGGAAGATAATTTATATACACCCACTTCTCATTGCCTGCTGTGGGCTGTGTTTTACTCATGGCATTTCTGTCAGAATCTCTGTAAAAGTCTGTCTGCTTTCACTGGTGACCAGTATCAAGAAGGACTCAAGTTTAAGGACTGGAGAGGTGAATACAGTGCTGCAGGTGCTGGTGGGAAGCACATAAGCACAATGTGGTACATACTGAACCACATTTCTGACTGCCAGAACATGCATGCATACATACTGCACGCCGCCACTGACTGCCAGAACATGCATGCATACAACGCACAAATCTGTGAATTAGCAGCTCCACCATTTTGTGAGTGACAGCAATCTCACTTCATGATAGTGCTGAATCTGCAGCTAACCACAGGATGTGAGAGCATACCATGTCTGTATTGCGCAAGGAACACGTCCATTAAGGTTTCTCCCTTAATCATCGTAATTTCATTGCTTTTTGCAGTTTGAGTTGAAGAGTTTCAATCGTTTTCTTACATTGTAGATTGTGTATAAAAAACCTTAATTGGACATATTAAACCGTAAGGTTTTTTGTCTATGGAATATATATATATATATATATATATATATATATATATATATATTAGAGATGCTCACTGACCCCCGTGTTTTGGTTTTGGTTTTGGAACTGGATTACCTTCGGGTTTTGGTTTTGTTTTTGCTATTTTTTACAAAATTACATTTTTGGGGCTAAAATAATATAATTTAGGTACTATTTTGTACCTACATTATTATTAACCGCAATAACACTAATTTCCAGTCAATTTTTGTTTGCACAGAAAACAAAAGTTTCAAATGTCATCAGTGAATCCTGTCATATGTCTTAGAAAGTCTATCCCACATGACTAAACTGGATGAGTAAAAACAGCTATGCTGTGTTAGAATTAATAGCACAACAAACTTTTTTCTTTTAATTTTGTAAAATGTTTATATATCAAATTTAAACAAAATGCCATCTTTGTGCAGTATCAACCACTATGAAACAAATCATGGTAGCTCCAATTCAACAAAATAATATTGTAGACTGATTTAGCCCAGTAATTACTTTTCAATGAAAAATGACACTGGGGGACATTTAGTAAAATAGGTTTATTTTAGGGATGAGCGTGCTCGGATTCTCGCAATCCGAACACCCCCGAACAGTGTGGATCCGAGCCCGATCCGATTCCCGCCGATCGCAAAACTGAAAACGAGGCTGAACGTCAGGATCCCGCCTTCGGATCTCGCGAGATCCGGATTCTTTATATTCCCCGCTTGCCGCCGCCATCTTCACTCGGGCATTGATCAGGGAAGAGTGTGTTAGGTGTCCTCTGTCCTGCTCTTTCTCGTGGTGCTGTGCTGTGTCCTGCTCAGTCCAGTGGTGCTGTGTCCTGTGCTCTGTCCTGCTGAGTTCAGTGGTGCTGTGTCCTGTGCTCTGTCCTGCTCAGTCCAGTGGTGCTGTGTCCTGTGCTCTGTCCTGCTGAGTACAGTGGTGCTGTGTCCTGTGCTCTGTCCTGTTGAGTCCAGTGGTGCTGTGTCCTGTGCTCTGTCCTGCTGAGTCCAGTGGTGCAGTGTCCTGTGCTCTGTCCTGCTCAGTCCATTGGTGCTGTGTCCTGTGGTCTGTCCTGCTAAGTCCAGTGGTACTGCAATATAACTACGTTCACTGTTCCTGCAGTATATAAGTCCATTGGTACTGCAATATAACTACGTACACTGTTCCTGCAGTATATAAGTCCATTGGTACTGCAATATAACTACGTTTACTGTTCCTGCAGTATATAAGTCCATTGGTACTGCAATATAACTACGTTCACTGTTCCTGCAGTATATAAGTCCATTGGTACTGCAATATTACTACGTTCACTGTTCCTGCAGTATATAAGTCCATTGGTACTGCAATATAACTACGTTCACTCTTCCTGCAGTATATAAGTCCATTGGTACAGCAATATAACTACGTTCACTCTTCCTGCAGTATATAAGTCCATTGGTACTGCAATATAACTACGTTCACTGTTCCTGCAGTATATAAGTCCATTGGTACTGCAATATAACTACGTTCACTGTTCCTGCAGTATATAAGTCCATTGGTACTGCAATATAACTACGTTCACTGTTCCTGCAGTATATAAGTCCATTGGTACTGCTGTATAACTCCAGTCCAGTGGTACTGTCCTGTGCCGCATATCATTTTTAAAGGCTTTGACGAGTGTGTGTGGTTTAGGGGTACGCTCTTTTGTGCTGCATATAATGGAGTACCAAAATTTGGAGGATAAAGTAGTGAAAGATCAAGAACCACTTCCTCCCAATGCTGAAGCTGCTGCCACTAGTCATGACATAGACGATGAAATGCCATCAACGTCGTCTGCCAAGGCCGATGCCCAATTTCATAGTAGAGGGCATGTAAAATCCAAAAAGCCGAAGGTCAATAAAATGATCAACAAAAAGAAATTGAAATCATCTGAGGAGAAACGTAAACTTGCCAATATGCCATTTACAACACGGAGTGGCAAGGAACGGCTTAGGCCCTGGCCCGTCTTCATGACTAGTGGTTCAGCTTCACCCAAAGATCTAAGCCCTCCTCCTCCCCCCCCTCTAAAAAATTTAAGAGAGTAAAGCTGTCATCAACAACACAGCAAACAACTCTGCCTTCTAAAGAGATGTCATCACAAATCCCCAAGGCGAGTCCAAGAGTGTTGGTGGTTGCGAAGCCTGACCTTCTCATCACTGTACGGGAAGAGGTGGCTCCTTCCACCATTTGCAGCACGCCCTCTGCATATGCTGGAAGGATCACCCACAGTGCAGTTACAGATTTGGATAATGAAGGTGTCAATGTTGTACACCGGGAGGAGGATATTGATGTAGCTGGCGCTGAGGAGGAACTTGACGAGGAGAATGCTGATGTGGTTATCTTAAATGAGGCACCAGGGGAAGAAACAGTTGTTGTCCCTATTAATATTAAATAATTGTGCCAATTTGAGAATCTTATTTGTTTGTTTAGTTTGTTTATACCAGCAGGTCCAGATCCTGCTTAGATAAGCAGCATTTTTCATCGGACATTCTAGTTGGACTTATCTGTGTGTTTGTTATATTCTTATTACCTTTCTGGATCGAATAGGGGCAGCTCTTTCCAAAAAAAATGTTTTATCTATTGGAGCTAGATTCACTTAATATGGTATCTTTACAGTGTGTTACTAATAGGTTGTAGAGGAGACAGGGTTATCTCATCCACCCGGATCCCTCTCCACCTAAGGTGGAAATTTCCAATGATGTAACTATGTATCATTTATTCAATAAACTGGAAACTCTATGTCTAACAGAAACCAGACACTGGTGGGACCAGATTTCTTTACAGAAGTATCTAGATAATAATATCATTCCTAGAGGGCTTCGTTTCTTTAAAACTGCCTCCTTTCAGGATGACAATGGTTTTACGGATGAGTGGAATACAATACTAGATAGCTGCTCTATGAATTTGTTGAGACTGTTGGTTAAATATAGGAATCATAAAATAGATAATACCCAAAAAGAAATTGATAAAGTGCAAGAATCCCTCAAATCCTTTGTAGATCACGAGGGTTTTAGAGAAAGGGAAAGGGAAAATTAACAGACGAATGATCGAGTTGGAGAAATCATTTATCTCACGAAAAGAAGCTAAATTTAAGAGAGATCGTGAGGATTATGATGTAGGCATCATTAGATCATACAACAGGCCATCCGGTAGATATTCTAGAAGTAAAAGTAAGTCCACATTTCAACAGCCCAAACATTATGCTACCCCTCGTAGACATACCTATAAGAGCCCATATGATCGTAGGAGGGGCAATTTCAATAGTCCTGCTCAACAGAACCGCTCATACAGTAGGAATCTTAACAAGGAATGCAATAGGTACGATCTCAGTATGTACTCCCAGACTACTGCTCCAGACTTCACCAAAGGAACCGATACAACTAGGACTACGGCACTAAGGGACTCTGGTCGCCATTCAATGAACACTCCATATGATACTCAGGGTATTAACATTGAACATAAAGATGACCCGGCTGGGTCTAACACACATATGGCTACACAGGCTTCACTTGCATCCTCTGGCCCCTCTCTTCCCTCTTCTTCCTCTGTATATTTTTTAGGGAAAGGCCATCTTCCCAATATGCATGTAACAAGAACAGAAGTGTCAAGTTCAATTACCCCCAAAAGAACAAGAGAGGAAGAATACGTGGGTCCAGAGGAGGTGCCGCTAAAACATTCAAAAAATGTGCGCCGCTATTAAGCGTCAAAGGTGTTTTTAATTTATCTTCAAGGGTACTAACACAAGCGGACCTATCACTGCTAGAAAAAGGCCTCAAGTTTGCTCCCTCAACTCGACCCAACTTATTCAATCTGTTTGTGGATTTGAACAGATATATTAGAACTTTGAGTAGAAAGCGTAACTTCGCCATTAAAACCATCAAAAAAACCAAACTTGAAACATGTCCCATCATCTTAGATGATGGAGACCGCACGGCCTTGTCCGATTTGGAATCGTTGCAGTTGGAGAACTGGAACTCGGACTCTACCTCTGAAATTGAACTGTTCAATATCAATGCACCTTCATTTTCACACAAATTGAAGAACCCATCAGATTTTTATCCCTTACAATATAGGGGACCAAATAATGAAAGTTTTTTTAAAAGTACTATGGAGGATTTCCAACGCATTTGTGAACCAACGTCACATAAACCCATTAAAGGTACTCCTCAAGAAAGATCAGCTATGAAGAATCTGATGGATGATGCCACCATCATAGTAAAGCCAGCTGATAAGGGTGGAGGCACAGTAGTCCAGGATGTTTCCGACTATTACGCGGAAGCAATGAGGCCGTTAAATAATGACAGATTCTATGTTTAATTGACCTATGACCCCACGTCAACATTTCAAGAAAAACTTCATGCTATTCTTGACCAAGCATTAACATCTGGAATCATTTCCAAAGAGACATACTGGTTCCTTTTTTCAAAACACCCCATAACACCTACATACTATCACCTACCAAAAATCCATAAAACGCTTGTGTCCCCACCGGGGAGACCCATTATCTCTGGTGTGGGCTCATTAACCAGCAACCTGTCATTTTATGTAGACTCTCACCTTCAACCCTTTGTGACATCATTGAAATCACATATTAAAGATACTACTGCTTTTTTACGGCTCATTCAGAATATTGATTGGAAATCTTCCTTCCACTTTATTACTCTCTACTCAAATATACCCCATGGCATGGGTCTTGAGGCTGTGAAATATTTTTTTAATAAGCAAGCCAATTATGATGGTAGGTTGTCCGAGTTTCTCCTACAGTCCATAGAATTCATCTTGAACCATAATTACTTTCTGTTTGACTCAAAATATTTTTTACAAGTTAGAGGGACGGCGATGGGGACCAGGTTCGCCCCGAGCTATGCGAATCTCTATATGGGTCTTCTGGAGGAACGTTACATATGGGATTCTCCATTTGGGGCGAACCTGGTCTTCTACGGCTGCTATATTGATGACCTCTTTTTTATCTGGGATGGGGATCTATCTACCATGAATTTGTTTTTCAATCATTTAAATTCTAATTCGTTTGGGCTGCGTTTTACTACTTGTTTTCATCCTACAACTATAAACTTTTTAGATATTACTGTCAAAATTGTTGATAATCAGATAGTAACTATGAATTACTCCAAAGATGTAGATTCCCTTAGTTTTCTTCATTACAAAAGCAATCATTACAAACCCTGGAGAGATAATATTCCCAGGGGCCAGTTTCTACGTGTTAAAAGAAATTGCTCACAACTTGAGGATTATAATATACATTCTAAGAAATTATAAAAGGCTTTTCAAGATCAGGGGTACCCGGATTCCATCTTGGACAAGGCAATGTGTGACGTCGAACAGATTGACAGATTAGATCTATTAGTCCACTCGAGTAGGAATAAGGACACTAGGAAAGACACCAGAACGCTGTAATTTGTCACTCAATTCAATTCTGCAGCAAGAGAGATCAAAAGAGTTATCAACAAAAATGCCTCTCTGTTGAAACTTGATAACTATATTAGTCATGATGTTGAGACCAACAATATTGTGGTCTTCAAAAGATCTAAGAATCTTAAAGAAACGTTAGCACCCAGCCTATTTAAACATTTTGACAAAACTCATTGTACTTTGAAGTCTACGGAACCTGCTGATAGGTGGCTTAGTAGAGTGAATGGCTTCTACAAATGTGGTAAACTAAAATGTACCACATGTAGTTATGCTGACCACAAAATTAATGAATTTTCCTCCTTTGTATCAGAAGCCAGATTTCCCATTAAAAAAGTTATGGATTGTCAATCCACTTTTGTGATCTATCTCATTAATTGTGCTTGTGGAGTCCAGTATGTGGGGTGGACCCCAAGGTCTTTGAGCACACGCTTTATGGAACATAGACGCAATATAATAAACAAAATAAAAACACATAGTTTGTCGTCACATGTTAACATTTGCCAGAGTGGTAATTTATCTGGCTTAAAAATAAGAGCAATCGAGCAAATAGAGAAAACTAAGAGAGGAGGCAATAGATTTAATCTATTGTGTAAACGTGAGGTGTTTGGATTTTCAAATTAGATACCATGGTCCCACAAGGTCTGAATGACAGTTTAGAACTCAACAATGTGTAATTATTCATTTTATGCAGCATTTATAGGTTTTAAGTTAGATTTAGTTTAATTCTGTATTCCTTTCCATCTTTATACATATTCTTATGTATATTCATTGTAGATTGGAAATCTATCTACGTGCAATTAACTTTCTAGCTCCATTAATTCCTTTTATATATATTGATTCATATCATCGTCCCACTAAGGATTGTTGGTTTTACAACAAGGTTTTAAAAGAGTTGTTGGTACTTATAATTTTTTACATATTTTTATTTTTATCTCGGTTATCCAGACAAAATATTTTTGTTTATTAGTTTTATGTTTATCTGAATATGTATTTATTATTTGTGACTTTATGAAGTTCTCAGCAATACTTACCTGCCTCTAGATTGGAAGAGATTTGCATACTATTCATTGCTATAATTTTTATTAAGCAGGAATACGCTGCTCTATAGCGCAGACAAATCAAGCTGAAAATAGCTACACCTGTGTCATGCAATAAGTGTTTACACTGTTTTATAAGTTGCAAGCCGATGTATTTGTGTTACTCTCTATGAATTTACGCTTTTTCATAAGCTTTCCATCATGGTCAGCGCTATACAACATTTTTCAACTAATTCTTTTGTGAATGTATGTGACACTATACTGGCTTGATGAAGCCACATTACCATCATCGCTTCACACTGGATAACACCCATCACATGACTTAATTTAACGAGTATAAGGCAACTCTCCTATTAGTGGCCGATTACCTCTTTGCCTCTGATGAAACGGCAATAGATTGCCGAGAAACGCGTCAGTGAGATTACAGACCGTACATACTGGATGATACACACTGGAGCTCTGGAGATCTGGACAGCTTTCACTGGACATACCCCGGGGTAGGACTTGAATTTTCTACCAGCTGTGCTGTCATTGATGATACGTTTATAGTATATACAGATATATCTCCTGCAGCAAGTGGAGATCAGTGTCTATGTCACACGGGCTGACAATATACGCTCCAACTTCATACCAGAACCACAGACGGGTTGACATACTTTAATGCTGAACATCGGAGTGCCCGTATACAGCGCATGACTTGAAATACAAATTTACTCATATTACCCCGCTACATGCTTTCATTCAATCAGTGTTGCAGGTGGGCTGATAAGTTTCAATATTAAACAAGCGAGCCCTTAATGGGAAGCGTAAGCTGCCGAATACAGCACATGTGCTGATAATACAGGCTCACCTACAAATCCTTAGCGCTGTATACCGCCCAGGTTCTGTACATCGATAGAGGAGATAATAATTAGGAGGTTGTTATTTTCCACATATATGGATGTGAGGCTCCACTCTACAAATCTCCTTTGAATATAGTGGCATTTTTTCATCGATATACTGGGTGTCGCTGAACTCAGGTGAACTTTACTCTATGGTGGTATTTTTTGAATCAGGTGTTGTCATGACACTTTTTTAATTGAATTACCGACTGCGTATATGTACCATATACTACGTTTGTTTATTAGGAATCCAGTATGTATTGGAATTATTCATATGCATATTTATGCTCATGATGATATAGATTTATATTGATTTTATATATATGAATATTAAATAATTGTGCCGATTTGAGAATTGCGCTATCTTATTTGTTTGTTTAGTATCTTAAATGAGGCACCGGGGGGGGGGGGGGAAAGTTTTTGTCCATGGGATGAAAAAGCCCATCGTCATGCCTGGGCAGAAGACCAAAAAATCCACCTCTTCGGTCTGGAATTATTTCTATCCCAATCCGGACAACAATTGTATTGCCATATGTAGTTTATGTAAAGCTGCAATAAGCAGGGGTAAGGATCTTGGCCACCTAGGGACATCCTCCCTTCTACGTTACCTGAAGACCCTTCATAATTCAGTGTTTAGTTCAGGAACTGTGGCTAGGACCTTCAGCAGTCCAGGGACACCTAAATCCCTTGATCCTGTTGTATCCACACCAGCAACACCCTCCTCGTCAATTTCCTCCACGATCTCGATCAGAGATAGTCCTGCAGGCCCTGTCAACGGCATGACTGAGTCCTCTTCAATCCGGGATTCTTCCAGAGGATCCTGCAGCGGTATGCCTACTACTGCCGCTGCTGTTGTTGCTGCTGGTAGTCGGTCATCTTCCCAGAGGGGAAGTCGTAAGACCGCTACATCTTTCACTAAACAATTGACCATACAACAGTCGTTTGCCATGAGCACGAAGTACGACAGCAGTCATCCTATAGCAAAGCGGATAACTGCATCCTTGACAGCTATGTTGGTGTTAGACGTGCGTCCGGTGTCCGCCATCAGTGGAGTGGGATTTAGACGGTTTATGGAGGTATTGTGTCCCCGGTACCAAATCCCGTCTAGATTCCACTTCACTAGGCAGGCGATACCCGGGAGTACAGAGAAGTACGAAAAAGTGTCCTCAGTGCTCTGAAAAATGCGGTTGTACCCACTGTTCACTTAACCACGGACATGTGGGCAAGTGGTTCAGGGCAAACTAAGGACTATATGACTGTGACAGCCCACAGGGTAGATGCATCGCCTTCCGCAGCAACATCAGCAGCTGCATCAGTAGCAGCATCTCCGAAACGCCTGCTCGTTTCAAGGCAGGCAACATTGTGAATCACCGGTTTCAGTAAGATGCTTAGAGAAACTGAGGGAAATCATTTCGCAGTGGCTTACCCCACTTACACTCTCCTGGGGATTTGTGGTGTCGGACAATGCCAGTAACATTGTGCGGGCATTACATATGGGCAATTTCCAGCACGTGCCATGTTTTGCCCACACAATAAATTTGGTGGTGCAGCATTACCTGAAAAGTGACAGGGGTGTGCAGTATATGCTTGCGGTGGCCCGCAAAATTGCTGGACACTTTCGGCATTCTGCTAGTGCCTACCGCAGACTCAAGCAACATCAGAAAAGCCTGAACCTGCCCTGCCATCACCTCAAACAAGAGGTTGTGACGCGCTGGAACTCCACCCTCTATATGCTGCAGAAGATGGAGGAGCAGCAAAAGGCCATTCAAGCCTACACAGCCACCTACGACATAGGCAAAGGAGTGGGGATGCGCCTGAGTCAAGCGCAGTGGAGACTGATTTCCGTGTTGTGCAAGGTTCTCCAGCCGTTTGAACTTGCCACATGAGAAGTCTGTTCCGACACTGCCAGCTTGAGTCAGGTGATTCCCCTGATCAGGCTGTTGCAGAAGCAGCTGGAGAAACTGAGGGAGGAACTGGTAAACCATTGTGATTCCACAAAGCATGTAGCTCTTGTGGATGAAGCCCTTTGTACGCTTTGCCAGGATCCGAGGGTGGCCACTCTTTTAAAGTCAGAGGAATACATTCTGGCCACCGTGCTCGATCCTCGGTTTAAAGCGTATGTTGTGTCTCTGTTTCCGGCGGACACAAGTCTACAGCGGTGCAAAGACCTGCTGGTCAGGAGATTGTCATCTGAAGAGGACCGTGACATGGCAACAGCTCCTCCTTCATTTTCTTCCACACCTGTGGCTGCGAGGAAACAGCTGAGATTTCCTAAACGACTCGCTGGCGGGGATGCAGAGCAGGCAGGAGCGAATTTGAACATCTGGTCCGGACTGAAGGACCTGCCAACAATTGCTGACATGTTTACTGTCGCTGCATTGGATGCTGTCACCATTGAAAAAATGGTGGAGGATTACTTTGGTGACAGCATCCAAGTAGACATGTCAGACAGTCCTTACTTGTACTGGCAGGAAAAAAAGGCAGTTTGGAAGCCCCTTTACAAACTGGCTCTATTTTACCTGAGTTGTCCCCCCTCCAGTGTGTACTCAGAAAGAGTTTTTAGTGCAGCGGGGAACCTGGTCAGTGAGCGGCGAAGGAGGTTGCTTCCGCAAAACGTTGAAAAAATGATGTTTATAAAAATGAATTATCAATTCCTCAATCAAGAACAGCAATGGCCTCCAGAGACTACAGAAGGACCTGTGATTGTGGAGTCCAACGGGGACGAATTGATAATGTGTGAGGATGAGGAAGTACACACTGAAGGGGGTGAGGAATCAGAGGATGAGGATGAGGACGGCATCTTGCCTCAGTAGAGCCAGTTTACTTTTTACAGGGAGAGATGAATTGCTTTTTTTGTGTGGGGGCCCAAACAAACCAATCATTTCAGCCACAGTAGTTTGGTAGGCCCTGTCGCTGAAATGATTGGTTTGTTAAAGTGTGCATGTCCCTTTTCCGCAACATAAGGGTGGGTGGGGGGTCCCAAGGACAATTCCATCTGGCACCTCTTTTTTTTCTTTGCCAGCTCGTTTTGTGGGGGTCCAAACGAACCAATAATTTCAGCCACAGTTTTGTAGGCCCTGTCGCTGAAATGTAACATAGTAACATAGTTGATGAGGTTGAAAAAAGACACCAGTCCATCAAGTTCAACCTATTTTGGATCTCTTGCGATCCTGCACTTATATTTGAAATTAATCCAGAGTAAGCAACCGCCAATCTGTTTCAATTGTGAAAATCCCCCTAGACTCAATATTGCAGTCCTATTTTTACCCTATATCCACTACTATCCTTCATTTTAAATTAACGGTCATATCCCTTGATACACCTTTCCGCTAAAAATTAGTCTAACCCTTTCTTAAACATATCTATTGGTTTGTTAAAGTGCGCATGTCCTATTTCCACAACATAAGAGTGGGTGGGAGGGCTCAAGGACAATTCCATCTTGCACCTCTTTTTTTGGCATTTTATGCTCTTTGGGGCCTAGTTTTTCAAACTGCCATCCTATCTGCCACTGCAGTGCCACCCCTATTATTATTATTATTATTATTATTTATTTATAGGGCGCCACTAGGTATCCGTAGCGCCGTACAGGGACAGACAGAAATACGGTACAGGGTGAGACATCACGGAACAGTTAACAAAAAGCACAGTAACTCGGAAGCTCAAAGTACAGCTAGATGACAGGTGAGAGCCCCAGCGGGGTAGCTAGAGGGGTAGAAGGGCCTCACGGAAGAGACAAGGAGCTGGAGAGCAGAGTTCAGGTGATGGAGAACAGGAGGAGAGGAGGACCTGCTCGAAGGAGCGTACAATCTAAGGGGAGGGTAGGACGGACAGAGACGCAAGGGTAGGAGGAGGAAAGGGGGAAAGCGGAGGCAAAGACGGAGGGGGGGAGAGGAGAGCGACGAGGAGGGAGGTAGGTGGGAGACAGGAAGGAGGGCAGTTAAGTGCCACGTGTTTGTGCCGCCCACTTGTGCCGCCCACTTGTGTCTCTTAGCTTAGTCATCCAGCTACCTCGGTGCAACCTTTTGGCCTAAAAACAATATTGTGAGGTGTGAGGTGTTCAGAATAGACTGGAAATGAGTGGAAATGAATGTTATTGAGGTTAATAAAAGCGTAGGAGTGAAAAAAAAACAAAAAATTTGGATTTTAGCAGTTTTTATGCTTTTTAAAAAAAAAATCAGAACCCAAAACCTTGAGGGGGTGTTTTGGCAAAACCCATTAGAACACAAAACCTAAAGGTAATCAGAACCCAGAACCCAAAACCCAAAACGCAAAAAGTGGTCAGTGCACATCCCTAAAAAAACACTGATGATGTCACTATGTATACAGATAACACTTAGTGAGGTCTTCATTGGTCCAGGTTTAATTATATTCCAGTTGCCTGCTGGTCATAGGTTAGTTCATTTGATCCTTTCAAAGGGTGAGGGGCAAATTCCCTAACTGTTGTCTATGTGTCTTCCCTCTGAATAACCAGTTCAAACTGACCCACACACAAAGTACTTTTGAGTATTAATCTCATATTGCTTATATCTTGCGACCGCTATATGCGATCGCTACTTTGCCCAAACCGGGTTAATGCTGGTGAAATAAGCTTTAATATGAGACTAAACTCTTCACCTTTTACAAGACCTGAACCATAAATACCTTTACTATAGTACTATATATGCATAAATAAACAATCTAATACATTTTACTAATAAATAAATGTGGATTGGAACCTTAATAAATGTGTATTATTTACAAGCGTAAGTGCGAATGTAAATGTGTGTGCTATGAATCCGTGCAATTGGGTCATAACATGTGGTGTATTAATCGCAATCGCACGGTAAAACAATATTAATCAATTTGGTTTACTTCATCCTTTTATTTGACTTCCACAAAATATATATATATATATATATATATATATATATATATATATATATATATAGCTTTGTTTCTCAGCCCACATGGTAAATAAGGTGTCCATCAGGGTCAAATGTGAGTAATCTTCCTCCATAATCCATTAGTTCATTAGATCATTAGTTGTCTCATCCTGTTATAATACAAAATACTAGCTTTGTACATTTCACACTATCTATCTCATGGCACCTTCAACGATATTGTCCTAAAAGGTGATGGTTTCTTAAACAATGAGACTGGAGAGATGTTTTAGCTTTCTGACAATGATATGGTCTAGCCTATGACAAAATGCAATCCTCTGTCCTCCTAGCTTGATTGCTGTGCAAACAGGCATCAGTTTATCATCAGAATTACTTTATGCATAAAGAAATATCCAGAAAAAATCATGCATGTGTAAAACATTACTCCATTTGCATCTTTATATGACATTTACAACTGTGAGCTGAATAGAATAGAAGGATAGCTTCCATTTGTACATGAGGAAAAGCCACATCTGCTTGTTTTGCATGATGTCATATAAGGGGAACTTTTAAAGAAATGACCCATAGATTCAGGTTTCTGATATTCATTCACCTCAGTGTTCATAGTTTGTGGTCACTTAGCCCAGACAGGGGGCCTGTTTCATAATTGGACGAAAGCTCTGTTGTTGTGCTGTATTTTGCGTGAAATTGAATTGCGCATCCTCTGAAACGGACAATATACTGTAACAGTGAACGAAAAGTGCATGCAATTAATGTCCAAACACAAATGACACTTCTTACTGCCTACCACTAGAATGGGGCCGGAAAGAGGCAGACACACGTTGGCAATATACACTGAGGGCGTGCCGAGGTGAATCTCATGCACTTTCGTCTGTTTGAAGCTTTGGGCATTTCTTAGGTATGTGTTTATTAGTGGTTTCACTTGAACCAGTTACAGGGCAGATGCAAGTGCGGACTGATAATGATGACAGACATGTATGTATGCCAGAACATGTGTTTGCAAATAAGAGAAACTTTAAAAATGCATTTTATGTACAGTATGCATTAAGAACATTCTGATTTATTTGTTTCATAAAAAAAATGTAATGTTTTTTTTTAATGTGTGTAATAGATTTTATTTTCTTTTGGCATGCATTGTGATAGGACTTTATAATGCACATATGCATGTGGGTAACCTGCAGTCTCTCCTCTCTGTCTGCATATGGCAATTTAAGTATAGCCAGAGCGTACTTGTACCCAAATTCAAACCAAAACGTTTCTTGAGATGTGCTTGTACTGGAATACAGGCAGACGTGTATAATTAGCGCAAATTATGTTCATATTGCATTCCAAGATGAATCAGGCCCAAAGTCTCCAACTACTTACTAGTGTTAAAACCATTTTTTTGTGTTTTACCATTACTAGAAGTCAGGTATACAAACATTTTAATTCATCTTTTTTTACTGGATAATTTAGAAAAAAAATACTGATGACTAACATATTTACTGACACATTAAAAACACCAAAAAATGGAGTGAAACACAATAAATATTTAACAAATTAAATAACATTTACAACACATAGGGAATAAAACCCACATTGTTTCTGAGATGTTTTACAGAATGTTCTCACTGCTATTGGGTAGTTCTGCCACTGGCACAGTTGACTGGGAGCTTGCTAATTTCCAGTCATTTCCCATCAATTTTGACCACCTTACAGGTCACAGTATTATTTTCATACAATTTTGGACAAAGACTGCAGCAAGCTGGCTGGATGCTAAGCGACAGAGCAACAATAGAAACACGGCAGGTCGTGGCACATCTAGGAAATATTACCATACAACAGTGGCAGAAAAGTAAAGGGGTGCAAGATGGAATTGTTCATGGGACCTCCCAACCACCCATATATTAAATAGCTTTAAAAAACTCACACAGAAAAAAGTTGGGGTAGCTAGTACAGTTTAACGAAGCAAGCACATCAGCGACAAGGAGTGCCACTTTTGTGGCTGAAGTGCTTGGTTTCTTTGGGCTCCCACAAAACAAGCTAACAATGGGCTTAAGGCAGCTAAGCTAACAGTGCTGTCAATGAACTGTAAGACTGCAGCAAGAGGCTGGTTAGAACAATGGCACAAACACACAGCAGTTTATATCATATCTAGGAAATATTGCCATTACTACACAGCAGTGTCAGGAAAAAATATTGGTGCAAGAATTGTCCTTGGAACCTCCCACCCACCCTTATGTTGGATCTTAAAAATGACAAACACAGTTTAGCAAACCAAGCACTTCAGCGACAAGGAGTGCCACTTTTATGGTTGAAGTGCTTGGTTTGTTTGGGTTCCCACAAAGCAAGCTTACAATGGGCTTAAGGCAGCTAAGCTAAAAGTACTGTCAATGAACTCTACAGTGGCAAGATGTTGTTTTCATCATCTTCAGCCTCATCCTCACCCTCATCAGTGTGTAGAACATCCTCACACAATATTAATTAATCCCTGCTGGAATCCAAAATTACAGAAGTCTCTGAAGCAAAATTGTAAAAAACAAAAATGGAAATAAAAGCTTTTACCTTTTTTTAAAAAAACAAAAAGCTGCCTTCTCTCAGCTAGATCGCAGCACCTGCAATCTACACTGTCATCACCCTCACCCTCATCAGTGTGTACATCATCCCCACACAATATTAATTTATCCCAACTAAAATCCACGATTACAGAAGTCTCTGTACTTTGAGGTAATTGCTGGTAAAGACCTTTTGTAGTTCATTTTGATGAGCATCATCCTTTACTCATTTTTATTAAGTAGCCTTCTACGCCAATCGCTGACAAGGTTCCCGACTGTGCTAAAAAATCTTTCCGAGTACACACTGGAGGGTGGGCAGCTTAGGTATTGCAAAGCGAGTTTGTACATGGGTCTCCAAATTGCCATTTTTTTCCTCGCAGTCTGTAAAAGGACTGTCTGATGTGTCTATTTCTAAGCTGTCATTAAAATTATCCTCCACAATTCTTTGAAAGTTGATAGAATCAGATAGCTTTACGACAGAGGTGTCACAATTTTTGGGCAATTCTTTTAGACCAAACCAGATGTCAAAATGTTCTGCTGAATCAACTGCATCGTCCCTGTTTTTTTCCTAGCAGCAGTAGCCTGAGAAACTGAAGGAGAGACGCCATCATGTCTCATACCACTTTAGCTGTCAACTTGTTAACCAGGAGCTCATTGTATCTCTTGTGATCTGGAAAAGTTGGAAATAAAGAAAAGACATAGCTCTTAAACCTAGGATCAAGCATAGTTGCCAAAATGTATCTTCAAGTCCAACATACTTGCCGTAATTGCTTTGTTTCATCTGCTCCTTCAATTTCTCAAGCTACTTTTCCTAAAGTTGAATTTAGGGAATCACTTTGCTCAAGCTAGCAGTGTCTAAACTCACTTCACAGGTGACTTCTTAGAGTGGTTTCAGCATCTTGCACAACATATAGAAAGTATTCTCCAGTACGCTGAACTAAAGTACATTCTGTAATGGTGGATTCCAATGGGGGTGAATTAGAAATGTGCGAGGCTGATATAGACACTGATGATGGTGAGGATGAGGGTGAGGATTTTGACAGTGTAGATTGCAGGTGCTGGATCTAGCTGAGAGAAGGGAGCTAGCTGATGCTGGCATGCTTGTTAATATTTGGGTAGAATGGCATATTGGCAATTTTTTGTTTTTCTACAGTAAACTTTAATTTTTATTAGAGAGGTGTTGTTTTCTTTAAAAAGGTAAAAGCTGGTGGCCTGGCAATCAAGATGGCTGGTCGTGTTTTCTAGCTACTTTGTCCCTGGAGAACTCCAAACTTCATACATCTGAATTACAGCTGCTGTTACACAGCTTTATTTTCCACCATTGATTAGAGATTGTATTACTACCTCTCCAGCTTGGCTCATTTTTGAGTTTATTGCCCCCGAAGACACACAATTCTGAATATTGGAAGTTTTGGCGTGAAAACCTCCGTCGGCGCGGTGAGAACCACAATTAATAGCTTTTATAGTACTTCTACTAGTATTCAGACACAGTGTCCTTTCACCGTAAAACTGCTGCAATACCCAGTGAAAGTCCGGTGAAATTTACAGAAGGGCTGAAGATTAGATCGGGGTCTGTGTCTGCACAGCCATTTTACCTGTAACACTTGCTCCTTCCATCCTGACTGTCTGGCTTCCGCCACTGAAAAATTGCAGTGACACAAGATTTTGGAGCACGGCCCTTGGTTGACACAGCCGGTCATTGATCACTGTGGAGGTGGGAGACAGGTGTGAACCACTTCTATTCACTTGCCGGACGGCAGGCACAGGGGACCCTGCTACAGGACGTCGCAGGCTCTGGGTGTAGAGAAACTTTACCTTACTGAAATTTGGAGCCGGCTATCGGAACCACTGGAAAATCGGCGGTCAGTTTCTGCCGTGAGGAGCAGGTGGACGCGAGTCTCCCCCTTTGAACGTCATATTTCTTCTACTGATCCTGTCATCGGTCAATCACCGGAGCCCCTAGATATACTGTGGGATACTCCAGATACAAAGATTTTAGTGTCTGACTCTCTGACCCCCTGGATAAACGAGCAGTGCCCTTGGAGCACAGATCTTTTTGGCTACATGACCATAGATTATCAGGTGAGCCTCTGGAAATCAATATCATATTCAGATATAACTGTATACTGCCACCTAATTGACCTACATTTATGCTCTGATACATTCCTAATTTACTATACAACGAAAACCACATAGCTCCTACCATTCAACCTGTGGCAATAGCTAACAACGCTATTTTAGAGTACACAGACTGAAGATATTCACTACAATTTTCCACGAAGAATCCATAGTCATCCATTAAAAAAAATCTAACACAAACACTAGTGACATCCCTACAAATCCAGTATCCTATGTGGAAGTGGTAAAAGCAATAAAAGAATCTATGGAGCCACTGCTTGCTGATCATTCCAACAAATCTTTCTCTGCTATTCACAAATTAAAAGATCAAGTAGCACAGAATACTCAGAGATCACTGGCAAATAAGGCCCAGATTGGCTCACTCTTCCAAGAAGTTACAGATCTTAAAGAGCAAGTCCTATCACTCACCAAATCTCGTCATCAACTCTAGAATAGAGTAGACGATTTGGAAATAACTTACAAATTATTGGACTGCCGAACGAGTAAAAATCCAAGCTTTGATGCAATTTGTGCCTACTACACTTCCTAATATACTTGGTTTACCAGAATTCTCAGGCAATATCGTGGTGGAGAGAGCTGACAGGTTGGGCCCATCAAGAGAAGATACCTCTACACGCCCAAGGGCAGTAATATTTAAACGTCTCAAATATGTCCAAAAAGAAGAATTATGGGCAGCCTATAAAAGAAAAGATAGCATCTCATGGGAAGGGAAATGCCTATATCTTTTTCAAGACTTTTCTGCAAAAGTCTCAAAGGCACGTAAAGACTTTTCTCCCTAATGCTCTTCTCTGATACAACGGAAAAGAAAATTCGCGCTGATTTACCCAGCCAGACTACGCCTGTTCTCGGGTAATGTTTTCCAGGACTTTACCTCCGTTGCGGATGCCCAGAAGTTCTTGGAAGAAGAAGACAGAGTTGCAGGATTGTATCACAAATCCCACCACTTGATCAGAATTACTGTAACGAAAACTTACCTTCCTTCGTTCCCCCGCTGCTCCATCGGACCCAGAAGTCGCATTTCCGGGTTCGGCGGTCACATGACCACTAACCCAGGGCGGGGAATTAAAAAAAGGCTCTCTATATAAATCTCGCTCTGACACTTGGTAAGTGTCAGAGCAACTTACATGTTCTAGGCTCCTGTTCCCCTGTTCCTCCTTGTGTCTGCTCCTTGTGAATTAACCTCCTATGTACCAGTCCCTGTTTACTGACCTTTCTGGATCTCCTGCGATTGTGTTCTGACCCGGCTTGTCACACCATCCTGTTTGCCTGTGACCCTGACCCGGATTGTTGACGTTCCTCTCTCTATTCCGCTTTCTCTGCCATACCTGTGTATCGACCCGGTTTGCTGACCTCTCTGATTGCCTGTGCCCCCGACCTGGATTGTCTGATGTCTCTTTGCCTCCATCTGTACTGCTGCCACCTGCCGTGTACTGAACCCAGATTCCTTTCACGCTGCATTCCTCTGCTACTCCAGCCGCTACACTACTTCTTGAGGCAAGCCTGAGGATCGCAACCTGCGTCTTCCGGCAGCTAAGCCCATCCCGCCTTGTTGCGGTTCTTGGTGAACACCGGGGAGTTCGTTAGACTCCGCACCTCAGGTAAGCCAGCGCTAATCAAGAATAGTACAGAATCCAGCTAATACGTTACAGTTTGCTCTGACAGTTTGCTCTCAGCGGCAAGAGAACTACTGGAGCATCTAGTGGGAAGAATGGAGAAGCAAAAGGCTAACCAAGAGCAGCTTCTAAAATTTCTCCAGAGTTTATCTACCCGGTTGGACACCGTTCAGAACACCTTGGTGGCTACCGGACCTCCTGCAGCGGTGGTTGAGGCCCCCAACCCCCCGCCTGCAGCAGTAGCTTCTTCCTCTCAATTGCGGATACCTAATCCGCCTAAGTTCGATGGAGACCCATCCCGCCTTGCGGCGGTTCTTGGTGAACACCGGGGAGTTCCTTAGACTCCGCACCTCAGGTAAGCTAGCGCTAATCAAGAGTAGTACAGAATCCAGCTAATCCGTTACAATTACATGACCCTAATTATACTTGAAGTTTTCTTTTTCTATCTTTACTAGTCCTTTCTATTTCTTCCGGGGTCTAGAGACCTCTTGGTCACCTTCCTTTTCTCTACCTTTCTAGCCTGGCTTCTTCTCTTTGCATTTTTATTGTTTTCGCAGATGGATTGTTCATGCCTAGAAAGAAGACCTATTGTTTGTTGCATTCCCCTCAATACATCTTATGGTATTGTCTATCTTTTACACTTAAATGTGCTAGACTCCCAATTGACACTGAAAAGAGACATATGTGTTGATTATATCTACTGTATTTCTTTGAGTCTGATCTGTTATGTGATGAGAAAATATTTTCCTATCTCTCATCTCCGTTTTTATATTCCTAAAAATGTTAGCACTAGAAGAGCCAATTTTGCTTGTGAAGTTTAACACGGTTAAATATAAATTTGTTCTAAATTGTAATGTTCAAATACTGCTTGGACCCTAAAGGGGGTTGAATGTCTTTTTAGACAAACAGGTTTCTTACCAAGTTAGCTGGGTCTGATACTTCAAGTTAAGCGAAAATGCTTAAGGAGCCTGTCTCCTTTTCAAATATGTGTCTATCTGGGCATGATGTGGGGAGGGGAGGGATACCTGTTGACTGTTTTTGACCCGGGAAAGAGATAAAATATGATACTCTGTAAATGTCATGCTTTGCTTGACTATAAGCAGTTAAGATATGTCTGTTTCCTCTGTGAATAGATTCAAACTGTGCCCGTGGAATGTGGATGGCATCCACTCCCCGGAAAAATGGAAAAAACTCTTTACTTATCTGAAAAAACAGAGAGCGGATGTCGCCCTACTCCAGGAGACACACTTAGTAGATAACGATCATGACAAACTTAATCTTTTACAGTATAAAATAATTGCCTATGCCTCTTTTACCTCTAAGTCATGTGGAGTGGCGGTTTTGCTAAGAAAAGGTATCCCCTATGTAATATATTCACAGATCCAGGACACCAAAGCATGTTATGCAATTATTGACATCACTCTTGATGGTCTTAGATTGACACTATGTAATTTGTACGCACATATAAAAAATATGAAAATCAATTCTTTCTTAACATTGTCTCAAAATGATATCCTTATCTAGACTCCAACATAATATTGGGAGGGGACTTCATCCTTGTTGCATCTTTAGCAATGGGAGGGGGCATCTGCTTGGAGCTATCGATCATCCAAACTGCCTAAGGTAGTGATCAAATATATTATCAACCAATTACATTTAACTGATTATTGGCGCTTATTGAACCCCACCTCAAAGGAATACACGTCTTTTTGGCGGTGCACGGCACGCTATCACGGATTGATTATATATTAGTATCTCAATCTTTCTTACCCATTTTGGGTGGTGCAGACAAAGACACCATCTCGTTATCGGACCATGCCATGCTATGGATGGAGGTAGTTAATACGCAAAAAACAGGTTCATACAAGCAATGAAAATTATGCTAAGGTAGTGCTTAAAGTTCATATAATTTCATATACAAGCCAACACATAAAATCACATACCAAGCTATACCTGGACACACAAAGAGATCTTACATCAACATACCAAAACATGAAAAATAAACCTTCCCCTGCAAATAAAAATATATACAATCAAAAACAAGCACAATTTAATAATCTAATTGCCCAATTAGCAGACAGAACTTCACAAGCTTCTAGATTTCAGTTCTATAGACATAGGTTCTATAAAAATAGGTGTCTATTGTCCAACTTACTAAGAGGGGAGAGAACCCCAACTGTTATTGCAGCGCTTAAATATAAAGATGGCTCACTGTCTAATGACGGAAAATAATACTTAATATTTTTCATAAGTTCTATACAAAACTTCATTCCCAAGACCCCATCAATACTGCTACTAAAGACCAATTTTGGGAGAAAATTTCTATGCCTGGCATCTCTGACCTACAATCGGAATCCCTCCTGGCTCCAATTAAAACAGAGGAGGTTATCAATGTAGTGAAAACCTTAAAAACTTTTAAGGCACCAGGGCCTGATTGCCTGAGTGGCGAGTTCTATAAAATACTCCTAACTCAAATAACAGAAACACTCACTAATTTTTTTAATCAAGTTATTGAATCTCGTTCATTACCCCTACATTTCAACTCAGCTATTCTTAGGGTTTTACCCAAACAAGGCAGACAACTAGATAATCCGGGGTCCTATAGACCAATATCCCTGCTTAATGTCGACTATAAAATTCTAACTAAAATTCTACCAGAGAGACTAAAATTTGTTTTACCCTGTGTATAATACACACAGACCAATCAGGTTTTATTTGGGGCCGCAACTCTGTCACAAACATACGCAAAATTCTGACGGTCTCATCACACATACAGCATATCAAACCCCAGAGGTTAGTCTCCTCTTTTCCCTGGATGCGGAAAAAGCTAAAAAACTAAGTGACATGGGACCACTTGTATGAATCTTTTTTGTTTTCCAGAAGCTTTTATACTAGCCATAAAAACATTATATCATGATCCCTATACAGAAATAATTGCAAATGGTCATATATCACCTTCATTTATAATTCAACGAGGCACCCATCAGGGATGTCCTCTGTCCCCACTACTCTTTGCAGTAGCGTTGGAACCATTGGCTATAACCCTCAGAGAAAACCCTAATAAACTCAGACATACAAGTTTGTTCAGAATTATGCAAATTAGCGCTGTTCGCTGATGATATGCTATTAATGGTTACATACCCTGAAAAATCTATCCCAACAATTGTTGAGATAATCGAGAACTATGGCTCCTTTGCAGGCTATAAAATCAGCATCCATAAATCTGGGATCCTCCCTATTTCAAATACAATAATGAACTCAGTCCAAGTTAAAGCTATTTCAAACTTCCGCTTGGTAACACAAAAATTAAAATACTTAGGCATATACATCCCCTCTTCCCTAAGTAATCTCTATAAATTCAATTATCCACCCATTATCAGAAAAATAGAATTTATGTTAGATAATTGGAAAAATCTTCCTCTATCGTTACTTGGTAGAAATGCGATGATTAAGTCTGTCGTTTTTCCCATGCTTACGTACCCGATGTAGATGCTCCCTCTCTGTCTTACTAGAATTGATGTACATAGGTGCACCAAACTTTTTACTTTCTTCCTATGGGCAAGTAAACAACCAAGGATTCACAATGCTAGACTTAGACAAAATAAACAAAGAGGTGGAATTGGTTTCCCGAATGTAATGGCATTTATGCTCTCTGCTCTTTTCCGTTACACTGTGGTTTGGCTGTTAAGGCAAGAATACTTTATTAATTTGTCTTTAGAAACTGAACTAGTTCACCCATATTTATTGGCAGCACTCCTTCACCTTCGGAAACAATTGATTCCAGAAATAATAAGGCAAAACATCTTATTTTCAGAAACCTATAAGGCCTGGAATATTATAACGAAACGCCTAAAACACCCTCAAACTACTACACACTACATCACTATTTGGGGTAATCCTGCATTTCCCCCGGGTCTGGATAATACTGGATTCTCCACCAGGAGAACCAAAGGTATTGCTTCAATAAAAGATGTATTTGATCCTGGAAGCACCCTGCTCACTTTTCAACAACTTAACGAAAAGTTTAACCTACATAAATGCCCATTTCTTTACAGTTACGTCATTACATCATGGCGCACACAGATAGTAAACTATCTCTCCCCACAGCTAGTGTTCTAGATGACCTTTTACACTTCTCTAGGTGTCTAAGATTCCAAATTGGATTTCTTTATCAGGATTTACTCCCATCAGATATGCCTAAAATTTGGGCTATTACATGTAGATCCTGGTCGGGGGATTCTCCTGAACTTGGCCCTGAAATAGACTTGCTTAAATATAACCAAAAATTTTTAAAATGGCTTCACTCTACAAGACTACAAGAGACTCATATAAGATAATTCTTAACCGTACCTGTGTATCACAATATCAAAGGAGATGTTATGTCCCGGAAGAATCGGGGCTTTGCCCCAAATGTAAGCATACTTACGCATCTTTCCATCATAACATCTGGCAATGTAGAAAAATCCTGAAATTCTGGATTAAAATACTAAACTTCTTATCTTCTGTCTTGGGTACTCCTCTTTCAAGTGATAAACGTACCATTTTCTTATGCCATATTGACAATTGGGCCCATCTTATCCCACTCAGAGAATCTCAAGATGTTAACCCGTTTATTACGGTCACCATCGCGATAACTAAATTAGTTATTTTCTGACATTAGATCAAAACATCTCCTCCATCTTTATCAGAAGTGAAACATGAACTTCTCAATACATTTTGTATGGGGGCAAAACCTATTTTGATAGAAGAGCTACTTTACCAGATATTGAGAAGGGAGTTGAAATATTTTACAAGAAATGGGGCTCTTTTATTGATTCCCTTCCATCTAACACACAAGAAGAAATTCTAAAGATGTTTGAGCACATGACATGGTATCGTCAACGCGCTCTGGAGAGAAACTGATATGGGAAAAGTGTGACTACTATTGATAATGTGGGCTTTGTGTGGAGGTGCTGCCTTCTGACCCTTCCCCATCCCCCCTCTCTTTCTCATGCACCGCCCCCCTCATTTACACTTGATTTTTGACACAATATCGTGTGGGGAGGATAGAGAAGTATGATCATCACCGACCGCCTTATTGTACTCTCAAACGATACCCATGGTCGCCTGCCTGTTGTTGTTGTTGTTTTTATTTTGTATTATCTGTTTTATTTTACATAATTGAATGCTTTCAATTTTCTTTTGCAAAATGTCAATCTACTTCTACTACTCCTAAACTCACTTTGACCTGCTGATTAAGTAAATGGTGCAATTTATAACTTTCTATGGTGATCTCCATTAATCTTATGGCATCAAGATCCAAAAGATATAAAGTGAGTAAATGTTTTATATCATATGACTGTAAGCAAGATACTGACCAAATATTTGTAACACATTTGAGTCATGTGTCATATCTTGATTGGATGTTATTTTTCCGATATTACTATGTAATTGGAAAATTTCTTATAAAAATTGTTATTAAAAAAAAAAAAGAGGCTTATTTAAAACCACTATGCACTTGAACATAGGCTTTAATAGATGACGTAGAGGGATTAGTATAATCATGACTGGTGCCAGCATCTGCTTGGTGCTCCTGGTCTTCTGTGGACTCAAGTGAATCCATCTCGATGGCTCAGAACTATGTGACTTGGAAACTGGAGAGTAACAAGGAAAATGTGACTAGAGACTGGAGTGTGACAAGAACACTGCTACCCCTGTTTTTGTGTGACCAACGGCACTGAGACTAGAGATTGACAAGAACAATGTGACTGGAGACTGGAGAGTGACAAGTACACTGCTAACCCTGTTTCTGTATGACAGACTGCACTGAGACTGGAGACTGACAAGAACAATGTGACTGTAGACTGGAGAGTGGCAAGAACGCTGCCACCCCTCCTGTTCCTGTATGAGCAATGGCACAGAGCAATGTCACTGGAGACTTATAAGAACCTGCCACCCCTCCTGTTTCTGTATGAGCAATGTCACAGAGCAATGTCATTGGAGACTTATAAGATCACCACCACCCCTCGTTTTTCTATATGAGCAATGGCACAGAGCAATGGCACTGGAGAGAAGACTTATAAGAGGAACGCTGCCTTTCCTCCTGTTTCCGTTTGAGCTATGGCATAGTACAATGTCACTGGAGACTGCCAAGAAAACTGCCACACCTCCTCTTTCTGTTTTAGCTATGACACTGCCAACTACACTGCCAAGAACACTGCTACCCCTTCTGTGTCTGTCTGTGAAATGGTCCCGGAATTTCGTGGAGGGCAGTACTTGTAGAAATTGTAACCTGCGAGATCCAACAATGCAACAATGACGTTTTGCCTCAATTTCAGTTCCAAGTGTGCGCGATATTACTCAGATCTGCTAAGTTTGGGAGAGCTTGGTTTTCGGAAAACCAAGCCTGGGCATCTCTAGTTGTAACAAGGAAGTATAATTTCTGGACAAGACCAGAATTTGCGCTTATGATAATTTTCTGCAGTGCCTCCCCGACAGAATTGCATCTTCTTTGGGCTTGATGCTTACATAGTGCTCCACAAATATAAATAGGAGACCGGTTTAATTTGTCTTTTTTATTGTCCCACAGCTGGTGTGCTGGGACATTTTATGTGATTCCTTTTTTAGTCCTGGTTAGTCCGGCTGGACATGTATGAAATCGTAAGTCCATACTTGATTAATCTCCTGGAATGTTCGGGAGACTCCTGAATTTCAGGGTATCCTTCTGGACTCCCAGCAGAGTAGGCAAGCTTTACATACCTTGCTCAGATGGCATGACTCTCATTAAACTGCATCATTAAGGTTTTGCCCCCATACAGGCCACAATTATGCATTTTGATTTGTCACATCCCTGTACTTTTCCCTTTGACCTCCCCTCTGCTATCTCCCAGAGGGGAGGCCCAAAAATAGGCAAGTATCCTTGTTTCTCCTTTGATTCAAGTCACCACCCCTCACCAATGGCCTAAGTTAGATTTTAATGCATACAAATATGGTTGTAAAATTTGTGCTCTTAAGTGTGTATTGTGAGTTACATTATTTCCATATTTAATGTAGACATGTGCCTTGACAGTGTTAATAGTATATGCCAAAGTCACAATATCCTAATCACACAACATAATGTAGTGAAGTGGCACATACATATAAAAATAAAGAGTCTCATTAATAAATATTCCATACAAGATGTGATTAAATACAAATACCTCCACATCTGTGTGAGAGCATGAACTACAGGAAATGGAAGCGTGGTGGCTTAGTGGTTAGCACTTCTACCTCACAGCACTGGGGTCATGAGTTCGAATCCAAATCATAGTCTTATCTGTGTGGAGTTTGCATGTGTTTGCATGGGTTTCCTCTGGGTACTCTGGTTTCCTCCCACACTCCAAAAACATACTAGTAGGTTAATTGGCTGCTATTAAATTGCCCTTAGTCTCTCTCTCTCTGTATGTTAGAGAATTTAGACTGTAAGCTCCAATGGAGCAGAGACTGATGTGAGTGAGATCTCTGTATAACACTGCAGAATTAGTGGTGCTATATAAATAACTGATGATGATGATGATGATGATGATCCCATCCTCCTGACTTCCCTCCTCTTATTCGAATCACATGGAAATACTTATGTTCTCTTGAGGATTACAAATATTTACTATAGTTTAGGGTTGTGGGTATTCAAGAACTGTATTTAAATGGACTTTATCTGGACTAGTGCCACCTCAGTTCTTAAATGGAGCCAGGTGGAATATATTGTAATGCTGTGGAATAATAAAATGGTAAATTCCCTATTTCCATCCCCTTCTCATAACATAAACAGGAAGCAAGGAGATTCAGCTTCTTCAGCATCACAATTGCTTGTAAGGGGTTAAAACAAGGAGTTGCTCGTAATCAATAGGGATTAGAAATATCAACATCCAGTTTTGCCAACCATTGCTCCCCCATGGACTCTAGTATACTTAGAGACACCCGCCCAACAGAGAAAAGCTCCACAAAGTGGAGCATCTTAATCCCTGCCCACCTCCAACCCATCTTTCCATTCCAGCCAATCCCAAACCAAACTAGCTTAAGACTACCCCTGCAGGGTGGGATTCCACCATGGGAAAATTGGACACTTTAAAAGAGCCTACAGGGGGTTACTAGAGGGTGGTCCAGGATTTTTTGAGCTTGGTGTAGAGTTTTGTCTCTCACCAAATGTATCGTGATTCCTGTATTTGATCCTGTGTTTAATCCGCAACTACCCTAATTACCTTGTTGCCTCATATCTCTATTGTATTCAGAGTTGCTCATGGGTCTGTCGCCTAGTGCGCCTGATGGATCACACTAATAGAGAGCATTGACTGAGTGGCCGGGAACATCAAGAGATCGAGAAGTATAGCAGAGTTATTTCCCTTGCAGCGTGTTTGAGATTTTTAAACTTTACTCAGTGATATTTAATCCGCTACTGGACCACGGAATATCCCCAACTATTTTTCTGGCTTGTCTGGAATCCAAGGACTGTTCCGTTTATAACTGTTGTTCTGTTAATAACACTGGGAGGTTTATGGGTATGATTTGGATTGTGGTGAGTACTAGAGGTTTTGATTTAAAATTTAGGGGGTAAATTTATCAAGCTGCGGGTTTAAAAAAGTGTAAATGTTGCCTATAGCATTCAATCAGATTCTAGATCTAAATGCAATTATTCCCTTTTAAAATGGGACTGCAATATTGGGTCTGGGAGGATTTTCACAATTGAACCAGATTGACGGTTGCTTACTCTGTATCAATTTAAAATATAAGTAAGGAATAACAGGAGAGCCAAAATAGGTTGAACTTGATGGACTGGTGTCTTTTTTCAACCTCATCAGCTATGCTACTATGTTAGGATTGAGCCAAGAATTGTTGTAAAATTTCTTTTTCCATCAAACACTGTAATATTAATTAAACATACAAACACCTGTCATTTAGCAACATGAATCTATTGTTAAGAAGCTTTATAATTCAAGCTGCACTTCTTTCCCACTGGAAGCCATATTATAATTTCATTACACCTATCATAATTGTTGAAAATCAAAGCTAGGCATAAGACTACCAAGACAACACATTTTATTTAGTAATCTGATTATTTCCATAATCAATCTGTTGAAATTTCTATCACTAGAAAGTATTGACTAGTCTTCAGTTTGATACTTTCGAATACACTGAATTTTGCTGAATATGATAAACAAAATCGACAGTACCCCAAATGTTAGCATTTTTTGTAATTTAATATTTATTGGACTTTCAATTTAATTGAACTGGTTGGCTAGATATTGTGAGTATACTGCATTTTTAGAACTGAAATTCACTAGGATACCCTGCCCTCTTAGATTCAGGAATTACACAGGCAAGGAGGAGAATTAAAGATACAATGCTATCTTTACTTTTTCTACAGTAACACAACAAGAGTATAAGACTGCACACTTTAAACAATAAGTCAGCAGATTACCAGTGTCAATAGGAGTCCCAGCAAAATTCCCACCCACTTCACTCATGCAACAGTTCCATAGGCAAAAGAGTCTATCAACAGGAGGTTCAGGGAGTCATGGTATCTTGCTGTTCACGACCACTTGGCTAACTCTCCACCAGCGTGGTGGGTCTCTGGGTTTCAGTCTCCCCACTCCTGTGGGCGTACCAATTTACTCCATGGTTTCCAATATATAAAGTAAAAACTTAATAAATCTATACATTACTGCACCCCAAGTGCCTTTTTTTATATTGCAATGGCACTTGCTAGTTTATACAGATATAAATGCCACATTTGAACATTAAATCTTGTGTTTAACATGTTGTTTCTAGTTTTATATCTAGATAAAGGTTTCATGACATGCACTTATCTGTTTTGGCAGAGAAACATTTTTAACTAAACAGCATTTTATCCCAGTGAGACTTTTACAAAACAATGTTTTACAGCCCCAGTGACTCTGAATATATTTCGAGAGCTCTAAGGATTACAATGTAGTTTAGACCTTTAACTCTCAAACCTCTAGTCGCACACAAAAAGCAACCAATTATTTTTAGCTAGGAATGTCTCTGTTTCTCCAAAATGAAAAATCTGTTTGTTTAGTAGCATTTGTGCATGTTTATATCAACAAAGATGCTTTAACTATGAGTTACTTTTCATCAGAAATAGCCCAATAGAAAAAAAAAATATATTTTTAATATTCACAAATGTGCACACAGTATAGGTTTTTTCTTAATGTAGCATGAAATACTATATAGATATGGAATTTTAGATTTATGCTTCAAGTGCTTATACCTATTAATATTTATTACATGTGTTTGACTAGCACTGATAATGGGCACAAGAAAGCACACTGGCATTGGGGTCAGTGTCTGTGCTGGCATCTCCAGCGCCACCTGCCGGAGATTGTGGGTGCGCAGTGAAGCCCCAATGCACCGCTTCCCTTTACCACAGTGTCTATTCCCCTCACTGTTCAGATTGGTAGTGTTCGCATCCCTTTTTTTTACGTGAGTTAGAGTGCTAGCAAACTTCATTGCATTTGACATGCATTTTTACTAGCATTAGAAATAATAAATTCTCTGAGATAGCTGTAGACAGTGATTGGGGCAGCTGGAATGAAATTCAGCCCTTTTCCATAGCATTATTGGCTTATAGGAAGGCCCAGATTTATTACCTTCTGAGGTGGTGAAATCTCCTTGCTGCTCACATTGGGGCTCATGAGTTCAGTTCAATTTGCCACCTGACTCTACACATAATATTAGGGCCCATTCAGCCCCTTGCCACTATGACAGGAAGACCCCATGCTGCTGGTTTTCCTGTTGTAGTGTAGCCAGCCAAGTCTGTCATAGCCTGGTGCTGGTTTTCTATAAGCATTAACGATATCCTGCCCAGCCTATGAGGACTTGTGCTTGGTTTAGTTTTGGCTGGGGTAGCATGCCTTTTTTTGTTTACTTATTTTATTTTTTTAAACACTGCAAAGATCTGTGCTGATGGTCTTTGCACCAGGGGATGAGAGCACCCGGTAACACATGGTAACTGGTGTATTTGGTTTACTGTCCATGCAACAAAGCATAATTTTGCTCTTGAAAGTTGGACATCCATCTCTACATGAGCCCTATTGTAGATAGGGGCTGGATTGAATTAATGTAACCCTAAACTCTATGTAAAGGTTTCCTTAGAGAATTGTAATTAAAGCATTTATAGGAAAGTCATTGTTACTGTAAAACAATTTTTACATTGGATTGGTGATTAGTATTTATATTTTAATAAAGTAACCATATCATTTATGTTGTTTAGATTAAGTTATGGAAGCCATATTTTTGCCCTACTAGCAGGAATGAGGTGATGCTCCGGGTCATTTACAGAGTAAGAATAGCACTGAGCAAACTCTAACATAATGATATTTGCTTATTATGTTATGTAAGGTTTAGTCTTTTGGGCTGTTTGTGTTTGTGTGTAGTATGTTGTGCTTTAGTTTTATTAGTGTCTGAAAGCAGGCTCACTGGACAATTGAATTTACTACATGATCCATCTGTGGGTCCTAAGCTAAATTATCAGGCTCAACAATAGTAATGATGATTATTTTATCTGAAATGCCCAAACTTTTTCCAAAACACATATATAAATGATATTCCCAAATCACATAAATATATGTTATATATTTTGGATGCTATATTAGATATATTTTATTCATATTGATGCAAGAATGGGATTCCTTGTGGTCCTGTAACATTCTTTAAAAACAAACATTGTACATATGTTATAAATAAAGGCAGTCGCTAGTGGTTTTATTAAATGATGTATACAGTTGAATTTATTGTTTTTGTTAATTTTATTTCTCTTTCTAATCATATTAAGATAAGCTTTAAATTGCTTGAATATAGTGTTGCCCCTTTCATATGGATCTCATTAAAGTCCATATACATCTCAGCTCCAGTACTTGAGGTGTGGAGCTGTTTAGCTGCTGACCCCCACCTTCTCCTTACCTACCAACCAACCTGTTGCTTTCTCCTCTTTATTTTTGGAAGTTCACTCACGATTTTCAATTCAAACCATTATCAAATGGATAACTATCATAGCTGCAGAGGGTACAGCTGCTATTGGGACAACAGCTGAGGGGGGTCTGCCTTCCCTGTTAAAAAGCCATATATATGTGAATTTTTCAAAAATGGGCAGTAGATGTGGACCCTTACCAAATTTTTGATATGGGGCCCTCAATGTGTTTAATTATGCCTTGCCTTTTTCCCTGTACCTGCCATGACAATAGGATACATTTGTCGGGTGCTCCTCCATTCCGTATCATATGTAATCAGATATATGAGATTGTACTGCTCTCTACACAGTGATATACTGCTCTGTATGGTAATAGGGAACTTAAACTAGACACATCAGGCCTGATTCACCAAGGCACATATCTGACGATATTGAGCTTAACATAAACAAAATCACTCTGCGCATCCTCCATCCGCTGAACTTCGGACGCAAAGGACTCTTATTACAGCCTAAGATTTTGGGGAGTTATGGGTGGCAGTGAAGGGACATGCCAAATTACTTGTTTTTCGGCCATATCTCTTGCTTCAGCTAAAAGACTAGTCTAATGCTGAGTAAATACCTGGGCTGCCAAGAGGAATTCAGGTCCCCAGTACAGCAGCTTCATGGGGCATCATTGGGGGCATGTCTTGCAAGTGAAAAACAATAGGCCAACCTCCTGCAGAAAAATGCATTACTCACACATGCCCCCTCTGCCCACATGCTTTGGTCACACATGCACCTCTGCCCACATGCTTTACTCACACATGCACCTCTTTGCTAGGTTCAAAGAGCTATCAATATCTTGTAATGACGTCTCCTCCTTCAGGTTCTCTGGCAAATGGTTCTAGGAAAAAACTTAGCTTTCCCAAAAGAACAAGTGGTGATGCAGATGAGTCAGCACAACATTTTGACATTTGCTCTGCTCTAAAAGAATTGCCCAAAAATCGTTACAGCTCTGCCATAAAATTAACTACAAATTGCATGAGGAAGGCCATTATCGGCAATTACATCAAAGTACACAGACTTCTGTGATGATGGATTCCAGAGGGGATGAATTAGTATTGTTTGAGGAACATGTACACAATGATGCGGGTAAATATGATGACAGTGTACATTGCAGCTGCTGAAATCTAGCTAAGAGAAAGGAGGTACTTGATGATGGTATGCCTTGTAATATTTTGGGCAGAATTACATCTTGGCAGTTTTATGTTTTTCTACAGTAAACTTTCACCTTTTTTAGAGAGTTTTTTTTTTCTTTAAAATGGCACAAGCTTTTTATATAAATTTTGGTTTCCCTGAATTAAAACCACTATGCACTTGAACATAGGCTTTAGCACATGATGAAAAGGGATTAGTATCATCATGATTGAGACTGGAGTGTGACACAACAATGTCACCCTCCTCTTTCTGTATGAGCTATGGCACAGTACAATGTCACTGGAGACTTTTAAGAACACTGACAGCCAGGGGTGGACCTGGAAAAAAGTCTAAAAGTTGCCTCATGTGGGCAGGGCTAAAGAATGGTAGGCGGGGCCCAGTATGTGTGCGTACCCACTGTGTCTGTCCCTGTATGTGTGTGCGCTCACTGTCTGTACACCCACTGTATGTACCCGAGTATGTGTGTTCTGTTCTTGTTGCTTTCCCTACCTGTGAATGCTTGTGTCTCAGTTGCTGCTTGTCTGGATCTTGGAATGTTGAGAGTCCTATCTGGAAAAAAAATGGGTACATTAAATTAAAGAAAACTCCAACCAGCCCCGGCGTTAAATCAATAGCACATATATTTAATAATTAGGCTTCCCTCCAGCCCCATTAAAATAAGAGTATTCCCATTTAATAAATTAACCTATTTCCCTACGTTCAAACAGGCCAGCAATAAATAGCATTTATGTTTAATAAATATAACCATTTCCCAAAACCACCCCTGCCATTAAATTATTTGTATTCACATTCAATAAATAGCCCTCCTCTCCAAACTCAGTCCCACATTCAGTTAATAGCCCCAAACCAGCATTAAATGAAAAGTCCTGCCTCCTCCTCAGCCCCTGCTGACAGCCCTATTATTACAATTTCAATTTCAGCACTAAACCCTGCCACCTCTCCTGTTCCTGAGCTACAGTAAAATGTTACTGCAGATTTAGGGCAAGCCAGCCTGCCCTATAATTTCTATTTCAGCACTGACTCTTAGCAATGGAGCACTCCTCTTTGTCTCTTTTGTCTGTTACCTATATAACACAGTATAATTAGCCTACAAATTCAGAAGACAAGCCTGCTAGCCCTCCTATTTGTATTTCAGCAATGACTCTTAGCAATGGAGCACGCTACAAATTAACCACTGCATGTACAGAACTATCACATCAGTCACTTGGTAATAGTGAAAAAATAAAGAATTATGTGGAGTTACACATTCAGGTTTATGTAATAATCTATAAATATGTGGATGTACAACATGTTTAGTTTTGCACAAATAAGACTTATTGTCCACCTAACATATCTACATTTCACTATTAGGAACTGCCAGCAAAAGTGCAGATGCAGCTACTTTTGTGGGATTGCAGTGCAAATGAAAATTCTTATAGGGAAAAGTGCAAAAAGGTAATTTTAAAGTCATGGCTACCTAGAATTTTAATTATTCAAGAGAGAGAAGAGACACCAGGGAGTATATTTACTAAACTGCGGGTTTGAAAAAGTGGAGATGTTGCCAATAGCAACCAATCAGATTCTAGCTATCATTTATTTAGTACATTCAACAAAATAATAGCACTAATCTGATTGGCTGCTATAGGCAACATCTCCACTTATACCCCATTCATACTGCACCAAAATCCTGGGTTTTTCCCGGGTCGAGCTCAAACGACCCGGGTCTTGGTGCAGTATGAATGGTACAAGTCAAAAATCCCGGGTCTAAAAACCCGGGTCTTCAACCCGGGATTTATCGAGGGGTAATTCCCGGGTCGGATCCGGGTTGCCTGCACTATGAATGGAAAAACCCGGGTTTTTCAACCCGGGTTGCACAGAAAACAAGATGATTGGCTGTCTGCCTGTCAGTGAATCATGAAGAACTGTGGGGCAATGGTGAGGGGTATGTTTTATAGTACAGATCTGTGTGCAGCATATCTCACAGTGATTCTACTGTGCTGTGTACATACATTTTTTGGAACTGAAGGTGACCTCTCCGTTTTCTTTATTCTTTATTAAAAGGGTAAAGAGTAAAATGTAGTAATTGGGTTTGGATTGTGAGAAAAAAGAGAACATCAACCAGAATAGAGCTACAAGTACACTAAATTTGGAATATAAGTAGTATATAAAGGTCATCAAAAATTAAAGGTCATTTAGCCAGTCCCTGCAGCTGTATAATGCTCATTCTTCAGCCACAGAGGGGTCACAAAGAAGAAAGCTCAATGTACATGTCAAGTTGCTGCCTCGTTTTATTACCATAGAGTAAAATTAAATTCTAAGCACCAATAGTTATTATCCCTGCACCTTTAAATCACAATATCTTGGTACACACCTTCTTACCATACCTTTTTGTAAATATTGTGCAGGAATCCGAATGATAAGTTCAGTCGCTGAGTGATGAAGAAAGGTACTTTGATCCCAAATACTATACACATTATTATATTGATTGCGTGAGTCATCACATCCCCAGATTATGAGACATATAAATGCTGTGTTCCAGCATTAACCAGTCACCTTTCAATGACATCACCATTTTTCAGCCAATGAAAACTGCTCTGGTGATGACTCCCACAAATTGCCAGGGCACAGACTTGTGCAGTATGAATGGGGTCAACCCGGGAAATTCCCGTGTCCGAGGTGCAGTATGAATGGTGTTTCTGAGCTGGGACGCTCCGAGACCCTGCAAAAACCCGGCTTCAAAAACCTGGGATATTGCAGGGGCGGCAGTATGAAAGTGGTATTATTCAAACCCAAAGTTTAGTAAATATTCCCCCTGGTCTCTTTATTGTTTGTGTGACATTTATGTATTTGGCAGTATTTATATGTTTGTATGCATATAAATGTCCTACCCACACCAAATGCTCTTGAATGGTACAAAAACGAACCCATTGGAAGTACAGGATGACTTCTGAGCACTGGAAAAGAAACCCTTTTGCAGGGTAAAAAGGCTCTGAGGCCATGTGATGACCTTAGACTGCCTTTTAAACTCATCTTTTGAATTTCACTTATATATCTCTTCCTGTGAAGCAAAATATAATTCTTGCATGTAGATGTAATATGAAATATATAAATGTGACCAATGCATTTTTATCATGAATTTCTCAGTTCACCCAGCTCTTCATATCAGAAGATGCAAACTTCTCTGTTCCATTTAGAGCAATGTCCAAGGACAGATTACTTTCACGTCTGACTTGTGTAAAAATCAGTCTGTATTCCTTGACAGAAAAGTTGTTGTCTCCGAATGAGTGCGCTCTCAAGCTCTTTAAGCTTATTAGATTATCCCCTATTGCAAAACAACATGTCCTTTTTTCATTTGTGGATAGAATCCGGTGCAATACTGCAGCCATCTTGCAATCCACCTATCCGACATGCTCTGCTCATCGCATGGAGAAAAATATGTTCCTTTTGCAATCTACACCCTCCTGCTAATCCATTTTTATATCTGTTTATCCAAGGCTGCAGCCACAACTGGGATAATAATCCACTACTTGCACCCATATGCAGCTGTGCCAGAAAGTAATGGTTTTATGTGAGGAAGTGTGCATACAGTCGTGGAGAAAAATATTGGCACCCTTGCACTTTTCTGAAATAACTCACAATTTCCTTTAAACATAAGGTGAAATTAACAACAGAATTTGGTCTCCACAATCCTTTCTCTGTTACTATACAGAACATTTGTTTATAATTCCGAATTTAATACTGTGTATCCTTTCAAATCAGAAAATGAAAAGAAATGGCATTGACCAAATTATTGACACCCTTGACTTTATAGGTGAAGCCTTTGGTGAAAATAATTGCAATCAATCACTTCCTTCAGCTAACAATCAACCTCTTCCAGTTCTCCCAAATTTAAAGGATGCCTTCTCCCAACTGTTATTTTAGGATATCTTCAAGTGTGTTCTATGGGATTAGATCTGGGGTAAATTTATCAAGCTGCTGGTTTGAAAAAGTAGAGATGTTGCCTATAGCAACCAATCAGAATCTAGCTGTTATTTTGTAGAATGTACTAAATAAATGATAACTAGATTGGTTGCTATAGGTAACTTCTCCACATTTTCAAACCCATGGCTTGATAAATTTATCTCCTGGACTCATTGCTGCTCACTTCAGAATTGTCCAGTGTCTTGTCTTGAACCATTTCTGGAAGCTATTTGAAGTGTTTAGAGTCATTGTTGTGTTGGAAGACCCATGACCATCGGTGGAGACCCAACATGGACTCCAATAGGGTCTCATACTCTCCAGATTTCATGATATCATGCACACATTTAAGACACCCAGTGCCAGATGCAGCACAGCAACCTCAAAGCATCATTGAACCTCCTCCATGTTTGATTGTAGGGAAGGCACTCTATTCTTTTTGCTTACTGTAAATATAGGAATGACATGCTTTACCAAACAGTTCTAATTTGGTCTCATCTGTCCATGAGACATTCTCCCAGAAGTAATTTGGCTTGTTCAGTTGCAGGAGCAGGCTGGGCTTGTGGGCAGGGAGGTTTCTGCCACCTGGGACAGGCCCATGGTGGGCTACCTTGGGATGGGTCACTGGGCCACCTGTATTTTCTTTTCCTTTGGAATATTGCTAATAGGCTGCTGAGTCAAGTCTTGGCCAATGAGCAAAAATTTTACAGCCCTCCCCTGTTCAGGTGTGTTTTGGCAAACACAAGCCTGAATTTTTATGTCTCTCTTTCTTACCAATGAGGCCCTCCTGGTCCTCCTTTAAAACTGCGAGATGAGATCTTGGGGTAAATGTATGAATCTCCAGATTCTTCAACTCCGGCAAGTTCAGCGTGTTCGGCGATTAAATTTAAAGCGATGCTGCATTGTAAAGGGAAGTTTCCCTTTACAATGCAGCGCCGCTTTAAAGTTAATCGCCGAACACGCTGAACACGCCGGAGTTGAAGAATCCTGAGCTTCATACATTTACCCCCTTGTGTTGGAAGGTCAGCTTGAGTGTGTTTGGCAGTTGATCGGGGTGCTTTCTCCACCATTTGAATAATCCTACAATGTTTGATCAAGTTTTCCATGTATGTTGGCTACAGTGCCATGGATATTAAACTTCTTAATATTATGTACAGTGGAAATGGGAACATCTAGGTCTCTGGAGACTGATTTGTAGCCTTGAAATTGTCCATGCTTGGCTACAATCTTTTGTATCATCTCATCAGATAATTCTCTGGCTATATTTCTTTTCTCCATACTCACTGTAGTACACACAATTACACAAATGAGGAGAATGAGTCCTTTTCTCTATTCAAGCTTGTTTAATGAGTGATATTTATATTGCAGGCACAACCACATGTGAGTTCAGTTATAACATTAAAAAAAGCCCCGCAAGTTCAGTGCAGGTTTTGATCTTACAGGACCTATTTAACGTTACAACAAAATCCTAATAAAATATATATATTTTCTTCTTTCTCTGTCCTTCATAGCTGGTGTGAAAATACAATATTTTCTTCTCTTTTCTTATTGGTCCATTGTAGGCAAAATATAAAAAAAAACAACAACAAAGCATAAAAAAATCCCTTTCATAGCAGCCAGTCACAAGCAACCAGCATGGGAAAACTCTTGTGATTGGCTAGCATTGAATGCAAGGCAAAGAGAATGTATTTCCTATTAAGGCTGCATGAGATGTAGTTTAGGTAATTGTTATATCCAATAACCTGAAATTACATTGATATAAGGGAGAGAAATTCAAATAGATTTTAGACATTTTCCATCTTCATAAGATTTTATTTTGAGTCTTTGTTATTATTTAAAGAATCTATCCCTTAAGAAGAACAGCTACTTTTTTTTTCTTTCCTGACTTAATTCTCTGGCACTTTCCTATCCTGGCATCACTGCCACCTCTTCAGTACACAACAATAAATTCAGTTATGTGCTGTGTGCTGCTATTTATAATGACTTATTTGCTGATAACAAAACACAGCATGCAAAACAAATAAACACTGTTAATTAATTGTTCTTCGACTCTAGCATTTTATGGCATTTGCTGTGTTGTAGTATTTGTGCCCTCTACGTGACACCTTCCAACCACACTGACATAACTATTATATATGTTGTTAAGAGCATTTTGTCGCTATCCAATAACGATTGTCGAATCTCGATTTGTGTTTCCAACGCACAAATATTTATTCTCAAAAAGTAGCAGAATAATTCAAGCGAAATAATAATAAGTACAACCATTACTTATCGCAGGCACTCTGGATCCAGTGAACAGTCATTCAGTCCTGAAGTCTGTGGTCAAGGTGACTGAACACTAGATGAGGAGCTGCTGCTTATATGCAAACAGAAATACAGTAAAACAATGCAAAGGGTGTGGCTTGCTTCTATTGGTCCAGGTTTCAGGAGGGTCCAGGGGGTTGCAGATCATAGGCAAGTTTAAGCTCAGGAATCCAAATCTGGGGGTCATCTCTCCAGGGGATGGGCGCCGATCTTCCCGCCAAGATTTCTAATCCTATTAGTCCATAATTCCTTAACATTAATAACTTGCGTATGCACTCTGCGATCCCTTCGCAGCGTGAACCGGACAGTTGCAAATGTGAAGGGGATTAGTATGATACCACACATGACATGATTCCTTCAACGTGTACCATATGTTTTACTGATATGCATATAACTTATAATATTACACATAAACTACTATATTTCGACATAAATAACTATGTGCTGCAACTACCATTAATGTGTACTATTTTACAAATGTGAGTGTTTGTGCGAATTTATGTAAAAGCGTAAATACTGTTTGTGCCACGTGTTGCGGCCCTGTACGCCCTTTCACGCCGTAGCGTGCCATACGCATCTTTTCAGACAAAGACAACCAAGTTTGCTCGATTTTAACTGAAATGACTTTATCCAATTTGCTGACTTTGACAGCTCCACCCTTTGATAGTTTAATAAACTATCACCTAATCACCATTTCAAGTTCAGGGTTATACAACACTTCTTTACAGACCATGATCTCTGTATCTTGCACCACCCTTTCAGTCTCGTTCTCAGTGTTTCTCCTAGAAGACTATTTTCCACACTTCAACACAGTAGGAACACATTTGACACATAAACCATTTGTTAATATGACACCCAGTATAAGGAGAAGGAGCTTACCTACACTAGCAACCATTTCCTGTACCCACTCCCCCAGACCAGAGAACCATTTCACAGGGTTCAACCATGAGAACCAAGCTGCCACCTTTTCCCCGACCTCATATAACGATGAATTATGGTTCCTTCGAAATTCCTATTTCAGTTGCAGAATTTCATCCATCTTCCAGTCTATAACCTCCTTAGGGTCATCCGTATTATTGGTGATGTACGTGCAACATTTGACACCGAACTGGGAGGCCAGTGTCACACAGTACCCACCAGTAATAGAGGTGAGATAATTTAGCACCAGTCTATGTTGCACCAACTCCGTCTTGTACGCTTGTAGCTCCCTTCCAGTATACCTGAAAGTGTCATCATACATCTCGGTGATATTGTCTATTAATTTAGCTAGGTCTTGGATATATTTAAAGTTTAACGTTCCCAGAGCGGTCCTGGTGAGATCTAGAGCAACCATAACTTGGAAACCCGCGGTTTCACTAATCAATTTTGTAGCTATGGGTTCCTCACCAGGAATCAAATTTCTCTTGTCTCTTGTCCTAAGGCGAGCTCAGGGAGGACAGAAACCTCCCGTGGAGCAGTACACAGTTGCTGTGTGTATGTATGGTGGTGATGTAGTCTTGTGAATACCAACCATTTCTTCATGAGTAATAGTCATGATTTCAGGAACCAGTTTAGCTAAGAAACACAAGCCCTTGGAACTCGGAGTCACCCAGGAATAAGCTTTCCTTCCAAAAACAAAGTACACATCCTCAGGGAGAACATAAGGAACAGTATGTCCATTAATTATATCACACAGAGTTTTAATAAAACTACCCATGCTTAGTGTCTCCATTTGCTCAAGACACGTGTCAGCATGAATGACATTCTTACAATTATCTATAGAGACTTTTCCAATGGATACTTTCTTATGTTTGGTTATACGCCCTAATTTGTGACTTTCATCAACATTCCTGCTTATTGGTGGCCTTAGTCTCCCTCCAAAATGAGCGTGGCGAGCCATTGTCTAATCTGATAGGTCAGCTTCCCAATTCTCCAGACGCTTTGCATGAAAGATTTTTAGGAACAGCAAAGATCTGTCTACAGAGTATTGTTGAAGCGTTAGACAAGGGGACCTAGTGTTATTATACCTCCCCTCTATGGGCCTCCCAACCCCTCAATTTGAGTACTTCGGAGATGTTTAATGGGAATGGCACTAGTCTTATGTTATGCTGCCCCTGCGGCATGTGAGAGCACACCCAGCACTCGGTTTGGTTTAGGACCTTACCCACCAAGGAGTAATAATCCTCCAGAGGATGCCCGCCCACATTCAGATTACCGGTGGACTGGCATCGCTGGATGCATCTCTCTTCAACTAGGGAGTCACAGAACGTGCAGATACAATACTCATCGGACAATAGCCCCTCACACTGTCTCCGAGTTCCCGAGCTAGCAGACCTTTTCATAACCCCTGGACCAAGCTTGATGATGGACTGCTCTGGGTATTCTAATAACTTTTCCTTGATCTCCATTTCATCCGTATCACTACCAGAACCTTCCTCTGTCCTCCATCCTCCTTCACAAAAATAGAATGTCCTAGAAAAAGTAAAAACAAGGAAAATCCTGGAACAAAAGAAAAACAAAAACCGCCACTCCATAGCTGGAAAGATAGTTCTGATGCAACGTCTCTGGTTCTGGTGTCTTCACTGCGGGCCTTAGGTCTCCCGGAACAGATTTACGAGTGACAGATCTGTGTCATCGGTCTCAGTTTTATCTTGCACTTTCTCCGGGTTATTGACTCTCCTGCAGTGGGTGGAATGGACCCAAGTGTCTCTCTCTGCAACTTTCAGTGATGTAGTACTGGTCAGCAGCACTTGGTATGGGCCTTCACAACGGTCTGTTAAACAACCTGAACGTAAGAAATTGAGGATCATAACATAATCCCCAGGTTCAACATCATGACAGTTCGCTTCTGGCATACCAGGTGACAGCATTTTGAGTTTTTGTTGTTGTTGTTTCAGCTGTCTGCTCATTTTTATAAGATATTGCACAGTCACTTCATTACTACACTTTAAGTCGTCTTGCGGACTCACGATCAAATGAGGTTGTTGGCCGAACAGTATCTCAAAGGGGGACAGATTAAGAGGAGGTCCAGGAGTGGTTCGTATGCTATGGAGGACTAGTGGCAAAGCTTCAGGCCACGCTATCCCAGTTTCAGCCATTACCTTACCAAGCTTGTTCTTAATGGTACCATTTACTCTTTCCACCTTACCACTGGCTTGTGGTCGGTAAGGGGTGTGAAGTCTGTTACTGATTCCTATGAGTTTACACATATTTTGGAAGATATCACCAGTAAAGTGGGTACCCCTATCACTTTCAATGATTCTAGGGATACCGAACCTACACACAAATTCTTGTACAATTTTCTTTGCAGTGAACACAGCAGTATTAGTGGCTGCTGGATATGCTTCTACCCAACCGGAAAACACATCAATACATACTAACACATACTTTAGATTCCTGCGCAGTGGTAATTGGATATAGTCAATTTATATTACCTGAAAAGGTCCGTCTGTAGAAGCGACGTGGGATGGCTCAGTTGGAATAGTTTTCCCAACATTTTTCCTCAAACAAGTAAGACATGACATTGCTTTCTTACCAGCCTGAGAGGAAAATCCAAGAGCACACCAGTATGCTCTCACCAGATTGCACATACCTTCTTTACCCAGGTGAGTCAGACCGTGTGCTGCTTCAGCCAGGCTTGGATAGTATGTTCGGGGAGCTACAGGCTTACCTTGTCCATCCCTCCAGAGTCCTGAGGACTCTTGACCACATCCCTTCGCCTTCCAGACCGCCTTTTCCTGCAGGGAACACAAATCTTGCATTTCAATTAATTTCTGCATGTCTAATGTCTGAAAAACCATCATAGTCTCAGTCGATACCGTCATAGGTTGCCCTGCTGCCCATTTAGCAGCTTCGTCTGCCCTGTTGTTGCCCAATGACACTGGGTCTTCTTCAAACGTATGGGCTTTGCACTTTATGACGGCTACCGTTCTGGGTAACTGTATCGCTGTGAGAAGTCCTTTTATGTGTTGTGAATGTGCCACTGGCGTACTTGCTGCTGTCATAAAGTTTCAAAGACGCCAAAGGGCCCCAAAATCATGCACTACCCCAAAGGCGTACCTAGAGTCAGTATATATATTGGCTGATTTACCCTCTGCCAATTCACACGCTCTCCTTAATGCTACTAGTTCCGCCACTTGGGCTGAGTGAGGTGGGCCAAGGGGTTCAGCTTCTGCCACATCCTGATCATCTACAACAGCGTAACCAGTACATAGCTCTCCCGTCTCTGTCTGTCTATGACAACTCCCGTCTGTATAAAACGTAAAATCTACATTTTCTAAGAGGTTGTCACGTATGTCGGGCCTTGCAGTAAAGGTCTGGTTCAAGTGTTCCATACAATCTTGCGTATCAGTACTCTTGCCTAACTCATCATCAACCAGTGTCTACTCACCTCCCACCCTTTGTGTCTCTAGAGACACATATGGAAGGTATGTAGCTGGATTTAAGGTGCTACATCGTTTGATGGTGATGTTTGAGGGTGCCATCAGAGCAAGTTCCCACTTTGTGAATCTAGCTGAAGAAACATGTCTGGTTTGAGTTGAATTTAACAGAGCTGATACAGCATGGGGTGTATAGACAGTTGAATTATGTCCTAATACTACGTCCTTGCTCTTACTTACCAGAAGAGCAGTTGCTGCTACACTTCTGAGACATGTTGGGAGTGATCTAGCCACAGTGTCCAATTGTGCACTGTAGTATGCTACCGGTCTGCTAGCGTCACCATGTTTCTGTGTGAGGACACCTGCTGCACAACCATCAGCTTCCGTACAGTATAACTCAAAAGGCTTTTCATAATCAGGTATTCCCAATGCAGGTGCTCTAGTCAGACTATCTTTAAGATTAAAAAACGCTTGCTCTGTCTCTTCTGTGTGTACGACACGTTCTGGTTTTGAGGAAGAGACTAGTTCCTGCAATGGTAATGCCAAAATAGAAAAACCTGGGATCCAGGATCTACAGTATCCACACATCCCCAGGAAAGTACGAATCTGCTTCTGGCTCTGCGGCAGAGTCATGTGTTGTATCGCCTCACTCCTGTCGGTTGTCAGGTGTCTTAGCCCCTTGGTGAGGCAGTGTCCTAAGTATTTGACCTTAGTCTGACATGGCTGTAATTTATCCTTTGCCACCTTGTGCCCTGTTTGTGAGAGATGGAGCAACAACAATTTAGTATCATGTAAACATGACAGAAAAGAATCAGAGCACAGCAACAAATCGTCCACATATTGAATTAGAACAGACCCATTGCAGGGTTGAAAGGATTGCAAACAGTCATGTAAGGCTTGGGAGAAAATACTGGGGTTGTCAATGAACCCCTGGGGCAGTCTGGTCCATGTGTATTGCACTCCCCGGTAGGAGAATGCAAATAGGTATTGGCAGTCAGGGTGAAGAGGGACTGAGAAGAAAGCAGAACCTAGATCAATGACAGTAAAATGACTAGCAGACGGTGGAATCTGCATGAGGATGACAGCTGGATTCGGCACTACGGGGAATTGGCACTCAACAACTTTATTAATTCCCCTTAAGTCCTGGACTAATCTATAGCCCCTCCCCCCACTCTTCTTCACAGGGAAAATGGGACTATTTGCTGTGCTGGAGGCACAAATTAAAATCCCTTGTTGCAACAGCCTCTCAATAACAGGATATACCCCTAGTTCCACCTCCGGTTTTAATGGATACTGTGGGATTTTTGGAGCTATCCTACCACTTTTTAGATTTACCATGACAGGGGCTACGTTTGCCATCAATCCAGTGTCCTGTCCATCTCTGGTCCATAGTGAACCCGGTATTTCCAGTAACATCCCCTTTACTTGAGATGGACTTTGTTCTACAACGGTAGAGTGCAACATTAACCTTTGAGGGGTGTCCAATATATCCTGTACCTCATGCGCGACCTTCTCTGGTATATCTAAGAATACACCATCTGGGGTACAGTATATGACACATGCCATTTTACATAACAAGTCTTTCCCTAGCAAGTTAGTAGGAGCTGCTGCAGCTAAGAGAAACGAATGCTTAGTATGCAGGGGCCCGATAGTAACTTCTGTAGGTTTAGTAATAGGATAATGTAACACTCTTCCCGTTACCCCCATAGCTGGAATAATCTTACTGGTCACCTGTAGATTAAAAGGAGAGGATATCACAGATCTGGCCGCCTCTGTATCTACAAGAAAAGTTTGTTTCCTACCAGCTATGTCAACTATCATTGTTGGTTCTTCTCTCAGACTCTCTGCTAACCTCACTGGCTGTAGACTACAGGTATGACCTGACCCCTAGCGTTGACTATCGCTTTCCCGCACAGCATTTGCTGCTATAATATGTGAGGGTAGATGTGAGTCTTCTAGTCTATGTGAGTTCTTCCTTGGAGGATATCTATGTGTCCCACCTCTAGGATTGTATCTGTCCTTTTTACAATCCCTCCTAATGTGTCCTTCTTCATTATAGTTGAAACATCTGATCAAACTATGTTTCCTCTTATGTGGGTTGTATGCTGGTGGTCGTGTATGCATCCCCTCTAGAGCCTGTATACTCACCGTCATTAACCTATCAGTTTTCTCTTCCTTTTTTCTAAAAAGGTTTTTGTCATGCTCCACAGCAGACTCCCTAAGAGAATCTACTGTGATGCCTCTCCAATTAGGTAATGTGGTTTGTACTCTGGTTTTTAAATTTTCCCTAAGACCATCCATTAGTACTCCTACAGCTACTTCCCTGTGATGTGGGTCCTCACCTATGTTTGATATCCCAGTGAACCGTGTTATCGCTGCTATAGCTCTAACGAAGTAATCTGATGCTGTTTCACTATCTTTCTGTTTGATGGTGAAAATTTTACTCCAATTCGCTACTACTGGAAAAGAGATGGCTAAATGTTGGATAATTTGTTCTATATTCTCTTGATTCACCTCATCTGTCAAGGTATCATCTTCCTCCAATGAACAATCTTTAATAAATTTTTGTACGTTAGTATTGGGAGGAAGACATTCCCTCAACACTACACGCCAATCCTTATTGGTTGGTTCGTGTGCATTTCCTAAGTCTTTAACAAATTTCTGACACTTAGCCAACTCTTTTCTAGGATCTGGGAATTCAGTCATAATGGGATGTAATTCAGATCTAGTCCAAGGACAATGCATTGTAACATTTCTTAAAGGAACTACACCATCCTTATCCGCCTTCCCATTGGGAACTGATATTGTGCGGACTGGAAACGTACCCACTGGTTCTCTATCTTCAGGGTTAGCCACTTCAGTACTTTGAATATTATCTCTCCTAGTGGTCAAACTACTCTCACCTATCTCAGCCATTGCCCCCTTTCCATACGTACGCTGAACCTCTAACATATTAACAGCATGGGCAATGGCTGAAATTACCGTGGGTTCATCCTCTTCTTCAGAAACACTTGCTTTAAACTGACTTAAAACAGGATATAACTTAGCAATTTCCTTTTTTTCATTTTTAATAATGGCTGTACTTACTCCTCCCGCCACATAGGGTGGCGGGGGCGCGCTTGCGCTGAGTTCTCCACGCTTCTCAACGGCTACTTCCATTGTGCACGTGCTTTTCACCACGCCTACTTCCGCTATGCACTCGCTGCTCTGCCGTGTTTTGCCTTCCATTTGCCATAATTTTAAACAATCATTATGTTTGTTTCTCACTTTTGTTGACTTAATCAACCACACTTTATCTTTTACGTTATTTAGTACCTCTGCATTAAAACTCCCTATTGTTGGGAAAGGCCTAACACACTCTTTGGTCATCTCGACCCACGTGTCACAATACGCAGTTGCGTAAGCACCATATTTCTTGCACATAAGAAACCGTGCTGAACCAATAGGCCCTTCCTTAGGCAGTACACTGGCCATCTCTAGCGTATGCTTAGCACCCATGTTGAACAGTACCAGTCTATGCACACCACACTTCTAAAAACACTTTCAACCCTTTGCTACAAACACTCTACCGCTAGAGATCTCTTACTGGCCGTGGATGTATTTGCTCAAGCGGCATCCACTAGCTTCCTCTCGTACCAAACGAGGACCCCTAACACAGAAAATATCACTGTGGGACCCAAGGGCTATCAGCTCCTCGATACCCTGGCTAAACCACAAAAATCTGTTGAGTTTATTACAACTGATAGCACAAAGTTGATACAATCAACCAACCTTTCCAATGTAATTCCTCCCCGCTGCCTTCCCAAGTTACAATCACGGCTTTCCTTGCCGTGCGGTCCGATCGAAACGCTTACAAATACTAACTATGAATAAACATTGCGATGACTCTTGGGAGCGCGCGCGAAAACTTCCTTTGTTTTCGCTCCCGGTATACGTGCCCTGTATACCGTCCTTCAGTTGGGCAACCTGCCTCGTCAGACAGCAACTGAGCACCTCAACAATAAACAGTGTATCTACGTCAGAAAATCACACACTATACACCTTTTCTGCTCAGAAAATCAAAAGTTCCCAACAATAGTAATAATGTCTCAGAGGCTTTCACAAGTAATTATAGTATGCACATATAATAACTATCAAAACGATTGTTTAACCACGTGGCAAATCTACCGGAAGTTTTCTTTTTTGTCCCTAGATTCTAGTTAGCGCACCTTCAGATTATGCAAAACGGACATTCGGTTTCACAACACAGAGTAAAATTCAGGTTTTGAACACATTGCGTTCTTACCCGTATATGACGCGTCTCCACCCTCTGTTGGGGAACCGAAATCCGTTGTTCTTGCGTATCATGCGGCAATGAAACCTCCGCTGCAAGCCCCCAAATTGTTAAGAGCGTTTTGTCGCTATCCAATAACGATTGTCGAATCTTGATTTGTGTTTCCAACGCACAAAGGTTTATTCTCAAAAAGTAGCAGAATAATTCAAGCGAAATAATAATAATTACAGCCGTTACTTATTGCAGGCGCTCTGGATCCAGTGAACAGTCATTCAGTCCTGAAGTCTGTGGTCAAGGTGACTGAACACTAGATGAGGAGCTGGTGCTTATATGCAAACAGAAATACAGTAAAACAATGCAAAGGGTGTGGCTTGTTTCTATTGGTCCAGGTTTCAGGAGGGTCCAGGGGGTTGCAGATTTCGATTACTATTGTTGCTAGTTTAAGCTCAGGAATCCAAAGGTGGGAGTCATTTCTCCAGGGGATAGGCTCCGATCTTCCCGCCAAGATTTCTAATCCTAATAGTCCATAATTCCTTAACATTAATAACTTGCGTATGCACTCTGCGATCCCTTCGCAGAGTGAACCGGACAGTTGCAAATGTGAAGGGGATTAGTATGATACCACACATGACATGATTCCTTCAACGTGTACCATATGTTTTACTGATATGCATATAACTTATAATATTACACATAAACTCTACTATATTTCGACATAAATAACTATGTGCTGCAACTACCATTAATGTGTAATATTTTACAAATGTGAGTGTTTGTGCGAATGTATGTAAAAGCGTAAATATTGTTTGTGTCTCGTGTTGCGGCCACGTACGCCCTTTCACGCCGTAGCGTGCCATACGCATCTTTTCAGACGAAGACAACCAAGTTTGCTCGATTTTAATTGAAATGACTTTATCCAATTTGCTGACTTCGACAATGTATATTCTTTTTACATGCTTTCATTTAATAAATCAGAATTCTTAACAATGCACAGATTACATATATACACAGTTAATTGGACCCAGCATAAAGAACAAGATAAGTATTATTGTGTAGATTAGTGACGGGCAACCTGATGCACTTCAAGTCCAGCATGTAGCATGGCAGGATTGTATCTAATGTGTATAGAGTATGCAGTGCACACTGGCCCATAAATCAAGGGGGTTCCATGCAAACCTCCCTGTACCTAGATATATACTGCCAGAATATTTTTTCCTCATCGCATCTGTGCAGCTTTGTGGCCCTGTCCCTCACCTCCAATGCTGCTCAAGTCAGCCAGACTCAGTGTAGCCTGGTGTAGTTTGGGAGACGAGGGACAGGGACACAAGGGCATGCCGATGAAATGAAGACATAATGGAGCAGAGATCGTTGTCGGGAGGAAAGTTTTTTTTTCAGCAGTACTCTGGGTGCAGAGTGGGTGACACAGTGCTCCATTGACTCATGGGCCTGTGTGAACCAAACTTGCACACAGACACATTAATTTCATAAAACGCCCCTGTAGCACATTTCACTGCATTCCCTCCCCCACTCAGTATAGTTTACTGTATATATGAGTGTGGTGCACCCGAGGGAACTTGGCACACCATGTACACAGTGTGACTTGCTTTGCAATGCGCCGTTTGTCTCAAATAAACTTGCTCCATTTTTATATTGACATATGGTTTATAAATAGATAAAATGATTTTATTTAGACAAATGAAACCAGGAAAGGAGTGGAATCAAGTTACGCAACTGGAAGTACCACAGTACCATCTGCAGTAGATATTAGGCCAGTGATGGGCAATTTGATGCCCTCTAACCTTTAAATGGACCACACATTACGCTTAATATCAGATATAAAAACATCTCTCAAATTTACCTTTGCACCCGCACCTTACTCATCCCAAAATGTACAGTTTTTAGAAAAACATGGATGAGTACAGAAAATGTATAGTCAGACCATTGTTCAGACTATATTTATTTGGTAATAAATTTGTAGGTTATAATTATTGAGCTTGAGGAAAATACACCTCAAACTTTTACTCTAGTTCCCTGCTCCCTGCTGATGTATGGAAACAAACTGATTTACAGAGTTATAAACATCAGTAAGAATTATTTTTCTTTAGTAATGTACAGCAAAGCAGAGCCGTAACTTAGAATTCTAGTGCCCTGGGCGAGAAAGACAAATGCCGCCCCCCTAGCCCTCAATTTTAACCAAATTAACCTAAAATATTCCCAAATTACGCCCCCCTTCAGCGTTGCGCCCTGGGCGGTCGCCCCTGTCGCACAGCCCTAGTTACGGCCATGCAGCAAAGCAATTGTGACAGCTATAGTTAACACAGAAGCAAGTTAAGGATTTTGCTGGGGGAATAAACTTTGTCTTAGCTGAAAACTGTTACCTTCCAAAACACAAATTTATTACATGTATCTCCATGAACCTAATAAAAAATCACCTCATTAATAATTTGGTTTTGTGTCATGATCTATTGGTAAAAAGTGATACTACAGCAGCTGCTTTATTAAAATTAATCATAATAGTGAGAACACATCAGGACTGTCGCATTACATTGATTGAATATTGTTTAGAAAAAACGCTAAATGTATAAAATGTGTCCCATTGAAATTATTGTCCAACTCCTAGCTTCAACTGCCTCCAAAGTGTGGTGGGTTGGAAATTGCTCTGGTATTTGTATATTACTAGCATTAGTAAAACATATATTGCCTTTTGTCAAAAGCAAAATTATAATTACATTGTAGTAGTTCTTTTTTTTCTTTTATATTATACTTATATACTTTTTTATAGTTCTCATTTATTGGTGTGTTGTATTTATATTTATATTTTATATCCTACAGTACACAAAGAATGAAGAACTGGAAAATAATTTTTTGGATTGCAGTGTGGGAGATCTGCTTCGATTTGATGACTACAATATGGATGGCTACCTTACTCTACCAGAGCTCTATACTGCATTCCGTAAGTCCTGTCTATAACAATAAATGCTCTGGTGCAAACTAAATGGAATGCCATATCTAAAAACATTCCTGGTACATGTGAGCTTTTCTAAACTATGTTACAATATTAAACAATACGTAGAAAGCTGAGTGACAGGAGTGCCTATGAAATGGGTGGATAAGATAGAATCTCTGTACAATACACTTAGGGCCCGATGCATTAAGGAAAGTAAAGCAAAAAAAAATGTAACTTTGCACCTTGGCAAAACCATGTTGCTGTTCTATACCTCCACTTCTCCTCCTGCTTTCATTACAAAACTATAAAATTCAATTCACTTATTCCATATTGCTGCTTCAAAATTTCACTTTGACCTCTGGTTTGCATAATAATCATATACTTATCAACGTTTTACACCTCCCCTCCTCCGTGAGATCCCAGAGGAGAGGTGAAGTGAGAGGACGAAATGGTGGGGTGCAACAAATTATGTCATTTTGGCCCCGCCTCTGTGATGCAATGAAGTCATTATCCTCTGGGGCAGGGCTAAAATATTGCGATTCACCGCAAATTGTGTAATAGAGACTCCCATTCTGCCCACTTCACTAGGAAGTGGGCAGGATGGGCACGATACGAGAAAATTGCCTGCTCACCCTGGAGTCCGGGAGACCTATCCGGTATTCTGGAGTCTCCCCGACATTCCATGAGAGTGGGCAAGTATGAATAATCCACTACCATTATTAAAATGATTTAATTTAACACATGTGAGGATCAGGGAATCATACTGTGTGCTCACACAGCTGTACAGTAGAAGAAGGGGACAGAGGTCCTGATTCACTAAGGCACATACTTCTGACATATCCTCATATATACTGTACGTAGATCTGAAGAAATGTCTCTTGTTGAATATGTGTCTAGCTATGCTCTACTCTGACAGACAATACACTGCTGGATACATACAGTACATGTGGAATATAAAGTTCCAGCAGAATGCACAGGGAAAAAAAGTATTCAGTGATTGTCACCTCTTAATAATATAGTCAGTAAACACAATTTATTATTATTTTAAAAAAGGGGTTTCCCCCCCCCGAAATACATATCAGGATATTATTAATGTCTACTTAACATAAAATGCATTTTTACAGTTGCTTTTGATTGCAAATACATGTTCTGGCAGGCCTACGCACCTTAATTCCTATCACTCAGTAATTACACCAGACCTGTAGCTAGTGCTACAATAGAAAAACACATACCCGGGAGATACTCAAAGCTTGAATCGGAAGCTGCTGCGTGTTCTCAAGCTTACAACAAGCATACTGTACATTGGCTATGTTTATTCCCCTCCCAGTTCCACCTGTGAAATCGTAGCCTGTGGTAAGTGTCGTTTGCATTTAAATATGAATTGCATACACTTGCATTCACTCGCGTATAGTTCATTTTTGGGCACGTGTAGAGCAATTTAACACAAAATACAGAACATATCACCATTCACATTCCTTAATGAATCAGGCCAAAATGTGTAAAATTGGGTTTGCACAAAGGACTTCACAGTGCAGCTAAGAGAATCATACAGGTATTTAAATAGCAATATTTTTATGTTTATAGTACAAATTCTAGTAACATGGTTCATATGTTTAACAATATTTTCAATAGCCAGAATGAGTAAGCAGAAAGGCTTGTTCACTGGCTTCAAAGGTATCTGTGTAGCTGTTTTAATATGAGACTAAGCGGTAGAGTTACTAAAGGTTCCTAAAAAGAAAAAATGAAGGTGTTGTCCATAGCAACCAATCAAATTCTAGCTATCATTTATCTAGTACATTCTAGAAAATAATAGCTAGAATCTGATTGGTTGCTATGAGCAACAGCTCCACTTTTCCTTATAGAAGGTTTAGAAAATCTAGCCCTAAGGTTTGTGCTCAGGTCAGTATTTTCAAAGTAGCAAAGTACCTGCCAGATGCAATTAGTTGAAAATAATATTGATATTGAATCCACAAGTTTGCAAAACTTTATTATAGTGAATGGTTTACTTCAAGCTTCAATGTTACCGTGATTTAAAATTTCAGTTTACAAACAGTTATGCTGTTGTGTATACTATTCAGGAATACCAAGTTTTTGATTTTGTTGAATCATTTATTCATACTGTATTATCATATTGTTTTGAGTGTTAGGTATGGGTTAGGTACTGTATGTGTATGTAATTTACGATTATATTTTAAATTGCAATCTGTTTTAATGAACACATTTTGCTCTAGTGAATTTGTAAACTGCATTCTCATGAGAATTATTATTGGTTCAGCGCTCAGAATTGCTGTCTATGCTATGAGTATAGGTGCCAGATATACTTATAGGGCGTTGAACACCCTCCACCCCTGTTTTTCACAGCAATTGGAAGGAGCAGTTAGAAAAGGAGAGGGGCCTTAGAATTAAGGGCCTCTGCAACGCCAAACACTCCCTTTTCCAATAAAGTTATGTAGTCAACCTTTGTTAAAATTAAAGATGAGCGGACTCGGATTTCGCTAATCCGAGCCCACCCGAACAGTGCGGATCCGACGGGATCCGAGCACTGTTCGGCTACTTCCAGCCGCCAAAGGAATCCAAAACGAGGCTATGACATCCAACTCTCGCGTTGAATCTCGCGAGACTCGGATGTCATAAATGCCCCGCTCGCGGCCGCCATCTTCATTCTCCCTGTGGTTACAGAAGAGGGAGGTTGAGATCCTGTGCTCTGTCCTGCTGATTAGTTTAGTAGTCAAGTGGTGCTTTGTCCTGCTGAGTACAGTAGTATTTTGTCCAGTGCTCTGTCCTGCTGATTAGTTTAGTCAAGTGGTGCTCTGTCCTGCTGATTCCAGTGGTGCTTTGGCCAGTGTCTGTCCTGCTGAGTCCAGTGGTGCTTTTGTTCTGTATTTTTTTCTGCAAAGTCCATAGTAATTTGATAATTATCCAAAAATCTTAAAAAAAATTTAAAAAAAAAAAAATACCAAAAAAAAATAATTTCAAATATATATAAAAAAATTATTTAAAAAGTATAAAAAATATTATAGAGCAATATATTCTTGCTGTCCAAAAAAATAGAAACTGCAATCAATATTACTACGTTCACTGTTTCTGCAGTCCCAAAAAATAGGAACTGCAATCTATATTACTATGTTCACTGTTTAAGCAGTCCAAAAAATAGGAACTGCAATCTATATTACTATGTTCACTGTATAAGCAGTCCAAAAAAATAGGAACTGCAATCTATATTACTACATTCACTGTTTAAGCAGTCCAAAAAATAGGAACTGCAATCTATATTACTACGTTCACTGTTTCTGCTGTCCCAAAAAATAGGAACTGCAATCTATATTACTACGTTTACTGTTTAAGCAGTCCCAAAAATAGGAACTGCAATTTATATTACTACGTTCACTGTTTAAGCAGTCCAAAAAATAGGAACTGCAATCTATATTACTACGTTCACTGTTTAAGCAGTCCCAAAAATAGGAACTGCAATTTATATTACTACGTTAACTGTTTAAGCAGTCCAAAAAATAGGAACTGCAATCTATATTACTACGTTCACTGTTTCTGCAGTCCCAAAAAATAGGGACTGCAATCTATATTACTACGTTCACTGTTTAAGCAGTCCAAAAAATAGGAACTGCAATCTACATTACTACGTTCACTTTTTAAGCAGCCCAAAAAAATAGGAACTGCAATCTATATTACTACGTTCACTGTTTCTGCAGTCCCAAAAAATAGGGACTGCAATCTATATTACTACGTTCACTGTTTAAGCAGTCCAAAAAATAGGAACTGCAATCTATATTACTAGGTTCACTGTTTAAGCAGTCCAAAAAATAGGAACTGCAATCTATATTACTACGTTCACTGTTTCTGCAGTCCCAAAAAATAGGAACTGCAATCTATATTACTACGTTCACTGTTTCTGCAGTCCCAAAAAATAGGGACTGCAATCTATATTACTACGTTCACTGTTTAAGCAGTCCAAAAAATAGGAACTGCAATCTATATTACTACATTCACTGTTTAAGCAGTCCAAAAAAATAGGAACTGCAATCTATATTACTATGTTCACTGTTTAAGCAGTCCAAAAAATAGGAACTGCAATCTATATTACTACGTTCACTGTTTCTGCAGTCCCAAAAAATAGGGACTGCAATCTATATTACTACGTTCACTGTTTAAGCAGTCCAAAAAATAGGAACTGCAATCTATATTACTACGTTCACTGTTTAAGCAGTCCAAAAAAATAGGAACTGCAATCTATATTACTACGTTCACTGTTTAAGCAGTCCAAAAAATAGGAACTGCAATCTATATTACTATGTTCACTGTTTCTGCAGTCCCAAAAAATAGGAACTGCAATCTATATTACTACGTTCACTGTTTAAGCAGTCCAAAAAATAGGAACTGCAATGTATATTACTACGTTTACTGTTTCTGCAGTCCCAAAAAATAGGAACTGCAATCTATATTACTAGGTTCACTGTTTAAGCAGTCCAAAAAATAGGAACTGCAATCTATATTACTACATTCACTGTTTCTGCAGTCCCAAAGTGTGTGTGGTTTAGGGGTACGCTCTCTTGTGCTGCATGTAATGGAGTACAAAAATTTGGAGGATAAAGTAGGGAAATATCAAGACACACTTCCTCCTAATGCTGAAGCTGCTGCCACTAGTCATGACATAGACGATGAAATGCCATCAACGTCGTCTGCCAAGGGCGATGCCCAATCTCCTAGTAGAGGGCATATAAAATCCAAAAAGCCAAAGTTCACTAAAATTAGCAAAAAAAGAAAATTGAAAACATCTGAGGAGAAACGTAAACTTGCCAATATGCCATTTACGACACGGAGTGGCAAGGAACGGCTTAGGCCCTTGCCCATGTTCATGACTAGTGGTTCAGCTTCACCCAAGGATCTAAGCCCTCCTCCTCCCCACCCCTCTAAAAAAATTAAGAGACTTAAGCTGTCATCAACAACACAGCAAACAACTCTGCCTTCTAAGCAGATGGCATCACAAATCCCCAAGGCGAGTCCAAGGGTGTTGGTGGTTGCGAAGCCTGACCTTCCCATCACGGTACGGGAAGAGGTGGCTCCTTCCACCATTTGCAGCACACCCTCTGCATATGCTGGAAGGATCACCCACAGTCCAGTTACAGATTTGGCTAATGAAGGTGTGAATGTTGTATACCGGGAGGAGGATATTGATGTAGCTGGCGCTGAGGAGGAACTTGACGAGGAGGATGCTTTTGTGGTTATCTTAAATGAGGCACCAGGGGAAGAAACAGTTGTTGTCCATGGGATGAAAAAGCCTATCGTCATGCCTGGTCAGAAGACCAAAAAATCCACCTCTTCTGTCTGGAGTTATTTTTATGCCAATCCGGACAACAAATGTATGGCCATATGTAGCTTATGTAAAGCTCAAATAAGCAGGGGTAAGTATCTTGGCCACCTAGGGACATCCTCCCTTATACGTCACCTGAAGAACCTTCATAATTTGGTGTTTAGTTCAGGACTTGTGGCTAGGACCGTCAGCAGTCCAGGGACACCTAAATCCCTTGGTCCTGTTGGATACACACCAGCAACACCTTCCTCGTCAACTTCCTCCACGATCTCCATCAGATTTAGTCCTGCAGGCCATGTCACCAGCCAGACTGACTCCTCTTCAATCCGGGATTCATCCGAGGAATCCTGCAGCGGTACGCCTACTACTGCCACTGCTGCTGTTGCTGCTGGTAGTCAGGCATCTTCCCAGAGGGGAAGTCGCAAGAACGCTACGTCTTTCACCAAATAGTTGACCGTCCAACAGTAGTTTGCCATGAGCACAAAGTACGACAGTAGTCACCCTATTGCAAAGCGGATAACTGCGGCTGTAACTGCTATGTTGGTGTTAGACGTGCGTCTAGTGTCCACCATCTGTGCAGTGGAATTTAGACAGTTGATGGAGGCATTGTGTCCCTGGTAACAAATCCTGTGGATATTCCACTTCAATGGGCAGTCCAGAAATATTAGTATCAGATATTAAACTACGTTCACTGTTCCTGCAGTGCTGAAATTTTAGTATCAGATATTAAACTACGTTCACTGTTCCTGCAGTGCAGAAATATTAGTATCAGATATTAAAGTACGTTCACTGTTCCTGCTACATCAAAAAAGCATGAACCTGCCCCGCCATCAACTGAAACAAGAGGTAGTGAAGCGCTTGAACTCCACCCTATATATGCTGCAGAGGATGGAGGAGCAGCAAAAGGCCATTCAAGCCTACACAGCCACCTACGATGGGGCACGTGTTTGTGCCGCCCACTTGTGGCACTTAGCTTAGTCATCCAGCTACCTCGGTGCAACCTTTTGGCCTAAAAACAATATTGTGAGGTGTGAGGTGTTCAGAATAAACTGGAAATTAGTGAAAATGATTGTTATTGAATGTTATTGAGGTTAATAATAGCGTAGGAGTGAAAAATAAATAAATGGATTTTAGCACGTTTTATGCTTTTTTTAAAAATAAATCAGAACCCAAAACCCTAAATCAGAACCAAAACCTTTCGTTGGGTGTTTTGGCAAAACAAATCAGAACCCAAAACCTCAAGCTAATCAGAACCCAAAACCCAAAACCCAAAACACTAAAAGTGGCCGGTGCACACCCCTAGTTAAAATACAATTATTTACAGTAGGCTGAAGCTGTATAATTCTTTCAGGTGTATTTTCTTTGATATCACAGACTATAACTCACAATGATCTAGATGCAGAGTTGGTCACAAATTGAGCAAATTAAGATATATGCAAGTCTTCACCAGTAGTATATGCACCAGGCACATGTCTCAGACACTTACGTCTCACTTGCGCTCCTGTTTTTATCCATTGGTTTTACGTGCAAATGATGCATTCCCTATAAAGCATCAATAAAGCTATTAAAACCTCTATAATACAACAGAAACAACTTCCCGTATCATGTACGATTTTTATTTTTTTATAAAACATGCCCACAAAAGCTTACTATATAGTAAAGGACAAAGAAAGCACCAACCAGCGTTAGTGGTGGAGTCGCAACAGCCAATCACAAGCGTTTTGCCAGAGACTGTCATCATCCGCTATTTGCATCTGACCACCCATAAATAATATAGCTTTTTCAGGCATATATGCATCTATTTCCCAGTCTGCATCCACTCACAATTTCACAAATACACTCTTACTGTATTCCACCTCCGTTGGAATGACCATATTCCGCCCGTCCCGCATTCCCAGGTGCAGGCTGGCATTAGTAACAGAATCATGCACATTTGCATGGAAGCATAAGGGACTTGTCTGGCAACTTTCTGTTAATATGTCTCTTTTTGAGAAATTGGAATCATTTTTTTTTTTTACAGTAGCTTACCCTGACCACAGTAGGTGTAGTTGCAGATTATCAGAACACTTTTTGTTCCAGATGTTGAGTTGCGCGCATGTTCGATGTAATTTATGCTCTAAAAAGTTGTTCATACAAATAACAAATTTATGTCCATATGCTAAATCATAGGCATCCCAAGATATGTCCAGCTCTGTCCCTGTAGTATATATGTCAGGTTTACATTAGAGATGAGCGCACTCGGATTTCTGAAATCCGAGCCCACCCGAACGTTACGGATCCGAGCCGGATCCGAGACAGATCCGGGTATTCCCGCCAATTGCAAAACTGAAACCGAGGCTCTGAGTCATAATCCCGCTGTCGGATCTCGCGATACTCGGATCCTATAAATCCCCCGCTAGTCGCCGCCATCTTCACTCGGGCATTGAACAGGGTAGAGGAAGGGTGTGTTAGGTGGTCCTCTGTCCTGCTATATCTCGTGCTGTTCAGTTCTGTGCTGTGCTGTGCTCATGTCTTCTGCTCAGTCCAGTGGTGCTGTGTCCTGTGCTCTGTCCTTCTGAGTTCAGTGGTGCTGCTGGGTCCTGTGCTGTGTCCTGTTCAGTCCAGTGGTGCTGTGTCCTGTGCTCTGTCCTTCTGAGTTCAGTGGTGCTGCTGGGTCCTGTGCTGTGTCCTGTTCGGTCCATTGGTGCTGTGTCCTGTGCTCTGTCCTTCTGAGTTCAGTGGTGCTGCTGGGTCCTGTGCTGTGTCCTGTTCAGTCCAGTGGTGCTGTGTCCTGTGCTCTGTCCTTCTAAGGGCATTGTTATTTCCCCATTATTCCCAAATTATAAAAAATGTCAAAAAAAGTTATAAAAAAAATAAAAAAAGTAATTATAAAAAAAAAAAAAATATCCCAAAACAATCCTGCAGTATAAGTCCATTGGTACTGCAATATTACAAAGTTCTCTCATTATGCAGTATAAGTCCAGTGGTACTGCAATATTACAAAGTTCACTCATTCTGCAGTATAAGTCCAGTGGTACTGCAATATTACAAAGTTCACTCATTCTGCAGTATAAGTCCATTGGTACTGCAATATTACAAAGTTCACTCATTCTGCAGTATAAGTCCATTGTTGTTACTGCCATATTACAAATTTCACTGATTCTGCAGTATAAGTCCAGTGGTACTGCTATATTACAAAGTTCACGTATTCTGCACTATAAGTCCAGTGGTACTGCTATATTACAAAGTTCACTCATTCTGCAGTATAAGTCCATTGGTACTGCAATATTACAAAGTTCACTCATTCTGCAGTATAAGTCCAGTGGTACTGCAATATTACAAAGTTCACTCATTCTGCAGTATAAGTCCATTGTTGTTACTGCCATATTACAAATTTCACTGATTCTGCAGTATAAGTCCAGTGGTACTGCTATATTACAAAGTTCACGTATTCTGCACTATAAGTCCAGTGGTACTGCTATATTACAAAGTTCACTCATTCTGTAGTATAAGTCCATTGGTACTGCAATATTACAAAGTTCACTCATTCTGCAGTATAAGTCCAGTGGTACTGCAATATTACAAAGTTCACTCATTCTGCAGTATAAGTCCATTGTTGTTACTGCCATATTACAAGTTTCACTGATTCTGCAGTATAAGTCCAGTGGTACTGCTGTATAACTCCAGTCTAGTGGTACTCTCCTGTGCCGCAGATAATTTGTTAAAGCTTTGCCGAGTGTGTGTAGTTATGTATCACAGGTTTTAAGAAGAGGCACAACACTGACAACCTGTTAGAGAAACTGAGGGAAATAATCTCTCTGTGGCTCACCCCACTTAGACTCTCCTGGGGATTCGAATAACTGCCATTTCTATTACTACCTTCTTTCTTTCTCTATTTAAAAAAAATAAAATAACTGCCATTTCTAGTACTACCTTCTTTCTTTCTATATTTAAAAAAAAAAAAAACTGTCATTTCTATTACTACGGTAATTGTTTGTGCAGTCACAAAAAAGAGGAACTGCGCCCTTAACTGCTATGTTTTTTTTAGACGTCCATCTGGTGTCCGCCATCTGTGCACTGGAATTCAGACCAGTTGAGGGTTTTATTATTATATTGTGGCCCCGGTACCAAATTGGGTACCGGGGCCACTCCACTACGCAGTCCAGATACTTGTTTGGTGGAATTCAGACCAGTTGAGGGATTTTTTATCATATTGTGGGGACCACTCCACTATGCAGTCCAGATACTTTTTTGGTGGAATTCAGACCAGTTGAAGGTTTTTTTATTATATTGTGGGGACCACTCCACTACGCAGTCCAGATACTTTTTTGGTGGAATTCAGACCAGTTGAGGTTTTTTTTATTATATTGTGGGGACCACTCCACTACGCAGTCCAGATACTTTTTTGGTGGAATTCAGACCAGTTGAGGGATTTTTTTATATATTGTGGGGACCACTCCACTACGCAGTCCAGATACTTGTTTGGTGGAATTCAGACCAGTTGAGGGATTTTTTATTATATTGTGGGGACCACTCCACTACGCAGTCCAGATACTTGTTTGGTGGAATTCAGAACAATTGAGGTTTTTTTTAATATATTGTGGCCCCGGTATCAAATTGGGTACCGGGGCCACTCCACTACGCAGTCCAGATACTTGTATGGTGGAATTCAGAACAATTGTTTTTTTTTTATTATATTGTGGGGACCACTCCACTACGCAGTCCAGATACTTTTTTGGTGGAATTCAGACCAGTTGAGGGATGTTTTTATTATATTGTGGGGACCACTCCACTACACAGTCCAGATACTTTTTTGGTGGAATTCAGACCAGTTGAGGGATTTTTTATATTGTGGGGACCACTCCACTACACAGTCCAGATACTTTTTTGGTGGAATTCAGACCAGTTGAGTGTTTTTTTATATTGTGGGGACCACTCCACTACGCAGTCCAGATACGTTTTTGGTGGAATTGAGACCAGTTGAGGGTGATATATTGTGGCCCTGGTACCAAATTGGGTACCGGGACCACTCCCCTATGCAGTGCAGAAAGCTTCCTCGGTGAAACGTTTTGGACTAAAAACAATATTGTGAGGTGTGAGGGTGTTCAGAATAGACTGGAAATTAGTGGAAATGATTGTTATTGAATGTTATTGAGGTTAATAATAGCATAGGAGTGAAAATAAGCCCAAAAACTTGATTTTGGAACTTTTTATGCTTTTTTCAAAATAAATCCGAATCCAAAACCTTAAATCCGAACCAAAACCTTTCGACAGGTGTTTTGCGAAACAAATCCAAACCCAAAACATCAAGCAAATCCGAACCCAAAACACGAGACACCAAAAGTGGCCGGTGCACATCCCTAGTTTACATCAGGTTTACGTCAGGCATACATACACCGACATATGCATACACAGAACCAGGTCTCAAGCACAAGTTTCTTAACATTTGCATTGATAAAACGTAAAACACATTTGCTATTAGACTTGATATAATACAGCAGATATAATACTTGTTCTCATGTATGAATGAAAGTAGCAAACAAATATTTTTAAATCCTATAACATATGCACGGTCAATGAAGAAAACACCAATCAGTTTTCACAATCTGCCAATCAGAAGCGGCTATCTAGTACTGGCGACCGTCATCATCATCAGCTGAATATACACCTTGCACCCCAGTGGCTGTGTTGAGAGTTGTAGTGTTATTTGTTTACTGTATTGTACTTTTATACCATGCACTGTCTTGTTGTTTTCTCTCTGTACTCTGGCACCCTATAAATAAAGATTATTATGAATAATAATTTCCAGCATGTATGCGTCTCCGTGCTGGTCTGCCTCATTGGTATTTCAGTGAACATGTCCTTACAGTACTCTTCCTACATTAGCCTACCACTTCCACCTCTCCTGTCGTAAGGTAGAGCAAGTTTATATACATGCAACTCTGCATGCAAGCATTTGCATGCAGCTTGTATTTTGGGCATGCACAGCACAAATTTGTAGGTTTTACACTGGGCAATCAGGTGTACGGCCAACTCAGCAACCCTATTTCTTTATAGGACCAGAAAATTGCCTATGTCATAAATGCTACTTTTCACCAAAATAATCACCTCTATAGGTGTGCTTGTATAGTTTGTTACAGATTATTGAAATACACATTATCCTTAAAGAAGCAAGAACAATTTATGTGTTATAAATTGCTGCTTTTCTCTGGATTAAATACTGCAGTAGGTGTGATTAAAGAGTAATATTTTGATAGAGCCACAAAATGTCTGTTTCTCAGTGAATTAAAAACCAAAACAATTTTTGCACCAGAGAAGATCTGCCCTTATAATAGTCTTTTTGTCACTAAAATAAATATTGTTGTAGGTGTGATTGCAGATGGTTGATGTAAACTTTATACTTATAGCACCATTTAATTGCATGACAGATACATTTTAATTTAGTTATTTTAATTGTGCCAGATAATTGTTATTTTTTTTAAACTTTTTTTTCTTACTATTATAGTAGGTGTGGTTGAAATGATTTTAACACACTTTATATTAATAGTACCCATAAATTGCCTAACTTATAAGCACCTCTTTTTCACTCAAATAAATATCACAATAGGTGTGATTGAATTTCAATATAATTTATTTTGACTTATAAACTAGGTCACTAATAAATATAATTGATAGAACGTAAAAAATTAAATAAAAATAAAAGGCTCAGGTATAAACTGCAAAAACTGTCAAACACTCTCCACAGCTTTTTCATAGATACACAGGACTTTCCCGTTTAATCACCCGATCAGCTAATTTTTTGTAAATGTCTGAATACATTTACCAATATTCAATAGTGGTGAGTTTTCACCTCAATGGATATGGCTTTTTTTTCTAGTGAATATTGTACAATATTATTGTATGCCTCCATTCAACAAGTTTATAAATCATCCCAAGAGATATACCTGTATTTCTCTAAAATGGTTTTAATTTTTGTTAAAAATGGAGCTATAAGCCTGGCGGGCATTCGCACCAGGAGAAAGAAATTTTACTTACCACTCACATGCACACAACACTTACTCCAGAATAGACTTGCTACTTACCGACAAATGGTCCCTCCAACATTCTAAAGCTGTGTCTATACTTTTAATCACGTGGTTCAACCACGCTCTTCTCCTTTGGTCCTGGTTCCTCTCTGCTTTCACATGCCCCCCCCTAGACCACTTCTCCACTCCGCTTCTCTCTATCCCTAGACAAATACCTTTCTACCAATTCGATTGCGGACACCTCTATTTTCACACACTGGTGCACCCTTAAGACGGTGTTGAGGTGATCAACAATAGAAACGGTTGTCAGACTTAAAAGAGCTATGCAACATTGCCATGTAACAAAGTTTAAAATCTAAAATTATGGTCCTAGAAGTGAGCAATAAAGCGGCCTCTTCCCATACAACTAAAAATGAACTGATCCAACTCAGACACCAACTCCAACAGCTCCTTTTAGCTCGCACCCAAGCAGCCCTTTCCCGCCTTCGCCACAAATTTTACAAAACAGGGAATAAGGCAGATTACAAACTAGCGAGAAAGATTTGGGGCCAGCAAGCTAGAAATTGCATTCACCAACTCTCTGGAGCTAATGGTGTTAAAATCTTGAATCCCTGCGACATTGGAATTTGTTCGCACATTATTATGCAGGCCTCTATAATCTAAAAGATGATCAAAATGCCCCACAACCCACCTCTACTGACATACAGAATTTCCTTCACCATCTACATCTCCCTTCAATAGACATAAATGATCTCAAAGCCCTAAATAGACCCCGGACCCCAGCGGAAGTTATTGGAGCTATCAATATCCTCCCGAAAGGCAAAGCCCCAGGCCAAGACGGCTATATCAACAATTTTTATACTGTTTTTCAAAAGGACTTTGTCCCTTTACTAGTTGACTTATTTAATAAGGGCACAGCTGTGGTGGGTTTTCCCTGGAGACGTTGTAAGCTAGAATTGTAGCGATTCCAAACCCAGAGAAAAGTGCAACGGTGTGTTGAAACTATATGCCAATTGTTCTTCTTAACAAAGATCTGAAAATTTATGCTAAAATGATTGCCTGCAGGATCAGCCTGCTCCTCCTCTCATCCACCCCAATCAGGTGGGTTTTGTCCTGGGACACCAGGCATCAGACATCATGAGGAGAGTCCTGAATATAGTTGAGCATGCCTTGAGGCACGGTGCTAAGCTATTAATGCTTTCTCTGGAAGCAGAGAAGGCATTCAACAAATTGCACTGGGACTTTATGAGGCAAACTTTAATCAAGTTTGGGTTTCAGTGAACCATCCTGTTGTAAATCATGTCACTGTACCACGGTCCCTCTGCTAAAGTCTTTAGTAATATCTTCTTATCTGCAACATTTCCTATTTTGAACAGAACTTGCCATGGATGTCCTTTGTCACCGCTTAACTATGTTTTAGCAATCGAACCTCTGGCGGAATATATGCAACAGTCTGGGGCATGTAAAGGCTTCATCTTTGGGGCAGCTACCAACAGTCTGTGTCTCTTTGCGGACGGCATTCTTTTATTTATATCAGACCCAGAAACATCATTAAGGCTGCTACATCACATTCTGAAGGAAAACATATTATGGACTGAACATCACCAAAACTAAGCCCTTTCCCATAACATCCCTCTAGAATCTTTGACCCACCTAAAGACCAGGTTCAAATACATCTGGAAGGAGAAATCACTTTCCTACCTAGGGATCCTTTGAGGCTAATTATCCCCCACTAATCACACCACTATGCAAATTATCCAGTTCTAGGATGACATATGAAATATCATGGTTAGACGGGTGGCAGCCTTTAAGATTATGCTCCTGCCAAAGCTTATGTACCCGATTTGGGACTTATCCTTATATAACTCCAAAGAAGGTCATACCTGCTCTGTATTCACTAATGATTCATTATGTTTGGAGAGGTCAACCCTGTAGACTTTCCTATGCCCGCATGACTCTTCCCAAGAAACTAGGAGGCTTAGCGTTACAAGGCCTTTCTAAGTATCAAGAAGCATGCCTTCCTTATTGAAATTAAAGTTCAATTTTATTAACATCATCTTTTCCACATTTTGAGGAAGTAGCCTCCTACGCCAATCACTGACAAGGTTCCTAGCTGTGCTGAAAACTCTTTCCGAGCACACACAAGGGTGGGCAGCTTAGGCAGTGCAAAGCGAGTTGGTACATGGATCTCCAAATTCCCTTTATTTTTCTCCCAGTATGTGAAGGGACTGTCTGATGTGTCTATTTCTATGCTGTCGTGAAAATAATCCTCCACCATCCTTTGGATGTTGATCGTAGGATCAGTGGGAGTTACGGCAGAGATGTCAAGTTTTTTGGTCAACTCTTTTAGACCAGACCAGATGTCAAACTGTTGTGCCCAGTCATCTGCATCATTCCTGGGTCTATTGGGAAAGCTAAGTTTTTTTCCTAACAGCAGTTGAGTGAGAAAATGAAGGAGGAGATGCCATCCTGTCACGTAACACTTGAGCTGTCATCTTGCTCACCAGGAGCTCCTTGCATCTCTTCAGATTTGGGTCAGTTGGAAACAAAGAGAAGACATAGCTCTTAAACCTAGGATCAAGCACAGTCGCCAAAATGTAGTGATCTGATTTCAAGATTTTGATATTTGTATTTGGATCCTGGTGAAGGGAATAAAGTACTTGATCTACAAGTCTGACATACTTAGCGCAATTGCTTTATTTAATCTCCTCCTACAGTTTCTCAAGCTGCTTTTCCAAAAGTCTGACATATTTAGCATAATTGCTTTCTTTAATCTCCTCCTACAGTTTCTCAAGCTGCTTTTCCAAAAGCATTACAAAAAGGGAATCACTTGATTCAAGCTAGCAGTGTCTGAACTCACTTCACAGGTGACTACTTCGAATGGTTTCAGCACCTTGCACAACATGAAAAGTATTCTCAACTGCGCTTGAGTATAATACACCCCCCCTTCTTTTCCAATGTCATGGCTTGTGGAGTAAGCGTGGATGGCTTTTCGCTGTTCCTCCATCCGAAGAAGCATATACAGGGTGGAATTCCACCTTGATCCGCTTTGCGACTGGGTGATAGCTTTCTTACCTGCTTCCTCTTGCAAAGGATTGTTTAACAGTCAATTGTTGTAAATTACTAGTAGTCTTCTTCTTGGTCTGCTTCTGGGATGAAGACTCACCCCCAGCAGCAGCAGCAGTGGGACTAACACTCAAGAATTTTTCTGAGAAATCCAGGATACTGGAGGAGTCATCTAGCCTTACCAACTTGGATGCAGGACTAACTCCGATCACTACTGAGGATATTGATGAGGACGGTGTTGTGGGTGTAGATTGCAGGTGTCTGGATTTAGTTGAGAGAAGGGACTTAGCTGATGATGGACTGGTTGTTGTTATTTTTTAGCATACGTTTCTGATTGTCCCAACAGCTTGCCATAAACTTTCTTCAAATGGCGTAACATGGATGAGGTTCCTAAATGGTTAAGGTCCCTACATCTACTGACTGTGGCTTTACAAATACTACAAATGGCTAGACAACTGTTGTCAGGATTTGGACAAAAATAATTCCACACATAAGAGGTGGATTTTTTGGTCTTATGCCCAGGCATGATAATGGCCTTCTTCTTATCACTGGCAAGAACTGCTTCCACTGGTGCAGGACTTACACAAACAACATCATCCTCATCAACATCCTCATTAGCGCCCCCGTCAGCTACACAAATATTCCCCTCATCATGTTGCAATTCCATAGTGGCAGCCTCAGTTTGTGTATCACCGGCTACACTCGGGCTGTACATGTACACATCTGCAAAATGCTGAAAGGGGCCTTCTTTATGGGTTCACTATCAGGCAGGTAAGGATTACACATAGCACTCGTGGATAGACTCTCCTCAGGGATTTATGTAATTTCTGAATCTGAACATACATTTTCCTCCAATGGCTTACTGTTTTCTTCAAGCTCGGCTTTTACATGTAAAAGTATTTGGACGCCACTTTTGGAGTCCAAATAACAAGGTCTTCCTTGGTCATGACTGACCTTACAAGAATATGCCTCAGTGACAGTTGCAGATCTAGCACTCATAGCGTCTGTAGAATGGCATGTTGGCAATTTTATTTTTTCCTGCAGATAACTTTGCCTGAATTACAGGTCTTTTTTTCTTGACCAAGGTAAAAGGTATTTTTTGACATTTTTGTTTCGCTGACTTAAAAACACTATGCACTTTAACATAGGCTTTAGCAGATGACGTAGAGGGGTTACTATCATCGTGACTGGTGCCAGCACTGCTTGGTGCTCCTGGTCTTCTGTCTACTGCTGTGAATCCATTTTGATAACACAGTACAATGTGACTGCAGATTAAGAACAACACTGCCAGTGCTATTATTTCTATTTCAGGAATGACTATTATAATGGAGCAATGGACCTCTCCTCTTTGCGTTTTACCTATATACCACAGTACAATGTGACTGCAGATTTAGAAGACCAAGCCTGCCAGACCTATTATTTCTATTTCAGCAATGACAATTAGCAATAGAGCAATGGAGCTCTCCTGAATGTCACTGGAGACTTTGAAGAACACTGCTACCCCTGCTCTTTCTTTTCTACCTATGATGCTGCCAAACTGTACTAGAGACTGTCAAGAACTGTGCTACCAATTCTGTGTCCCTTTGTGAAATTGCACTGAATCGCCGTGGATGGTGGTACTTATAGAATCCAAAACTCATGAGATCCGACGACGTAACAATGACATTTTGTCTTGTTTTCAATTCTGAGGATGGTACTTGGATCTGCTAAGTTCGGGTGTGTTCAGTTCTCTGGGAACCGAACCTGAGCATCTCTAATTCCTAAGTGCATTGCTTGTTTTGTAATTAATTGGTTTGCAATGATATCAGAACTAGCATTTCTTCCCCAGAGCTTAATGTGAACAATTTCACTCCCTAGCTAGTGTCATGTCAATAGAATTAAATTAGGAATTATATACAAAAAAATCATACTAATAAAGCTAACATAGACTTTTTATACAGAGTACAAGGAAATTCTTAACTGTCAACATAAAACTATTCTTTGTTTCAGACCCACCTCCAAAGCCATTGGACTTACTCTGACTGCTCTGTCCTGAGGCTTTTGTATAAGCAAGGCAATAATATCCTTGTTTCTAATCTCCATAAGAAGAAAATGCCTGACAGATCAAAAGATAACATATAATGCAAGTCCATGAAGGAAGACATACAATTATTTTTCCTTTTCCTGTAAAAGTAGCTGTGCCCCCTGGTGACAGAAGTAGAGATGAGCGCACTCGGATTTTGTGATTCCGAGCCCACCCGAACCTTTCCGATCCGAGCCGGATCCGAGACAGATCCGGGTATTGGCGCCAAATGAAAACTTGAAACCAAGGCTCTGAGTCATAATCCCGCTGTCGGATCTCGCGATACTCGGATCCTATGAATTCCCCGCTAGTCGCCGCCATCTTTACTCAGGCATTGAACAGGGTAGAGGGAGGGTGTGTTAGGTGGTCGTCTGTCCTGGTAGATCTCGTGCTGTGCTGTTTAGTTCTGTGCTGTGCTATGCTGTGCTGTGCTGTGCTGTGTTCTGCAGTATCAGTCCAGTGGTGCTGGTGCTGTGCTCTGTCAATTTTGAGTTCAGTGGTGCTGCTGGGTCCTGTGCTGTGTCCTGTTCAGTCCAGTGGTGCTGTGTCCTGTGCTCTGTGCTTCTAAGAGCATAGTTCTTTCCCCATTATTCCCAAGTGTTTTAAAAAATAAAAGAAAGTTATAAAAAAAAATACAAAAAAATAATTACAAAAAAAATTAATTGCAACAAAATTTGCAAAACCAATCCTGCAGTATAAGCCCATTGGTACTGCAATATTACCAAGTTCACACATTCAACAGTAAAAGTCCAGTGGTGCTGTGTGCTGTGCTCTGTCAATTTTGAGTTCAGTGGTGCTGCTGGGTCCTGTGCTGTGTCCTGTTCAGTCCAGTGGTGCTGTGTCCTGTGCTCTGTGCTTCTAAGGGCATAGTTCTTTCCCCATTAATCCCAAGTGTTTTAAAAAATAAAAAAAAGTTATAAAAAAAAATACAAAAGAATAATTACAAAAAAAATTAATTACAACAAAATTTGCAAAACCAATCCTGCAGTATAAACCCATTGGTACTGCAATATTACCAAGTTCACACATTCAACAGTAAAAGTCCAGTGGTGCTGTGTGCTGTGCTCTGTCAATTTTGAGTTCAGTGGTGCTGCTGGGTCCTGTGCTGTGTCCTGTTCAGTCCAGTGGTGCTGTGTCCTGTGCTCTGTGCTTCTAAGGGTATAGTTCTTTCCCCATTATTCCCAAGTGTTGTAAAAAATAAAAAAAAGTTATAAAAAAAAAATACAAAAAAATAATTACAAAAAAAATTAATTACAACGAAATTTGCAAAACCAATCCTGCAGTATCAGCCCATTGGTACTGCAATATTATATTACCAAGTTCACTGATTTAGCAGTATAAGTCCAGTGGTACTGATATTACAAAGTTCACTGATTCAGCAGTATAAGTCCAGTGGTACTGATATTACAAAGTTCACTGATTCAGCAGTATAAGTCCAGTGGTACTGCTATTACAAAGTTCACTGATTCAGCAGTATAAGTCCAGTGGTACTGCTATTACAAAGTTCACTGATTCAGCAGTGTCTAAGTCCAGTGGTACTGCTATTACAAAGTTCACTGATTCAGCAGTATAAGTCCAGTGGTACTGCTATTACAAAGTTCACTGATTCAGCAGTATAAGTCCAGTAGTACTGCTATTACAAAATTCACTGATACAGCAGTGTATAAGTCCATTGGTACTGCTATTACAAAGTTCACTGATTCAGCAGTATAAGTCCAGTGGTACTGCTATTAAAAAGTTCACTGATTCAGCAGTGTGTAAGTCCAGTGGTACTGCTATTACAAAGTTCACTGATTCAGCAGTGTCTAAGTCCAGTGGTACTGCTATTACAAAGTTCACTGATTCAGCAGTATAAGTCCAGTGGAACTGATATTACAAAGTTCACTGATTCAGCAGTATAAGTCCAGTGCTACTCTCCTGTGCCGCATATAATTTTTAAAGGCTTTGCCGAGTGTGTGTGGCTTAGGGGTACGCTCTCTTGTGCTACATGTAATGGAAAACCAAAATTTGGAGGATAAAGTAGGGAAAGATCAAGACCCACTTCCTCCTAATGCTGAAGCTGCTGCCACTAGTCATGACAACATAGACGATTAAATGCCATCAACGTCGTCTGGTAAGCCCGATGCCCAATCTCCTAGTACAGGGCATGTAAAATCCAAAAAGCCCAAGTTCTCAAAAAATAGCAAAAAGAGAAACTTAAAATCATCTGAGGAGAAACGTAAAGTTGGCAATATGCCATTTACGACACATAGTGGCAAGGAACGGCTTAGGCCCTGGCCCGTGTTCATGACTAGTAGTCCAGCTTCACCCAAGGATCTAAGCCCTCCTCCTCCCCCCCTACAAAAAATTTAAGAGAGTTATGCTGTCAGCAAC